>NC_090923.1:453692829-454317495 GCF_040938575.1 Ambystoma mexicanum | reverse complement strand
GGTTGAGGGTTCAATAACACCCAGATCCAACATCTTGGCAACCTCAGCCTGGATGTGGTTCTTAACCGTATCTGACATTCGGTAGCTCCTGCTCTTGACAGGTACGCTGTCACCAGTGTCAATCTCGTGCTTACACCACGGTGTAAGGCCTGGCGTTAGCGAAAACAGAGAGGCATACTGCTGGAGCAAAGTCCTGCAGGCCCTCTGCTGCTCAGTTGTCAAATCTGGAGAGAGCTGCACTCCCTCCACGGAGCCATCCTGAGGGTTGCTATGCAGCAAATCAGGAAGGGGCTCACTCTCATCCTCTTCTTGCTCAGAAGCTAGCAAGAAACATGAGACTTCTGCTCGTCGGTGGAAAGGCTTGAGCCTATTAACATGTAATACCTGAGGGGCTACCCCTGGGATTCCCATGTCAACCAGATAATTGACCTCGCCCATCTTGGAGATTATCCTGAAGGGTCCAGTCCATTTATCTGCCAACGCCCGAGGCTTGGTGGGCTCCATCACGAGGACCTCCTGTCCCGGAGTCCAATCCACTTGCGATGCTTTAAGGTTGTGCCAGTACTTATTCAATTCCTGGCTGGCCTTGAGATTTGCTGTTGCCTGACCCATCATCTGTGTCATCCTCCATCTGAGGCCTTACACATAGTCCCCCACTTGCTTGGCGGGACCTAGAGGGGTGGCTTCCAAACCTTCTCTGATCAAGGCAAGGGGCCCCCTCACAGGATGTCCAAAGAGTAACTCAAAGGGGCTGAAACCAACACCCTCTTGCGGTACCTCTCTGTAAGCAAACAGCAGGCATGGCAGGAGGAGATCCAATTTCCTCCGTAGGGGCTCTTCCAAAGCACCTATCATGCCCTTGAGAGTTTTATTAAATCTCTCAACCAGACCATTGATATGGGGATGGTAATAGGTGGAGAACTTGTAGGTTACTTCCCACTCTTTCCACATAGTCTTCATGTAACTAGACATGAAGTTGGATCCTCTGTCAGAGACAACCTCCTTAGGTAATCCAACACGGGTGAAAATGCCCAGGAGAGCCTGGCAACCACCTTGGCAGTTACAGTCCGAAGGGGTATAGCCTCAGGGTACCTGGTGGCATGATCTACCAAGACCAGGATGAACCGATGTCCACCTGAAGTGGGAGGGTCCAGGGGACCGACAATGTCGATGCCCACCCTCTCAAATGGTGTGCCAACCAAAGGCAATGGCTGCAGTGGGGCGATGACACTGCCTCCAGTCTCGCCAGACAACTGACAATTTTTGCAGGTCCTGCAGTGGGACTCCACTTCTACTCCCATCCGAGGCCAGTAGAAATGGGCAGATAGCTTCTGCTTAGTCTTCATGGTACCAAGATGACCAGCTAAGGGCACCTCATGCGCCAACTGCAGTAGGAAGGGCCTGTAAACCTGGGGTACCACCAACCTCTTGAGGGCACCAGGTTCAGGCTTAGTGGGCTCACTAACAAGGAGCTCACCCTCCCAATATATCCGGAAGGTCCTAGGCACTTATCCTTGTGCCTGGGACAGGGCCCGTTTCCTCAGACCCTCGAGAGAGTGGCACTCTCTCTGTCTATTACAGAAGTCTGCCCGGGAGGGTCCCCCTTCAGCTAACAAGCATTGAAGATCGGGATGATCCTCCGGGTTGAGAACCTCTCCCACAGGAGTTGAGACAGGGTTTACCACTGGACCCAGCCCGTCCGGAGCAGGGATCCCAATGGGTGCTTTAGGAACAGCAGGAAGAGAAGGAGCTCCCTCCACAGAGGTGGCCTTCTTGGTCTTCCTTCTTCTTGCCTTAGGCCTCGCCCTTGGCCCGGGTACCTGACTCACAGACAGACCCTGTGTCACCTGTGACCTAGTGTCTGCAGCATCAGTCATGGGAAGACCATCCGAGATCAACCCCAACTCTACTAGATCATTACCTAACAGAATGTTAGCAGGGACATTGTCCTGAACCAGGACAGGAAACTTTGCTGTCTTGTCTCCAATTACGAGTGTGACTAAGGCTACAGGCGATAATTTGGGAGGCCCACCAGCTAACCTTGTGGTTCTCAGAGGAGCACCTACATAGTCCTCTGGCTTGAGCAGGGTCCTGTCCACCACTGTCATGCTTGCCCCAGTGTCTCTCAAACAAGTTGAAAGCTGGCCATTCAAGAGGACACTTCTCAAAAATCTATGGGTGTTCTGTGGGATAGTCGCCAGTACTTCCGTGTACTGGTCCCAGGCCCCAATGGACACTAAGGAAATCTCTATAGGAGCACCAAATGTGATCTCTGTAGAGGTGGGGAGAACAGTGGCCTCCACCTCAGACATGGGGTAATGGTAGGTCAGGCTGACAGCCTGTACCCCAAGTGCCTTACCTTTACACTTGGAGTCACCCCTGTTGTGATCCAGAGCCCCACAATCCCAACAAGTGCCGGGAGTGCGGGGTACGGTAATGGAACCACTGGGAGCCTGCTTTGCAGCAGGTGGACCACTACTCTTATTCCCACCCACAGATGACTTATCCCCACTAGATTTTTGGGTCTTAGGAGAGGAGGGTTTAGGTTTACGCGACTGTGACTGCTTTTGGGACTCCTCAGCTTTCTGAGAAGCCCCCTTTACTTTGTCCTTGTCCTTCCCACTGGAGTCCTGAGGGGACACCCGCTGGGAGACCCACTTGCCAGCCAACCTAGCCAGCTTAAAGGGATCCAAAATGTTCTGGTCAACAAAATTCTGACGCAGCTCTGGTGAACAGGCTTCAGGTAAATGCTAAAAAAACAACAGGTGGGAAATTCAACAAAAGTTTTCACCTTGTAACCATCAATCCACCCCATCATGTTCATGTGTGCAGCACTCACCCAGTCAACCCAAGACACATTCTCTCTTTTCTTAAAATCCCTGAACCTTTTAAGGTATTGGGTAGGTGTCTTGCCAAACTTGGCAATCAAAGCAGATTTCATACACTCATACTGACCCCTGTCTTCCAAACTCAGCTTCAGAATACAGTCATACCCAGTTTGAGGCACTCTGCTTAACAAACACTTTGCCCAATCTCTTTTGTCAACATCATGAATTGCACAAGTGATTTCAAATGCTTCAATCCATTGGAGGATATCAGAACCCTCCACAAACACACCAACCAAATCTTTCATAAAATTGGTGGGTGGGGACCTGCCACTCTCAAATGGTTTCGCTGAAGACTCCACTCTAGCTTTCTCTAGCTGGATTCTCTGACATTCAGTGTCCTTGTCTTTGAGTTCAAGATCCCTATTCTTGAGTTCCACTTGCTGTGCCAGCTCCTCTTTCTTAAGCTCAGCTTCCATCTCCAACTTGCGGTATTCAAAGGCCAATTTCATCCTTAATAACTCAAGTTCTATGGAATTGCTGGGGTTCGGAACAGAGGCAGCAGGAATGGTGGCATTCCCAGAAACAGATTCAGCAGAAACCCCAGGGGCAGAGTCCTCATTGGTTGCATCCCCCCCCCCTCATCAAGAGTTTCACCATCAATCTGGTAGTCCACCAGGGCAGCTATCAGCTCAGCCCTATACCTATCCACAAAGTCTAACTCCCTGGCTTCACAAGCACTCTGGAGAGCCTCTAAACTCATCCTAGTCAATTTACCATTGCTTGTAATGCAGTTATTGTGTACACAACCAAACCTTAATTTAATAAAGTGTGGATATTTTGTAAGTAGCACGGTTATACACTGATTCTTAAATCCATAAGCATCCCACCGCTGCCACCAGTGTAAAGGACCGGAGGAGGGTGTCTGTACTTCTGCTCTCTATATGGTAGAGGAGAGGCACAGAGGACCCCAGCCAAGATTCTCTATTATTGGTAACGTAGTCGAGCAATCAAGGCCTAGCTTCTCAGGAGGTGATGCAGGCTGGTTCTTAAGTACAGTGTAGTCCCCAAACCCCCACAAAGGAATGTCCACACACTGTATTACTGAAAACACAGTCTTTATATAATTAAAGGCATGGTCTAGTAAAAAATGTTATTGTCCCTACGGGTCGGCCGTGTTTTTTTAAGCCTAAGTGGCTCGATTTTAGAAAACTTTCCTATGGACCTTACCCGAGTTTTCGTCCATTAAACGCACGCGAAAACAAGCACCAGGGAGCCGCCATTTTCTGATAATCCTATCTTTTCCCCGATCGCCCTGGCTGACCTGCTTTTGCGGCACTAAATCAATTCCCCCGCCCCTGAGCCTGACATTATCAAAACATTCATATTCCCCGCCTCTCCCCGTGACGTTACTGTGCTGCGTAGGCAAACGCACCCAGTCGTCTTCTGCGCGACTCCACACAGAACCCGGAAACCAACACAGATCAACTCACAACACAGCACGCTACAATTCGGAATATGAAACTGTACTTTAAAATGAAACAGCAACACAGTACATTTGGTAAAGTACATTTATTTGACATTAAATGTTTAGAGAATATTCAGCAATTGCCATATGAACTCCGGAAGCCATTTATTTTCTTTTATCTGTATCCGCAATAACTGTTCCGTTTCATCTTGAGTCACGCGCTGTTCCTTTATGGTACACAGGGTGTTCATTTTCGTAAAAAGAATCACTTTGGAAGCACGGTGAACCGCAAGGCTGTTCCATCAACTAGGCACTAGTCCAGCCTAAAGGTTGATATGTTGCTTCTAGCCACTAGTACAGCGTAAGGGCATGTGGGCCCTTGGCGATCGTCCCATAATATGGTGATCGTGCTCCAGTTGTTGACACGAAGCTGCAGGTGTCTGCCGGTGTCTCAAACAGATGGCAGTGGCAGAAAGGGATCAAATACCTGTTATGAAAACAAAAAAATGATAATTAGTCTCGCTAGCTGAACTTCATTAATATTACTCATTTTATTTATTACGGCCGATCAGAAACTATTTGCTTGCAAGGATAGTTCAATGGAGTATGTTCGTCCCTAAAATCAATGCGAAAAGTAGCGAGATAAATCGAGGCCAACACACAATGATAAACGACAGTTAGTCTACATGCGTGAGGAATGATATGATATATGATATGGCATTTGTAACGCGCCTATACTCAAGTGTTTCTAGGCGTGACGAGGCAGGTGGGGAACAAGGGCAGACAGACAACGATCCTACTAGGCCAGGTGTCTTTCTGATCGCGCATGGGGAAGGGCTGTACATGGTTAGTTGAATACAAATTAAATAATAGGGCCAGCTGGTGGCAAGTGCAAGGTAAATGCCGGGAGAAGGGGCTGAAGGATACAGAGACAGTCCCGTAGTGCAGGGAAAAGTGGCTGGGCCAAGGACCGAGATCAGTGAGACCAGTGGACCTGCATGCCCATGTGCCCACTACGAACAGTTTTACTTGCTTTTCCTAGCTCTTCATTCATTCATTTATTCATGCATCCATTCATTAAATCTTCATTCCGGTATATAACCGTGTAAAGATTTACTTACATTATATTTGAAATTTCCATTGTGTCTCTTCGTAATGCAGTCTGTAAAACGGACCGTGCTCTTGACAATGATTTTTCGTATACTGACCTAAAACTGAAATTCGGTCTAGTTTCTGAATTTTCTGCCTTATCGTCTCTTACGTTATTGCGCACTCCCTTCAAATGTAGTTCTTTCGGCATGGTCCCTGTCTCAAGGTCAAAAAACAATAGACCCTTATACTTCCAGTGCGACTTGTGGGCCTCATCTGGGCACTGTCCTTCGCATTCTTTATTTGCAACATCACGTAATATAGGCATCTGTGAGAACTTGAAGTTTAGAATCCGTCTATGTAGTGCGCCTCAATGTGCAAATGCGAACTGGCTTCTCTCCCAAATGCCACGGCCCGCGTGGCTGGCGCGTTCTAAGTGCCCCAATTTTGTCCCCGTTGTCTGCGAGCTTTGCAGCCCAAATTAGACATTTAATTTTTGGCGGAAGGTCAGGGAAAGTATAAAGTACCACAGGAGTTGAGTTAAAAGTGAGATTTATTGTTTGTTTGTTTGTTTTATTATTTGCAATACGCAAGCCTCCCCTCCGTTAACAGTGCGCAGCATTCACATTTACATGAGATGAGACATGACAAAAATATATACATACACATATGTGAGGTGAATAGAGAGAATTCAAAGATGACACCCAGCTTGTTCGCCACCCATGATGGGGAAGGTAGGGGTTAGGTTTACAGGTACACTGTACAATAACATTTATTTACAAAAAGACAATCGTATTGCAATTATTTAAACCGGGATTTGTACTTCACAATCAGCTGTGCTTCGGGTGGGCATGGCACAGTCGCAATGTTCGGTGGCAATGGATCACTGCTCTGCACAGAAACGTCCAAAATTCCATATCTGTGCTTCTCTAACACAGCAACATTGAGGCCTTTCACAAAGTCGAACTGCATTTCATCATAGACTGGTTTGATCACCCATTGCTTACTTCGTTTTGAAAACACCTTAGTGTAGCGAGGCATCCTTACTTTACCCCTAGTCCTAGATTGTTCACTGTACTTTAGGCACATATTGTGGAACACCACCAAATCTCCTGTGTGACAGAATTCTGTCAGTCCTCTCAAATCTCTTGATAGATTTTTGTCGAAAACAATCTTCTCAATGGCTTTGTGTGTCGGTGAAGATGGAATCAACCACTTCTTCTTCCGTGCCTCCTCTGGGGACAAAGGGCCATGTTCACATTGGTGGAAATGTTCATTTGCTGTCCAGCGGTGAACGTTGGTACAGTGGTGCATCAGTGACCGCCATTTTTCAAGTAGTATTTCCACTGACCCATCACAAGTTTTTGAGCTCCACCAAAGATGGTTGGTGATAGAATGTGACCACTGCAAAATACTTTCAAAACCTTTTTTTTTCCGTGCAGCCGAGATTTTCTTATTGATTGATTTAGCAAGATGCCATACGTCAAATTGATGTTTAATATGTGGGAACTGCTCTCTCATTGTCTTGGCAATTGAAACGTGTCTATCCGTGGCTATGAGGTCGATGTGCATTCCCCTTGATTGTAGATATTCCACTGATTTTATAAAACCTAGTTTCTCCATGGCCACCGAGGATGTACATTGTGTTACCTGCACGACCACCGAACTCACAATTTTCTTACTATCCATGTCCTGAAAGTGGTAGGTGCAGTACTTGGCAGAAAATCCAGGGCTGTCGCACTGTCCATCGCCGGCTAGCCTGAATTGTTTGCCTTCGAATGTACTTGCTAGAGACAATTGTTCAATTTTCCAATCATCACTAATGGCCGGAAACAGATAATCACGTTGGTATATGTAGTACAGCGCTTTAGAAATGAAATGGAGTCCCACAAACTGAAAGAAAGCCTCTAACTTTCTAAAACTGGAGCCACTAAAAAGTGATGCAGCTGCACACAGTAGATTGCCTGCTGGCAGTTTCCCCAGCATCAGTTGTGCAGACCATGAGAACCTATGATTTAATCTACAGGCGGCATTTATTTTGACGTTACTGCCTTTTATTTGACGAGTCACATTAATCAATGGCTTCCCACATACTTTCCCTCTAATGGAATGCACACATTTCAGCATACTTATAATTTCCATCAAACAACTGTCGAATACAATGGCCCTCATTACGACCCAGGCGGTAAGGGGTTTACGCCGGCGTAAACTTCGCCGACCCTTACCGCCTGAGTACGAATTCCCGTAGCGCCATGGTGATTTTAACGCCTGCTTTTAACGCCCTGGCTGACCTGCTTTTGCGGCACTAAATCAATTCCCCCGCCCCTGAGCCTGACATTATCAAAACATTCATATTCCCCGCCTCTCCCCGTGACGTTACTGTGCTGCGTAGGCAAACGCACCCAGTCGTCTTCTGCGCGACTCCACACAGAACCCGGAAACCAACACAGATCAACTCACAACACAGCACGCTACAATTCGGAATATGAAACTGTACTTTAAAATGAAACAGCAACACAGTACATTTGGTAAAGTACATTTATTTGACATTAAATGTTTAGAGAATATTCAGCAATTGCCATATGAACTCCGGAAGCCATTTATTTTCTTTTATCTGTATCCGCAATAACTGTTCCGTTTCATCTTGAGTCACGCGCTGTTCCTTTATGGTACACAGGGTGTTCATTTTCGTAAAAAGAATCACTTTGGAAGCACGGTGAACCGCAAGGCTGTTCCATCAACTAGGCACTAGTCCAGCCTAAAGGTTGATATGTTGCTTCTAGCCACTAGTACAGCGTAAGGGCATGTGGGCCCTTGGCGATCGTCCCATAATATGGTGATCGTGCTCCAGTTGTTGACACGAAGCTGCAGGTGTCTGCCGGTGTCTCAAACAGATGGCAGTGGCAGAAAGGGATCAAATACCTGTTATGAAAACAAAAAAATGATAATTAGTCTCGCTAGCTGAACTTCATTAATATTACTCATTTTATTTATTACGGCCGATCAGAAACTATTTGCTTGCAAGGATAGTTCAATGGAGTATGTTCGTCCCTAAAATCAATGCGAAAAGTAGCGAGATAAATCGAGGCCAACACACAATGATAAACGACAGTTAGTCTACATGCGTGAGGAATGATATGATATATGATATGGCATTTGTAACGCGCCTATACTCAAGTGTTTCTAGGCGTGACGAGGCAGGTGGGGAACAAGGGCAGACAGACAACGATCCTACTAGGCCAGGTGTCTTTCTGATCGCGCATGGGGAAGGGCTGTACATGGTTAGTTGAATACAAATTAAATAATAGGGCCAGCTGGTGGCAAGTGCAAGGTAAATGCCGGGAGAAGGGGCTGAAGGATACAGAGACAGTCCCGTAGTGCAGGGAAAAGTGGCTGGGCCAAGGACCGAGATCAGTGAGACCAGTGGACCTGCATGCCCATGTGCCCACTACGAACAGTTTTACTTGCTTTTCCTAGCTCTTCATTCATTCATTTATTCATGCATCCATTCATTAAATCTTCATTCCGGTATATAACCGTGTAAAGATTTACTTACATTATATTTGAAATTTCCATTGTGTCTCTTCGTAATGCAGTCTGTAAAACGGACCGTGCTCTTGACAATGATTTTTCGTATACTGACCTAAAACTGAAATTCGGTCTAGTTTCTGAATTTTCTGCCTTATCGTCTCTTACGTTATTGCGCACTCCCTTCAAATGTAGTTCTTTCGGCATGGTCCCTGTCTCAAGGTCAAAAAACAATAGACCCTTATACTTCCAGTGCGACTTGTGGGCCTCATCTGGGCACTGTCCTTCGCATTCTTTATTTGCAACATCACGTAATATAGGCATCTGTGAGAACTTGAAGTTTAGAATCCGTCTATGTAGTGCGCCTCAATGTGCAAATGCGAACTGGCTTCTCTCCCAAATGCCACGGCCCGCGTGGCTGGCGCGTTCTAAGTGCCCCAATTTTGTCCCCGTTGTCTGCGAGCTTTGCAGCCCAAATTAGACATTTAATTTTTGGCGGAAGGTCAGGGAAAGTATAAAGTACCACAGGAGTTGAGTTAAAAGTGAGATTTATTGTTTGTTTGTTTGTTTTATTATTTGCAATACGCAAGCCTCCCCTCCGTTAACAGTGCGCAGCATTCACATTTACATGAGATGAGACATGACAAAAATATATACATACACATATGTGAGGTGAATAGAGAGAATTCAAAGATGACACCCAGCTTGTTCGCCACCCATGATGGGGAAGGTAGGGGTTAGGTTTACAGGTACACTGTACAATAACATTTATTTACAAAAAGACAATCGTATTGCAATTATTTAAACCGGGATTTGTACTTCACAATCAGCTGTGCTTCGGGTGGGCATGGCACAGTCGCAATGTTCGGTGGCAATGGATCACTGCTCTGCACAGAAACGTCCAAAATTCCATATCTGTGCTTCTCTAACACAGCAACATTGAGGCCTTTCACAAAGTCGAACTGCATTTCATCATAGACTGGTTTGATCACCCATTGCTTACTTCGTTTTGAAAACACCTTAGTGTAGCGAGGCATCCTTACTTTACCCCTAGTCCTAGATTGTTCACTGTACTTTAGGCACATATTGTGGAACACCACCAAATCTCCTGTGTGACAGAATTCTGTCAGTCCTCTCAAATCTCTTGATAGATTTTTGTCGAAAACAATCTTCTCAATGGCTTTGTGTGTCGGTGAAGATGGAATCAACCACTTCTTCTTCCGTGCCTCCTCTGGGGACAAAGGGCCATGTTCACATTGGTGGAAATGTTCATTTGCTGTCCAGCGGTGAACGTTGGTACAGTGGTGCATCAGTGACCGCCATTTTTCAAGTAGTATTTCCACTGACCCATCACAAGTTTTTGAGCTCCACCAAAGATGGTTGGTGATAGAATGTGACCACTGCAAAATACTTTCAAAACCTTTTTTTTTCCGTGCAGCCGAGATTTTCTTATTGATTGATTTAGCAAGATGCCATACGTCAAATTGATGTTTAATATGTGGGAACTGCTCTCTCATTGTCTTGGCAATTGAAACGTGTCTATCCGTGGCTATGAGGTCGATGTGCATTCCCCTTGATTGTAGATATTCCACTGATTTTATAAAACCTAGTTTCTCCATGGCCACCGAGGATGTACATTGTGTTACCTGCACGACCACCGAACTCACAATTTTCTTACTATCCATGTCCTGAAAGTGGTAGGTGCAGTACTTGGCAGAAAATCCAGGGCTGTCGCACTGTCCATCGCCGGCTAGCCTGAATTGTTTGCCTTCGAATGTACTTGCTAGAGACAATTGTTCAATTTTCCAATCATCACTAATGGCCGGAAACAGATAATCACGTTGGTATATGTAGTACAGCGCTTTAGAAATGAAATGGAGTCCCACAAACTGAAAGAAAGCCTCTAACTTTCTAAAACTGGAGCCACTAAAAAGTGATGCAGCTGCACACAGTAGATTGCCTGCTGGCAGTTTCCCCAGCATCAGTTGTGCAGACCATGAGAACCTATGATTTAATCTACAGGCGGCATTTATTTTGACGTTACTGCCTTTTATTTGACGAGTCACATTAATCAATGGCTTCCCACATACTTTCCCTCTAATGGAATGCACACATTTCAGCATACTTATAATTTCCATCAAACAACTGTCGAATACAATGGCCCTCATTACGACCCAGGCGGTAAGGGGTTTACGCCGGCGTAAACTTCGCCGACCCTTACCGCCTGAGTACGAATTCCCGTAGCGCCATGGTGATTTTAACGCCTGCTTTTTGCAGGCGTTAAAATCCATGGCGCTAAGGGACCTTGATGTTAATTACGCCACCGTAATTTACGGTGGCGTAATTAACGCCTTCCCCACTCCCATTATGCCCTATGGGGCAAAAATGGGAATGGGGAAGGGTAAATGGGGATTGGGGACTTACCGCCCCGCCAAGGTCGGAATGGGGCGGTAAGTCCGCCAACCACCATGCCGGAGTTGGCAACTTAGCGCCATGGACCATGGTGCTAATAGAACCATGGTTCTCCGCCAAGGTCCTAATGAGGGCCAATGTATTTGCTCTCTTTCATTAGACTGTCATCCTGCGTCAATGTTGTTTCGGCCTTTGACGTTGTGGAGATTTCAACACATTGGAAAGTAATATCGCTGATATCAAGTTCTGATGCGTCTATGGATGCTGCGGCTGGTTCATTCTCTGTCATTTCAACATCTATTACTTCAACATTGATGGGAGAACACAACAATGTCGACAGGTTTTTTGGTGGCAAATGTTTAGCGGGTGTAGATTGTGTAAATTGATCTGCAACTACTTCAGAGCTATCTTCAATACATTCAATAACATCTTCTTGTGGTGGTGCGGTCGCACTGTAGTTATGGTCCAATGCAACTTTGCTGTAGTCTCCAAACACAGTTAATTCATGTTCTGGCCATTGGACATGAGCATCTCGAGCCTGAACACGCCTCGCCTCAATTAATAGTTCCTCCATAGTGCACACGGTCTGGCAAGCCACATCTCTCATTCGCTTCACTGTCTGTGTGTGTATAGTTCTGACACCCACGGGTAACTGGAGGAGAGATTGGAAAAGGGATGTTCAGTTTAAACACAAGATGGAGTGTAGTAGAATTGACTGGAAAAAAACATAAAATAGTCCCCAGTACAAACATTTTTTTAAAGTTATGAACTGTTTGTAACTAACCTTTTTTTGTTTTTTTTTCTTTGCAACTTTTTTGACTCGACCTTCAACATCTGCACGCTGTAGCTCCGATTCGTTTCCGCATGTCCTCCCTTCCTCTTGCGCTGCAACGACTATATTTTCTGTATCTGCATAGACAGCACGGAATGAGGCTCCATCGTCTCCCTGAAACATAGTACTTTCATTACTATGTATCAAAATATTGTTAGCATAAAACACACGTGAGGACGAACACACAGGTACATCTCAATAGCCAAACACGATTTAAACATTGTGTGCAACAATCAAACGACAAGTATTCAACCTGTGATGATCTATTTCGATGGAAGTGTCAGTATCCATACCTCTTGCTCTGCATGGACTGCCATGAATGGTTGTATTGGGGAGGAGGCATCCGCATCTCCCTGAAACACAGTACTTGCATTAGTATGCTTTTCAATATTGGAAACACAACACACACTTGGGGTCGACGGCACAGGTACATATAAAGAGATAACCGCAAATGATGCATTGTCCAAAAGAATCAAGGAAAATCTAAATATGATCACATTTCATCGACTTTTTTCAACAAATTATTTACATCTGCATCATCTAAATGAGATGTTGTGATTGTGGTGGAAGCTCCGTCGTCTCCCTGAAACACAGTACTTGGATTAGTATGGTTTTCAATATTGGAAACATAACACACACTTGGGGTCGAACGCACAGGTACATATAAAGAGATAACCGCAAATGATGCATTGTCCAAAAGAATCAAGGAAAATCTAAATATGATCACATTTCATCGACTAATTTCTCCGATTTATTTACATCTGCATCATCTAAATTGGATGTTGTGATTGTAGTGGAAGCTTCGTCGTCTCCCTGAAACACAGCACTTGCGTTAATAGGGAAGAAAGTATAGCAAATGGAATCACGTTATATGATCACGCATGATGGAGCTGTCATTATCCATACCTCGTGCTGCTGAAGAATATCTATGGATGTTGCAAATGTAGTGCGCACTTCCGAAAGCTGTTGCGCCGATTCGTATACGCATGGTCCAGCTTCCACTTCCCCTGGAATTACTTGAATGTCAGGCTCTGCATCAAGTGCAGGGGTTGACGCTCCATCAACTGCCTGAAACATAGTACTTGCATTAGTGAGGATTACAATAGTGAAAACATAACACACACCTGGGGTCGACAGCACAGGTACATATCAACGGCTAACCACGAATGAAACATTGTGTAGAACAATCAAATGACAAGAATTCCAGCTCTGATGATGACGCTCGATGGAGCTGTTAGTATCCATACCTCCTGCTGTTGAAGAACATCTAGAAATGTTGTAGATGTGGTGGAGGCTTCAGCATCTCCCTGAAAGACAGTACTTGCATTCGTATGGATAACACTAATTATAACCGAAAACAAACACCAGTGGACGATAACTAAGGTGTATATCAATTGGAAAGCACTACCGAACATTCGCTAAAATGATTACACGATAAAATAAAAATATTACTTGACATGCATAAAACAGGTCTGTTGCGGATTAGCCTTGTAAGATTACCTGATATGCGTTAGAAGTGGTTGATAACTGCGACCACGTCAAGGATGTAGAATGTTCTTGCTTCAGATTCAAGGGATAGTCAAGAAGTTGTAAAGGTAAATTAATGATTGATAATGAAATGCCAATATTAAAAATAGCCATGTAAGGCGACAGAATACTTGTAAAATGCTCAGTACAGCACAGTTCCCTGTTCCCATATATATACATTGCGTTTTTGGGTTATGAAATCGAAAAAGAATATATTGGTAAATGTCATTATTAAAAAAACTATACAATCATATCAATATCGAAATTATTACAAGGGATAGAACACCTAGAATATCAATTAATCCGTTCGGATACCTACACACTACCCCGAGGCCTAAAGCTAAATCCGGACACTTGACTCACCGGTGGCGGAATGTGGACGAATAGAGTGGGAATAGCGTTTTCGAGCAATTTCCGTGTCGTTCGCCGTTTATTCTTCTTTGTTACCCAAGATGTTGTGTACATGTCCAAGGAAAAGTGCCGGCTGCAGATGCGGTATCGATCACCCCTCTTGTCCTTTAAGACTTGTTGGACTCTACTTTCCAGCTCATCCAGTGGATATCCGCAATGTCTGACCCATTCTCTTATTCGAACAACAGTTTTCGGGAATACATGCATTGTAGGGCCTTCAGATTTAGCATGGGTCTTCGAAGGGCAACCGCTAATCGAACAGGCAGGCATTGTTGATAAATCTGAAAAGTAAATATCGACATTATTATACAATCTTCAAGAATAAAGATTTGATACAAAAGTAAATGAATCATACAATGATCAATGCAATGTTTGTTTTGGTCGCAGGAACCATACCAGTTCATTATGTGCGGCTTAGTATTTGCATAAATTGCAGAAATGTATAAATGATGTGACTAAAAACTGAACATGTGACTCATCCCTTGGATGTTCTGTATTGCACGAGAAGGAAACATGCTTACATCATAGACTGGACCTCCGAAGGATGCAATTCGATGACAATTGACACAGATGAAAATAAATAGATGATAGCATAGCAATGGTAATTCAAGTCAATAGCAATGAGACCAATGAACATAGCACTATTGGGTACTCTACTCGCAAATAGATAGAAATTTAAAAATCTGCGAAATATGACCAGGATACATGGCCTTACCTTGACCAACAAACAGTTGGATTCAGCAAGCAGAGCAGTATGTTGCGGGAGAATAGGTGGATGGCCACACGTAGCGCACTGATGGGTATGCTCGAAGCGGTCACAGAAGTTCACGGATAGCACGACGACGAGCAGATTAGCATAGATCTCAGTGGTTCCCAGGTAGCACATTCAGGAGTTGACTTGCAAAGCACAAAGATGTTCTCATGAGACATATCGAGTGGTTTATAAAGTATTAGAAACTGGGGTGCGTTTGTGAATGAATGACGTATGTATGTCATGGTATTAGGGGGGCGGCCTGCTTGAAGGGGAGGCCTGCATGGAGACACGGGGTCTGAGGAGGCTGTGTGACCGATGGCCCCTTTGCGTGGGACACCTTTTGAAGTGTACATGTAGTTTGGCACCTTGGCCGTTTGCACCCGTCACAGCCCCCCATGCCAGCGCGCATCCACCGGCGCAAACCGCCTTTGATACAGGGGGGTGGGATGGATGGCCCTGGGGCATGCAGATAAGGCACAGGAAGACTGCTGAATGGAGACACACTTATGTGGATTGCAGGGGGGCGGAATGCTTCAAGGGGAGGCCTGGCTGGAGACACGGGGTCTGAGGAGGCCATGTTACCAATGGCCCCTTGGCGTGGGACACCTTTTGAAGTGTACATGTAGTTTGGCACCTTGGCCTTTCACGCCCCTGATAGCCCCCCATGCCAGCGCTCATCCACTGGCGCGAACCGCCTTTGATACAGGGGGGTGGGATGGATGGCCCTGGGGTGTGCAGATAAGGCACAGGAAGACTGCTGAATGGAGACACACTTATGTGAATTGCAGGGGGGCGGCCTGCTTCAAGAGGAGGCCTGGCTGGAGACACGGGGTCTGAGGAGGCCATGTGACCGATGGCCCCTTGGCGTGGGACACCTTTTGAAGTGTACATGTAGTTTGGTACCTTGGCCTTTCGCGCCCCTGACAGCCCCCATGCCAGCGCTCATCCACTGGCGTGAACCGCCTTTATATCAATATATAGTATATCGCCTTTATATCAATGATAGTATATCGTTGCTCATCAATAACAAATGCCACATACCGGAGATTCTTGTGAGCACAGACCCACACTTCAACCGGTGTATTATAGTGGTCAAGACCCTAAGGCCTGTATAATCCAATGGTAATTGTTAGTATAGATATATGTGTGCCTTTTATAGAGACATAACCTACTGAAAGACTTTGAACAAGTGTTATTTAGTGCATGCATTATCGAGAATATGTTATGTTAGCTTAGATAGATAGTGACCACCCTGCTTCACAGCGACCAGACCTTCACCCATTCGGAGCACAGATGTCTGACGTCCATCCTTGAATGGAGACACACTTGATTCATTTAAAAAATCGAAACAAACGTTGTTAAAATATATGTGGTGTTTTATTTTGTATCTTATTTTCATGACACAAAAATACAAGACTTTAAAGATTATACAGGTCAGGTTGCAGCACAGCGAGAGAAAATCCCCTGTACTGACCGCTGTCACTCGGGAACGTTTCTCTAATGGCACGAACGGCACAGGCGGGTATCACTCTTCGAACGCGGTGTCCAAGCCTCCCGTGGAGCCACCATGTAAAGGAACGATAGGCCACCAGCCTGTACCACCTGTGAAAAGGAATGAAACAAACTGTTTTTAAATGACCAAGATAAGTTTAATAAACGTTTGTTGTCAATGACAATTCTTGTAACTAATGGCATTCTGCACGGACAAATGCTATCTAGACAATGCACACTATTGAACGACTTACATGCGTTACAATGATATGTAGATGTAATTTTGGATATAGTAGAAGAACATGAAATAGGAGTGGCATGACAAGCAAAGTATACTTACTCGTTACTCGGATTACGAGGACGAACAGCATAAGCACCATCATTATTCTCAACACGGCCGTGTGAGGCAGGCTGCCCTGAAGTCTGGCAGCTCGGTGATGCATTGCGGTCGTGGCTCGCCTTCCGAAATGTAGGCCAGGCATCCCAAGTTTTCTCGGCAGCAGCAGTTCTCGTCCTCAGTTGGCATTAGCTCGCACCGATTGCATGTGCACCAGGTGGAGACGCCGTCCATTCGACTAGGCCCAGGCTCTTCATCTGTTGATTCGTCCTGCCAACTGCCGTCCGAATCCCCATCGTTTTCACGTGCTTCCCTTTCCAGTAGTTCCTCCTCGGTATACTCGGGCTCGTACATGTAGGGCATTATTGTAGCCATTGTGTGTTAAACAAACTAAAATAATTTATAGTGGTGGTACTGGTATCTGTTCACACGGGCTACAAGCGGCGAAGGTAGCTGACCAGAGCACTGAAACGAGTCACAGAATACTCAAAGTAACACAGAGAGAGGAATGGAATCGAAAATCTGCTGCTGTGTGTTGTGAAACGGTCTGTTTATACTTGGCGACACGTCATTAGCTGAAGCGCAGCGAATGTTGACACGAGACGTGCTTTGGCGTTGGGAAATGGGCAGTACGAGTCTGCTGATGACAGGCTCAGGGGCGGGGGAATTGATTTAGTGCCGCAAAAGCAGGTCAGCCAGGGCGATCGGGGAAAAGATAGGATTATCAGAAAATGGCGGCTCCCTGGTGCTTGTTTTCGCGTGCGTTTAATGGACGAAAACTCGGGTAAGGTCCATAGGAAAGTTTTCTAAAATCGAGCCACTTAGGCTTAAAAAAACATGGCCGACACGTAGGGACAATAAAAAATTTTACTAGACCATGCCTTTAATATTCAAAGGTATGTACACTATCACAATAACGCACTTTGTACTCAGAAATCAACAATGATAAATATATACAATTCTAAAGTGGTAACACCAATATTATCAGATCTCATTAAAGTGCATCAACTATACTGTTAGAATGTCACACAGATCAATAACAAGGAAACCAGCAATAGAGATAGGAAGAAAAGCAAGATGGTTGACACAATAGGCAGACTACTGGCCCAGCTACCTAGACACAGTTCTGTGTGGAGATCCCCCCACCTGGGCAACCTGTAAAATAAAGATATAGCACAAGCCCAGTCCATATGTTGATCAATAGTCTTAATCTCTTCTATAATGTTTTTACCCCCCCAATGTACCTGGTGGAGTAGAGTTTTTCGAGGAAGCGTCGACGGATCCTTCTTGAGTGACTCCCTTTGAAGCAGGAGTCACGGATCATCGAGAGGCATCAAAAAAGGTGAACTTGGTGTTGACGGCGTCAATGAGAAGTGCGAGTGTGCCGAGACCATGGCGTCGATCCAGGCATTGCTCGTCGGCGACGTCCTGCGAGGATGAGGTGTGCAGGGCACCTCGGTGTTTGATTGTTCAGGACCGCAAAGAGTTTCTGAAGAACTGTGGCCCAGCAAGCGCGTCGAGTGGTCGAAGTCTTTGTGGTCTCTGGGTGCCAGGAAACCCATCAGCGGGTTCTCCTCGGCACATTGGCAGCCTTGACTCTCTCCGGCAGGATAAAGCGGTCGTCGGTGCGGACAAGGGAGTCCTTCGATTCAAATGTTCTTAGGCAAAGGAGCGGGCGGCTCCAGTCATCGGCAGCACGGCATCAAGCGGTCCCCTCTTCTGGGGCAACACACTTCGACGGGCCTCCAGCGGTCACACAAACCTGCAAACCCTGGTCGACGGCAATGGACTTCGACGGCGGCGAAGTCCGGGTGCTTCACTTCATTCTCCTCAGCGGTCCCCTCTCGGGTCGGTCGCCTTTCGAGGGTCTGACTTCCAGGAAGCTTTGGCGAAGGTTAGCGGTGCTCGATGGTCCCTCGGAGCACGGGAAGAGGGTGCCTTACAAGGTACTCTCTCGGATCAGTCTTCGAAGAATTCGGCAGCTTTCAGATCAGGTCGAAGCAAATGTAACAGCAAGTCTTCTTCTTCCATCTGGGCATCGAGGATCAGCAGTTCCAGTTACTCTTCAAGTGTAGACACAGCTTCTGAACAATTTCCAGTGGTGAGAGGTCCCCAGATATACTATCCTGTCTCTCATCCACACTGCTGGGTCACATTCAGCAGCCAATTATACAAAAGGGCATTCATGCGTCAGTCAGCCAATCAGGCACACAGTGCATTCAGGCCATCCTCCTCCCTCTCAGACACTCACAACAAGGAATGTGGATTGGGACAAGTACCCAGCCAATCAACACTACACACTGCATTCAGGCCAGTTTCGGGCAGGGCTGTCTCAGTCTTTGTCTCTCATACCAGAAACCAGACAGCCACAACAAGAAGTGCATATTGGTCACACACTCCCACCCACATTGTGTACCCACAACATACAGTTACTGGGAAGGCTCCAGCCAGTCTGGACTGGACTTCACAACAGCCCATACCCTACTCTGCGGGCCACCCACAGGTGCCCAAAAACATACACTAGGGGCACAGAGTTGTACCCCCACCCACGGGTGCCATAAGGGTATCCCATGGGTCTGTAAACCAAACCAAAATCAGGAAGAGCTGCACTGCCAGGAGTCCCACACGGACTCCTGGGCAGAAAACAATACAGAACACAATGAAAAAGGACTACAGGACAAGGACAGGGAGGCCAGTCCCTCCAATGCATTTCCAGCACCACACCGCGCAAAGTCCAAAATGTTTTAAAAAAATGCATTTTCCGCACATTTCACTCAGATTACCCATCGAAACACGCTGCCAACAACACATGGCCTACCGTCTCGCATTCCCACAGGTGTCCCGATGAAAACGGTACCTCACATGTGTGGGTCACCTACCTGGGCGCCAAGGGGAAAGCCTAAAACACAGGTAACTCCAAGTCTGTTTTGACACCTGAATTTCACACTTTCTGCAGACGGGAACACCATACAGATATGGGCTTCGCGTGTCCAAGCCACCAATGAAAACAGGGAACCCCATGCATTTCTGAAAAGAGGACACCCGTGGGAATCCACAGAGGTATGATTTGCGCAAATCAGCCCACAATTTATTACCCAGAAGCCCCGGCAGATTCTGAAATGTGCCCAAAAAACCCCACATTTTTCACTTTGTCAGGGATTCTGGGTAAAACATTCTGGTCCGCTTCGCGCAAGTTGGACCTCTGTGGATTCTCACCGGTGCCCTCTTTTCAGAAATGCATGGGGTTCCCAGTTTTCCTTGCTGGCTTGGACACCCTACGCCCAAATCTCTAGGTTATCTCCCCAAACCCTTTTGTGGTTACCAGTTGGTTAGCCTTTTCCCTTTGTGGCTAGATTGGTGAACCCACACATATGAGATACTGTTTTTGTTGTGACACCTGTGGGAATACAGGAAGGTATGACATCTGTTGGTGGCGGCGTGTTTCGGTGGGTTAGCAGAGTGAAATGTCTGGAAATTGTGTTTTTTACCCCCAAATTAGGACTTTGCCGGGGGTTCTGGGTAGTTGATTTTAGGCCGAATTGCGCAAGTCAGACCTCTGTGGATTCCCACGGTTGTCCTCTTTTTAGAAATGCATGGGGTTCCCTGTTTTCCTAGCAGGCTTTGACACCCTCGGCCCAAATCTGTAGGTTGCCCCCATGAACAAAATGTGCTGTGGCGAAAGGCTTGGGGTTACCAGCGGGTTACCCTTTTCCTTTTGCAACCCCGGTAGGTGCACCCACACATGTGGGGTACCGTTTTTGTCGGGACACCTGTGGGAACGCGAGAAGTTGTGACATCTGTTGTTGGCAATGTGTTTCGTTGAGTGGACACAGAGAAATGTCTCTGAAATTGGCTGGAAATGAAGACAATTCTCAGACATTTCGCTCTGGCCACCCACCGAAACACACCGCCAACAACACATGGCATACCTTCCCGCGTCCCTACACCTGTCCCGATGAAAACGGTACCTCACATGTGTGGGTGCACCTACCGGGGGCGCAAAAGGAAAAGGGTAACCCACTGGTAAACCCAATCCTTTCGGCACAGCCAATTTTGTTTATGTGGGCAACCTACAGATTTGCACAAAATGTGCTGTGGCGAAAGGTTTGGGGTTACCAGTGGCTTACCCTTTTCCTTTTGCATCCCCGGTAGGTGCACCCACACATGTGAGGTATGTGTTCCCCCTAAAATGTGTTCCACCCCTCTATCTACCATGCGTTACAGCTTTTCCCCCTGCAAAAGGATGGGGACCCTGGCGGGGCTCACTGGAACCACTGCTGGAATTGGACCACAGAAATGGTGATCGTTGCAGTAAAAGGAATGAGCTATGTACCAAATGTTCATAGCATGCTCAGAAATAATTACCATCTGCATCACTACCGGCAGCATTTTTGAAAGTTTGCTGCTACTTATGTCAGCCAAACTTTTCCTTCTGCAAAGCATCCACCTTCCTCGATGCAAGAGGCACCCATCACTGCCCCCTGAACCTCCACACTACCCTTTCCCACCCATACCACTGACACTCCAGCCACAGTTTCTCCCACCACAGTAACCCTCCACCCCCACATTACCAAGTAATACATGTAGTACTTACATAAATCAGCAAAAGCTTTTCAGTAGCCACAACTGCAAAGGAATCATACAAGAATTACATTTAGTGCTTTGCCTACCAATAACACATCCAAACTGTCTGGCAGATATCTGTACATTTTTCAGCTCCTTCCACCAGATACATGACACTCTCATCTACCACCACGAAAGGCTGGACTGCACAATGATTTGGGGAGGGGGGGGGAAGGCCCCCAAAAATTGTGGGACAGGCCCCCCAGTGGGTGGGGCAGTAAGGTTTGGGACCCCCAGGGCCAGATTGGCACAACAGTGTGGCCCTCTGCGCCAAGGCGAGTTTAGTAAACAAAGAAAATAATTCAAAATGGCAGGCTGCCCCTTAGTGGGGGCAGAGGGGCCCCATACACCACCAGGTAAATTTCTATTGTGAAGGGGGTGCACCTCTCCACCCCCACCCAAATTGAAGGAGTGGCGCATCTCATGTAGCCCTCCCTGGGGGCAGATAAGTGGGGGGGCTGTCCTGCACTCCTCCCTGGGCTCAGACGTTCCTTCCTAGGAGCAGATATCTGGTCCCAGGAAGGACTGCTTCACATGGCACCCACTCCATGGTGGGTGGGGGAGACGGGGTCACCACCCCGTCCCATTAGAAAATTCCCAGTCCCTTTGGGGTGCCCCACAGCCCTCGCTAAAATGCATTCCACACTTGCCTTGGCGCAGAGGGGCACATTGGTGTGCCAATCTGGCCCCAGGGTGCCCAACCCTTACCGCCCCACCCACTGGGGGGCCTGTGCCACAATTTTTGATGGCTCTCTCCTCCCAGAGCCCAAATGGGTGGCGGGGGCTCCTCATGCAGGCCTCCCTGGGCCTCCTGCAAACGTCTGCGTGAGGTACACCCCCCCCTGCATTTGGGGTGGAGAGGGAGAGGGCTACCAGAAATGTGTGGGACAGGCCCCCCGGTGGGTGGGGCAGTAAGGTTTGGGCACCCTGGGGCCAGATTGGCACACCAATGTGCCCCTCTGTGCCAAGGCAAGTTTCGTAAACAAAGAAAAAAACGGAAAATCATACACTACACTTTAGGGTGGGCTGAGGGGCACCCCAAACTGCCAGTTAATTTTCTAATGTAATGGGGGGGTGACCCTCTACCCTCCCACACCAAATGCATGGTGGGGCATCTCATTCAGCCCTCCCTGGGGGCAGATAAGAGGGGGGCATCTCATGCAGCCCTCCGTGGGGTCTGATGCCCCTTCCTAGGAACAGATATCTGCCCCCAGGGAGGGCTAAAAGGGGTGCCCCCATTTCCCCTTGGGGTGAGGGGGAGAGGGCCACCCCCTTTTCTGTAAAATATATCCCTGGTGGCTAGTGCCCCCCCACCCAAAATTCCCTTTTGTTTTTTTTTTTTGTTTTAAAAAATAGTTAAAAATGATCACCTTGTAAGAGGACCATTTGTAATGATGTTGATCTTCCAGACCAGCAAAGAAACTGTGAGAGAATGTTAATTTTACAAATGTTATGTTACTGTGATCAATCTTCAACTCAAAGGATGGCATCATCTTTTCATTCACTTTTAGATGTTCACAAACAGAATATTTCATATTTTTACAATAAGCGGTCATAAAGAGTTTTATACCCGTAATCTGTTTGATTGGGTCTCACATGGACTGTGATTGTGGTTTTCTTTTCTACCTCTCTTTACTTGGATCCAGTTTCCCCTGTCAGAATCTGAGGCAGTGCTTGAATCCTCTTCCATGTTTGCATATTTTCGCCCCTTTGTCACTATGACTAGAAGTGGGTTGTCTATATGGACAGTACTGGGGTTGCTCTCTCCTTCCTACTTTTCTTATGGGTACTAGGACTCACATCTTTCTGAGGGGTTAGACAATATGTTATGTCATCATATTGTCACTGAAACTCTGTCTCTATCTATCTATCTAGAAATTCTGGGGCATCTCCAGTGTCCCTAACATAGATACTTTTCAAATGCTCTTTTTAGGTTACATTTTCTTGATGTCAGCCACACTGGCTAAGTGATCTCTCTGCATAATCATGCACAGTACATCTTTCTCCCTTAACGCATTTTCATCTCTTGACTCCCTAAATCTCTGTTTGGAGGTGCTCACACTACCTCTCCTGTCCACCCCTAACATGCTAAGAGTGCCGCTTGCCTCTCCTCTCACCTGGATTTCTTTGTATTCCTCTGTATATGTCTTCCTGTATATCTAGGCGAGTCTATGAATAAGGGACAAAGTGCCTCATTACATGGAAGGCGGTAGCCATGGCGCTATTAGCGCCATGGCTACCCCCTTACCGCCGTAAGAGGCCGGGTTCCCGGAATAGGGACTTACCGGCCTACTCCGACATTTGCGGGACCGGTAAGTCCCCATTCCGGGAACCATTCCCCATTCCCATTTGCACCCCCATAGGGTTCAATGGGAATGGGGAAGGAGCAAATAACGGTACCGCAATTTGCGGTACCGTTATTTGCACTGAAGTTCCTCAGTGGGTTCTGTCCTTAACGTGTGGTCTGACCACACGTTAAGGACGGGACCCGCTGAGGGACCTCGTAGTAGGGCGGCGGGGATTATCGGCACTAGTGCCCTTACCGGTGCCGGTAATCCCCTACCTCCTTCCATGTAATGAGGCCCAAAGTGTCTGGTGCTGCTATCTTGCATATGGCTAGGTGTGCCAAACAACTTGCATGACTCTGGGAAGCTTTTGACAATAGAGAAAGGTAGTCTGATCGATTGGTTACCATCTCCTCTCTTCTGTGAAACTAATCTGTCTATGATTTTTAGATTCTGAGTCCAAAATTGCATGAACATCTTTAATTTCTTGCATGGATTTAGGCTTCGGGAGAGTATCTCACGGTCAAAACCAGTCTTTATAGTGTAATTATTAAGGCAGTCCTAAAAATAATCTGAATGTCCAAATCATAAAAGATGTGGTGTTTTTATTCTCCAGTGATAAGGAAAAAAGCCAGCCAACACGTGTTTCGACCCCTGGTCGTTGTCAAGGCTGCACATTCAGTAATCAAACATAGTAGATGCATCAATAAAATCCATACCATTAGGTACTCAGGACATAAAAATAATCATATTAATAGTCGTATTTCAAGAAAACATAGAATTGGATGAGTCAAACCATAATGTGTCACACGTCATGCCAGGTTTGGATGGATGGAGTCAGTGGTAGATGAACAAATAAATTCAGAGGACAAAAGAAAGGAAAAATTAATTGAGCAATGTTCCATGTTTTAAGACCACCCATTATGTCAATTTCACATCGAAATAGGGTGTCATGGTACTACAAAATGTCCTTGTGAAACGTTATGTATCGCACCTCATGCCCTTAGAATAATAGTGCCTTGTTTACCAGTGTGTGTGAGATCATGAAATACACACACACCAGTACCCGATACAGACTGTGTTAAGTGCGCCTATGATAGATTAGAACTTGCTTTAGTGCAGGAGAGAGATTGTCCAGTAAATCTATGTTCAAATAAATGTTTGTGATTGTATTGGTGGGTCAGACCATAGTGAAATGAATTTAACAAAGTTTTGAGATTGGATATGACTCACCCTAAGCTTAATCCAAGGTCATTGGGCATATTCACAATTGTTGAATTGCATAGATCTCAGTTATCTTCACAAATGCTTCCAGACACTATGGGCCTCATTACGAGTTTGGAGGCAGCCATGGAGCTTTTAGCTCCATGGCTGCCTCCAAACCAGGCTCCTTTCCCGGGTTCCTGCAATGGGGACTTACCGGGTCATTCCGACATAGGAGGACCCGGTAAGTCCTCCTTGCAGGAACCATTCCCCATTCCCATTTGAGCCCCCATAGGGCTCAATGTGAATGGGGATGGAGTTAACAACGGGCACATTATAAGTGTCCCGTTTTTACCTCCTTCTTCCCTCGCGGGACCCGGAAAGCACGCTAGTTTTACCAGGCGTCCGATCTGGGTCCCGCGATGGGAACCCTGTAATCAGCCCTGATGGAATGAAGGGGGCCGGTCCCGTACCGGCCCCCTTCATGCCGTGAGCGCAAGCCTCGTAATGAGGCCCCATGACTATTAAATAGCCTGATATATCATAGTCCTAAAATAGGGGAAATTGGTTGTGATATCCCACTAAAGGACAGTTTTTAGAGTAAGACAGTATTGTGCGCTCCTATTTGGTTAAAATCTCTTACCCTAAAGTCATTGATTGATGTAGTGAAATTTAAACACATTGAGGACAAAAAGTTTGAAGTTTCAATTTCAAGAACACCATTTCTGGTAAATGTACTATTAGGAATCCTATGGGGAAAAGGAAATTCAATGTAAGATCATTTTGAATTCTAAATAATTCAAATACTAAACTAGTTAGCTGGTTGTAGCTTGGCCAATAGTTTGATTTAAAAAAGTGCATTGCTAGTCCAACCACAGCATATAGCTTGTGTTGGTATAGTACCTATGCGTTAAAGTGAAACACAGATAGAAAGGGCATTGCTTTAGTGTTATACCCATTACTATCTTAGTAGCACCAAAGTTCCCAAGAATATCTGCTCAAGATTGTATTTAAAACTGAAGAGGAATTTACCTTCATATTTGGGATTAATCCCTTTTCCATTCCTGGTTGAGGCATCCAGCAAAAAGTCCTGTTGTTGTTCTATGCCGCCATCCGCCAAAAGTAAATCCAAAATTGCGCCTGTGATGTGATGACGTCACGCGTTCCATGACGCGTGACATTATCATTGTAAACATAAAGCACGACATCATTTGAGACCAGCGCGATGTGTTTAACCTCATCCAATTGAATTCCAGATGCGTGATTCTCAAATTTAAAGTCACACCAAATTACAATACTATTGGAGAGCTCATGTATTATATAGTATTGAGTATTAAAGATGTATTTCAAAGATAATGTTGATAAAAGAATACCAGCTCCTGTGTAGATTGGCAACAAGTTACTGTTTACATACTTGAAACCAGCGCAGTGTGAATATAAATCGCAAAGTCATTTGAAACCAGCGCAATGTGTGTTGCCTGATCTAAATGAATTCTAAATGCATGATTTTCACATTCGAAGTCACACCAAATTACAAAAACTAATGGAATGCTCATGTATTATATGGTGGATATATTTTCAAAACAATGTTAGTGAGAAAATAGCTAATTCCTGTGTAGATTAACAACAAGTTATTGTTATTTATTTAAAACCAGCGCAATGTCAGTATCAATAGTATTGTAAAATGAATGAGTATCGTAGCCCTGTCAGGAATGACAGCATATCATTATTAAAGGTTAAGGTTATTCATATGGTGTGATTTCACATTAGGTGCCTGTTGTGAGGTTGTTGGCAGTGCCAATACTAATTGAAATTAGATAGGGCTAAATTGGAGTGATTCAAATAAAAAACGAAATAGGTCCTATTTGGTGATTGGAAATATGGTGACCATGTGGGAACAATTGGTCTCTCCGAGAGCAAAATGGGTCCCTTAATCTATTCTACCAATATCCTTAAATCTTGATTATCAATAGGGATGTCTAGTATCGGGTCCCCGGAGTATAGTGCGACAAGACCTCACAAACGTTTAAGTGTCTCAAAAAACATATTAGTTTGCATTCCTGTTGTCTTAGTTTGAGCATGACATTGCCTCCTCTTTTCCCTAACTTAGCCTTTGTCAAACCAATGAAACGAATATCACTACTGTTGCTCATTTGGTGACATTCACGCCAATGTATGGCCAATGGAGATTTGAGATCATTGTTTCTCAAACTTGACAGATGTTCCCTAATACGAACTCTCAGTTGTTATGTTATGTTATGTTATTTTGCATTTATATAGCGCCTTAGATACCATTGGTATGGTCTGAAGGTGCTGGTAGGTTGAACGCCCTCGGGAACCGAAGTTCAGGTCAGTAGAGAGAGTAGAGAGAGTCAAAGGTGCGTGTGAGCACCGGGTATGTGTTCAGCTAGTGCGGTATTCGTGTAGTAGCTGCTTCTTAGCGGTATGCGTGGTGGTTGAGAGGTCAAGAGTATGTGTTCGTTCTGGCAGGATTTATCCAGACTGATTGTGGCTGCGTTAGGCCTGAGGAGAACGCCTGGCTGGGGGGTGAATAACCAGCAGTGTTTAGTTAGAGTGATGGGAAGTATGAGGCAGATGTTGGTATGAGAACAGTTATACCGAATGGTGTCATAGTATATCTGTGTTATAGTTGAGTGGTGATGTAAAGAGGAGAGTAAGTGTGGTGATGTGAGATGGTGGGTTATATGCTCATCAAACGTTTCATGCATTCCAAGCCATTCCATGTAAGTCGCGCAATTCTATGCATTCCAGTTCGCTCCATGCCCTCCCGTCCGCTCCATGCCCTCCAGTCCGCACCATGCCCTCCAGTCCGCTCCACGCACTCCAGTCTGCTCAACGCATTCTGTTCCACTCCACTCCAGTTTTTTTTCCGCACTCGATCCTCGTATTTCACCTGTACCATCCACATACTTCCCGGTACCTTTCACATATTACAACAGTACCTTCCACATATTTTATTTGTTCTATCCACATATTTCACCCTTCCATCCACATACGTCATCCGTTCCATCCACATACATCACCCGTACCATCAATACAGGTCACCCGTTCCATCAACATGTGTCACTCGCTCCATGAACATACATCACTCGTTCGATCTACAAATGTCGCCCATTCTCTAAATAGTTATCCCTTCTACACACTCATTCGCACTATGCACTCATCTGCTCTAGGCGCTCATCCTCTTTGCGTGCTCTACGCATTCATCTGCTCTACGTACTCACACGCTCTATGCACTCACCCGCTCTCACGCACCCCTCCGCTCTCATGCACCTCTCCGCTCTCACGCACCTCTCCACTCTCACGCACCCCTTCACTCTTATGCATTCATTTGCTATTATGCATTCATTCACTCTTACGCACTCGTCTGCTCCATACACTCGTGTGCTCTACCAACTAATCTGTTCTACGCATTCATCCATTCTACACACTCCTCCATTCTTACTCACTCCTCCGTTCTACACTCCTTAGCACTGTGCACTCCTCCGCTCCGTGCACTCTTCCGCTCTGCGCACTCTTTAGCTCTGCGCACCAATCACTCTTAGCGCACACATCCGTTCTGCGCACCCATCCGTTCTGCGCACCCATCCGTTCTGCACACCCATCTGTTCTGCGCACCCCTCCGCTCTGCGCACTCATCCGTTCCTGGTACTCATTTGCTCTATGCACTCGTTCTTTCACGCACTCATCTGCTATATGCACTCATCTGCTCTACCAAGTCGTTCGCTCATATGCACTCATCCGCTCTATACACTCATCTGCTCAAAACACTTATCTGCTCTATACACTCATCCGCTCTATACACACATCTGCTCTATACACACATCCGCTCTATATACTCAACCGCTCTGCACATTCATCTATGCGCTCCTGCATTCTCCACACTCCTCCGTACTTATGCACTCATCCGTCCTACACACTCGTTCGCTCCACACACTCGTTTGCTCTATACTCGCCTTCTTCTGCACATTCATCTGCTCTATGCACTCCTGCATTCTACACACTCCTCCGTACTTACGCACTCATCCGTTCTACAAACTCGTCCGCTCTACACATTCATCCGTTCTATACCTTATCCGCCCACACACTCATCCGCATAACATACTCATGCGTTCTACACTCTCATCTGGTCAACACACTCATCCGCTCAACGCATTCATCCACTCAGTGCACTCATCTCTTCTATGCGCTTCATTCATTCTGACGATTTCATCCGCTTCATTCACTTCGTTCATTCATCCATGCATTATCGATTTCAGGGCATGTCACTCGTCATACGCACTGGATCCGTTCCGTGCTCTCTATATTTTTCATGCACCACACTCGTCTCATGTACTTGAATTGTCTATTCTGTGTTTTCCATTTATGCCATGCATTCATACAGTCGGTGTCATCTGTTTGTGTACTCGTTAATCTCTTTTATTCATCTTTCCATCCTCTTCTCTTTATTCCTTTCGCCCATTTTGTTCATTTTGTTCATTGCACTAATTACAGTCACTTGAATTCATCATTCCATCCTCTTCTCTTTATTCATTTCACCCATTTTGTTCATTTTGCACTCATTACCTCCATTTCATTAATTTAAACCTCATTACTGTTTTCGTACGATTTATTCTTTTTATCTATTTCACTGCTTTAATCTATTTACTTGTTCTATTCTGTTTGTCCTTTTAGTTTACATTAGCGGTTATTAGTTGTCGCTTTCTCGCATGGATCTTGATGTTGTATTGTTATTTGTCTTATTGTTGTTCAAGATCTAGTAGTTTGTTGCGTTGGTGTCATTGAGATGCTGTTGTTCAGTTTTTGGGTTGGTTTGTGTATGGGTTGGTTTTAGGGAAAGAGCCAAGTTTTCAGTAGTTTGCGGAAAGACATTAGATCTTCGGTTAGGCGGATGTGGGGTGGGAGTGCGTTCCACAGTGTGGGGGCTAAGGCTGAGAATGATGATCCACCTAACCTGACTGAGTTTGTTTTAGGTATGACAAGGAGGCCGGCTGAGCTTGATCTAAGAGTATGTGGGGGGTTATAGGGTTTAAGCTTGTTTTGAAGATATTGAGGTCCGGTTTAGCACTGCTCGATGAGAAATGCATAAGGTTTTGAAAGTCCCCCTTCGGGCCACTGGAAGAAAGTGCAAAGTTTTAAGTGCTGGGGAGATGTGGTCTCTTGGGCCGAGCGCTAGTAGCAGTTTGGCTGCAGTGTTTTGTGCTCTTTGAAGTTTATTCAGTTGGTAAGCGTGGACTCCGAGATAGAGGGGGTTGGCATAGTCCACTCTTGATATAACAATTGATTGGACCGCGGAGAGTCTGTTGGGAAAGGAGAGATATGGAAAGATGCACCTAAGAATGTTAAGGTGGTAGTGGCAGGACTTTGAGACGTTGTTGACTTGACGCAAGAGTGTTAGGTCAGAGTCAAGGGTGTATCCAAGGTTTTTTACTGAGTTAGAGTGAGTCAGTGAGTTGCCCATGGCAGATGGCCAGGGTAGTGGGTGTGGAAGAAGTTCGGAGTTGCCACATACCAGGATTTTTGCCACCATACAATAGAATGTGGGCCAATTTGCGCAAGTCAGACCTCTGTGCATTCCCACGCGTGCCCTCTTTTGGGAAATGCATGGGGTTTCCTGTTTTCCTTGCTGGCTTCGACACCCTAGGCCCAAATCTGTAGGTTGCCCACATGAACAAAATGTGCTGTGCCGAAAGGCTTGAGGTTACCAGTGGGTTACCCTTTTCCTTTTGCACCTCGGTAGGTGCACCCACACATGTGAGGTACCGTTTTCGTCAGGACACCTGTGAGAATGCGGTAAGGTATGACATCTGTTGTTGGCGACGTGTTTCGGTGAGTGGACAGAGGGAAATGTCTCTGAATTTGGCTGGAAATGAAAACAATTCTCAGACATTTCGCTCTGGCCACCCACCGAAACACACCGCCAACAAGACATGGCCTACCATCCTACATTGCCACAGGTGTCCCAATGAGAGGCAGACCTCTTATGTGCATGTGTTGTACCTGAGTAACAATGGGTGCATCATTCTCTCTAGTGCGCTCAGGAATCAGTAAACTACTGTCAGTAAGCCATTTCACATGCACTTTTCCTCACACTTCTCATACATACTAGTCACAATGCAGTTGGACAGGCAAGGTGGGATTTAGCACAAGGAGAAACCTCCTTGTGTAGCACAAGAAGGATTGTCCTTGTGAGCAGTGATGCCACGACAAGGTACCAACCGGATCACTGGCCATTCGTATACTTTTCGTGTCTGCAGTCAGTTGGCATCCATTTCAGCATTCACACTTCTACCAAATCACTTGCACCAGAGCAAGCGTATCTACACATGAGCATATCTACACACGTATACCACGTGGACATGTGCTCACAATGCAACCGTGTCACTAGCAATATCTTAATCATCATTTGGCAGCAATTGTATAGCAACTGTGTCTGCATTCAAACCTTATGTGCCTGCAATCGCATGTGGACACTGATAGGAAGTGCATACTGGTTCACATGGCTACCCTGCCCTACAGGTGCTATCTTCCACACCAACTTTGAGTATGCCCATAGCAACTCTGGGAAAACATTCATATGTTTAACCGTACCCAAACAAAACACACACCCTGCAACATGGCAATAATTTCTGCAGTGCTGGGAAAGTGCATTCACAGAAATGACATCTGCGTGTTCTTTGTATCTTTACCTCATTCACATACCAATCATGTCCAATTCATTCCTACACAATACATGTCACTTACACCACACATAACATTACTTACAGTAAAACAATAAACAAGGCAGGATGTTACGAGGTACGCAAGACACCGCCGCCATACAGATGGTGTCCAAGTACCACTTTCATGACACTTAGACCTCAAGGGAGGGAGCCAAAGAGGCATGTATTATTTTGAAAAGACACTCCTTGAGTGGAGGGAACCTGAATGGTGTTCCGGTCTTCTCCAATGCACCCCTTGAGTAGAGGGAGCGAGACTGGCGTTTCTTTGCAGGCCAAACCTTAGGTGGAAGGAGCCGGATTCGGGTTCCTTTCCAATGTACGCCAGAAGCGGATGAGGCTTCCCAGATGTTTTTTTCTACGGCAATCCCGAACAGGAGCAAGCTGCACTAGCGTGACTTGCCAAGGCACCCCAAAGGGGAGTGACCCAGAGTGATCTACCCTTCTTCTCCATGGCCCACCTCAAGAAGAGGGGGTGGAGTGGCATTCCTTTCCAAGGTGCATCTGAAGTGGAAGGAGCCTAAATTGCGTTACTTTGCAAGGCACACCTCGCACAAAGGGAGCTAGACTGCCTTTTCCTTATGAGGCAGACCTGAAGTGAAAGGTACTGGGTGATGTCTCTTTCCCAGGCAGGCCTCAAGTGGAGGGAGCAGGACTAGCATTGCTTGCCAAAGCACGCCAAAGGGGAGTGAACCAGAGTAGTCCCCATCTTCTCCAAAGCACACCTCAAGTGGAGGGAGCTGGAGTGGCATTCCTTTTCAAGAGGCGCCTGCTTTGTAAGGAACATGAATTGCGTTACTTTGCAAGGCACACCTCGGGTAGAGGGAGCTAGACTGCCTTTTCCTTATGAGGCAGACCTGAAGTGAAAGGTACCGGGGTGATGTCTCTTTCCAAGGCAGTCCTGAAGTGGAGGGAGCCGGACTAGCATTGCTTGCCAAAGCACGTCAAAGGGGAGTGAACCAGAGTGGTGTCCCCATCTTCTCCAAAGCACACCTCAAGTGGAGGGAGCTGGAATGGCATTCCTTTCCCAGATGCGCCTGCTTTGGAAGGAACATGCATTGCATTGCTTTGCAAGGCACACCTCGCTCAGAGGGAGCTAGACTGCCTTTTCCTTATGAGGTAGACCTGAAGTGAAAGGTACCGGGGTGATGTCTCTTTCGCAAGCAGGCCTCAAGCGGAGGGAGCAGGACTAGCATTGCTTGCCAAAGCACAGCAAAGCGGAATGACCCGCAATGGAGTTCCTTTCTTGTGGCATGACTAGAGTAAAGGGATCCATAATGATTACTATTTCGCAGGCATGCCTCCAAAAGAGCCTGATTTGTGTTCCTTTGCAAGTCACGCCTTGAGCTGAGGGATCTAGACTGATGTTTATTTTATAGGCAGCCCTCAAGGGAAAGATACGGCTGTTGTGTGCCTTTCCAAGGCAGGCCTCAAGTGAAGAAAGCAGGACTAGCAATGCTTGTGAAGGCACACTAAATCAAGTGCAGTGAGTTGACATCCTGTTGCATTTTCATTGAAGGTACACCTCCAGTGCAGGTAGCAAGAGTGCCATTCCTTTCTAAGACATGCACGAATTAAGCGGCTAAGGGTCCCTTTCAAGGAATGATGGGCATTTTCGGAAATCAGTCGATCTCCCAATAATTTTCTTTTGTATGATACAAAAGGAAGAAAGGCAGAATGCAGAGGGCAGGCTGGGAAGGGCATTGGGGACAATACACCTGACTATCCTTCCTCTTTCCTTGTTTTGCACACACCTTACATTTTCGGTAAGGTTGTGCCTTCGTGGCAGAGGAAGGAACATAATCAGAAAAGTGGCGCTCTTGCACCTGGCCACATCTTCTACCTCTGGAAAGGAGGGAATTTGTACATAAACCATAGCCAGAGATTGAACAATTGCTAATTCAAAGTTCAAAAAGGAGAGGTTGTTTTGTGGAGTAGCTGCACGGTACACCAAATAAGCATTGTACATTGCAATAGGCGCAATGTGTGTGGCTAACTTTTTGTACCAGAAACGCGACTTGCGTTCAGCACAGTATGACTCAAGCACTTGGTCATTTTTGTCTACTCCACCCATGCTTGAAAGTGATTTCTGCTCAATGTAGCTGCAAAAAACATGCAATAAAATGGAGCAACAGTAGACCAGTACATCCAGACAGACGGCTGGTGGGAAAATCCCATGAGCATAATGAGACCCTAAAATGTTCTCATTTCAACATCGTTTGTGGGAACCCATGCTTGTGCTCTGGACTAGGGTTTCAGAGTGGGACCCCTTGACCTCAAGAACTGTGCAGCGTACAAATTGGTTTGCTGAACCACATCTGCAATGACCCATCATCAACAAAAAGGTTGAAAAAATCAATAGGCTGAAACCCATCTGCATTCACTGTGCACCCTGATGTACCAGTGAAAGGGGGCACAACAGGCTGAGCCATTGCTGGAGGCACCCACTGCAACTCTTCAGCCATGTCAGGAACTGCCACATTGTGTGGCCATTCTGCACGTCCCCTCCCCCTTACAGGTCCCCTGCGTGTGGAAAGTGTGCAAAAAGGTGGATGCACTCTTTCTTCCTCTTCGTCATCAGATGATGACGATGATGAGCTGGATGAGGGACATTCATCAATGGCCAACTCACTTCCCCAATCACTTCCCTCCTGATCCTCAGAAGCACTATCTGTTTCAGATTGCATGTCCACCTCTGTGCCTTGCTCTGAGCCAAACTCCATCACTGCAGCTAAGCCTCCGCACCAGAGATTGATTGCCGAGAAACCATGAGTACTGTCGCCATGGAACCCTTCACTGCCCAAAGACCAGATGAAGAGTGAAACAATAAGTATGGGTGCTTCTCAAAGTATGGAACGTAGCAAAGTAAGTGGTATTCTGTGCCTTAAACCTACTCCACACAAGTACACCAAAAGGTCCAGACTTTGCTCACAAACTGTAGCAGCCATCTGCAATATGACATACTCCCTGCACGCTACAATAAATGGAGTACTACTTTGCAAACACTCACGTGAAATGCTAAGGGCCAGCTGAATGCTTTCCTACAAGTGGGTAGCCATCTACAACACATCTGCACCTAAAAGAAAGACAACAAAAAAGCTAAGGACGATGTCCTCTTCCGCTAAACTTTACACAAATACAAGTGTTGGGACAAGGATTGCAGCCACACTACCTATTCAGAAACAGCCAACATGCTTTGCACCATGCCCTCCTCCATGGGATGCTGGTGGATGGAAAATGGAGGTGAGAAGCAACCATGCAATGTATTAGTGATTAGGTGAGTTGAAAAGCCAGAGGCAATCAAGACGCAGACAGGGAAGATAAGAAAAGTTCACGGCAGGCCCTTCCAGGCAACTGCTTGCACACTTTTGACAAAACCCCCTGCTCATTCACATAGGGGTGTCTGTTGTGAGGGGAAATTAATGCAAGGCCAAGCAAATTGATTTAGGCTGATGGGTAGCTAAGAAATAAGCAGCACAGACATACTGAATGCATTGACATGCCATGAACGCAAACAATTGCTAGGAAGTGGGAGTCTCACTGCCAACATACTTACTACCATTTTTATTCACATGTCACATAATCCAGTACGTCCATCAGTTACTGGGCACCCCCCGTAAAATAGCGTCTGGACAAAATCCATTATGTCTCCAATGAAGAGCTCCATGCCTGTTTTCGAAAGGTGCACCCCATCTCTATGAAACATCACATCACCTTTGATAAAGCCATGGTGCATGGTCCGTATTTGAATGTTGCCCTTTGTCATTCTAGTGAACTCGCCATTCAGTTTCGACACCGAGCAGTTGATGGCCCTTGGATTCCATTGAGTTCTCCAATCCCTCCTGGGAATCATCTGGGACCAGGCTACCACAGTGTTTGGACACCTCTGTGCAATCCATTCCAGGTCCGGCATGAGCTGCTCCCATAACCCCTTCCTTCCCACAGACGCAAAATCATTTCCTCCCAGGTGCACTACTATAAGTTCAGGGGGTGGCCTCTCCTTTTGCCTGGGCATTGATGATGTTCCTCTGAGGTGGTGAAGGCGCATCCCCCGACCCCAAACCAATGCACTGCGAGGCCATCCCTTCCAGACCCAGATGTGGGTGGCCCTCGGAAAAGTCGTGCAGCCCTTTGGATATAAGAGTGGCCGAAAATCCACACAACCCTCATCCTAACTAGGAAATGGAAACTGGAAAACCCCCATGATTATGACTACACATACAGTTCACCAAATTGCACAATGATTGTGTCAACACATGGCTCTTGTAACAATCCCAGACACACACTTCACCCATTCGGACATGCACCTCTCATTTGAGATAACAGTAGGTCGATACATAATTGCGACATTATTTTCAGGAGAAAGAGGTGAAGAAGAAAGTATGTCACCTTGTGCCAATAACACAGTTGTGCTGGCGCAATTGTAAGCAGTGAAGGTTTCTACTCCTGTGGGCCATCAACTGCACTGAACGGTGGTAAAATGACTTGCACATGCTACACCACTATACTTTGGCAGGGTGACTAGTCTGCCAGAGGATATGAAGTCCACATCAAGTGTGCTTTGTACGCTCTCTGAATATAGGTACCCTGACAGAATGTGCCACATTTACCACAAATGGATGCAGCTTTAGACACTTTGATTGTGAGTGCTTCGGCCACAGCTCCAGGACCACTAGTGAACTTGGGGGAACTCTACTACCAAGGCAGAGAGGCGGCCAAGGTCACACACATCAACCACCACCACCCTACATCGCTGCCTGATCAGCACAACAGCATTCCCCTCCTGGAAGGGATGGGAACCTGCCGGGGCACCCTGCACCCACTGCTGAATTTGGGTGACAAAATATCCACCTGGGAGATGGACGCCCAAGGCCAATGACATCACCCCCCAATGTCCTGCCCCTCTAGCTACTGTGCGTTACAGCTTTTCCCCCTGCAAAAGGAATGGGACCCTGGAAGGGCTCACTTGGACCACTGCTGGAATTGGACTACAGAAATAGTGACCGTTGCAGTGAAAGGAATGAGCTCTGTACCAAGTGTGCATAGCATGCTCAGAAAAAATGTACATCTGCATAACTACTGGAATAAAAATTGAAAATTTGCTGCTACTTTTGTCGGCAAAACTTTTCCTTCTGAAAAGCATCCACCTTCATCAATGCAAGTCACACCCATCACTGGTCCCCGAACCTCCCCACTACCCTTTCACACTCATAATACTGAAACTGCAGCCACAGTTCCTTCTACCACAGTAACCCTCCACCCCCACATTACCAAGTAATATGTTGTACTTACATAAATCAGCAAAAGCTTTTCAGTAGCCGCACCTGCAAAGGAAACATAAAAGAATTATATTCAGTGCTTTGCCTAACAATAACACATCCAAACTGTCTGGCAACTATCTATACATTTTTCAGCTCCTTACACCAGATACATAACACTTCTCAGTCATCTACCACCACGGAAGGCTGGACTGCACACGGATTGGAAATGGAAATAAGACCAGTGGGCATATGGCAGCCCCCAGCACAAAAAAACCTCCTGGAAATCTGGGACCAAACCATCAGTGTTTGGAAACCTCTGTGCAATCCATTCCAGTTCCTCCATGAGCAGCTCCTGTATCCCTTCCCCTCCCACAGATGCTAAATCATTTTCTCCCAGGTGCACCAATGCAAGGTCGGGGGGTGCATCTCCTTTTGCCTGGACATCGCTGATGGCTCCTCTGAGCTGGTGAAAGCGCTTCCCCTGACCCCAAACCAATGCACCGGGAGGGCATTCCTTTCAGACCCAGATGTGGTTGGCCCTTGGAAAAATCGTGCAGCCCTTTGGATGAAAGAGTAGCCATTTATCTACACAACCCTCATCGTCACTAGGAAATGGAAACAAGTAAACCCCCATGAATATGGCAGGACCTACAGTTTACCAAATAGCACAACAATTGCGTCAACACATAGCTCTTGTAACAATCCCAGACACACACTTCACCCATTTGGACATGCACTTCTCATGTGAGATTACTGTAGGTCAATACGTAATTGGCACTTGCTTTTCAGGGGAAAGAGGTGAAGAAGACAGTATGTCACCTTGTGCCAATAACACAGTTGTGCTGGCGCAATTGTAATCAGTGAAGGTTGTCTGCTCACGTGGCCCACTGACTGCACTGCACGGTGGTAAGGTGACTTGCACATGCTACACTGTTATACTTTGGCGGGGTGACTAGTCTGACAGAGGATATAAACTCTGCAGCAAGTGTGCTTTGTACGCTCTCTGATGTGATGTGTGGCATTCATCACAAATGGATGCAACTTTGAACACTTAGATTGTGAGAACTTGGGGCACAGCCCCAGGACCGCTGGTGAACTTGGGGGCACTCGACTACCAAGGCAGAGAGGCAGCCAAGGTCACACACATCAAACACCACCACCCTACATCTTTGCCTGGCCAGCACTACAGCTTTCCTCTCCAGGAAGGGATGGGGACCCTGCCTGGACACCCTGCACACACTTCTAAATTTTGGGGACAAAATATCCATCTGGGAGATGGACGCCCAAGGCCAATAACATCAACCCCCCGACTGACTTGCCCCTCTAGCTACCCTGTGTTACAGCTTTTCCCCCTGCAAAAGGATGGGGACCCTGGCGGGGCTCACTGGGACCACTGCTGGAATTGGACCACAGAAATGGTGATCGTTGCAGTAAAAGTAATGAGCTCTGTACCAAATGTGCATATGGCTAAGTGGCAAACTGCCCTCCCAGGGGAACAGCATTGTTCAGCTGGACTGGGGGGAATTGTGTGCGCTACCCCGGCAAGTGTGTTCCTGGCCACCCCAATACCTCCCCAGAGTACCCACTTCCCTTCACAACACAAACACTACAGGTCCAGTTCCCACCCATCCCAATAACAATAGGCCCTCCACCCACTATACAAGGTTGAAATAAGGTTGAAATAACCAAAATTCCATGCGTACATAAAAAGGGAGAAGCATGAACTGCTCAAGACCTGTAAAGGGAAAAACAAAACATAAATTATCTGTGTCAGTCCACCAAAATACCAAACCACCCATACTGGCCCCCCCTATTGCATTGGCCAGTATGTTTTTGTGCAGCCTGCACCAAGATTGGAACACCAATGTGCCCCTCTGCGCCTAAGCAAGTTTAGTAAACAAAGAAAATAATTGAAGAAGGCAGGCTGCCCTTTAGCGGGGGCTGAGGGGCACCCTGCACCACTGGGGAATTTTCTAATGTGAAGGGGGGGTGCACCTCTCCACAACCACCCCAATTGGAGGGGCGGCACATCTCATGTAGCCCTCCCTGGGGGCAAATAAGGGGGGCTGTCCTGCACACCTCCCTGGGCTCAGGCGTCCCTTCTTAGGAGCGGATATCTGGTCCCGGGGAGGGCTGCATGACATGGCACCCACTCCATTGCGTGTGGGAGGGGTCAACACCCCATCCCATTAGAAAACTCCCTGTCCCTTTGGGGTGCCCCACACCCCCCCTAAAATGCGTTTCACCATTTTCTCTTTTTTCCTTTGGTAACCCAACTCCCCTTGGCGCAGAGGGGCACATTGGTGTGCCAATCTGGCCCCAGGGTGCAGAAACCTTACTGCTCCACCCACTGAGAGGCCTGTCCCACAATTTTTAGGGGCCCTCCCACCCACTCCAAACGGGTGGGCGGGGCACCTCATGCAGATCTCCCTGGGCCTCCTACAAACGGCTGTGTGAGGTGCACCCCCCTTCAATTTGGGGTGGGGGGCAGAGGGCCCCCAAAAATTGTGGGACAGGCCCCGCACTGGGTGGAGCAGTAAGGTTTGGGCACCCCGGGGCCCGATTGGCACACCAATGTGCCCCTCTGCGCCAAGGCAAGTTTAGTAAACAAAGAAAATAATTCAAAATGGCAGGCAGCCCTTTAGCGGGGCTGAGGGGCACCTACACCGGCAGATAATTTTCTAATGTACTGGGGGTTGACCCTCCCCCCCACACCAAATGCAAGAAGGGGGCATCTCATTCAGCCCTCCCTGGGGGCAGATAAGAGGGGGGTTCTCATGCAGCCCTCCCAGGGATTACTTGCCCCTTCCTAAGAGCAGATAACTGCCCCCAGGGAGGGCTACATGACATGACCCCAAGTCCATTTTGGGGGGCGAGGAGACAACCACTTTCCATTAAAAAAAAATCCCTGGTGGTCCATTGGGGGGGCGGCACTCCCCCAACACCAGCCATGATAATTGTTTATGTATTTATTTATTTTCCCCATATTTTCCATACATGTGGGCCCATGCTTTGGGGCCATAGGGGGGAGGGGGGCGCTTACCTAGTAAGCTGCCCCCCTACCCCTACCTCTGTAACACATCCCTGGTGTCTTGTGGCCATTGCTGCCCCGGATCGAGCGCCCTGCGCCCCATTCGGGAGCAGCAATGCTGACAAACAGGGTGTCATTGGAAAGGGGAGATTCTCCCCTTTCCAAGGACACCTCTACCAAAAAATGTCCCTGGTGTCTAGCGGTCCCCACCCCCCTCCCCCTTCCCATGCTGCTTTTGAACATTTGACTTTTACTTTTTTTTGTCCCCCACCTTGGGGGGCAGATTTCCACCCATCCACCCCCAGGGGTCTCTGTACATGTGGCCCCATGCTTTGGGGCCATAGGGCGGAGGGGGGCGCTTACCTAGTAAGCTTCCCCCCTCCCCCCACCTCTGTAACACATCCCTGGTGTCTTTTGGCCATTGCTGCCCCCGGATTGAGCACCCTGGGCCCCATCTGTGAGCAGCAATGCTTACAAACAGGGTGTCGTTGGAAAGGGGAGAATCTCCCCTTTCCAACGACACCTCTACCAAAATAATCCCTGGTGTCTAGCGGTCCCCACCCCCTCCCCCCTTCCCATGCTACTTTTGAACCTTTTTTTAAAAATGTTTTTTGTCCTCTACCCCAGGGGCCTCCATACATGTGGCTCTATGCTTTGGGGCCACAGGGAGAGGGGGGCACTTACCTAGTAAGCTGCTCCCCTCCCCCCACCTCTGTAACACATCCCTGGTGTCTAGTGGACATTACTGCCCCTGGATCGAGCGCCCTGTGTCCAATCCAGGAGCAGTAATGCTTACGAACAGGGAGTCATTGGAAAGGGGAGAATCTCCCCTTTCCAACGACACCCTCCCCAAAAAAATCCCTGGTGACCTAGGGGTCCCCAACCCCCTGCCCCCTTCCATAGTATTTTTATTTCAATTTTTTTTCTCCCCCTACCCCTGGGGGCAGATAGTCACCCATCCGCCCCCAGGGGTCTCCATACATGTGGCCCCATGCTTTGGAGGCACGGGGGAAGCCCCCCTCCACCCGCATTACAAACGGATCCCCGTTGGTCCAGTGACATCGCTGCCCACGGATCGAGCGCCCTTCGCCCGATCCGTGAGCAGCAATGCCACACAAAGGGTGTCGTTGGAAAGGGTAGAATCTACCCCTTTCCAACGACACCTGCCTCAATTTCTGGCTTGAAATACAGCCGTAGAACGAGGCAGAGGGAGAAGGTCACTCACCTTCTCACTTCACTGCAGCAGCCGAAAATGGCTGCTGCAGTGAATTTACTTTCAGTTTCACGCCGGCGTGCTTTGCGCACGCTGACGTGAAACTGAAGGTAATACAGCCCCATGGCAGTGATAGCCCGGGGGTTGGATTACAGTTTTGAGCGATCCCTGCTTTGCAGGGATCGCTCAAAACAGAGTGCCGAAAAGGACAAGCTCTCTCGTCCTTGGCACTACAGAAGTAATTCCAAGGATGAGATAGCTCGTCCTTGGCACTGAAAGGGTTCAAGATATTATTCAGTGTTCTGTCACCCCATTGGTGATTGTTGTTACCTATTAAAATATAATATGATTTAAATTCTAAATACATAAATAAATATTTACCTTGGCAAACTAGCCTGATTCCTGGTTCAGTGTGACCAGGGGGTCTCATGAGAAGGGTGAGATATGAGTGTTATATCATTCAGAATATTGAACTTATAGATAAACAAAAATAAGGGTTTCATTTGTGCACTACATGCTGGGCAAGACTTGGGTGTGTGCCAGATTGAAATCACTTACAGAGTGATGGCCAATTAAGTCTGATTGTTTGTATTTCTGATATTTGCTCTCAGCTTTACTGATAGATTCTGAATTATACCCTCTGTTCAAAAACCTTGTTCTCAAACTTCTTGTTTCTTCTTGATAGTCTTTGTCCTTGCTACAATTTCTTCTAGCCCTATAGAATTCCCCTGATGGAATATTGTTAATTGTGGAGCGCTGATGACTGCTTTGTGCAAGGAGTATAGAATTCACTTCCGTTGGTTTACGTAAAGTCTTTGTTTGCAGCCTGCCGTGTTCAATAAATATGTGCAGCGCTAAGAAGTCAATAGTGTCTGCACTGACAGAACCCACAAAGTTAAGACCAAAATCATTCATGTTGACCTGTTGCACAAAATTGGTAAATGACACCAAATCTCCTTTCCCGACAATAAGTATATTGTCTATGAAGCTCCGCCAAGCAATCAGATTGGTCCTGTAAGTTTCATGTGTCTATATATGTGTCTCTTCAAATTGTGCCATACATAAATTTGCCAAGGAGGGTCAAATTTGGCGCCCATGGTGACCCCTTTGGCTTGAGCATAATACCGGTCATTGAAGACAAACACATTGTTGTCAAGCGTAAATTAAAAACAAAACTTTTTAGTAAATTCACATGATCTAAATAGGATGCAGAGAAGTCACGAAAGGTGTAATCAATAGTGTGTACTGCCAATTTGTGATCTATGCTAGTGTATAAGGTTGTTACATTTAGTGTGGCTAACAAGTAGTCTGGTTCCCATTCCAATGTATTGAGGAATTGTAGCACATGTGTACTATCTCTTACATATGATTTAATTCTGATGACATGGGGTTAAAGAACTTCGTCCAAATACTGTGATAGGCCTTCTGTGGCCCTCCCTACACCACTCATTATTGGTCTTTCAGGAGGTAAGCCAGTAAAAGTCTTGTGTATCTTTGGTAAGAAGTATAGAGTGGGCATCACAGGTTCAGTGTTGGTCAGAAACATTCTCTCATCTTCTGTCAAAAATCCCTTCTCATACAAGAATTTGACTACAGCCAAAAGTTCAGTGGCCACCTTCTTTGTAGGATTAGATTTCAATAAAGTGTAACATTCAGGAGTTTTAAGATGTGACATGGCCATAGTGATATAATCAGTGGTGTTCAACACCACAATATTGCCCCCCTTATTAGCTTCTTTAATAGTGGTTGACTTATCCTTGGCTAGATCCTCTAATGCTTTAAGCTCTTCTCAGCTTTATCCACCATATAATACATGAGCATTCCATTCGTTTTTGTAATTTGGTGTGACTTCAAATGTGGAAATCATGCATTTAGAATTCCTCTGGATCAGGCAAAACAAATTGTGCTGGTTTCAAATGACTTTGCGCTTTATGTTCACACTGCGCTGGTGTCAAATATGTAAACAATAACTTGTTGCCAATCTGCACAGGAGCTGCTATTCTTTTATCAACATTGTCTTTGAAATACATCTGTAATACTGAATACTATATAATACATGAGCTTTCCAATAGTATTGTAAATTGGTGTGACTTTAAATTTGAGAATCACGCATCTGGAATTGAATTGGATCAGTTTAAACACATCGCGCTGGTCTCAAATGACGTTGAACTTTGTGTTCATATTGATGACGTCACGCGTTACGGTACGCGTGACGTCATCCAGTCGCGGGCGCAATTTTGGATTTGCTTTTGCCTTGCCACGATCGTGGCATAGAACAACAACAGGACTTTTTGCTGGATGCCTCAACCAGGAATGGAAATGGGATTAATCCCAAATATGAAGGTAAATTCCTCTTCAGTTTGAAATAAATTCTTGATCAGATTTTCTTGGGAACTTTGGTGCTACTAAGATAGTAATGGGTGTAACACTAAAGCAAGGCCCTTTCTAGCTTTGTTTCACTTTAACCCATAGGTACTATACCAACACAAGCTATATGCTGTGGTTGGACTAGAAATGTACTTTTTAAAATCAAAATATTGGCCAAGCTACAACCAGCTAACTAGTTTAGTATTTGAATCATTTAGAATTCAAAATTATCTTACATTAAATTTCCCTTTCCCTATAGGATTCCTAATAGTACATTTACCAGAAATGGTGTTCTTAAAATTGAAGCTTCAAACATTTCCTCAATGTGTTTAAATTTCACTACATCAATCAGTGTGCCTCATTCCGAGTAGGGCAGTAAGGGATACCGGGCACCAGTAAGGAGACCGCTGCTGGTAATCCCTTACCGCCCTACTACGAGGTCCCTTAGCCGGTCCCTTCCTTAATGCCTGGCCTGACCAGGTGTTAATGACGGGACCCGTTAAGGGACTTCAGAGCTAATAACGGTACAGCAAATTGCGGTACCGTTATTAGCTACTTCCCCATTCCCATTGAGCCCTATAGGGGCTCAATGGGAATGGGGAATGTTTTTTTCAATGGAGACTTACCGGTCCCGCAAAGGTCGGACTACACTGGTAAGTCCCCATTGAACGAGACCGGTGCCGGTAACGTTATTGGAGGCAGTCATGGCGCAAATAGCACCATCACTACCTCCAATCTCGAAATGAGGCCCAATGACTTTAAGGTAAGTGATTTTAACTAAATAGGAGCACACAGTACTGTTTTACTATAACAACTGTCCTCCAGTGGGATATCACAACCAATTTCCCCTATTTTAGGACTAAGATATATCAGGCTATTTAATAGTCATCGTGTTTGGAAGCATTTGTGAAGATAACTGAGATCTATGCAATTCACCAATCGTGAATATGTGCAATGACCTTGGATTAAGCTTAGGGTGAGTCAGATCCAATCTCAAAACTTTGTTAGATTCATTTCACTATGGTCTGACCCACCAATACAATCACAAACATTTATTTTAACATAGATTCACTGGACAATCTCTCTCCTGCACTAAAGCAGGTTCTAATCTATCATAGGCGCACTTAGCACAGTCTGTATCGAGTACTGGTGTGTATGTGTATTTCACAATCTCACAAATGCTGGTAAACAATGCACTAGGGCATGAGGTGTGACACATAACGTTTCACAAGGACATTTTGTACAACCATGCCACCCTATTTCGATGTGAAATTGACATAATGGGTGGTCTTAAAACATGTAATATTGTTCAATGAATTTTTCCTTTCTTTTGTTCTCTGAATTCATTTGTTCATCTACCACTGACTCCATCCCTCTAAACCTGGCCTGACGTGTGACACATTATGGTATGACTCATCCAATTCTATGTTTTTTTGCAATACGACTATTAATATGATTATGTTCATGTCCTGTGTACCTAATGGTATGGATTTCATTGATGCATCCATGTTTGATTACTGATTGTGCCGCCTTGACAAAGACCAGGGGTCGAAGCACGTGTTGGCTGGCTTTTTTCCTTATCACTGGAGAATAAAAACACCACATCTTTTATGATTTGGACATTCAGATTATTTTTAGGACTACCTTAATAATTTCACTATAAAGACTGGTTCTGAACGCGAGATACTCTCCCGAAGCCTAAATCCATTCTGTACATTTATCTACAAACATTTTGGGAAGTTTGAGGGGGTTGGAATATCTTGCTGCCAAGTATTTAGATTTAGCACCCAGGCTCTGAATTCTAGAACTATTTTAGGATGGTTACTAGCGCATCTACAGAGATTGATCCCACAGATTCAACACATCTTTAATTTCTTGTCCCAGTCTGGCACTATGATCCATTCCAATTATGATTTAATGTTTACTTCGTACTAGCTGTTCCCTAGATGCACTAGCCTGACTAGTGTCAAATGCCCTAGTTATGGAAGATAGTGCTTATTTCATGTTTTGCAAAAACCTTCTGTAGTGACTCTCTTTTTTGCTGATGAATTTGTGTTTCTTCAGCTGACTCTTGACTGATATTGTGCCAGCTGTTTAATTCTTTCTTTAGGTGTTCAATCTCTGACTTTGCATTTGGTTGATATGTCTAATTTTACTCTCAATTGGACAGGACATTTTGCTCTATTCTCTGCACTAATTCCTACACAGCAAGTACATTTTGATCATTTTGCACCTTAGCGCTTGACACCTGTAAGGTGAGTTGATATAAAATCACCAACGCTGTACATTCTATGGGACTATACACAACTGACCATCTTATTCCATGCACCAACTGAATTCCTCACACATGTTGGCTCTCTTTGCACATTATGTGTTTCTCAATACATTAATGCATGTACATCAGCTATGTCATCAACCTAACACTAGTATTATGAGCCCCCATTTATCTGTTTGGCTAGTGGTTTGCTCAGATGTGACACACCAATCTAATGCCCTCATTTATACTGTCCCACCCCGCAAATTCAGGACAAAGAACAGGCATGGAGGTATTCAAAAATCGAAAAAGTATTTGTCAAACAACTGCATGCATTTAAAATACTTAAATAAACAACATTTGATCGCCTTTATGAATCTCACTATTATAAGACCACAAAGCATCTACTTTTAATCACCGAGTCTTCGGCTAAATATTATTATAATCTAAATGATACTAGGCATTCCAACATTTCTGCTCAGCACTAACAGTTTTGCCAACATCACTATATTCTCACTAGAACATTTTTGTTGCCAGCCTTTGATACTGTTGACGTTGATATTCTTATAAGATTAGTCACAGGCGCAGGAGTTTCTGAGCACTCACTGAAATGGTTTGCCTCCTTTCTGTCTGATCACTCTCAGCAGGTTCAAATTGGACAGTTTCTATCAGATTATCTACCAGTCAGGTGTGGTGTGCTACAGGGGTCTTCCCTTTCTTCATTACTTTCTAATATCTATAGTCGTCCTCTTATGAACATATTTTCCCAATTTGACTTGAGTTATCATTCCTGCTCAGATGATTCTCAAATGTATGTTAGATAAAAAATAATATCAAGAATACCATAGATCTAGTGTTAGCATGCACATGTAAAATCAAAGATTGACTGCTAGACAACAAGGTCCAACTTAATCCTTCAAAAACAGGGTATTGCTTTTGGATCTATTAAGTAACTCACTGATATGTACTCACCTATTCAATGCCCAGCGATTTCTGATTTTCCTACAGCCTTTGCTTTGAAAGTAAAAATCTGTGGTCACATATGGCAAGCAAATTTGTCCAAGTTAGTAAGATTGTTTAATCCATTTATTTTCCATTGAGATTACTAAAGCCCCTGTTGCCTTTGATTCCCTGTGAGGATCAGTCTAGTGTTGTAGGAGCCCTGCTTGAATCAAAATTATATTACTGTAATGCCCTCTTGACTAACATTCCTAAGAATCAACTACAGCGCCTTTAAGTTGCCCATAACTCTGCTATTAGACTCCTCTTTGCTCTTCCAAGTACCTAAGGAGTCTGCACTGGCTGCCAGTTCAGCAGAGGGTCCTTTTTTTAAGACTCTCTGTTTGGTTTTTAAGTGCCTTCATGGCTTGGCCCTAACTCTTGACAGAAATCTAAACCTATCAACCACATCGTACCCTTCGGTCCACCACTCACAACCTTTTGATGATTCCTTCCTCTAAATTTGTTCATCGAGGTAACATTTTATATCTTTGGTCCATGAGCCTGGAACTCCATCCCAGCTGACCTCTGCGAAGTCAAATCCCCTTCATTGTTTTGGAAAAAACATGTATCTTTCAATAACTAACTACTGACTCATGATCTCAGCTTGTGTCTCCTAATTTTAACAAGTGCATTGAGATGCAGTTTCTGCCTAGCTCTATGGACATGCGCAATACACATTTGTAATTCAAATATAAATATTGTATTCTCTTCAGCATCAAGACAAGTATGCTACCGAAGAACGTAAAAGCAATAAAAACGCATTCAGAGGTTGTTTTACTCCACAAACCCCCTATGCAGGTGTTAGATAGTGAATGTATTAGCTATGTAAAGGCCACTTGACAAATAGACAATGACCGGCTAGCATAGGACTATATGTGAAGCCATGTACACGCAAAAGATGACTTGTTTGATTGGCTCATGTAAAATTGAATTCACAGGTAATGTTCTCTGGGATCTACTTGCTCTGTTCTGAGTCCACATGTATCCTGCGTATTCTGAATGTGTGGGTGCAGTCCTCTGTAGACTTGTGTTTGTGACTTTCATTAAACATGGCTTTGCTTCATTTTCAGTAAGGGGGTGTGTGTATGTGCGACTTTCCTTAGATGTGACTATATTCCTTTCAATCCAGATATGTGAACCGTTTTAAATGGCCTGCTTGTAATGATTTCAGTCTCTTTGGACTTCTGGGCTGGAGATGTACTATTCTCCAGTAACAGATATTTAGTCGGAGACAATCTTCCCTCCCACATTACACCTGACTCTGCCTTGAAAGCCAAGGGAAGGTAGATAATTGAGTTTATTATTTCTGCATGCATTTCGTGATGCAAACATCCTATCCATAACCATTGCTCTCCCTGGCAGCATAAAATGCGCTATATCGCTCTAGGTGATATTATGGCCCAAATGACTCTCCACCAGTTCAAACTACAAACTATTTTCACAAATAAAAAATACTTAACTTTACAAAGGCAATCCCACTTTAAAGAGGCAGCCAAACTGTTTTCAGATGTGGATTTCATTTTTCACTGCAAAGTGGACTGAGCCCAACAACATCTCAAACAACATCTCATTTTTAATTGGATATCTAGAAGCAACTCAGAACATTGGGGTATTAGCGCCTTTGTCTTTGTTTTCAAATTGTATCTCCTTGCATTCCCAGTCTTTTAATGTATCTTTTAAGATGCCACTTCTGATTTTGGGAGGACCCGGCAGAGGAACCAGTCAGGCAGGCATCATCCCGTCAGCAAACCCTCAATTAAGGTGGCTTATTTGGAAGTCAATAATGGGCATCATTACGAATGTGGCGGTAAGGCAACAATAGCACCGGTAGTGCTACCAGCAACGTTGTTACCGTACCGCAACATTACGAGTTCTGCTCGCAAGTGCTGCTCTGCACGCCTGGTCAGGCCAGGCGTGCAGAGCAACACCCGTGACCAGAACTTGTGATTGCACCAGCACCATTATAAACGGTGCTGGTGCAACCATGCTCCCCACCCCCATTCTGCTCAATAGGGCAGAATGGGGATCGGGAGCCCTGCCATACCGGCGCCACATAAACACATACTATCAGATTCATACTTATTCACCCACATCTCACTGACCCATACATCTTCGCTCTTGTCCACTCACACTGCATTCTCCACATAGGCACGTAACCACCCAGAAAATTCAAACAGAAACTATTACATTTATACCCATTCACCCACCAGTCACTCACCCATGAACCTTCTCTCACATCCACTCATCCTGCATTTTCCACACAGGAATGCATCCACCGACCCAGCACATTCAAACACACACTATCACATCCATACCCATTCACCCACCCGTCACACTGCATTCTCCACACAAGAATACACCCACCTACCCATTACATTCCTACTCACTAACCCAGAGGTCACTCACTCACCTTCTCTCAGTTCCACCCACACTTTATTCTCTACACAGGAACACACCCACCCAACCAGAACACTCAAACACACACTTTCACATTAATACTCATTTACCCACCAGCCACTTACCCATACACCTTCTCTCGGTCCCCTCCCATTGCATTCTACACACAGGCATGTACCCACTGTGAGGGCATCATGAGGTATCACACAGACAACAGACTTCAAGTTTAAACAAAATATAATTTGTTAAGTGAAATGTCAGGATGGTTGAAGGCCTAACTTTATGCTAATGTGGGTTTTCCCTACCTGAATGAAACTAAGGAAAGTCTGTGTCAAAAAGTTCAGCTTAAATGTCTGTCTGTGTGCAACACCTATGCTTGTCCTCACAACTATAATGAACCAATGTGTAGGGATGTCACATGCAAAAGAAACATTCTTCAACGCAAAGTTCTGAGATTCGTCCAGCTCACGGCTTTCTCTCAGCCCCCCTCCCCAAGCATAAGAAAGTTCAATGAAAGAAAAGTGTCAAAGGTTACCTTCATCAGTTCAAGGCAATATAGGTCAGGACAAATCCTTGGGGATCCCTTCCCCAAGTTTTAAGTAACACAATACAAAACAGAAAGGGTCTCAGGACTACATTGCCAAGACAAGTGTAGTTCAAAAGTGTTGCAGTGGTTTGGTTGAGCTTGTCTCCTGATGTCTTCAGCTCTCACGAATTAGGATTCTCTTTTCTAGGCGCAGTTGTCAGACCACATGGCCCACCCATCACAGGTCATGAAACCAGGGTCCATGGACTTCTCAGCCCCACGTAGAAGTTCCTTGGCACTTGCTCCTGTGTGCCAAGTCACCATTACTTGATTCCTCTGTGTCAGTCTACTAGCTTTTAGGGTGCAATCTTATATCCGTTGGCATTGCATGGATTGCCTCGTGGCTTTGCGTCCATTTTATCACACACCCTTCGCAAAGATGTTGTTGCCACACTACATTCACTCATTAAAGTTAGTGGTTCATCCATTCTTTAGTCTTTAATGTAGTCAATTGTAAGGTTAGATTTAATTCACTGTGCAACACAGGTTTACTGTGATTTAAAGCTTTCTGATGGTGCTTAATCAGATTCACGTTTTAAGGCACACTTGCGTTGTCTCAAGCTTAAAGTGTTTTAGAGTTCGTTATTCAATGTGCTTGTTTATCTAAATTGAAAGTTTCCCTATAAAGTGATATTCAAGAGTAAAAGTCTCATATAGGTCGGTATTCAGTATATATTTATTTCTTTGCAATGTTAAGTTTTCGTGTAGTTCAGTATTCGGCATACCTTGGTGTCTTGCAATGTTAAGGTTTCTTGAATTTCGAAATCTGATGTATGGACGGGCACTTGCCTGCAGTCCTGTTCAGACCTACCCGGTGCCTGTGTGTGCCTCTGACACTCACCAGTGGCCTGCTCCTCTTGCCTGCCGGTCATCTCGGATCTCACTGCCCTGCTCGGCTTGCCACTTCCTTACGAATGTGGACTGCTTCTTTTGAGCATTGGGTGTGCCAGCATCCTAGTTTGGTATCCAGTCCCACCACAGCGCTCCCACGAAGGGCGGGTACCCTGCTGGTCTCTACCACAACAATCTCCCTGTTTCTCCTTTGTGGCTCTCCTTGTGGGTTCTCCTCTTTGGATCTTGTTGGCCTCTCATTGTATGCACCTGGAGTCCTGTAACAGGCTGCAGGTGTGGCAGGTAAATTAGATCTGCCTGTTTGTTTTGTTTGTTTATTTTATTTAGTATAGCGCTCCAGACCCAGGGGTAAATGGGCGCTTAAGGACAGGTTACATAGTTACAGTATAAAAGCAGTTATACAATTGTGGCGGAAATATGCCATATATGGTATGTACAGGCAGGTAGTAGGAAAGATTTCAGAGTATGTACAATATATACAGTTAGTACTGAGCTTAGTCTATCTGAGGATTGCCTTCTCCAGAAGCCAACTAATGACTAGTTTTCTGAACAATTGGAAGGATTTGGTCAGTTTAATATTCAGTGGCAAGGTGTTCCAAAGTTGAGGGGCAAGGACAGTGAAGCTCGAGCCCCCGCTCTTTTGGCGGTGAATCTGGGCACGATGAGGCAGAGAGTATTGGATGATCTGGTGATTCTTGTGTTTGGCTTAAGAGTGAGTTTGTTGGTGATGTACTGGGGGCTAGGTGGTTTAAGGCTTTATAGGTGAGGCAGAGGGTTTTTAGGTCGATTTTTTGTTGAATGGATAACCAATTGCAAGATATTCTTATGTGGGAGATGTGCTCTCTCATGGGAATATTTAATGCTGCTCTCAGCGCATTATTTTGGAGGATCTGAAGTTTCTTGATTATAGCTTGGTTGGCACCAAGGTAGAGGCTGTTACAGTAGTCAACCTTCAATTGTATGAGGGCCCTCCCCAGAATGAGGCAGCTGTTAGTAGATAGAAAAGGTCTACAGGCCCTGATTAGTTTTCCTGTGTAAGCGGTGGCTGAGGCGGTCATATTAACTTGTTTGGAGAGGTTGGTATTGGCGTCAGGGTAGAAGCCTAAAGTTTTCACATTATTCACAACTGGAATGATGTTGCCATCTATGATGAAGTTGGAATAATCGGGGCTGAGTTTCTGTAGTTTATTGGGGGACCCGACTAGGAGGAGCTCGGTCTTCTCATCATTCAGGCAGAGGCCAGCCAGGCCTGAATGATGGCGAAGATTTCGTTAATCCTGGTGGTGTCAGTGTTGTAGTTGCCAGTGATGGTGAGGAGTATCTGGGTGTCATCTGCGTAATTGGTGTAGGTGACACCCAGATGGTCCAGTTTGTCAAAAAGAGGCTTTGTAAAGATGTTATAGAAGGTGGGGGAGACGCAGGACCCTTGTGGGACACCGCAGGTGATGGGGATGGGGTCTGCTGCGGCCACAGATGAGAAAACCCTCATGGTTCTGTTGGCTAGGAAGAATTGTATCCACGTGACAGCATAGTTAGGCAGACATGCCTGACTTTCCCAGTGTTTGGGATGCAGCTTCCTTGTCTCAGTACCTAACTGGTGAACAGGTATCATCTGTATTACTCTCAGTTGCCTCTTCTTCATCTCAGTACTTTCAGTTGTGTGTGTGGAATAATGAGGGTAACTGGCTTGTAACAGCCTTTAAAGGTTGGGGGAGGTTAGGTTGACTTCTACTAGGGAAAAGGGGACACCATAACCCAGCTAGCTTATCTTTAGTCCTTGTCCTCCACCTTCTACTACGTCTAAGCTTATAATATCTCCTGTTAGTTCCTGGGTCAATGGGACATGTAGAACAAAACCCCAAACCTGCTTCTGCACGATGGGTTTCTTCCTGAAGGGAAAATATGGGATACCATGTCTTGACCAAGACCATCTCTCTACCAACCACCAGGGACCCTCCACCCAGGTGATACTTCCTCGCTTCTTCACCCCCAGGGGCAGGATCCAAAAGCAATGGCCTTTCCCTGGTCATCTGCATAGAGAATCCACAGGAGGGAGAACCCTCAGGATTCTCACACCACCCGGACATATAAACACACACGATCACATTCATACCCATTCACCCACCAGTCACTCACTCACTCACTCATACACCTTCTCTCACATCCACTCACACTGCATTCTCCACACAGAAACACACCCACCCAGAACATTCAAACACACACTATCCACTATCACATTCATAACCAGTCACCCACCATTCACTCACTCATAAACCTTCTCTCACATCCATTCACACTGCATTCTCCACACAGGCATGCACCCACCCTCCCACCCAGAAAATTCAAACACACACACTGTGCAATTCCTACTCATTCACCCACCACTCACTGACCTATACCACATATATAAATTAATTTAATTTGAATTGTTTTTGTATAAAGCGCTCAATACCAATGAGTGGTTTCTTAGTGCCGGTCCAAGATTCAAATCTGTGTTGCGTTTTCTTGTTTCCAAGATAAACACTTTGAGCTATCCTTCCTCCCCTACATCTGACACGCACCTGACACATTCAAAATACAATTACACTTTTTTTTAAAAAAGGTCTTCTTACATGTTTTTGCTTGAGCTTCAGTATGTTAATCCCGGCCTCCAACCCAACCCGTCTGTGCTCCTCACAGACAGGAACCAGGAAGCTCCTTGAGCTTCCTGGTTCCAGTATATGACAGTGCGAGGAAGCCAGAGGAGAAGGGGGTGGAGCTGAATGTGGCATGTGACACATGCCGCATCTCATGGTCAGCTCTGACCCCATACTGAACGCCTCCTTCTTGCACTGCAAGCCCCATCCTAGCCCTCACCTGAAAGGTAAGGACTGGGCAGAGCCTCCCCTAGATCTAGTTTGGTGGGGCCCCCACACCATTGGGGTTTTGGGGGGGCTCTGCTAGATCAGTGCATTATTTTTCCCTTTAACCCCACCCCCTGGGTTGTCAGAGGTGTGGTTGTCTAGCTACCTGACCCAAAAGGTTAGAGGGTGCTTGCTCTTTTTGAGTTTCTGGGCATATATTTAAACATTTTGGATAATTGATTTCTGATAATTTTTGATGGTTTTCTCACAATTTAAAACATGATAATCCCTAATAATCTAATAGCTGTTAATTTCATCTACAACACATCCAAAAAATTCAGATCAAAAAGAACTTGAATGGTGGTGCACCGTTAATTTAGTTTTTTCACATTTTGCATTTTCTATTGTGCAAATTTGCTGTTCTCCACGGAGGGCAGAGAAAAGCATACTGCCTCAATATTCCCTTTCCGTGTTACAATTCAAAGCAGAATTCACTTTGTGTGCAAATCGTCAGTGACCTTTCACCTTGACTAATCCAAGGCAGATGTCTGGTGTCAGGCATCCGAATGTCCATCAACTCTTCTGTTGACCTCTCTTTGCTAATGCTATTTACAAGCCTCTAACTTTGATGGAATGAAAATATGTTGCAGATATTCTTTGAAAGTAAGCTTTAGCCCCATTGTAAGGCATTTGGATTCTGGTGTGTTCATACAATCTGAGGAGCCATCCCAGGCTGGATTCAAAGAATCCATTATGTATGTCCTCCATGTGCATACTTACTGTATCAAATCAGGAAAGGTAAACATGTAAAAGATTTTATGTTGTGTTCCCCAGTTCACCCTACCAATTTGCTTAGCAAAACGGAACTGAAGACCAAAAACTGCTTCAGCTGTGTTCTTGAATTTCCGATTCACTTTATTAAATTAACCCTGTGTACTTTTTATCATGGGATTTTTGCCTAATGTTTACGATAACGCTCCAAAATGGCTTACACATTTCATAAATCCATCCGTCTTACTCTCAGTCACTTAAAACAAATGAATTTGTCTCTGTTTAAAGTTGCACTCCAAATATGTAATGTCCTGTGATTGATATTTTGGGCTCAGGAATACACACATGACTGAAAGAAAATATGTAACAACTTCTTCTTCAGACAGGATAATGAGCAATTGCGCAGCCTTTTGACTGTGACAATTAGCAAGGGAAAGAAATCCCCAATAAGTTTCAAGGTCTATACCTGTCATCACTCTTTCTTTTGGCTGTGGCCTTACACAAAGTATTTATTCTAGGCCTCATTTTTCTTATAAAACCCCTTGCAAACTTACGCCTGGGCTTGTTTGCCCTTAAATGTGGTGGTTATCGCTTTAATACATGCTTATGGTAGACTTTTTACATCTTGCCACATCCAGTGATATCATCACATCAAATCTTATGAAACAGAAATTCCTGAGAAGTAATTGACGATGAGTCAGATAATTTCGGCTGAGATACCTTCTCATGGAGCCTATTGAAGAGGTGGATTTTGTATGCTACTATTGGTCCAATGAATTAGAAAAATATCTCAAGGACAGTAAATCAGGGTAGTCTGCATACGGTGTTCCACTGTAATGTCAATATATTTTTTAGATATCAATGTTAGACTGAAAAGGATGACTCAATATGTAATAACCATACAGTGATTTCTTTGTATTACTGTCTAGAAAGAATCTCTGACTACCCCCTGGATACAGCAGCATCGGCATAAAGAGTGTGCAAAACAAACAAAAAGCAGCGACAGAACTCTACATTTTTTTAAACTTTACATTTAATTTGCATTTGGAAAATCAATTACAACACAGTATTTCGTACAACCATTTCCAACAAAGGTAGTCCCCTCCCAGCTCCCTCTAACCCCCTCTCTTATTGTGTTCAGGAAACAAGCATTCAGTCAACAGTTCAACCTCTTGGGATGTATGATCAGATCTCAATATTATGTTGAGTGGTCTAGAGTGTATTAAATTTGCGCCCCTTCTATCAAATCATCACAGCACACCTCCTCGGCCCCTTCTCTGTTTCACCAACAGTCTCTAACACCCTCCAACTTGGACAGCAATGCCCCCATTCTTCCTAAAAAAAACCTCGCTGTAATCATTTACAATGGCTGTCAGCCTCTCCATTGCAATCATGTTACACAATTTACCTTCCCATTCCCATCTTGTGGGCATTCTCCCCACCTTCCAATGTTGGGCTACTGCCAATCGCCTGCCCCAAAACATAGCCCCACATACCCTAGGCAATCGGTACTCCCCTTGGTCCTTGGTCAGGATTCCCAATAGTATCTGTAGCGGGTCGAGGGACAGCTAGGTCCCCACAAGGTCCTTGATCCAGCTAAGGAGCTCCTGCCAGAAGATGCAAATTCTGGGACATTGCCACCACATGTGGGAAAGGGACCCCACCTGGCCACAAAATCTGGGGCACGTGGGGGAGGCACCCGCAAGCATTCTTGAAATTTTCAGTGGATCCCTATGCCACCCGTGTAGTATATTAAAGTCATGTTCGGTGGTGGTGAATAGATTGCCGTGGAATGTCACCCGAAAGATTCTGGAAGTGGATCCCGGGGCCACTCTAGGAAACTGAAATCGCTGCAGGGATTCTCTCCAGGACATGAGTATCTTCGCCGGGTGTAGCAGGGCCAGCCTCCTGTGGGGTGATCTCCTGTTGCCTCTACAGGGCCACACCAGTGTCACTAGCACCTGAGTTAGGGGGTGCTCCTCGGGTTCAGTCCATGGCCATACCCCTCATGTGGGGCCCCACCCCTTCAGCCTATGGCCGCTTCTTGTCTTCTCCTGTTTTGTCAGAACTCTCTCCCCCGCCCTTGCTCACCTACTCACTCTGCCGCTGGCACAACCTTCTCTCCCTGAGGTGCTAAGTGGAGAGACTGCTCAATTCCCCACCTCCAACGGGGGCCCCGCCGCCACTGGGGCGGACATGGATGTGCATCTCTAGGATTGCCCCAGTCACAGGCTGGGCCCAGCACGCTGCTGCATCCTCTGTTGCCCTGCTCCTCTGTGTAGGAGGGGATCACTGCTCTTCTCTGGGTGGGGAGGGGCAGAGGGGGGCTGCCCGAATGCCACCCGGGGTGTGTTGCCTTCTCCCTGGTGCCGTGCCGAGGGTCAGCACCACTCCTCGCCTCTTCACGCGCCCCCTGGTGGCCTCGACAACTGTACATTTGGCAGCATTTTGCTGTGTTAAAATAGTCAATATAAGTTGCTAAACATAGCTATTTCATTGTCTAATGTGGTTATTGAGTATCCTGTTTGAAAACAAGCTCTTAAAGAGGACGCTTCACATTTATAGGTGAAAACGGTGCTTAGAAAAATGGTCACTTTGGGCACGGAATGCCATAATTTCACATTTATCTGTCCTTTCGGCTAAAGAAAAGGAGTGGTGGTGGGGAAAAAAAGAAAAAAGAATATTGCCACTTTTAGCAGCATTTCTGCAATTTTGTTACGCATTCAAGAATAAGAAATGGCTCATTTTTTGTTGAGTGGAAAATGTCTATATATCTTGATGTCTGGGAAGCTCGGAAAAAAGCAACGGACAAGTGTTTTAATTAAGGAAAATAGTGTTATTTTGAGTCCTTTCACATCATGTATTTGATTGTTTCTGCGGAAATTCAATTTTGCAAAAGTTCAGCGACATGTCGTCGAGCGCTGGAAAAGGTGGGCCCCCTTTGATTCACACTTCATTCTGAGTCAGTGATTAGTGAAAGGTGTCTTTACTGTACATAATCCCATCTTGCCGCCAGCCCAATAACGTTATTGCATGTTGGCTTATTATCGTGATGTGCAAAGTACCTTTATTTTGTGTTTAGTGCTCAAATCAGGCGATGTGACCTGAACTGTGCTGAACCCCAAGAAATGCACTTCATAGTGCAACATTTTACATTTAATGCACATGTCGCAAGCATTAAAGCAAAGCCTAGTTTGTTTTTCCCTTGCAATTTATCTAATCAAATGATGAGGAGAGGCGGCACAGAGATGCATAAACAGCTGAACTCTACTGGCGTTTTTAATTCACTTGTTACCAATTGTCGTTACTCCCTCCATTACACCATATTTGTGTTGTTATTTTCAAATGCATTTTGTCCGCCTGCTGAACAAATATGTTTACATAGCTGTGTCTAACGGGAAATTCCATTTAACTTCCCAGAAATGACAGTGAGTAAAATGTGAACTGCCAATTCCGCTTCATTAGTGCGGCGGAAATGCATTCCAAATGGTAATACAAATTCCAGCATGCTGATAAATTAGCGCTTCTAAGGAGCATGTGACACCTTGGTTAACATATTCAACCTCAATTATATTTCTCTTCAGCACCCTGTTATCTGGAACCTTTGCTGGCAATCAGAGGTGCTGTTTTTCAGAGGCCAATTTTCTAGATAATACAGCTTATCAACACTGTGGGTAAACTTGCCAATGAAATCAGGCTGCACTGAACCACGCAGAAGCTAATTGCATCCCTTTTTTATGCATATTTACAGACTGTCACTTCAAAGAAATCAGTGGCCCATTGAGGCACCCAGTTAGCTAGAAGAATTGCAGCCTGCAAATGAAAATTAGCAAACAAACCGATGATAAATATGAAAGGAGCTGGGGGAAATGCTGTTTTGTTCTGCAACTTCGTCGTAATTCGAAATTATGCTACTAAGCGTTTTTATTATTGCACTTAACGCGGTTCTTCATAAAATAAACCCCTGCTTGATATTTCAACAGGATACATGGCACACCTTTTGTTTACATGACAGTCATCCCCTTGCCTCAATTTACTGCTTGATTAGAGCTCGTGGAGGTACCATCCTATGTTGTATATGGAACTCAAGCCAGTGAGGTTTATTTTTTTTAATAATTGTGAAAGTACTTATTTATAAACACTCCTGCCAGATTTTTTTTCACAGCGAGGAATTCCTGCTAGAATACCCACTATGCTCCCACTAGGTGAAGTATATGCCAACTGCGAATCCAAACCTGGGCTGTACATGAAGAATGTGGTTCTTGCTACCCCAGTCAAATTTTGTCATGTAGCGCCTGGATGCCCGAGGGCGTTGGTGCTTTATAAACTCATATAGATAGATAGTTAGTGGTTGGTATCTAGCATTTATTTGTTTCTTCTTTTCTACAATGGGGTACCAGTGGCGTAACACAGCATTTGGGGGCACCCCTGTGAGCCATGCTGAGGGCCTCCCCCCAGCTTGGCAACAAATCATGGGTCGCGCCGCACACTGTATGAGGGGAAGCATTTACATATATATATATATATATATATATATATATATATATATATATATATATATATATATATATATATATATATATATATATATGTTTGAATGCATAATACAGCACACTTTCTGAGAAAAAGCCAGAGCGTTTGCAATTGTTTTGTAGGCTAACACCAGTCCAAAAATCCAATACATGCAAGTCACCAGCTGTACACAGGAACATTAATGCTTTAAATAATGTAATGCTCTGCTATTAAAATTGCCACGCCACAATGAAAACATGTCCAGCTGGCTGCACATTATAGACCAGTCTACACACATAATAAAATATTACAGTAAAGCATGTCAGGCCATATTTAGACATACACAGACTGGTTGCACAAAAATGGCATTCAAAGCAATAACACTAATCATGGTTATTTTATCGCAGATGCCCAGAAATATATACAATGCCACAGTAAGAAATGGCTAGACTGGCAGTAAAAAGTAATTTAAAAGTGAAAAAAATCACTGCTCAAAGAAATATCACAGAGAAACAAAACATGATGTGCGGGTTGACCAAAAGCAATGTATTTCATGTTTCACCTACCAAAACTCTAGTGCCATTTGAAGAGCCACATTGTCTTCATGGAAAATATCAGCCCAAGGCAGACTCTTTTGCAGGCTGTGGGCAAAATCTCACAAGGCAAACTCCCACTCTCCACCTGGATGTCACATCTCCCATCTAATGACCACCCGTAATACCATTTCCTGCTAAAGGTTTTGCAATTCGGTGTTCTCCAGACCTGCTGGCTCTGAAAGCATTGACTTCATGAAAAGTCACCCTTGGCTGCAGCATAACTAACATGTATGAAAATGGGGGCACCCACTTCAAAGAGCAAGCTTCCAACATAAAGTAAATTGATAATAAACAAAACTGTCGGCACAGGCTTACCCAGTAAAAACAAATTTGCTGAAAGGCAGGAGTCAGGTCCATTTGTCCACATGAAGATTCACAATTAATTTAAAAGGACTATTATCATTTAAGCCTTTTTCTCAGCCATCAATAGGGGGGGATGGATTTAATCTATGTATGATTTTTTATGTAATTTAGGGTATTTTGGGGATATAAAATTCATCCACGTGCGACTCATGGAACTGTAGTGGCTATCTAAGATGTGTTTCTGGCTAATCTGAACATGTTCCAAATGTAAGAGTTGGTGAGAAGGTGGAAAATTTAATTCGGGATATGCTTATTAACTTACATATTCATAACTGTTGTGCCTTTTATGGAAATGGCAGAAAGATGCCACATGCCTGTGTTACATGATACAGATTTGGTGGTCAGCTTATCTAATTCCACATGAAACAGAAAATATGTTTAGTATGGCAGTTGCTAGTAAAATTATGAAGTTGTGATACATAACTAGTTTTTGCCACAAAGTTGAAAAGAGAACAAAGGGTGATTGCAAATGGGAATTGTCATATGTTGTTCCAGACCCCTAAACCAATCCTGACTTGGAGGCTGGGTTTGGGAGGAGAGCGAAGGGTAATTGTCCAATCCTAGTGGTAGGGTTTATTGCAGGGTACTTCCCCAAGATTGTAAAATTGGTAGTGCCATCACTGCTATATAAGGGGGACTGCACTAGAACAGGGGATAGAAAAAGGAGAAAGAATGGTGGACAGGGAGATGAGACAGACCATCAGAAAGACTGCTGAAACTTACCATCGGATAGCTATAAGGAGACACCAGAGGAGACTGCTGAGAGTGCATCTGGGTGGAACTGTCTATCTCTAGGGATGCCTCAAAGCTGACTGAGAGCTGAAGGCCCTCTGTGAGAGTGGGGTGACCAGACCAATGCCCTATCTTTCCAGAGTCTCCCGAGATGAAGCTGGCTTTCCTGAACCTTAAACAGAGGCTTGCTATGTAAGTAGAACTGAGCCCTGGCAAACCTAAAGGTGGGAGAATCTGCTTGCCTTGAATCTTTTGCCTTTCTAGTGGGTGTGAAGGGGGGAAAAACTTTGTAGATCCTTAGCCTATGGAACCAAAAATATTAATTTAATGAATTCCCCATTTGGCAGAACACTAGAGGATGAATTTTGTTAAAATCTGAAATTAACACAGCTCACTTCCTAGAGTGTGCTGAAAACTATAGCCTATCATTTATTTGGGTTATCCCTGTTGTCCAGCTGACCCCAACTTCTTTAAGGAAGAGAGGTGTCTTTATTCTTAAATCAGTCTTAAAGCAGTTCAACCTTTTTATCCAGCTTTCCCAACGCAGCTCTTTTAGTAAGGGGCGTCTGAAATCCAAAATTCCCCAAATCTTTCAAATGTTTCTGTCTGACTTCCCAACACAGACAAAAGCAAGGGGGGGGTCTGAAAAACAAACTGCTAACTCACCCTGTGTTTATTATAAACCAAAAGTGTGGGTGAAATCATAATTATCATATGCATTTGAACCAATCTTGAAATCCTACTGCTACCCTTTTAACCCCGCAGGAAAATCAAAATCGCACAACATCACATGATAACTGCCTTCGTGACTGATCAGTGTAATCATTTTTTCAATGGACATTTTCAGAAAGAATTGCGATTGTGTTCTTTTTAACTCACTTTTGTGATTTATTTATGCTGAGCGAAGTTGAATGTGTTTTGCCACGGATAAAGTAGTTTTTGACATTTTCCTGCTAATTTCTATTACTTTTAATATAAAAAAATACCACTATATTTCCCGTAAACGGGCCTGGTTCTTGGCTCATTGTAGGCTCAGGGCAGAGGGATCGAATGGGCATGATATTTCTCTGAGATAGGGCTAAAAAAAGAACCTGTTAAACAGTTTGTTGCATAACCACTTAAGTGGGGCGGGAAGGAACTCGCCAAGTTGAGGGTGGCTTCTCAATAAACTGATACAAGGTGGGGGCTCAGGCCAAGATTTGGATTTCTATTCCTGCATTAAGGTGGAAGGAAAGTCATCTTTGCGTTGTTAAAGTGCTGCTAGGATTTGACTCCTGAGTTCCAGGGAGGTATATAGGTACAAAAATTAAGAGTGTCTAATAATTTATTTATTTTAGTGAGGAAATCAAACAGTAACAGGGTGATTTTGGCCCTGCATAAAGGAAGTGTTATTAAAGTGCAAAAAGCCAATTGTGAAAATGACTACTGTACAAATTGGGGAAGCCAGTGAGCATCTCCTAACTACATTACAGTCATGGGCCTTAGAAGTGGGCCTTTGGTGAGGAGGGCCGGCAAAACCTGCCGGTCCCCGATAGGATAAAACAAAGGCAGCTGTGTCCAATCATGCGCCAACATGCATGCAGGTACGGTAGTCCAATAAGCCTTTCCTGCTAGCCTAAGGCGGTGGCCATGATGGAAATGCAGCGAGGCAGGCAGAAACACAGTAGACACAGAGTTTCAGCAGAAACAGGAGGGAACTCAAGGGGCGCAATGTGAGTGTAAGTGTAAATCCTCAATAAGAGGCATTGCCTGTTGTAACCTATTCCTGTGGCTAAGAACGAATGATACCTACAGATTCTGGTGCAACTTTAATAGTTTTCGCAAATCTTTTTCCTTAATGGAACTTAACCCCGTTTGACAGCCGAGTTGGATACTATACATCCAGCACCTTTACTCTCCCCCAGTAAATTTAATATCACAACATAATCTCCCTGTGTATGTGGAGGGTGGACCTGAGGAGAAGCTCTGGGTAGATACCTTAGAGGTAGAGATAAACGAGGTTAATTTGGAGCGATCAAAAGCAATACGGGCCCCGGGGCCCGATCAGATCCCCAACCTGGTATTTAGGGATAATCCAAATGTGTGGGCAAGACTGTCAAAAATCTATTTCAGCCATATTATTTATACTGGTGAAATACCGGACAGCTGGCGTCAATCCATACTAGTCCCAATTTTTAAATCAGGAGACAGACTAATACCATCAAATTACCGCCTATTGGCGATGATGGATTCAAGCCAGAAACAGTTCACTAACATTCTACTGTAATGTTTAAATACCTGGTTGGAAGAGAATAACATCTTAAGCACATTCCAAACAGACTTTAGGAAGAAATACAGTAGTACAACTAACATTATGAAGTGCAATTCTTGAGGGAGTTAAGATCCAAAGGGGAAAATACATTGTACTGTTATGTCAATTTCTCCAAAACCTTTGAACTTGTGTCCATAATAACATTCTGGAGGAAACTGCAAAGCTGGGACATTGATCCCGAACTCCTGTTTTCTATCCAATCCTTACACATTGATACATCAGTGGCAGAACGGTTAAGCTCAGATGGCTATCTCTCAGAATATGCCTCCATTAGTCAGGGCTTAAAATAGGGATGCGTATTGGGCCAAGTGTTATACAACTTGTACACAACAGATTTGTAACCGGCACTTAAGCTTGTAAGAAATGTCCCCCCTAATATAAATGGGATTAAACTCATTTACATGACATACGCTGATGATATCATAATATTTGATCAGACAGAAATTGGTCTATAACGTACGTTGGATGCATTAACCGTATATGCTAAAGAAAATGTGATGGTTATTAATAAAACAAAAACAAAACCATATAGTTGGGGGGTTTACAAGTAGTGTCCAGAAAACCAAAGTTGTATATGTATAGTATCGCTCTTGAGAATGTCAAGGAAGTGGTCTATTTGGGTTTTCCTATATGGGTAAAACCCTCAGCATCCCATTATGAGGCCTTCATATATGTACAAATATGGAAGAGATGGTCAGCAATAAAAGGTTATGTTGATCATTGAGGTGGGCGAAATGTTCAAGGGTTCATCCATATCTACAAAGTCAGCATAGTCCGTGCAATTCTCTATGCATAAGAGGTCCTTCCAACTTCTCTATTATGTATCTGCCCCAAGGAGTCCCAGTGGAAGCACTGAGATTAGAGTACGGTTTGCAATCTTTAACTTCGTTGTGGTCATTAAAGAAGGTGCTGTTGCACTTTAAACTAGGCAAAGAACATCAGATGACTTTTGAGAACCACGCCGTTAAGGATCTTCATGCGTTCACTAAACATTATTTGACCAAGTTGGACCTTCAATCAGAAGTGACTGAAGGATAGTCTGATCTGGAAATAATCCTAAAGAGAAAGGCACAAGAACTTGATTTGATTACATACATTGATAAATTATGTACCCTTGAGAGATACTGGGAATTTTCTACTCAGGGATTTAAGCATGGGCAATTAACGTAGTTATTTAACAAAATGGTCAAATCTATAGCTTAGGAGATTTACACTGCAGCTCCACATTAATACATTGCAAACCAAGGAATTTGCTGGTATCTGGAGGAATGCAGATAACCAGGATAGGACCTGCAGACATTGTTTGTTGCAGTGAAGACAAGGAGACATGTATTGACTTCATGTACAGTTATGACAGATTACTATACAAGAGGGTATGGAGCTTTTGTGAGCAACCCGACAATATAAGAGGCGATACATTTTGGTTGAGTCGGATGGGGGCAGAATCTGTTGTCATGAATGCAGTTGCTTTTTATATATAGACGCGAGTTATGAAATACGTAGCAGAGCTTTGCGCCCTCAGATAGATAGGTTTTATGTTTTTGATACGAACTAGAACTCAAGAGAAGTGATAACTTAGTGTGTTACCTTAACGACTCAGGTATTACCTTGTTTAATTACTGTATTATTTTATTGATGAACTGATTCTGTAAATGTTAATATTGTAAGGATATTGTTTCTTTCTCGTGTATATGTTTGTAACTGTGAAAAAAGTTTAAATAAACTAAGTGCACAATAAAAATAAAATCAGATCAGGAATGATGTGAATTGTATAGCATTTGCTAAATGGACATTCTCACCTGAGTACTCCAGTTTCTTTACAGGACTAGAGGACCAGGATCATCATAAATGGTGCACTTATAAGGCGTCCATACTGAAACAGTAAGCAGGCATTTTCTCAGACTTCTCAGCGGCTGAACACCAATAGTAGCAAGTTCATAACTACATATTTCCATGCTCTTCCCAAATACACATTGACTCAGTTGGTGCATGACTTTCATAAGCATGGTACCCTGGACGGGTGATTGAACGGGCCACCAGGTTCAAAAGCCTAGAAAATACTGTCAAAACCCCCAAACCATCTAACACCCCTGCTGCTGCATAGGTGGCAGAGGTAAAAACTACCCCTCCATTGAATATGTAGATCGGGGCCTAAAAGCAACCATCCTGCCAACAAGGAAAATGGAAAGCAGAAGGGACCCCCCCAACCCGGCCCAACCAAATGGTAGTCAAGTGGGAGCCCAAAACAATGATCCCTCTGACCCTGACACCTATATAGGTCCTAGCTACAATGGTACTAAACCAATCCTTGGGTATGTATACACTCCCTTCCGAAGGGGGGGAACTAATTAGGTAAGTATTGCCCCAGGAGACATTTCTCCCAAACTTCCCTCTGGAGAGAAGTATCACTCCACCTCCCAATCTGACCTCTTTTCCCAGATGTCCTCCAAACCAGAACTTCCAATACAATCCTCCTCTCGCTTCCCGGTTCAGGGACAATAGATCCCTGAACCAAGGAGAAGGGAGATTTAGGATGGAAAATTAATTGGGGGGATTTCCAGTACCGAGCTACTCTGGGAGAAGAGACAGTTACCCCTTTCAGGAGCAGCAGAGGTATGACTTGAGACCTCCCTACCACCCAGACAAGGTCTTGCAACTGGAGCGACAATGATCAATGATCAATGATCTGGGGCACATGCTCAGGGCTCAGTCCAACTCTCAACCTAACCCTGCTTCCCAGAATTCCCCAACACCCAGGTCTGATGCCCTATGGAGGAAATGACAGAAGGAAACCTCCAACAAACCAAAGGTTTCAAGGAGGGTGTGCGGTTGGAGGGAGATGCCAAGCCCTTGAGGAAGCTTCCTTTCTCACCCAAACAGAACCCCTAAAAACCTCTTAGGCTGAAAGAGTCTTTTCTAGCTCCAAAATGTTAGAATCCAAAGAGCAACAGGTAAGTAGGAGAGGCCAAAGAAGAACCCACTTTGTGTAGGAACTCTAGATTATCCCCTTTGAAAGAGAAGAATACCTAGAGGATTCAGGTAAGCAGACCTTCTCTTATAAAAACAGGGGGATCCCTCCCAAAGAACAATGGGTCCGAAAAGACCCTGAGTGGGACAGGTTAAGTATGGAGACTTACACAGATCCACAAACTAGTCAATCCCAAACATGTGAGCCATACAGAAATGAAACAGAGGGGGTGTCCTTTCTTAAAAAAGGTTCTGAGAATTGTTGGCAGGTAACAGGGGACAGTCAAGGAGCCGGGTAAAAGGAAGATTCCCCAACAACTCCCATTGCAAGTTGCAATTTATTTTTTTACAGATTCCCGAACTCAGACACAGAAAATTGCCCACAATCACACAGTGTCAGAGTTCATTATTAAGAAAATGACCACCGGGCTGTCAAATAACTCACACTTGCTTTGCACCTTGGAGGAGAAAAAAGGCTGATTTTATGCAACGGGTAAGGTGCAAGGTCAATGTGAATTATCAGCTCTTGTGGATACTGGCTCCAAAGCCACCCTCCTGTCAAAAAGGGCTTTTGACCAACTAAACTCAGGATGGGTGGAAACATCACCTCACTTCCCACACAACTGAACAGGAATCATACGTCCGCAGAAGGGACTGCAGATCTGGACAGATCTCCTGAGGAGGTTATCAGCTCTGATTGACTGTGTAAGCCTGAATGGTACCTGTCACATAATTGATCAACTCTGTGAGAATGTAGAGTTCCATTTAAAAAATAACCAAGTCCCAGACAGCACTGTCATTCTGTAGGAGAACAAACTGGTGATGGGAACCCTTCTCCATTCTTGAAAATTAACCTTCCTCCCAGTTTTAAGTGGCAATCCACACTCGAAGGGAACACCCTAAAATTTGAGTCCCGTGACACCAGACAAGGAAGGGTCCATTCAAAGTCTGATGGACATTCAGAAAAAGGGCAACCAGTTGTTTTCACCCATTCAGTTAAATGGAGGGGAGGAACCATTGCTCGCCAGAGTATCCCTGAATAATGGAAGATGCTTCATCAGCAAAGAATTATTCAGGAAACACTAAAATGATCAGAGCATTCCCATTCAAATTGATTGACAAATCGATTGACAAATAGGAAGTAGGTTTGGAAACCCCAAATTCCAAGCATCTTCTGTCTAGCAGGTGTATGCTAAAAATGTCCATTTTCAACAAAAGCATAGACCTTAATTGTTGGGTCGTGAGAGATGTCCCTTCCGCCTTTTATCTGGGAAGTGACATCCTCAACCGATTCGCAATCAATTTGGACCTAGTTAATAATACAGCCTGGTCCCGGCTGGAGACTTACGCCATGGGCTTTGACAACATTGAAAAAGCATTCCAGTCATCTCAATTGATGCCTTATATGGTTTAAGTTGAAGTGCAAGAAGAGGGTAGCATACCAGGACAGGTGCAACAATTTCCTTTTCCCCTCAAAATTAAGCAAGGACAGAACCTAAAACATCAGGACGTATATATAAATCTAAATTCCCCATCTCCAACAACAAGGTTTATATTGAAATCCGAAACCTCTAGTAGACCTAGAACACAACACCATTTAAATATTGGTGGATAACAGCAACCCTCGAAGTATCACTTTGGACGCAGACACTATTATGGAATGGTAGTTGGTGCCCAACCATATTCTATTGATTTAGGTAATCCCAAATGACTGTATCTCCATCAGCGATGGCATTCTTCCAGAAAAGTTTTTTACTAGGCATTGGGGGGAATTTCCTGGTGTACTCTTACTGCACCTACAGTGTGGAAGAGGTGACCTGTGACATTAGGAGGGAGGAGGAAGTGTTCAGAGTCAAGGACTGCTACCTCGACTCCCCTATACAGGTCAACACCATCAAAAGAGATCTCTCCACCCAACTGGAGGATACCGCTGAAATTGCCAAGCCCGAGGTCTTTCCAGGTTTCAAGCAGATGGTCAAGGAAAGGAGAGGTCTGGATGATGCCTGTGAGACCGAGGAGCAAAGACAAAAGCTAAAACAGGCCTTCCTGGAATTCCAAGATATCTTTTCAGTAGACTCATATGACTGTGGATGCACAACCATTCATTCAACCACCATTCCCACGGACCCTGAGATGGCTCCCATATTTTTGAAACAGTACCGGTTATCTCTCACATCCCTGGAGTCACTCACAGAGATTATTAAGAATTTAGAATCCCATGGGATAATTCGTCCCATCCACAGTACCTTCAACAATATGGTACTGGGAATCCTTAAACCAAACAGCCAATGGAGACTATGTTCAGACTTGAGGGAGTGGAACAAACAGGTCCACAACACAAGATGGCCCCTTCCCTACATCGATCAGGGACTGGCCCAGATCCAATGGTCCAAGGTGTACTCTGTCACTGACCTGAAATACCTTTACTGGACAGTACTCGTGAGTAGGGAAGACCAGTACAACTTTGCCTCTACCTTTGGGGGGGCAAACCCCATTTGGATACATAAACTCCGGCAATGAGTTAAACATCTTCCTACATAGGGCCATGACCGGTGTGGGCAAAAGGGGAAACCTGACTCATGTGGATGATGTTATGATCAAGAGCTCAACTGTGGAGGAACATATAGCACAAATCCGCTATGTTCTTACCCAGTTGCAGAAGGCCGGGGCTAAACTGTCCTTTCAGAAAGCACAGTCGTATAAGACCCATGTGAACTTCTTAGGGAACAAGATCACACCTGAGGGTCTTAATCCCCAGGATAAGAAGGTTGGAAGCCTTCTTGGACTCACTAACTATAGTCAAAAGTTAATTGAAGACTACGCAAAGGTCACTATAACCTTGGTCCATTTATGAAAGGGCAGAGTTAAGTGGGTGTGTGGTCCAGAACAATCCGGCGCAGTTAAATAACTGAAAAGAAGCCTTTCCCAGGCTAATTGTTTGACTAACCCCATAAAGAACAATGAGTTCTTCTTGGAGACAGGGTTCTCAGATACTTGCCTAACAGCAGTATTGTACCAAAAGCATGATAAGGTCAACAAAGTCATCTCCTACGAGAGCAAGACTTTGTCCTCTGGGGAGGAAAAATTCAATGACTGCCAGAAGGCACTCCTGGCAATGGTGTGGGCATTGAAAAATTACCACCCATTCATACAGGGGGAGCACATAATTGTGGAGACTCCTCACCAACCCTTACAGTATTTACAAAGTGAAAGAATCCGGGAGGGGAAGGTTAGTAATTCCAGAATTTATTTCGGGATTCTGTCCATGCACGGCTATCCTGTGAAGGTCAGATATGGCCAAAACAAGAAGAGTCCCTTAGTACAAGGGTTGGCGGACTTGCATGATTGTGCTCAAGAAAACTATCTCAAGGACGAAAGTCCAATGACCAACAATAACATTGAGGCATACTTAACTTCCTCACACTAGGTCTATGAAGAAGACATGTGTCAGGGGATACCAGGAGGTTTTATGTGGATGGGTGCTCCTACCATGCTGATAACAATGGGTAAAATAACTGGTGGCTGGCATTGGGAATGCCAAGGTGAATGATTACCGGGAACGCTCTGCTGGTTATAAAATAGTACCCTGAAGTAGTCAAGTTGCAGAGTTGATGGCTGTTTATCAAGTCATCTTCACTGCAGTGCATCACCAAGTCAATGAACTGGTCATAATCAATTACTCTGATTATGTCAGGAATGTGTTTGTGCAGCATCTGATTAACTGGAAGAATCGAGGCATGCTTTGTGCTAACAACAAACCTCTACAGCATGCCAAACTGATCCAGTCAATCGACGACCTGGTGACCTCCAATGAGATGACCATCTATTGGAAGAAGATTAAGAGTTCATTCTAAGTTAGAGGGGCCAAATAAGACAGGGAATGACCTGACTGACCAGCTGGCTGAAACCGTAGCTCTACAAGGGGATTTCATAGAAATTGAATCCCTGCTGGGTGAAATCCAAATGGCAGCTGTCACCAGGTCACAAACTAACAGCAAACTATCAACAGCCCAGTGTAGTAAAGATACCCCAGATGCAGATTTGATCACTGCACAGAAAGAGGACCTGATCATTGGGAATTGTCATTGACACATTGAAGACCCTGGAACCTTGCCTCTGACAGAGTCAGATTATGCCAGTGAAGAGGATCTCAGGGTGTTGATGAAGATTTCCAAGAGGTTCCGGATCCAAGACAGTTTGTTGGTGAGGAGAGCCCTATCTGGCTGTGACCAGTGGGTGGTACCTACCTCATTCCGAAGCCTGATGTTGACCCACACCCATGACGTGGCCACTGCTGGTCATAGGGTGTTTCATACAACATTGTAAATCTTGTGCAAGGTTGTCTACTGGCCACAAATGGGCCAGGACCTTGACATTTACATAAAGGGGTGTCTTTTGTGTGCTCAATTCCAACCCAGTTCACTCACAAACAGAGCTCCCCTACAGAAAAAGGGAATGACACTGCCTTGGTCAGATTTGCAGTGATTCGCTATTCTAGAGGAAACAAGTACATGTTGACTGTGACATGCTTGTTAACAAATTGGGTAGAACGTCTTCAAGCCCTGAAATGTAAGGCAGAGACGGCTGCTCCACTAATGATCAACCATATCTTCTTTTGTTTCAGCCTCCCGAAAAATAATAGAGTTGGAATGAGGAAGCTATTTTACCAGTGAGGTGATGGCGAGGATGTGGGAGATTCTAGGGGTAAAAAGAAAACACTACATTGCCTCCCACCTGGCCTCAAGCAGAGGGTGGAGAGATATAACAAAACAATTTTGAGTATCTGAAAGAGGTTTGTGGCAGACTCCGATTTCTGCTTGTCCTGATGGCTATTAGGTCTACACCATCTTCTGCAACAAAGATATCCACATTTGAGCTTATGACCAGACATATAATTGTGTTACCACATCATCTGCTCTATATGACTCAGGAGCAGACACTGGTAAATGCGTCCACTACTCATGAATTCATTGAAAATTTAAGGAAGCACCTCCAGCATGCGTTTGCTCAGCCAAATTTAGAAAAGTCGGCTGAAGAAATGAAGACTTACTATGATCTAAAGACCACCAAGAAAGTGTATGAAATAGGTGACAAGGTTTATCTGTGCAATTTTCAAATGGGGAGATGGGGAGCAGGTGCAAGTGGATCTAGTCCACCTGGCCTAAGCCCCGCCCACCTGGTACCTTCCTGCCTGCTGCTCTTTTTTACCACTTATCAAGCTCCGCCCACCTGGTGCCTTCCTTCACCATCACTGTCTTGTGGCCAAAGCTGGATTTGACTTTTATGGACTTCATTCATTCACAGTGCATCACTCTTTCTCAACTCCTATGCTGGACTTCCTTTGCATCTTGTACTCATGGTGACCCTGAATCATGCTGATCCCATCTTTATCTTGGCTTGCAACGTTATGTGTTACTACTGACTTCTGCAATTGTATTCGCTCTCCACGCTTGCTTCACCACTATTGTTGACTGCTTAATCTCTTTTCTCTCCTCCTTTCCCTTCTCCCTTTTCCTATCTCCTCCCCTTACTTTCTTCTATGCGCTTACTTTATCAGAATTGTCCCTGGACCTAATATGATAGCAACCTCATCTGTTTCCTCCACCCTCCCATTACTGTTTTTTCCTCCCCACCACCCCTCCAGCACTATCTGAAATGTCGTCAGGCCTAGTATGATAGTCGCTTGTTTTGTTCCTCCCCTCCCTTTCTGCACCCCTCTCCCTCACCTTTTGTTTTTCTCTGGCTCTACCAGAAATGTCGTCAGGCCTAGTACGGTAGTCGCCTGTCTGTTTCCATTTCCTTCCCACTCTCCCCCTCTCTTCCTTATCTATGTCTTAGCTCTTGCACTGTCTGAAATGTCATCAGGCCGAGTACGATAGTTAATTTCACATCCTTACTGTTCATGGCCTGTAAGAATGTGGTTGTATTTTCCCTTGTTCCCTCCCTTGCCTTGAAGCGCTTTGAAACACATTGTGTGTAGGCGCTATATAAATAAACAATCATATCATATCATATCATAAAGGTTTCAGGCCAAGGAGAGAGGTGCCTTTGAAATTGTAGATAAAATATCACCTGTTATTTACAGGATCTGCATCCCAAAAGAAAAACTTTCAGAAGAAAAATCAGTCCACATCAACCACTTGAAAAGCTGTCATCACAGGCACTCTTTATGACTGACTGAAGAGCCAAATGAAAGTCGAACAGAAGAACCATCTGAAGAATGAAAAGGAAGGATAAAAAATCGGATGGAAAATATATATATATTACACAGCCCACGGTAATGGCCGTGTAGTTATGGTTAAGTTGCTAATCCCATAGGAAGAGCACTTTTTGGGCGGCTTGTAACTTCGCTCACCCTGGACGAATCCTCACCAAACTTTGCAAAAAAAGTATATGGCCCGCTTGGATTTTTTTTTGCAAATTTTAGTGAGGTTTGGTCCAGGGGGCAAAGTTATAGGGGGGGGTCACAGAATGTATTTTTTCCCATAGACATAATGGAAAAAAAATGTGCGCACGCCTACAGCTCAAACTGCTGGATGGAATTCCACCAGATTTACGGCAGGAGCGGTGGCTTCGTCCCAAAAGCATGCTTTTGTTAATTTGGTGTAAATCCGTCTAGTAGATTTTTTTTAATGGCAAAAACATAAGGCAAAAGAATTAGTGATATCGATGTCCGCTCCACGGACACACTTCCCTGTTTGCTCTGCGTACAGCACCCTGATTGGCTAATCAGCCTGCGTCATGTTCGCAGACACGCAACGTGTCAGCCGATTGGCTGCAGTGAGACGTAAGGTGCGTCACATTGTTTCGATGCGCCCACATCTTGGATCCGTTGACAGCGCGGCGGCGAACAGAGGCAAAATGCAATTTTGGGGAGTGTGTTGGTATGCAGAAGTGCTTGGGGAGGGTTGGGGAGTAAGAGATGGGTCAAATACTGTATTTGTTTAGGTGGCAGGTGTCCCTGATGTTTTCAACATGTCTGCGGTTTTCGCTGCTATCCGCAGACATAATAAATGCACTACTGGCTATTTTACATTAGTATAATGTTGGTTTTGGGTTGTTAGTAGAGGATTGATTGTAATTAGTATCCTGTATAAGCAGCCCACATACCACAGTCAAAATGTTTGGTGATATAGGTGAGTTATGCTGCGGTGGTTGTGGCCAGGGCCTAGAGTCTTGGGTACATGCCCTACGGCTTCCGGTCATGGGGACTCAAATGGGAATGGGGAATAGTTTCCAAAGTGGTACTCCTGTTTGGGTAGTATGTGTCTAGTGAATAGTTTTTCAAAATGTCTGGGCTGTTGGGATCATTTTTGGCTATGGTTTCAATGTCCTTATATGATTTGAGAACTCTTTTTCTAGATTTAGCCGGACCAAGACTTAGCCATACTAATTGTCAGATTTTCCATACAAGGCAGTACCGGTTAAACTGTCTGCAGCTTCATAGCAGCCACATTCTCTTTGAGAGAGCATTTTTATGCCTAAGCTGTACAATTTCTGTGATAGTGCTTTGTCAGATGATATGTCATCCCTGAGATCCTGAAGCTCTGTTTTCTCTGCTTTGGTTAAGTAGGATGTGACATATCATGCAACTGCAGTGGAATTGTCTGTAATGTACTGCACATCTATGTTTGCATTCCATAGGAGGGCAATAATTGCATTGTAATCATTGATGTATTTTGATTCTTCTGTTCTTTTTATGTAATTTGTGTTCTTAGGTGATTTACCTTTGACACTTTGGGCCTCATTACACGGTAGGCGGTCGACCAAGGTGCTATTAGCACCATGGTCCATGCCGGTAAAATACCAGCACCGCCTTGGTGGAAAGGGGAATTACCGCCCTATTTCAAGGTTGGCGGGGCAGTAATTCCCCCTTCTACCATTGCCCCTCCCCATTCCCATTTTTGCCCCATAGGGCATAATGGGAATGGGGAAGGTGCTAATTACGGTACCGCAAATTTGCGGTGCCATAATTAGCACCAAGGTCCCTTATCGGGTTGGTTTTTAATGCCTGCTAAAAGCAGGCGTTAAAGTACCAACCCGCTAAGGGACCTCGTAGTAAGGCGGTAAGGGTTAACGGTCACCGGTACCATTACCGGTGACCATTAACCCTTACCGCCTACCGTGTAATGAGGCCTTATGTCTAACTGAAGACATGAAGTTGTTTACTTGACCTCTTGCTGAAACTGGTCTAGGGAAACCAAAGCGGCATTTGGTGTAGTTTTCCCTTTTTTTAAATATTTGCAACAACAATATTTCCCACATTTGTATCTTTGAAATTGTAAAATGTGTGCATGAAGGTCACTATGTGTTGTTTGTGAAGGGATTTCACAAGTGACATATTTTTGGATGAACTGCAAAACAGTGGCATCACTGCCCTGACCAACTTTAGGAGGATCTTTAATCCATAATAGCATATGAATATGTGGTGCTCCTCTGGCTTGGTATTCTTTTCTCCAAAAAACTGTTGAACTTCTTCGAGGGGAGGAACAGTCTTATTACAAATAAAGTGTCGCATAGCATTGAAGCGAATATGGAAATATTTTGATATATTTACAGGATATAGAGAGCAGAGTTCTCCTAGTGTTTTTATATCTGTGTTTGTTTTATTTTTGTTTGCTTTGCGTAGGAAATCTTGTAAATCTTCCCATGCATATTCTGCACAACTTAATGTAACAAACCAAGTGGGTGGGCCAAGGTTTCTTATCATACAGCGTACATCACTGTGACGCCAGAACCAGTATTCTTTTGTACCACGCATTTTTGCTAAAAGATTTGTAATACTTGACTGTCTTGCACTTTTTGTAATAATTGCGTAGCTGACATAATTTGAAAATGGGTACCTGATTGTAATGTGTGTGCAACTCCATAGCATAGAGTTGCTAGTTCACTTTCAAAAGAGAAGGTGGAATATGTATTGCACATTTTGTCTGAATCTGGGGTCGCCAGAATACATTTGTAGAGAGCGATATTCTGATGCTGTTATCTGTGTGGGTCTATCATCGTACCTTCCTCCTTTTGCAGTAGGAAAGAGTAGAGGAAAGACCCATGCTTCTAAACTTTTTTCCCACATGCTGATTGGAGATACTTTGGCTTGTCGCATTTGGTACATTTCCAGTGCATCATGTACAGTGTCTTTAGAGTATAAAGGATGAATTGTATAATGTTCTAACATATTGGATTCTGTAGCAGGATTTAGAAGTTTAAATTGACCAGTTCCTGGTGAATCTTGAATTATTTCAGTGGTTTTTCTCAGGTTTTCTTCAATATTAATTTCTTTGTAGTATTCATTGTTGTTTTTTAGATATTGCAGGGCTTGTCTAACTTTATGTAAGTCGACAAGTTGTTGCCAAATTTTTTGTCTTTTGTAGGTACGCCATTTACTAAGACAATTAAATATTTTTCTATTGGCTGTTGCACTCCTAGAGTGTGTACATTTTCTTTGAGATCTAATGGTAAATAAACTACTTTGCCACGAATGCCTTTCACTAATTCAGAGGGAGGTCATTTTGCTGTTTTTGGTTGGAGGCATATTATTGCTTGAAATGGGTGCACAGTTTGAATTATGATGCTCTCATATACATTTAGTTGTTGCAGTGATTTTGGTAGTGGGAATAATTCCAAGTTATTTGTGATAGCATGTTAAGCTGTTTGGTTGTTGTCAAGTTTTGCAGTGCAGTAATTGCCAAGCATTAAGGCGTCAGTAATGTCATATTTGTTTCTGCTATAAGGTAGAGAGCTTATTGGAACCATTTTGAATCTTCATTGTCTTCTCTTTTGTATGTTATGTCTATAGTTTTTGTGGTACTCTTATAAGAAGTCCTGCGGCAACACACACACACATGGGTTGGTACTTCAGCAGAGGTACTTTTGAAGTATTTCTTTTTTGTATGTGTTTAATCGAAGGTTGCTATTTGTACAGTAGTTGCTAGTTTGTTGTACATCTATTGCATTTTGTAAGTGGCTTTCAATTCCAAAATATTTTCTCTGGATATGCTCTATTTCTTCGAGTAGTGGTTTGGCTGTACCATGTAGAAGATTGTTATTTAAATTGGCTAATGCTAAAGCAGGACTTTTAGCATCGTAGAGATTTCGAACCAGCTTTATTTTAGTTCAATGATGTGTTGATATCATTTTGATATGATGGAAGGTGATTTTGTAAATAGGTACTGAAATGCAGGCTAATGAATGTCCTTGTAGTCCTGTGTATTTGCGCACTGGACAGGCATCCATATTTTGTAGTAGTTTCATTTTGAATTTGTCTTTGCTTTTCGCATACTGATTGAGGAACTGGCTTAAAGATTTGAAAGATTTTTTGGCAATGTTAGTTTTCTGGGGATATTTTTGTGAGCAGAGTTTCTTGTTCCATAATGGTGTTATTAAGTTTTTCATACCCTCGTCCACTGCTATGTATGGCAATTGGGTTTGTTTGCTTTTGTTTATATGCTTCTTCATTAAAATATGGTTATGTGGTCGTGGTGTGACTCCATCCACCTCCACAGATGTTTAAGAAGCAATATTTGTTGAATTTCCATTTATTGAGAAGTCTTTTTTGTAGTGTAGTAGTTAATTTTGTTAGTGGTTTCATCCTGTTTAAAACTAAAATAAATAACATCCTTTTGAGAACTGTCTATGAGAGCTTCTAGGATTAATTTTCTACGGTATGTTTTAAGGTTTGTGCATTATTTCTCTCCTGTTTTTAAAAGCTTCTGAAAGACTCTGTGGCAGAACATTTTTTGTAAAACATTCTTTTTGGTATGCTTATTTGCCACTACATCAAGATTTATAGGTGCAGCGTTAGCAGTAGTGGTAGCTGAAGTCTTGTTAATCACTTTCTGTTTCGTTTTACATTTTGATAGAGGAGGGAAGGTTTCTGTACTGGAAGCTTGTTTTGTTTGGCTTACTGACTGAATTAGCTATTTTGTTTGAACATTTTGTACAAAATCTGCTAGAGATGGTTGCTTATTTTGGACAATTTTATTTTGATTTGCTCAACTTTTGCGTCGCTTTCTACAGAGTTGCTTTTTGAAAGGCATTATTTGGGGTCTGTTGGAGAAAAAAAAGTGTGGGTTGGGCTCTTTTGCAGTGTATGCATGCTTTGTGCATGAGTGTCTGAGTATGATAGTAAGTATGATTGCGCATGTGTGTGATTGTGCAATGGGCAGCTACATCAAGTTGGGAAGGCTATTCTTGTATTTATGTGTTACTATACTGGGCTTTAGATGACAATATAAAGTATGCAACTGGTAAGGGGAAGCACTAATACTACATCTATTAGTAAAGGGTTAATATACTTGTTTCTTCTACAATACTAAAATGCTAGTGTGTTTGAGTAACAATTAGAACATTATATTAGTATTGTACTTATTTTTTTGTATGGAAAGAGTAGGTTTCTTCTAAGTCCTTGCTCGTACTTCAGACGCTGCTGCTTTTCAGGAGAGTGGACTTCACTGCAATTGTGAAAGAAAGAAGTTAGTGAATATGTGTGTTTATAGCACTTTTGTTAATGTAGACATTGTTTTGAACTTTCCTTTGCATATGTGCATTATGTATATTTTATTTAGAATCTGTTAGTTGAATATATTTTTCAAATTAGTATAATAGTAAACGTATAGAGCACACTTGTTTTTTAATGTTATGTTAGTGGATGTTAAGAGATAGAAGAAATAATCATATGCATTGTTTGTTATTTTTACAGGGTAAATGGCAGAGATTGTACATAAAAGCATTCAATGTATGCCTTTGTGAAGATGTGGAAAATAAAGCAGAAGGATTTCATATAGAGGCAGTGGTGTTGTTTGATCTGGGAGCCTTTCTAATAATATTGTCTGTGTGTGTGCTTGAATGAAGATGTATGTACTCATCCTGGCTGCGTGTAATTTTATCACACACTGGACAGTCTTTTTCATAATTATACAGTTATTTCTCCAATCTTATAATATGAAACACAGATTTTTTTAGATAGATTTGGAGAGCTGAAAGGTTTGCAATTGACACGTCATCATAGCAGATGGGAGAAATGACAGTAAATTCATTTTACAGTTTATACAGGGTAAGTGGCAGTTACTCTGTTCATATTTTGATTTATTTTATTTTACATTTTTAAAGCGCTTACACAGCCCACGGCCATCGAGGCGCTGTTACAGGTATTGTTTGTTTTTTAGTTGCGTAATTATTTTGTCTTAGTTGCGTATTTATAATGTGCTTAAACACCCAAAGGTTTCTAAGTGCGGACCCGTGGATCCAACCTGCGTTGTTTCGTGTTGTCTTGCTTACAAGGCGCGCACGTTGCTGCTGAGCTATGCTCCCGGGATGTATTGTATTCCTAGAAGAGGTGTAAATGTACTGTGTAGAAAATATTTATACCTGTAGTCTGTGTTCATGCATGTGGATGTGCATGAATCTGTAAGTAGAAATCTTGGGTACTTTTATAGTAGTTTTTGCTGTAGGTCCTTTGCAGTCATTGCCAAATTGTACTAAGAGTGATCAATAGTACATCTAAAGTACTGATCTGTGATGACAGAGTTAGATGTAGAGTTATTGGATGTGAATGGTGGATGATTGTGTGACTAATTAACAGTAGCCAATGAGGAAGTGGTTCAGAGAGTGCAGTGGAAATGGTAGAAGGGCTGGCCTAGTGTTACTGACCCGCTCTGTGGACAGCGCGGTTTTTCGCAGAAAGGACAGGCCACATCCGGGGTTTCCGATGATGAAGTGGGAGTGTATTTTTAGGATTAGCCAATCAGGCAATCATGAAAGTCCTTCCAAATGCCAAGGTTATTTTTTCTACTTTGTTACCTAGATGTATGGGACAAGAGTTCTATTTTTTGTCCTCAGCAAATTATTGCTAGTTGTGCAATCAACCGAAGCATGTTTGCTTTCATGCTTAGAGATGATATGTTCTTTTGTAATAATGAGAACATTGATTCTGGCAATGTGTTTTATTTTAAATAAGGTGACATTTCTTTATCTTTTATGTGGAATGTCATGCTGTTTTGGAACATAAGGGTTGCTTTGGAGAAGCTAATGTGAAGATTTTTGGAGGAAAATAAGAAAAAATCAAATTCTGAAGAATGTGCAAAAAAAGACAAAAGAAGGCTCTTTTCAGAGCCAACCTGAAAAGGGAAATGGGGCACACTATTTAAATTTTAATTCCCCATGCTCAGATTTTTCGATTTGTCCGCGGACAGCGCGTATTACATATGCGGATTTTGGGGTTGAGAGGCATGCAAATGAGACTGAGCAGAGCAAGGGATTGGTCAATAAGGTTTACTGTGTGTGTTGTGTAAGGAGAGAGTTTGTCATTAGGTATTTTTACTGAGAGAAGAGCAGATTGCTATGGCTGTGTGTTTCAGAAAGCAGATTGTTTGGATTTTGGGATATTTGTGGATAAATTGGTTGGAGGTGTATGCAGACCTCTGTGGAGTGGCTGCACATCTTGGATTCTCTCATGTGGAAGTGCAGTTTAGGACATGTGTCTGGAATCTGTTTGCAATTTGCAATGAAAGAAGGACTTGGGAAAGTCATGGACATGTATCCAAACTCCAGAGTATTTTTTTCCTGTATTGTGCAGAGACAAATGTGGCTGCATTCTTTTTCATTTGGTCCACAAATAGAGAAAGCAAGGCGCAATGTTAACAAGCATGTTTGTGCCTTTTTGAGAGATGTTGTTATGTCCTCTTTTCTGAATGAAAACATTATGTTTTGTAGCATACACATTTTTCACAGAGATGGAGTACATCTTACTTATGCTAGCAATCAGATTTTTCTGCGAAATATACCAAAGACATTGCAACCTTTTTTGGAATTACAGTTGACCATTTGAAGTTTTTGAAACACAAAAAATACCCTATAGAAAAGTGCAATGGTTCTGATAGGGCAGCACCCCAAAAAAATAGTTGTCTGTGGACTTCTAAAAATGCAAAGGGCCCTGCACTATTTATTTGTCACTTCTATTTTTAAACTGTGAAAAGAGCCTTTGTTTTTTTTTGTTGTTTTATATATTTTTTGATTTTTTAAACACGACATACAAGGAAAGGAGGGGAAGGAGCGCAAGGAAGGGACACCAACCACAGGGATAAAAAAGGGCAGGTGGAGAGAGGAAAAAGTAGGGTGGGCCTTATTCAGGTAGGGCACAGACCTTCTCATGCACCTTGACTGCAGTCTCAAAATCAGTTAGAAGGTTCTCCCCCTGCAGAGTACTGCGTTGCAGTACATGCACAATATTGTGTACAGTGTCCGCAAACAAGGAGACACCTCCATTTTAATTACGAACAGTACGAACAGGTATATTGTCCTTAGCACACTCCATTTTGGTTAATTACGGACAGGCGGACATCTTGTGTGTTCTAAGGGCGCCTCCATTTTAATAACGGACAGTACGAACATGTAAAGTGTCCTTAGGACACCCCATGTGGGTTAATTGAGGACACCCCCGGACACCTGCGCAGCCTGCGGACACCCTGACTTCCTTTTAAAAAAATAATAAGACACAGGCATATAGTAAGAACACACTTAAAATGTTATTATTGTTTAACAGTAGAAAAATTAGGAAAGAGAGTGGGAAGCAGAAACTGATACAAATACAGGGGAATTAGGGGTTTGGACATGATGCATGGGAGAGGCGGAAGGGATGCAAGTCTCATCGTACCATTTTTCTTGGTGGGGAGGGTTTGGGGATAGTTGGCTGGGACATGGAGGGGGGAACAGGTACATATGGAACAGTGGTATTTAATGTTTTCTTCAATGTGGTCCTCAACACACTCTTTTAGTTGATTTTAGTGTTGCATTAACAAATCCATTTTTAGTTACAGAGGATCTTCTAATATCTCTCTTTTGGTATATTATTTTTATTATTATAAAGTAATGGTTATTAATTGGCTTATATAGAGAAATGTTGTATCTACCATTATTATTTTCTTCCAGCCATCCCAAAGTACTGGACTTTTCTGTGTTAAAAAAAAAATATTGGTTTTACTGTACAAGACCTGCTCTCCAACCTTAACTCTAACACCCCTTGCATCCTCATCTTGCTTGAACTCTCTTCTGCCTTTGACACTGTCAACCATGCCATCCTGCTCAAACGTCTCCGCGATAACTTGGGTATCACTGGTCAGGTTCTGGCGTGGCTGACTTCTTTCCTCTCCGACCGACACTCCCAGGTCCAACTTGCGTCCTTCCTCTATGATATCTTTCTCTCTACCTGTGGTGTTCCCCAGGGATCTAACCTCTCTCCCAGGCTGTTCAACCAATACCTGGCACTCCTTACCCACCTCATCGCCGCTCTCTGCCCCTATTTTCAGTGCTATGCGGATGATACCCAGATACATTTCAGGCTACCATCGGCTTCCTCCTCTCCTTCCCTCATCTCTGACTGTCTGCTATCCAGGAGTGGTGCGTCACCAATGACTTCTGCCTTAATGCCAGTAATACTGAGATTCTACTCATCGGCACACCCACTCCCTCCTTCCCTGCAGCTCTCTGGCCGGCCTCTCTTGGCCCTCTTCCTGCTCCCACCTGCAAGGCAAAAAAACTCGGGGTCATCTTCGACTCCACACTCTCCTTCTCTCCTCAAATCTCTGACGTCTCTAAGAAGTCACACTACCAGCTGCACCTCCGCAGAGATATTCTTCCTTTCCTCTCCTTCCCCCAGAAGCTCACTGTCTCCAGAGCCCTGGTTTTCTCTAGGCTAGACTACTGTTACAAGCTCTATCTAAATCTGCCTGCCTCTACTCTCCAACCTCTGCAACTTATCCAGAAAAGGACTGTAAGACTTGTCCTTGGCCTCAAGCCCAGGATCGTATCTCTCCAGGACTGAAATCTCTGCACTGGCTCCCAGTGGCTGTGAGGATTAAGTTCAAAACTCTCTGCAATGTCCACAAGGCATTCTGGGGCCTGGGGCCGCAATACCTTCAACTCTCTCTTCCTAAATATCTTCCTTCTTGAGCTTTTCACTCATCTGCCTCCAACTCCCTCAGGGTCAGTTGCTTCTGCAAGCAACAAGTTGGTGGTAGATCTCTCTCTTCGGCAGGGGCCTCCCTCTGGAACAGCCTTTGTGCCTCCCTGAAACTTGAGGAGAACCACCTCCGGTTCCAGAAGCACCTCAAAACCTTCCTCTTTGCTTCTGCTTGATCTCCCCCTCTCCCATGCTGAATTCCTGGCTGAACTGCACTGGTTACCTGGCCACCCTTTCTGTTCTCGGGCCCAAGCCCCACCAGTTGCACACCTGCAACTTCTGTACTTGGGATCTGTTTTCTGTATCCGTACAGTCCCCCTACCAGCACTTATGTTCTGCACTACCTCGTGCTTGCCACCAACTGGCTGTTTTATGTTTCTTAATATTATTCTACTATCCCATGTACTGCACTTTCCCCTCTCCCTTCCCCCTCGCACTTTCCCCTTTCCCCCTTCCCATGCACTTGGCGATCTGAATGGCACCTGGCCTAGTAAGATCGTTGTCTGTCTTCCCTTTGGTTCCCCTCCCTTGCCTTGTTGTGCCTTGAAACATTTGTGTATAGGTGCGTTATAAATGCCATATCATATCATATCATATCATAGCATACCTAATACAGAAAATGTATAAGTATATGAAATAAATATAGTGTACATACTAGTTTTTTACAAACTTTTGCTGTTACTGCTGTGTAAGTATGCTCTTGCTTCTTGCTGTGCAGTTTCTGTGAGGTAATTCAGTTGGAGGCATATTTATTTTGTTTTGGTATATTCCATTATATTGGTATTGAATTGTGCCTGAAAGGATCGCTTTGACTCTCCCATGTGTTTTGTGCCGGCTGCTGTATCATTTACTTACTTCCTACAGCACTGCGAGCGGTCTCGAGCTCTTGCTGTTGGGAAGGTGGAATCGCTTCCTGGAGGAGGCAGAGATTGCTGTTGTCAGGTGACTGACCACGTGACTATTGGGGAAGCACAAAGCACCGGCCCAACCGCCCGAGGAGCGTATTGAATTTTGCCTGAAAGGATCGCTTTGACTCTCCCATGTGTTTTGTGCCGGCTGCTGTATCATTTACTTACTTCTTACAGCACTGCGAGCGGTCTCAAGCTCTTGCTGTTGGGAAGGTGGAATCGCTTCCTGGAGGAGGCGGAGATTGCTGTTGTCACGTGACTGACCACGTGACTATTGGGGAAGCACAAAGCGCCGACCTAACCACCCTTGCAGCGTTAAGCCTGCAGCAGAGACAAGGGCGCAGCATCGATAGTACTGTTTGTCTGCTGTTTGGCTCTGGGAGGCGAGAGGAGACCCGGCGGCAAGTTTCCACACATATACTACAACTAATTTGCAAAATCCATGCAATTTAGTGTACTAGTTACTCTGGTAGGTCATTGGGAGACTGTGGAGAAGTTCTCTTTGATCCCAGATATTGTCCTACACTTACTAGTATTTTAGGTATCAACTTTGTATAGTTGTTAATTGACTTTTCTCATGTTATATTTTGTTCCGGAAGGAAAGCCCATTTTTGGGTAACTACCCTGTTTAGTCGGACATTGGGGAGGAGAGACGGACTAAGGCTGCTCCTCAAGCCATCGGGCGTTCCCCAGGCAGTACAAACAAAATTACATATATTTTTAAACTCATCTTACATCGAATTTTATATTTGCTTAATGTGGTTTTCATTTTAATACTCGTTTAAGTGCTCTAATAAAGCACTCTGAGCTGCTGCCTCGTTGTTTAGCATTTTAGCCTATACCGAGGCTGTACAGGGGTGATAAGTTTTATCTATTCAAAAAGTGTTTGTGTGTTGTGCTTTGGAAAGATTCTCCTCTATCTATACTTGTTTATTATCTATTTACTTGTTATATAGTTTGGGCTAATATGCAGTCAGGATTACCCTCCCTAAAAATGGGGATGCCTTTATCCATCCAACCAGTTCACTCCAAATTTTATGGTAATTCTGTAATCAATGTCCAAAAGAAACCAGCACTCATCCTGTGCTCGACTCCGGTGTCAAGCCGTAACCGCATTGGTAATTAAGCTCCTTTTAAAGGGCCGCCATTGCCTGATATTCGGCAATTTTGTAAAGAAACACACAAGGTCACCAAGTCTGACATTTTGAATGCCATTCCATCTTCTCAACTCGAGTGTCTGACCAAGTTAACACAGCGGAATTACACGCCATGTTTTCACCCAAAGCCCCTTCCCTTCCTCTGTCATTGCCTGTGTCATGTATTTCTCTGTCTGACAGCGTGCTTTTGCACAATTTGCCACCCACAACCCCTTTTCCTCCCAAGATTAACCCAGTTGCCTGTGTGCCTTCTGATGTTGCGATAATTAATTTGGACCTGAATGAGTCAGAGTTTTCCCAACATCTACTCCCTGAGGGATCTCCCTTGAACTTGTCACATTCTCCAGTTATGTTTTCAGAAATTGATCTTCATTGTTCAGCCATTGAAGCCTCATATCTTGTTCCCACTCCACGCCGTGGTGCAGAGCCCATGGTCTTACCTGGTAAGATAGATCGGAAAGTAGTAACCCAGAATATGATAAATCTTACCTTGTCAGCCATGCATGTATCACTACAAACGCTATCCAAAGTTTTTGACTCCGTAGTTAATAATATGTGTGATCATTCTCAAAAACTGGATAAAATGTTAGCATGGCAAGAAAATGCTACTGCGGTATTCCAAGCGAAAAATATTCCTGCTTCTTGCCCTGATGAACCAAATGATTGCCCTTTGGCTTTAACCGCCTCACTGGGCATTCAAACCTCATTTGAGACACTTCCATCTGCCTGTTCTAAATGTGTCCAATCTTCTAAGGCCAAGACTCCCCTAACTCTAGCGGTGCCACTCATTGAAGGCATTATACTGAATACTATGGTCTCCGCCACTTTACCTCCGACAATCTCTGTTTCCCTGCAGCCAACTGTAGGAACCGGTTCGTCAGGGAGTGTACCATATACAATTATTACCCCTAAGGCACTCTCTGACGTTTCCAAACCTGCAACAAAACCCTTATGTAAAAAACCTAAAAATCTAGTAGCAGCCAAAAGGACCAGCTCATCTAAAACAAAGAGCTTTCTCCGTAATGTTCATCTTCCTCAAAAAAGTGCCCTTATTGCATCCTCAGCAGTAGCCAAAAAGTATCAACAATTGCCCGCAGCACGTCTAGCTGCCCCGTCTCTGTGGGCTCATCCAACGTTCCTTCTTATGCCCTGCTTGATGCCTTGGTGGAAGCGGTGGCAATAGGGGATGAAGCTCCTATTGTCAAACTAATGTCGGCCAAAGTTATTCCCACCGGCTTTCCCTCCGAAAATGAACAAGATAAGAACCTTCCCCTGGATCTCCATCGGCAAGAAATTCGCCGTGAAGTTGATACATACATGTCTGGTTTTACTCTATCTGCTCACAATTTACAATCTTTCACCCATTTATCTTCACCTAATTGTCTACCAAAGCCAGTGGTACTATCAGCTCCACCAGTGATATTTGGTATGGGTGGAACGGCTCAACCATTGGTACCGCTTGACAAGCCAACGGCAACCTCTTTATCTCAATCTGTTTCCCAGGAGTTTTCTGGTGCATCTAAACAATCTCTTTTGGCGGAACTTGCACCCAAGCTCCTTGAACTTTTGCAGGTGGCGTTGCAAAAAGACATTAAAACAACTTGCCCCATTGTCCCCACACCCCTGGCGTTTAAAAAATGTTCACTGCCCTCGCTGCCTTCACAAAAGCGACCAGCCAATTTTTGCCTGGTCCTAAATTGCAAACCTCTCCCATGTCCTCAATATGTTCTAAACCGTAATTGAATTTTGAGCATTTTTTCTGATGTACTAGCATTAGAAGATATCAGCTCACATGATCTAACTTTGGTAGATTTTATTGATAAACGCAACCCGTATGCTGTACGCATCTGGATGCAATCACGAATAATTCAGAATGCTATATGGTCTGCTAGAAGACACTTGTTTGACTTGGGTTTTGTTCTCTCCCTGGAGCCTAATGACAGTGCTCAATCTCGAAAGCAGCTACAACCCTTCATTACTACTCACCCCTCTAATTATGAAAGCCGTTTTCAGGAGTTGAGAGGACCAAGACTTCTCTCTGAGACTTATCCGCAGCCTTAACTAGTCCAAGTAGTGGAAGTAAGTAAATTTTCTGTCACTAGTTGGAATTCTCGGGGTCACTCAAACTTGTTAATAATGATTGTAGCTCCTTGGGTACATACAAATTAATACTGCTTCAAGAAACCTGGCTTACTTCCGACCTTATCTGGGATGCTCATGATGTGCTCACAATTGCAGCAGGTAAAGGTTTATGTGGTAGACCCTTTGGTGGCTTACTTACCGCAATTCAAGCCGACAGTAACTCTTGCATTACCCCTTGGGCCTCACCTAACTCTTTTATCCAAATGAGCCGGTTGAAAGTGGTGCAAACATCGTATGCTATTATACATTTTTATTGGAATCCGGCAGGGATCTCAGATGAATGCTTCTTAAGTGCCCTAAAGGATATGTTGAATTTAATTACTCTGGACGGTTCTGTCCATAAGTTATTAATAGCAGGTGATTTCAACTTTGACTGCATTTCATCCAACAACAGGATTAAATCAACTTGCATAAAAAAATGGGCCCAATTTGTAAAACATCATAATCTTATTAGGCTTAATGGAGCATTCAGATCTGATATCCCCCCGGGTCCTACTTGGTCGAGAGGTGTTTCCTCATCCATCATCGACTATATGTATACAAATGCAAGTTTATTTTCAGATGTTTTGGATTTTGAAATTGCAAAATCAACCATGAGCGATCATAATCAACTAACGACTCATTGGCAGTATTATATTGATCCCAATTTGCATAGAGACAAAATTGCTCACGGCTGGTGTAATATAAACAATGCAGGTAACAGACTCTGACGGACAGAAAAGGCTCTGGATTCTCTCCATGATCAATTGTCTCAGAAGATTGCACATTTTCCGACAAACTGCAACACCTCAAATGTTTGCTAGTCCGATATGATTCAAGCCTTTCGGTCCTCGGTAGCTAGGTCCCTGTTAAGATATGCTCACCGTAGTCCTACATTACATGATTTTGACAACGAAACCAAAGAGCGCAAATGTGTATTTAGGCAGCAGAAAAGACAAATGCAAAATTTACCAGTTCACATTCGCCATAAACAACTCATAAATCTGAGAACCAAGTACAAGAATTGGGTAATAGCTATGCATGTGCACCTATATAATAGCGATAGTCAACAACTTCTGGCCGCATTACAAAGCAAAAACATCGCCAAAACATGGGCTCTTCTTAATCAAGCTATGGTTGGTCCTCAAGCTGTCATGCAAGCCAATGAGGTCTCTAAATCCGCCTAGCTTGCGCACTTCTCTTACCTATATAAAGTTCCTGATCGCGGTATATCCTTAGAGTCCTTATGCCCCCCGTCCACATTCCATATAAATTTTGATCTGGATGACATTCCCTTTTTCATCAAAAGGGCCAGCCGATCCGGTGCTCGTGGTCCGGATGGACTCTCTAACAATATGTTAAAAGCCCATCCAGAAATCTGGGGTCGTATTCTGTTTCGAATCTTTAATCTCATCATCATGACCCAAAACCTCCCACCCACTTGGACTCACTCTATAATTGTCCCCATATTTAAAAAAGGGGAAGGGACCGCACCATCCAGTTATTGGACTCTCCAGGAAAGATCTTCTCTCGTCTAATTCTGAGAGATTTACAACAGTTGATTGCACAGGCTAAGCTCAATGACCCTTACCAGTCAGGTTATGTGGCTGGTTTAGGTACCATACCTAACATCATAACACTACACATGCTCCTATCGAACCATGTTGCTTGTAAACAGACGCTGTTTCTAGCCTTTGTCGATTTTAAGGTTGCATTCGACTCTATTGATCGCACCCTTCTTTATCAGAAATTAGTTAAACTCAACTGCCCACCTTCCCTGCTAGCTTTGATAACATTGCTGCATACCAACACCTCCATGCAGGTTAGATTAGACCTGGCGGGCAACATGACCTCCAGATTTCACACATATAGAGGGTTGAAGCAAGGGTGCATCTTGGCTTCATCAATTTTCAATTTGTTCATACATGACCTGGGCATAAACCTTAGTAAAAGCTTGAGTGATCCTCCCAGCCTAGGCACTCACAAAATTCCATACCTTTTTTATGCAGATGATTTAATTCTCATCTCCAAAACCCATACTGGATTACAGAAACTCCTAGATGCCCTTGAGTCCTATGTAGATTTAAATCATCCAAATATAAACATCAACAAAACTCAAACAATGGTATGCAAATGGTGCTTGGGTTGCAAAGTTAAACCCTTCAGGTGGAGTTTGCATAATGCTTCACTTGAACGGGTGTCCAACTATAAATATCTGGGAACACTAGTTGTAGACACTCGCTCAAGCCCTGAGGTTGAATTAGAACCTACTGGTAAATTGAGTTCTTTAGTTGCCCAAGCAAGAGTACTCATGGGCAAATTTGGGAAATTTACAATTAAACATGTGCTAAAGTTTTATTTCCAGAAGGTTCTTCCAATCCTAACCTATGGGACTGAAGCTGCTGCTCCTAAACCTGCAGCACAGTGGGACAAACTTGAATTCTTTTTTTGGAAGCAAGTTTTACGCCTACCCATGTGTACACCTTTAGCCTTAATTCGCTTCGAATTAGGTTCTTTATCAATGGTTTCCTTTGTTACCTGGAAATATTGTGCTTTCTTTCGTAAATGTTTGCATTCATTGGAGCGTTTAGATATTCTAGGAAAGGTGGCAACACATTTACTCACAAAAAATCAAACATTGGGCCTCATTACACGGTAGGCGGTAACCATGGCGCTATTAGCACCATGGTTGCTGCCGGAATTTTACTGTGTCCGCCTTGGTGGATGGCGGAATTACCGCCCTACTCCAAGGTGAGCGGGGGCGGTAATTCCCCATTCACCAAGGCACTTCCCCATTCCCATTTTTGCCCCATAGGGCATAATGGGAATGGGAAAGGAGCTAATTATGGTATCGCAAATTGCGGTACCGTAATTACCACCGAGGTCGCTTTGCGGCACCCTACTTTAACGGCTGGTAAAACCAGCCGTTAAGGTTGGGTCCCGCAAAGGGACCTCGTAGTAAGGCAGTAAGGGTTTACCGGTACCGGTGCCCTTACCGGTACCGGTAAACCCTTACCACCTACCGTGTAATGAGGCCCATTCTCTCGGAAATGGTGTGACTTTACCATGAATGCTTTATCTGATGCTTCCGTTGAATTAGATTTGCTTTTGTCCAATGAAGCCCGAGCAAAATTGAAAATTCAGAAATATGACTGGTGTATGACACAAAACCAATGCCTAAAATATAAGGACTTTGATCGTAGTCTATTTGGTTACAAACGCTTTAGAGTCATGGCTGACTACTTGACTAAAGCCCCTTGCTCAAAGCTTTGACAAAAATTCCTTCGCTTCCGTTTGAACCTCTGGCCAACTCTAGATGTTTTGGCGTGTAGGAAGCAAATATCAAAGGCTGAAAATGTATGTCGATTCTGTAAATATTCTGCCGAAAGGGAAACATTAGAACATTGTTTAATCCATTGCCCACAATTATCTACTATTCAAAAGAAGTGTTTCAAAAATGTCTTTGAGAGTCAGAATGTGTATACAAAGGGAAACATGTGGCAATGTCTCTTCGCAACTACTTCTCTATCAGTAAGGATATGTTGGGTATTTTGTGTAGATTTGGGTCCTAGCAGTATTTTCTTACCGCCAAAAATAAAAGTAATTCAGCAATAATCACTCCTTGCATTCAGATTGGGTTTGGTATTATAGTAATATAGTGGATATACATTATTTCAGTACAGAGATATATTTAGCTGTTATACATTTGGTTGGTGGAATCTCCAGTCTGTGCAGCAGTGCACTGGGACCTGCTTCTCAATCAGGAAACTCCCCAGCCACTCCAGCCAAGTGTTCACCCAAGCTATGCAAAATGTCCACTAACTCTCTCCTTCCCCGAGATTCTACAGGAAAGCTCTGTTACAACCCCTAAAGTGACGTGCACCCAATAAGATTCTATCATGTCATATCCTCCTTCTCTAAACAATGGTTTACTTTTACAGTAAGCAACTGTAACAAAACTGATTTCCTGCTTATTCAAGTTTTGTTTCCTGAGCAAGGACCGTGAATAGCACAGAGAAAATAGAGAAAAATCTAGATGCACATTTAAAATGAGCCTGTCTTTTCTACCTCCTTTTGCACTGAAGAACACATTCTGATGTTATTTGATTATTACTAGGGATTAGTATTTGTTAGGTGTATTAGTTCATTCATTATCTAATGTGTCTCCTGCAACAGAGGCATTCCAGGAGAGAAAAGAGAAAAAAAATGTGCTTTTAAATGAGAAAATGGTTTGTTTTTGACCTGTGTATTCTGTCTCCATTTACATGTCCATATGTTACACTGGCAACACATGGCTTGAAACAATTGCATCATAGCAATACCTTGATTCCATGCAGTGGCGCTGCACTCCAAAAACACACTAAATAATCCTACAGATAGCCACTGTACAATTTCTGGATGCAATCTTTCCTGATTCGTAGTAATACTGTATTCTGCTATCTAATATCACTATTCATTATCAATCTGCTTGGTTTTTTAATGAAGTAATTTTGGAGTTGAAATGGTCTTCTATATTGCCTCTATGTTCCCATTTCTTGTGGTCACGATATTAATGTAAAAACACTATGCAAGATGATTTTATATTTTTCATACTGTTTTGTATTACATTTTTTTGTTTTTGTAAAATTTGAAAGGTTGACTTTATCGACCAAACCAAATAAAAAAAAAACATTAAAAAAAATTCTACTTCAGTGGATGGTTGGTGTCTTACATATACAGTTTCCACTTCTCATTTATTATTAAATGTAATGCATTTATGTGGTGATTTTGAACATGTTTGGTGTTTGTATTGTATGATAAAATAATGTAAGATACCCCATGAGTTTTTGGATAGTGCTGATGGTGACCTCGTCTGCCCGCGGACATGCACATGGTCGGCGGACGTCAAAATCACTAGCAGGACAGGGGGTTTAGTATTTTCTATGTTATATATATGTAAGGTTAGGGAATATTAGTAAACATTTATCACATTTCCATTATCTATATCTATATTCAGTGAAAACAATTTTGTAAAAGGGACGTTATGGTTAAGCCGCGCTACTAAAAAACTATGAAATTCAGTGAAAAATACTTTTTAAAAGTTTGTCGTATGTAAGGTCTATAGACTGATGCATGTTTTCAGTTAATTCCCTGTATTGGAAATGTTGCCAAAGGTTGACATTTCCTATGCTGCCAAGAGTTTTATGGCACAATTTTTGCCCTAAGGTTTTAAAAATAGGCTCACCTTTAACTGGTGTCAATTGAACAATTGAAGAAGATTTCCGAAAACAATAATGTGTTTTCCTCCAAAGAGCTCTTTGTAGTTTGTTATGAGGTCGTCTTGTAATCTGAGGTGATACAATGCCAACATTAGGTTGGAGACCATGCTCACCTCATCTATTAGCAGCATTTTCATTTGTTTGAAAACTCTGCGTAGTTCCATTGCAGCGTCTGTAGAAAGTTTGTAATAGTCTAATTTGTTTTAATGATCTACTGGAAGGAGTAGTAATCGGTGTAAAGTGACATTGCCTATGTTGTAGGCAGCTAAACCTGTGAGGGCAGTTACAACAGCTGTTTGTTGTTTGTAAATTGTTGGAGGAACTTGCTGATGATGTTGATTCAGCTGCCTGAACCAGCTTTTAAATGTTGCATTTATTTTATTGGAAGTTTAACCTGAACCAGCCTGACCACTCACGTATAGTAGTATAGGTTTGTAGTCTTGGAAGGTACAGTTTTTACTTTCATGTTGCACACCATGCTCAATTTGTTTTGTTACTTCTTGCTCATTGTTTAGTTGTGATTTCAGTACAGAAAAGTCTTCTCTAGAATGCTCATACTGACATATGGCGCCTCATTACACGGACGGCGGTAACCATGGCGCTATTAGCGTCATGGTTGCCGCCGGTATTTTACCGATTCCGCCTTGGTGAATGGGGGAATTACCGCCCCATTCGAATGTTTGGAGGGGCGGTAATTCCCCATTCACTAAAGCCCTTCCCCATTCCCATTTGAGCCCCCATAGGGCTCAATGGGTATGGGGAGGGAGAAAATAATGGTACCGCTATTAGCTGTACCCTTATTTTCCCTGAAGTTCCTCAGTGGGTCCCTTCCTTAACGTGTGGTCTGGCCACACGTTAAGGACGGGACCCGCTGCGGGACCTCGTAGTATAGCGCTAAGGGATTACCGGCACCAGTGCCCTTACCGGTGCCGGTAATCCCTTAGTGCCATCCGTGTAATAAGGTCCATGGTGTTTTCTACTTCTGTCATGGCTAATTCTGCCTCATTTGCTATTAGTGGCTGTCCAAGTGGTTCTTGGCTTCTTGTTACAGAAGGTTGACTACTGTCAGGAGCGTCCACATCTAGTTGGGCCTGGAGCTTACGTCTGTTATAGAGCTTTCATTTGCTTTGAAAGCATCTTCATAGGAGTCCTAGGTATAGAGTAACTCTTCTTCTTTTCTCTATGGTTTAAAATGTTGTAGCAGGGACATGTAATACAGTTCCTTATGTTGAGGAGTTTTTAATGACAATTTGATATGATTAATTAAGCTGCGTTTTGTAAGTTTCTCTAAGCTGCCTTCACAATTCGCCACTCTGTATCTACCTTTCTTTTCATCTGGTTTAATATTATTTTTGTATGTAAAGTGTTGGGCTACGTGGTACAGACACATGGTTTCCAAAGTGGTACTGCTGTTTGGGTCGTATGTGTCTAATACATTGTTTTTCAAAATGTCTTGGCTGTTGGGATTGTTTTTGGCTATTGTTTCTATATCCTCATATGATTTGAGAACTCCTTTTCTAGATTTAGCAGGACCAAGACTTAACCATACTATATTTTCAGGTTTTCCATATAAGGCAGTACCGGTTAAATGGTCTGCAGCTTCATAGCAGCCACATTATCAATGAGAGAGCATTTTTATGCCTAAACTGTACAATTTCTGTGATAGTGTTTTGTCAGATTATATGTCATCCCAGAGGTCCTGAAGCACTGTTTTCTCTGCTTTGGTTAAGTAAGCTGTGACATGTCATGCACTGCAGTGGAATTGTGTGCAATGTACTACACATCTATGTTTGCATTCCATAAGATGGCAATGATTGCATTGTAATCATTGATGTATTTTGATTCTTCTGTTCTTTTTATGTAATATGTGTTATTAGGTGATTTACCTTTGACACTATGTCTAACTGAAGACATAAAGTTGTTTACTTGACCTGCTGTTGAAACTGGTCTAGGGAAACCAAAGCAGCATTTGGTGTCGTATTTCACTTTGTTTTTATATTTGCGACAACAATATGTCTCACATTTGTGTCTTTGAAATTGTCAAATTTGTGAATGAAGGTCACTAGGGGCCTCATTACGAGTCCGCCGACCCGGACTTAGCGCCACCGGTAAAACTATACCGCCGTCGTTTCCGTGACCGTGCAATCACGACCCACGGACCCGGAAAAATCACCACCACAAACCGCCGCCGCAGAGTTAAGGAATCCTTAGAATGCGACGGCGTTGAAACCACCCAGTTACCGGCAACACGATACACCATGGGCATCATGAGTACCACAGACATGGAAACACCGCCACAAAAATGGCGGAAAAACCGTGGCCACGGAGGTGGTATCGACGCCACTGTGAACATGACATTAAACAGTACCAGGTGACGTGAATCAGGCCACAGGTGCCCCAAATGAGGCCAGCCGGACCCAGCAGGTCACTGGGAGGCTACAAAAGGGCCACACCCACACCCAGGCCAACTCCAAACACAACAATGCAGGCAGCAGCAGCATTGGGACTGGGACTATTGAACCTACAGGCAGCAGTGCACATGGTGGCAGCAATGGTGCAGAGGAGGATGAGGCGGAGGCGGAGGAGGCGCAGGTGTCAGTTAGCAAACCCTACACCCATGCCAAACCCAATTGTGCAGCCGGCACGACCCCGCAGGCAGCCTGCAATACCCTGCATCAGGGCCTCACCCTGGAACCTGGCCCCAGGACAGATCCACACATTATACCGGCTGGACCGCCCAACAATCATGTACATCACCGCCATGATTGAGGACGACATCAGCAGCCACATTGCCATCTTGACCGCAATCACCTCCCCTCCTGAAGGTGGTGTCAGTACTGCATTTCCTAGGCACCGGAACTTATCAGCACACAGTTGGTGAGCTGCATGGTCTCTCACAACCCTGTTTTTCAAAAATATTGGGACAGGTACTGGACGCTCTGCTGCGCCATGTGTCGGAACACATCGCCCTACCCCGTACACTTGCAGAGGTCATTGCAACCAAGTTGGCATTCCATGCCATTGCAGCCATGCCAAATTTCATAGGTGCATTAGACTGCACCCACATAGAGCTGACAGTACCATGTGCAATGGAGATGGTGTACCACAATAGGAAACATTACCACTCACTGAATGTACAGATGGTATGTGATGCCGGACTGCTGATTACACATTGCTGCGCACATTTTCTGGGGTCAACACATGGCTCAATGGTCCTGCGGAATTCCACATTGCCACGCTACATGGAACGCTACACTGGACAAAGCACATAGCTATTGGGTGAGTACAACTGCCAATGCATAGGCCCTGTTGAAGTGTGTTGAGTGCCCAGGCAAATGACCTGTGTAAGTGGGCTGCTACAACTGCACATGCATCACCCCCGGGCCCATGTAACGACAGTCAGCATAACCCACACATCACATATCTGCACATGACCGGTTGCCACAGTACTCACCATGCCTAAGGAGACATACGACCAAAGCTACCAACAGGCCATACAAGTTGATCCACTCAATCCAGCCAAAAACACTAAGGACCACTTCCCCCCCAAAGCACATGACGGCTGCACATGAGACATCCTGCAACAGCCAAATCATCACAGGCCATGGAATGACTCCCCCATGTGTGCTTGTCATTGCACAGTGCCTTACTTACCAACCACTATCGTGTATAAGGTCCACTTCATATGCACAGCAAGTAATAGTGCAATGTCCAAAGGGCCCCATCTACAACAATTACCCATGGATGGCAATCACCCGCCATTCCGACCATGGCTAGGCCCATATGGATGAATGTATGGTGACACAATATTGCATTGCATCAGATCGTGAGATGAACCACAAACACTGACATGTCCCACACATTTACATCCCATGTAGGTGATGCTGGATATGCACTCAGGCCATGGCTGATGACACCTGTACGGAGGCCAAGGAACAGGCATGAGGAGGCGAACAACAGGGCAGACGTCCGCACACGTGGCATGATTGAGAGGACATTTGGCCTACTGAAGTCCAGGTTCCGCTGCTTGAGCAGATCTGGAGGATCACTGCTCTACAACCCAGTGAAGACGGGTAAAATTGTGCTTGTGTGTGCCATGCTGCACAATCTGTGCTTGCGCAGGAACATTACGCTGCCCCCAGACGCAGAAGATGAAGAGGGGGATGGAGATGGGGATGGCGATGGGGATGGGGATGGGGTGGTTGCACAACCTCCCAGGGGTGCACAAGATGGCCAACAAGCACGGGATGCACTCATTCGAATTTACTTTTGAGAGACTGCACATTGAAAAGCATGGGTATGACGATGCCAGTGAATAAATGATTTTTGTCTGCTGATGAAATGACAGATGCCCACTCATTATGATAGTTTTCAAAGGTTTTGTATTATCAATTGAACAGGGAAGAAAGTACATTGGGTAGGGAAGCTGTACACCCATGCCCACCCACCACCCAAACCACCCAAACGTTCCCACCCCCAACCAGGCCCCTAACAACTAACCACCTAATGGGCAACCCCCACCACCCCCACGACCCACATGTTCCCACCCCTCCAACACCCATGGTGTCCCCAAATGTCATGTTGACTGGCATCCCCACATGCCATTATTTGCAGGGGTGCTTGTGCGCAGGTGTGTCCTTGCTGGTTGATCCAGTCAACCGACTTGAATGCCTCCGTGGGCTGCCAGTGGCAGAGCTGGATGGAGTGGTGCTGGCTGAGGTGACTGTCGGTGTAACTACGGGCAAGCGTCTTTGAAACACCTGCTGGGCTACCAACATTGACTCGGCAATGCTGGACTGCACACTGTTTCCTTCCCTGACATAGCATGCCAGGGTGAGAATTGTGGCCGCAAATCATCCAATCGACCTGGTGAGCTGACGCACCGATGTGGTATTGCTCCCCCGCTGCAACCTGGCCTCCTCCCGCTGCAGCCTGGCCTCCCCCCGCTGATTTTTTTAAATCTGTGCGCTATATGTTAGTCTGTATTAGAAAATAAATCTCTGTTTTTTGCATTTATGTATTTCTGAACACAGTGAATGGTTTGTACATGTCTTTGACCGATTGGATCTCGATTGGATCTGCTATTTAGCAACCAACTACTTTGCTAAAGTGAGTCTTTGGACCAGCTATAATACTTGAACTGGTCCACCCCAACTCTTACCTTGAGTATTGTTCACGAACAAGGGTACATCTATATATGTTTATGCTCCTCTCGCTGCAGCCTGGCCTCCTCCCTTTGTTGCATGCCCTCCTCACGCTGCAGCCTGGCCTCCTGCAGCTGTCCTTCCACCAGCTGCGTCAGGGAGGCCTGTTGTTGCTCAATGTGCTGCAATCGTGTACAGAGCTCGCCCATGGATGGAGTTGGGGAGCGCATGGGGCCGTGCAGTCTGGGGGGCTGAACTGTAGGCCATGGATGGGTGACAGGCCAGCCATGTTGTCCCCTCACCCTGTTGTACTGCTTCGGCCTGCATGGCCGGGGCACTCCCATCACTTGATGCAGCCTCCTCAGCTGTGCAGATGGGTTGCGAATCATCATCCGGGGCCAGGGTGGGTGGCTGCATGGGGATGGGTCGTCTGCTGGTGTGCCTGCTGCAGCCGGTGTGCCTGATGTTGCCGGTGTACCTGATACAGCCGGTGTGCCTGCTGCAGCCGGTGTGCCTGCAGCAGCCGGTGCCTGTGTGCCAGAGCAGCTTGCATCATCCTCCTGGACATGAGTGCTGCATTGTGCACCTGCAGGTGGTTGCTGCGTAGCCTCTAGTCCGTCGTCGCTGGCACTTGTCACGACTATGGGGATACAGAGGGCATGCGGTTAGTTGTGTGGTGTTACGTAATGTGTCCATCACATGCATCAAACATCACAATCCATGTCCACTTGCAATTCAACACTTTTGACTATTGATACACACAGGTGTGTGTCTCTGCTTCCAGTCAGGCACGCACTGTGTGAATTTCGAGGGATTGTGCTTTGGGGATGTGATACTCGTCGCTTGGCCAGTCAGTGGGTCCATTGGGTCACTCTTGTCCTGTTTGGGGGGGCAGCATTGGGAGTGGGTCCATTGGGCTACTCCTGCCCTGTTTGGGGGGCAGAATTGGGAGTTGGTCCATTGGGTCACTCCTGCCCTGTCTGCGGGGGGGCAGCATTGGGAGTGGGTCCATTGGGTCACTCTCAAGCACACGTATGGCTTTGTACTCTGTGCACTTACCAGCATCTGCAGGTGGGCTCACTCCTGCCTCTGCCTCTCCTATGCCGTGGATGCCTTTGAGGTACATGACACTGCTGCAGCGCACCTCCCACGATTGCAGCTTCAGAGCGGATGCAGGGCCTCCACCAGTACCAGTGCTGTGTTGGCGGTGTGCTGTGATGAGGTTGCGCACCCGGAGCCTGAGGTCATCCCACCTCTTGTGGCACTCCTTCACTGAGCATGTGGTCACGCCAACTGCTGTGCACTTGCTTGCTGCCTCTGCCCACATCTCGTTGCAGCGTTGCTGAGTAGCGTGCCGCTGATCTGCAGTAAAGAGCATTTTGGCATGCTCAACAATGTGCTCCACCAGTACTGTGAGCTCAGCCTCACTGAAGCGCTGCTTTCTCTGTCTTCGTGCTGGTATCCTGGATGCCATGATGGTGCTGGATGGTTTGCCAGTCTCAGGGAGGTGATCTGACCTGTGGTGTCTGAGGATGGCAGTGGATTGTGCTCTATATAATGGCCGCCTCTCTGTTTCTGTTTTTCCCAGCGGTCATGGTATTTCCGCTTCCGGTGTTTCCGTGTCGGCGGGGGCGGACACGGTTCTAGCGCTGTTTTCTGTGGCGCTAAATCCGCACGCGTAGGTGTTTACGTGATGGCGGTGACTCTGTTTCCGCCTCGGTGTGTTGCGCGCGACCCACCTGCCGTAATCAGCCCTTCTTTCCGCAACCTTGCGGTCACGGAAGCAGAGTCACCGTCGACACGGAATCACTGCATTACAGCAAAACAGACTCGCAATGAGGCCCTATGTGATGTTAGTGAAGGAATTTCACAAGTGACATATTTTTGGATAAACTGCAAAACAGTGGCATCATTGTCCTGACCAAATTTAGGAGCATCTTTAATCCACAAAATCATTTGGATGTGTGTTGCTCCTCTGGCTTGGTATTCTTTTCTCCAAAAGAAGTGTTGCACTCCTCTGAGGGGAGGAATAGTTTTATTACACATGAAGTTTAGCATAGCAATGAAGCGATGATGGAAATATCTTGATACTTTTACAGGATCTAGAGAGCAGAGTTCTCCTGGTGTTTTATATCTATGTTTGTTTTTGTTTGCTATGCGTAGGAAATTGTATAAATCTTCCCATGCATATTCTGCACAACTTAATGTCACAAACCAAGTGGGTGGGCTATGGTTTCTTATCATACAGTGTACATCTCTGTGATGTCTTACCAGTATTATTTTCTACCACACATGTTTGCTAAAAGATTTGTAATGCTTGACTGTAAAATCTCATCTTGTTCTTGCTCTTTTTATAGTAATTTCGTAGCTGATATATTTTGAAAATGGGTACCTGATTTCAATGGGTGTGCAACGCCGTAGCATAACTTGCTAGTTCACTTTCAAAGAGTAGGTGGAATATGTATTCCACGTTTTGTCTGAATCTGGGGTCTTCAGAATACATGCGTAAATAGTGGTATTCTGATGCTGTTATTTGTGTGGGTCTATCATCGTACGTTCCTCCTTTTCCAGTCGGAAAGAGTAGAGGAAAGGCACGTGCTTCTATATTTCTTCCCCATCTGCTGATTGGAGAACCTTTGGCTTGTCGATTTTTGATACGTTTCCAGTGCATCATCTATGGTGTCTTTACAGTGTAATGGATGAATTGTATAATGGTCTAAAATATTGGATTCTGTAGCAGGATCTAGAAGTTGAAATTTACCAGTTTATGATGACTCTTGAATTATTTCAGTGGTTTCCCTCAGGTTTTCTTCAATATTAATTTCTCTGTAGTATTCATTTTTGTCTTTTAGATATTGCAGGGCTTGCCTAACTTTATGTAAGGCCACAGGATGTGTCCAAATGGTTTGTTTTTGTAGGTAAGCCATTTACTACAATATTTAAAGATTGATCTATTGGATGTTGCACTCCCAGAGTGTGTACATTTTCTTTGAGATCTAATGGCAAATAAACTACTTTGCCACAAATGCCTTTCACTAATTCAGATGAAGGTAGTTTTGCTGTTTTTGGTTGAAGGAGTATTATTGCTTGAAATGGGTGCACTGTTTGAATTATGATGCTCTCATATAAGTTGAGTTGTTGCAGGGGTTCTGGTAATGGGAATAATTCCAAGTTATTTGTGATAGCACATGAAGGTGTTTGGTTGTTGTCAAGCTTTGCAGTGCAGTAACTGAAAAGTATTAAGGGGTCAGTAATTTCATATTTCTTTTCTGCTATAAGATAGAGAGCTAATTGGAACCATTTGGAATCTTCATTGTCTTCTATTTTGTACGTTATGTCTACAGTTTTGTGCTATTTTTATAAAAAGTCCTGCAGCAGCACACACACATGGTTTGGTACTTCAGCAGATGTACTTTTAAACTTTAATATTTCTTTTTTCTATGTGTGTAAAAGAAGGTAGCCATCTGTACAGTTGTTGCTAGTCTGTTGTAAGCCTATTGCATTTTATAAGTGGCTTTCAGCTCCAAAATATTTTCTCTGGATATGCTCTATTTCTTCGAGTAGTTGTTTTGGCTGTACCATGTAGAAGATTGTTATTTAAATTGTCTAGTGCTAAAGCAGGACTTTTGGCATAGTACAGTTTATGGACCAGATTTCTTATAGTTGAATGATGTGTTGATATCATTTTGATATCATGGAAGGTGCTTTTGCAAATAGGTCCAGAATTGCAGGCTAATGAATGTCCTTGTAGTCCTGTGTATGTGTGCACTGGACAGGAGTCCATATTTTGTAGTAGTTTCATTTTGAATTTGTCTTTGACTTTCACATACTGATTGAGGAACTGGCGTAAAGATTTGAAAGATTTTTTGGCTATATTACACATTGATGTGCACGCCCATTTGTAGACTGGACGTATTGGTTCAGCGGAATGGAGATTTGATACTGAGTTGTCTGTGGACATTTTTGAGAGCAGCGTTTCCTGTTCCATAATGGTATTACTAAGTTTTTCATACCCTCGTCCACTGCTATGTATGGCAATTGGGTTTATTTACTTTTGTTTGTATGTTTCTTCATTGAAATATGGGGTCTGTGCTCGTCGTGTGACTCCATTCATCTCCACAGATGTTTGTGAAGCTATCTTTGTTGATATTCCATTTATTGATAAGTCTTTTTTGTAGTTTAGTACTTAGGTTTTTTAGTGGTTTCATTCTGTTTAAAACTAAAATAAATAATTTCCTTTTGAGAAGGATTGCACTGTCTATGAGAGCTTCTAGGATTAATTTCTTATGGTAGGTTTTAAGGGTTATGCGTGATTTATCTCCTGTTTTTATGAGGTTCTGAAGGACTATGTGGCGGAACATTTTTTGTAAAAGAATTTTTTTGGTATGCTTACTTGCCGTTATATCAATATTTATAGGTGCATTTTTAGCACTAGTGGTAGCTGACATCTTGTTAATCACTTTCTGTTTCATTTTACATTTTGAAAGAGGAGGCAATGTTTCTGTACTGGAAGCTTGGTTTGTTTAGCATAATGAGTGTATTAGCTGTTGTTTGAACTTTTTGTACAAATTATGCTAGAGGTGGATGCTTATTTTGGAGAGTTTTAGTTTGATTTCATTTACTTTTGTGTTGATTTCTACGGAGTTGCTTTTTGGTAGGCATTCTTTGGGGTCTGTTGGAGAGGAAAAAAGAAAGTGTGGGTTGGGATCTTGTGCAGTGTATGTGTGCTTTGTGCATGAGTGTCTGATTGTCTGAGTGTCTGATTATGATGGTAAGGATGTATGTAGATGTGTGTGATTGTGCAATGGGCTGCTACATCATGGTGGGAAGGCTATTCTCGTATTTGTGTGTTGGGTGAGGGGAAGCGCTAATACTGAATTTAATGTTGCAGGGTTAGTACAATTGTTTGTTCTAGAATACTAGAAATCTACAGTGTTTGAGTAACAGTTAGAACATTATGACAGTATTGCACTTGCTTTTTTGTATGGAAAGAGTAGGTTTCTGAAGAGTTCTCTTTCGTACTTCAGACACTGCTGCTTTTCAGGGGAATGGTCCTCACTGCAATTGTGAAAGAAAGAAGTTAGTAAATATGTGTGTTTATAGCACTGTTGTTAATGTAGATATGGATTTCTTTGTTTTTGTAGATATGGATTTCTTTGTTTTTGTAGTAGTAGTGATTGCTGATAACTGTGCATAGCATGTACATGCACTTTCCTTTGCTTATGTGCATTCTGTATATTTCATTTAGAATCTGTTAGTTGAATGTGCTTTAGAAATGAGTGCAATAGTAAGCGGATAGAGCACAGGTGGTGTTATCGGATGTTAGGAGATAGAAGAAATAATCTATGCTTTGTTTGCTATTTTTACAGGGTAAATGGCAGGAACTATACGGAAAAGAATGCAATGTATGCATGTGTGAAGGTGTGGGAAATAAAGCAGAAGGATTTGATGGGGTCAGCAGTTTATTACTCAGTAGGTTATTACCAAAGTACTGGGTGATTCTGTGTTACTTGCAGATGGGAGAGTTTGAAATAAAGTAAGGGTTTCAAGGAAAGATATTGTGCTTGTTTTGCAGACTGAAGGGAAGGGGGAGATGTTGTATGTGTTGCTTTGCAACACTGTACATAGTTGTAGATGATGTGATAGCCATGAATGCGCCTGTTTATAGTTGAATGCTGTTGTAAATTCTAGAACCAAAAGGGCCACCAGCTGGAATGTGAGAGCTGTCTAGATTGTCACTTGTTTTGCCCGAAAACAAAAAAAATAGGATCATGTTTGTGAATGATTGGTTTTGAACTGTACAGTCCCTCTATCTGGCTCCCTTCTAATTTTAGGCGACATATCTCAGTTGGATGATTCTACATTTGGAAAGAAAACCTGGTTGCTCCGGGCGTGCATGATCGCCAAGAGGAAGATACTGAGAATGTGGAAGTGAAGCAGCGCCTTTAAAATTGACGAGTGGGTGGAAGAACTACTCACTAGTTCCACTTACGAGAAGGCCATTTACAAGAATTCAGGAGATGTTGAGAAATGTTGGGACATTTGTGGAAGTTTCCTTGAGGTATATGGATGATGTATGCCTATTATTTGGACTGTAAGGTCTCTGGAATGTTAGTTATATTGCCAACATGGTTCACTCTTTCAATTCTTTGATTTATTATATGATGCTTTATTAACTGATAGCAATGTATGATGATGTAGTTATGTTTTGGTTCTTTAATCTTTGATCTATTTTCATTTTATTTTTAAATCTTTCTCTTCCTCCTTTATTTCTTACCTTTTTTAAATGACCTTGGTATTGATGTGACCTGATATGTTATTGTGCTTGTTAATATTTATCAGATGCTTTTAGGTTACTTGTTGATGTAATCTGTTCAATTGTTGATATATTTTGACTATTTGGAAAATAAAAAACTTTAAATCCAGGAAGAACAGTCTTAGAGGCAGTGGTGTTGTTTCAGCTGGGAGCCTTTCAAATGATATTGGCTATCTGTGTGCATAAATAAAGATGCATGTACTCACCCTGGGTGTGTGTCATTTTATAATACACTTCAAAGCCTTCTTCCATAATTATACTGTTATTTCTCCTATCTTTTAACATGAAATGATTATTTGTTAGAAAGCTGTGTGTGTTGTGTGTATTCGTAGTATAATAATTTGTAAAGGAAGTTGAAATGATAGAATGTATGTTAAATATGCAGAATGTATAGAAAGGAAATTGTATGTACATCTTATGCACTATATTGCATTAAATGCTATTACGGTTGAAATGTGGATAGATAAGTAGCAGTGGTTACACAAATGATAGAAAGAAACAGTTTGCACATTGTAGTTAATAATATGGGTAAATAAAAATGTGGAAAGCAGACAACTTTGCAAGTGACAGTTGATTATAGCAGATGGGAGAAATGACAGTAAGCTTGTTTTACAGGTTGTACAGGGTAAGTGGCAGTACTGTAGCCCCAATGCATTTCTTTGGGGGAATGTAGGTCTCCCAATTTCCCTGAGGAAATCTCCCTGCCAGGTGGCTCTGAATGTTGGCATGTATGTGCATTTATACAAGAAATGTAAATGTACTGTGCAGAAAATATTCATACCTGTAGTCTGTGTTCATGCTTGTGGATGTGCGTGAATCTCCAAGTAGAAATCCTGGGGAGTTTTATAGTAGTTGTTGCTGTAGGTCCTTTGCAGTCACAGCCCAATTGAACTGAGAGTGATCAATAGTACATCTAAAGTGCAGATCTGTCATGATGGAGTTAGATGTAGAGTTCCTGGATGTGATTGTTGGATGGTTGTGTGACTGCTTAACAGTAGGCAACGAGGGACTGGTGCAGAGAGTGAAGTGGAAAGGGTAGAAGGGCTGCCCTAGTGCTACGTGCTGCGCGGACATCACGGCTGTCTATGGACAGTGCGAGCCACATACGGGACATTTCAACATATCTGGCATGGAAATAGGACTGTAGGGATCAGCCAATCAGGTGTTGAGGTTGTGGTTTGTGTTGAAAGAGGCTGTGTGTAGTGATGATGGCAGAGTCTGAGAAAGTCAGGGTGTTGGTAGTTGGTGATATGTTTGTGCATGGTTTGGAGCAGTATGCTAAATGAAGGAATGTGGCAAACAATTTTGATGTTAAAGGAGTGGAGGTGGTTTGGAGCACTGTGCCTGGTTTCAATGTGCAGGGAATTGTACAAGTTTGTGGCAATATGGCAGGTTGAACAGTCCACATGTAGTTGTTTTGCACTGTGGTGCTTTGCATTTGGGCTATGTCAGTGCCCCTACTTTGTTGGAAGATCTGGAACACGTGGTTCAGGCAGTAATGAAAGTACTTCCAAATGCCAAGGTTATTTGTTCTGGTTTAGTACCTATGGCAATATGGGACAATAGTTCAGTTTTCTTTCCGCAGCAAAATATTGCTAGCTGTGCAATCAACCGAGGCATGTTTGATTTCATGCTTAGAGCTGGCCTGTTCTTTTGTAATAATGAGAACATTGATTCTGGTAATGTTGTATATTTTAAAGAAGATGGCATGTTTTTATCTTTTATGGGAAATGCCATGCTCTTTTGGAACATAAGGATTGCTTTGGAGAAGCTAATGTGAAGATTTTCGGGGGAAAATAAGGAAAAAAAACAAAAAAGTACAAAATAAAAGGTGTTTCTGAAGCATCTTCAAAATATTTTTTTTAAAAAGGCTCTTTTCAGAGCCAACCTCAAAGGTGAAATGGGGCACACTATTCAAATTTTCATTCCCCACTCTCACATTTTTCAAGTTGTCCGCGGACATCGCTGTTATCCGAGGACATCTTGTATTACATACAGGGATTTTGGGGTTGAGAAGCATGCAAATGAGACTGAGCAGAGCAAGGGATTGGTCAATAAGGTTTACTGGGTGTGTTGTGTAAGGATAGAGTTTATCGGAAAGTCTTTTTCCTGAGAGGAGAGCAGATAGCTATAGCCGGGTGTTTCAGAAAGCATATTGTTTGGATTTTGGGAGATTTGTGGATAAATTAGTTGGAGTTGCATGCAGATCGCTGTGGAGTGGCTGCACATCTTGGATTCCCTTGTGTGGAAGGGCACTGCCATGAAGTGTGTGGAATGAAGTGGCTGGATTTGGTAACTCTCTGTGCTACTTTGGTGACACAGCGTCATCCAGACATTATTATTATTCATTGTGGAGGGAACAGTTTAGGACATGTGTCTGGAATCTCTTTGCAATGTGCAATGAAAGAAGGACTTGGGAAAGTAATGGACATTTATCCAAAGTCCCGAGTAATTTTTTCCTGTATTGCGCAGAGACAAATGTGGCTGCATTCTTTTTCATTTGGTCCACACATGTTGGTATGTCCTCTTTTCAGAATGAAAACATTATTTTTCGTAGTACACACATTTTTTGCAGAGATGGAGTACATCTCACTTATGCCAGCAATCAGATTTTTCTGCAAAATAAATAAAATGCATTGCAACCTCTTTTGGAATTACAGCAATACATTTTTCAGTAGGTGTTGACCATTTGAAGTTTTTGAAACACAAAAAACCCCACAAAAAGGCTCTTTTCAGAGTCAGCACTTCTTCCCATAAATAAGTACAATGGTTCTGATAGGGCAGTACCCCAAAAAAATAAATGTCCGTGGACTGTCCGCAGACTTCTAAAAAATTCACAGGGCCCTGCACTATTTATTTGTCACTTCTATTTTTGAACTGTGAAAGGCGGCTCTGAAAAGAGCATTCTTATTTGTTTTTGTTGTTTTATATTTTTTTGGGTCTTTTAAAGATGACACAAAAGGAAAGGAGGGTAAGGAAGGGACACCAAGCATGAGGATAAGAAAGGGCAGGTGGAGAGAGGAAGCTGTAGGGTGGGCATTATTCAGGTAAGTAGCAGTCCTTCTCGTGCTCCTTGACCGCCGTCTCGAAAGAACTCTGAAGGTTCACCTCCCTGCAGAGTACTGCATCGCAGTACATGCACAATATTGTGACCCTCGAAAGGTAAGGGTCAACAGCATCATGAATGGCCTGCGCGGCAGCTGGAGGGATGCGCTGTCCCACATGAGGGTGTCTTGTGGTGGTAGGAGCGGAAACAGAGGATGATGCAGGGCAAGTCAACCTACTACGTTAATCACAAGGTACAACCTTACGAATGGCCCCACCGCGGAACGACCTTAGGAGTCGCTTCATTGATGTCGTACCATAGCTATATGAACCAGTCTTGCCACGACTCAACACCATGTGGCAATGAGTGCATATCACCTTGTTTACACAAGCTTTTGGCAGTCCATCAACAGTGGTAAATAACCGCCACACCCAAGACTCACAATGAGTGCTAGTGTTAGGGACTTCCACTACCCCATCCTCTTCATCCTCTTCATCTCTCTCCACTGTATCCTCACACCTGTTCCCCTCTGCAGGCCCTTGGGGAGGTGGTGGTGGTGGAGTGGGTGGGTGTGGTGCTGAGACAGCAGTAGCACCAGCAGCAAATGTGGATACCATCAGGTTAGCTGAAGCAAGAGCAGAAAAAGCAGCAAAAGCAGGTCAATCTGCAGTAGTAGAAAGACAGAATGAGGATGAGCTCTGGGGTGTGGCCTTTTATAGGGGTGCAGGAGTGCACTCTGCAAACACCCGCGCTGTCCGCGCACACGTCGAACACCAAGAAAGGGGTCAAAAAGTTCCAAAAAGTATGTAGATCTCCAAGGACATTATCTGGGACATGTGCAATGGTGAACTCTTACTTCAAAATACCTTGGATTGCTCAAAAAAGCACTTTTTATATGTTAGGGGGCCCAGACTGTGTCCGCAAGTTATGACACATGCTCAGCGTGGGTACCGTCACATGATGACATCACGGACACGTTCGCGAATTGGACGGCTGTCCGTAGGACACCAAATGTGCAGCGTCGGTTGTGCGCATGCCTGCGTTTTTTCTACGGACAGTGTTTGGGTCCTCGCACTAATTAAAAGTGTGACACGCATGTGATGGACAGTTACGGACAAGCGCGATGTTCGTAGGACCCAAGGGTGTGGTGCGCATGTGCGCGGGTGTTCTACAAAATAGTCCTGGCTGTTAGTCTTAGCAGTGCACCGTGGTGGCAGGGGTTATGGTTGCTTAGCTTACCATAACTGCTGAATTTCAAGGGTTTTTCGGTTTTACTTGGAACCATAATGTCCCTTTAACAACGTTTTCTCACTGAATATAGATATAGATAATATACATTTGATAAATGTTTACTATGATTCATTTGATTACCCATGTACCAATCCTGCTGATGTGATATATGTATGTATAGATGTTGGCAAGAGAGAGGCTGGCGTCAAGGTAAAAACATAGTGTTTTTACCTCCTAGCGACCTTGATTGTATTACCATCCATGTCAAATGATGTGTAGTCATTTCCCAATTTTTTTATATTGAGTGTGGTCCCCAGGATGATGAGCTCCGTTTTGTCATCATTCAAGCATAGACCATGGAGGGGCATCCATGCCTGGATGATGATGTATATCCTATTCACCAAGGCCAAATCCTGATTGTAATCCCCCATAAGTGGGATGAGGATCTGAGTGTCATCTGCGTAGTTAGTGTAGGTGACACCAAGATAATCCAGATCATCAAAAAGGGGCTTAGTAAAGATGTTTTACATAGTGGGGGAGACACATGATTCCTGAGGGACACAAGTGATAGGGATGGGGTCAGCTGTTTCTGCTGTAGAGAAAACTCCAATCTATGGCTTGCTGTGAGAAATACGCTGCTGATTCTAGGTGATTGCATAGGACATTATGGTCCACCAGGTCAAACGCTGCTGAGAGATCTAGTAAAAGTAGTAAGGCTCATTTCCCTTGATCTCTCAGCTCGTCAATTTGGGTCATGTGGCATATGAGTGCAGTCTCGGTCCCGTGCTGTGATCTGAAACCAGATTGCTGGGTGCAGAGGAGCTGGTGTTTCTCCAGGAAATTTTGAATCCGGAGGTATGGGACCCTGTCTAATATTTTTAAGAGGAATGGTACTGTTGTAATGGGTCTGTCGTTTGTTGCTAAAGTAGGGTCCAGTGTTTGTTTCTTCAGGAGGGGAAGGACCCAGGATTGCTTAAGGTTGCTTGGGATAGTCCTTGTAGTGAAGGACGTATTTATGAGCTTGGAGATAAATGGTGATAATTCTCTCGCTGCATCTTTTATGATTTGGGTGGGGCATTTATCACCTCTACAGTTTGTGGGTTTGAGTGAGAGTATTATTTTTTCAACCTCTAGTATGGAGACCTTTGTAAGCAGGGTTCTGGTTTGGGGGGTGTTGACAGTGGGTTGTCGGTTTTAGGCGTGGGTGTAGGTACGTTTAGTCTTTTCTTGGCAATTTTGACTTGGAGCGTGGCTATTTTGTCAGTGAGTGCTTTCTGAATATTAGTGCACCACTTCTTATTTGTGATGCAGTTATCGGGAGCTGGGATGGGGTTCCTTTAATATTGTGAAGAGTTCCTTCGTGCCTGAGTTTGCTTGCAATATCCTGTTGTCAAAGCTTCCTTTTTTTGATGTATTTCTGCTTTATAAGTTGAGGAGATACTAATGAGGTTAGCCTTATTTTCTTCTGAAGGTGTAGACCTCCAAGTGGATTTGCTATTGCGTTTTTTCTTTCTTAATGACTTTAAGTGAGGCGTGAACCATGCATTTAGGTGTGCTCTTGGCTTGCAATTCCTCATTTTTAAGGGGGCGATGGAGTCGAGTGCTTCAGTCATAATGTTGTTAAATTCGTTCACCAGGGTGGCTGGGTCTAGCCATTCCAGTAGTGAATCTAGAGTAGAGTGAATTAGTGGAAGGAGTCTATTGGCTGTTATATTTTTATTGTTCCTGGTTAGCATTTGGGGTGCTATAGTTTTGGTTTAGGCCGAGTTGGCTTTGCATCTAGGGTGAATGTTATGAGCGAATGGTCCGACCAAACTAGTGGTCTAATGGTGGTGATGACAGTATTGCAGTTGTAGTCAGCCACCCAATTCAAGGTTCTGGTCTTGACGTGGGTAGGCTGAGTTACTTTTTGGGAGAAGCCAAGTTCTGTTAGGGTGTTGGCAGCGGATATAGCATGTGTGTCTTTGGGATCGTTATAGCCTAAGTTAATGTCACCTAGTAAGATGGCTTGTGATGCGTTTTTTAAATTGTCTGATACGATCATGGAAAGGTCCTCCTCAAAGGAGCCAATAGGACCAGGTGGTCTATATATCAGATGTATGGTAATAGTTTGGGTGTCTGAGGTAGGCAGCTTGGCTGACAGTAATTTGCACGAGTTGACACATAGTGGTGCTGCTAGTCTCATTGATAGGCTGGATTTGGCTATAATTGCAAAGCCTCCTCCAGTGGTGTTACTTCTATCTTCTCTAAGGATGTTGTAATTGTCTGGGATGACAAGCATCAAGGCTGGGCCTGCTGCTTGATGTAGCCAGGATTCCGTGATAGCTAAGAAGTCATAGTTTTCTGTTTCTATTAGGTCTGAAATTTCTATGGCGTGGGCTATTAGTGACTTAGCATTAATAAGTGCTCCTTTGAGAAGGGGCGCGGGTGGCATGGTGGGTATGGTGGTAAGGCTTTATCGAGGCGGTGAGCTGTTAAGGTTGGGCGATTAGTAGGATTAGTTATGCGTGGGTTCTGTTTGGGAGTAACGTCCGAGTTGGAGCGATCCCAATGTTTAGAGGTGGTACCGTATTTGTCATTATGGTGGGTGCTTGATTGTGGATGATTAGCTGGGAGTTTGTATAGTTTAGAGAATCTTGACCTTAGTTTGGTTTCTCTGTGACAGGTCACACAGTATGTTAGTTCTAGGGGGATTTAGTGTTGAGCTGATGTTGGCTGAATTAATTGTGTGGCCGGCTTTGTTGGTCATGGTGTTATAGGGTAATGCGCTATCGCTATTGTCACAGACAAGATATGTGGTTAGAAAGAGGGTAGGGGTGTGCATTGTAATGGTATCTTCAACGGCGGTTGAAAGATCAGGCTGGGTGCACACTCTGTGGGTGTAGTAGATGAGTTTGTTCACATACTTTAGTCAGTGTAGGTATTTAGTGAGGCTAATGTTGCTCTGAGGTCAGGCAAATACAGGCAGTGGGATGGAGTATTTCCTAGTGAATTAGTCAATCTGCTATGCATTTATTATACAGTGTACAGCTTTGGTATAATAGACTGGTCTCACAGCCGAACATAGTCTGGAGTGTGCTTATTGACACATACAATCATAGATTAATTAAATTGTGGTTATTCTCCAATGTAGTCTGGACAGCTAGTATCTACCAACAGTGTGGGGTATCTATCGAGTCAGAGGTTGGAAGTATGGGTGTTGACTCAGCAGTAAAAATACTTCTAGGCTTCTAGTTTAGTACAATTTTGCAGAAAATGCTGTTATATTTGACTACAGCAGGTAGTACTGCGCAAGCCTATATTGCACATTTGCGGTTAATGGCCGGGGAACAACAATGTACATGCTGGGATTATGGGTGTAGGATTGGCACCAATGGGGCAGTGGACTCAGTTAAGCAACAGATAATCATATAAATATGCAGGTGGAATTGACGGTAAAAGTCTGAAGGTCATTAGACAAGGAAAGTACTTACACTGCCTGCTAAGTGGCATTGGTGGGGGGGTAATCTGGTGTTACCGGTACGAGCGCTCCATTACATATAGCGCGGTGTGGTTGCAATTGCTGACGGGTTGCTGGGAGGCATAATGACGAGTAGTGAGTTTTTGAGATGGAGGTTTCACAACAAAGTCTGAACTCAGCAGCTATCGCGGGACAGAGTTTCTGGCAGACAACAGAAGAGGCCAGGACAGGCTTGGACAGGCACCAGCCTTGCCGATGTGGGCCTTACTGGAGGTGGGCCTGCTTGCACCTCCATTCGCGGATTGGGGCACAAGTAGGGGGCCTCCACCAATAGGGTAGCGGTCAGTGCTGCTTTGGGATGTAGCTGTAGTTGGGCAAGTGAAGGGCCGCCATCTTGGAGTGAATAATGCCTTGTTTCGGATGATGGTAGAATGGATGTTTACAGGCACTGCTGCTTTAGGATGCACAAAATGCTGGGATCAAACAGGCTTACGTGCAGGATTTACAGTAATTCCAGCAATGGACAAAAGAATGAATGAAGACCCTCTCCCTGGGGAGTTACAATGGATGCTGATGCTTGTTTTGTCCCATGCTGCTTTCGATTTTGTTTTGCTGATCAGATGCAGTAACCTGTGAGGACACAATTCTGACACTCTTGGTTAAAGCCTTAAGATAGTCCCCAAATTAATTTCCCAGAATTTCTGCTGACTTATGCGCATCAGTACCTATGCGTGCAGGTGAGAGAGGTGTAAACATTCTATGACCCGTCACTACCTCATGGGGACTAAGGTGGTGATCTTTTCCAGGTTTATTCCGTAAACAAAATAGTGCTAAGGGAAGGCAGTACAGACATGACTTATGCAAATAAGAACACATTCCCATTGGCCTGAGGGTGGTACACCAAGCACAACCTGTGCCGTATCCCCAAGTCATTTCAGTGAACAAATCATTAAAGAAGTGAGTCCCATTATCGAACCATGAAACTTCACAAATACCCCACCCTGGAAATACCTCCCTTACCAAGAATCTGGCAGCTGATTTGGCATTAGGGTGCATGCAGGGTGGAGGCTCAAGCCATCAGGAAAATAGATGCGCAACCACAATTAAATAATAGGTGCCACACCTTTGTACGATATCAATGAAATCAATGTGTAATTCCTTAAAAGGACATGAAAGGTTGGGGTATAACCCCTCTTACCGCCCTCATAGTATTTCCCGGATTGAATGCTTTACAGAGTGTGCAATTACCAATAAACCTACTCACCTGCTCAGAGAGGTTAGGCATAAACCAATCCTCCTGAAATTCCACTGCAATTTGTCAGAGAAGAGTATGTGCTGGGGAATGCTGTTGCTCCAAAGCCACAAGAAGCAACTCTAAGGGCATCACTAACTTCCCCGTCAGATCCTGCCTCCATAACAAATTAATCTTGAAAGCAGCCCAGCATGCTGGACCCGGGTCCCATCAGATCTTCTCAACACTCTTCTCTGCCATCTAGATAACCCAAAATGTATTGTTGTGGTAACATATGCAGAGTCGGAGTAGATAGTGACTGCCTTCCACTTACTCATTTCCATTGCCTCAAAAAGCGCCACCAACTCGGCTACTTGCGCCGAGTAATGTGATGGCAATTGCTGCTCCACCACCACCCGGTACTCACCACCAACAAGACTTACAGCTGCTGCTCCTGTATGTCTCTCACCAATGTCCTGATCAATCATTGATGATCCATCAACAAAATGTGTCCCTCCTGTCTCCAAAGCATATTCTTTAACACTTGTACATATTCCCTCATCTCCCTCATAGGTCACACAATCATGAACATCATCACCAGGCTGCACTGGGTCAGCCAAAAAAGTCACTGGGTTGACTATGTGACAGCTCATATGGAAGCATTTGACAAAATAACTTCGTACCCAGAAACTCTCTGAGTAGTCAAAGTTGATTTCGACTTCTCCAAAATTGCAAAAACTGCATGCTCCACATACAGTGTTACTGGGCAGCCCATATAGAGAATGCTCAAATGGAAATTGATCCTATATAACCACGTCTAACAACCCACTATAATAGGCCAAGGACTTGTGACCTAATGATGTTTTCTGTGTTAGGACTGCTGTCATTACCTTCCATCTCTACATGAAAAAATAGAAATAGCTTTTGGTAATCTGGAGTTGCTAAAACTGAAGCATTACTGATCTCAGTCGTGAGCTCCTGAAAACAAGTTCTCATTTCATCTGACCACTTGTTCAGACTGTTCTCTTTCTATACTTCCTTGGGAGCTTGCAGTTGGGGCCTTGTGTAACCAGAGTAGTTGAAAATCCAAGACCTACAATAGTTACAGAGCCCCAAAAATGGTTACATCTGTTTTACCGTAGTTGGTTGAAGTGTGTTCTGAACTGTGGTGGCTCTCTCAGGCATTACCCTTCTCCCTGTGGATGATAGTACCTGTCCCAAAAATACTACTTCTGTTTAACAATATTACAGTTTTCTTCATCAAGTTTGTTCCCCTTTTCCGGGAGCAGTACTGAGTCACTTTTGCTTTTACTAGGGCTTCCCCTAGCTGTCTTCGCCCTCTCTCTATGGCCATGAAGTCTCCACAGCGTGTCCGAAGACCCCATGGCATACTTTGCAGAATCCTTCCTAGAGTGGGAGGCAAACCCTCTGCTACCTGTCCTCCTTGATCGTTGTCTGTCTCTCAGTCATCTTCCTCTTCCTCCTCTGTCCCTTCTATTACATCTCCAGATTCTTTTTGGGGACAATCACACCCTCAGGGCTGCTGTAGCAGACCACCTCTCTTCCCCTTCTATCTAACTCTGCATCTATAGCAGTGCTCGCCCTTTCAATGTCCACACTTACTCTCTTTATGACAGATTTATCTAGCCGTACAAGAATCTGACCATGTCTCCATCTTCCTTCCTCTGCACCCAGTGTGTCCCTGTTGAAGTCTTCCTGCAAGACTTTCCTTCTTTCCTCTTCCCTTCAGGGCCCACCAACAACCTTTACTAAAGAAGGCATTATCCTTCTGCTTCCTTCATATTCCTGTCTCGAAAATTGGTGCAGACATAGGTGTTACCCATGACCGTCTTGTAACCACCGGAGAAGTCACTGGAGAATATTGGGGTTAAAACTCTAGCTTTGTACATCCTTTTGCAGGTGACAAAGGATAGCACCCATGTGGGGGTGGTGCAGAAACAATTCCTATGCCCTTCCCTCCTTGTCCTGTCTTCCACAGCCATGAACTCCTAGGCCTTCCCGCCCTTCTCATATAACATCCATACCTCCATGATATTCAATCTGTTGTCCAATTTTGACCCATTATGTTTGGTCCCTAGGAAAGTATGCAGATTTTTCAATCTATCCATATCCTAGTACACCTCCCCAGGCCACAGTTTAGACATCTTGGCCTTCATTTCACTCAACCATTTCCGATGATATTTCAACATTTTTATTTTGTGTCTGGGGAGCACTTGACATGAATGATTCAGTCGAGTTTCCATGTTTCAACCAAAAATCCCCAAAATCCCAATATTATTAAAGAAAACCCAAAGCCGTCCTTTTCTGTCCCTTAGAAGATTTTCCGCACAGTCACTCTCCGCACTCACTGCTTTATCATAACATCCTCAAAAACTATGTAGTCATAAACCACGCACAAAAGACAAAGGGCCTGATCCCGACTTTGCTGGTAACCCTTAAATCCGGCGGTAGCTCTATTACCGCCAGCTTTAAGGGTCAACCAAATCAGGACTTTGGTGGATTTCAACCCAGCTCTGAGCTGGGGGGAAATCCGCCAAAAATTTGTGCTATTGCCGCCGGCGGGAAATCCGTCGACAGTAAGAGCATGAACATTCCCCATTGAGCCCAATGGGGAATGGGGCATTCCCAAATGGCCTCAATGGGGAATGGGGATTAACATTACCGCCAAACTCGTGATCCGGCGCTATTAGTGCCGAGGAGTTCGGCGGTAGGGCTAATACCGGCGGCAGTAATACCGCCGGCGTGACCGCCAAAGTCATGATCAGGCCCAAAATCTTATTAAAACATGCCTGCCCAAATTCTTTCTATTGCTTTGAGATTTCACCTTCACTAGAGCATAGAAGGGGCGCAATGTTTTCAAATACAACAATGCAGTATCTCTTCATCTTTTCACTAGTATGCCCCTTTCTACTATAGAATATCAGATGAAGCACTTTGAACACCCTCAAGTTGACAACATTCCTTGTCTCTTACTGATGCTGATAAAGTTATGTAATACTTATTTGTGGTTGAGGTATGGGCGAGAATTGACTGTCCTGGCACATGGACAGTAGACATATACGTAATAGAGTGAATTCCCTAGATGGGGAACTCCCTTCCCCTGCACACTATCATAGGCTAATGAGCAACATATTAAGGCCTTCCCGTTCAAAAGAATACTCTCTGTCTCCAATCAAACAACTTAATCAGTATTAGGAAAGTGGTTAAAGCTTTTAGGCATAAAGTACACATTTCCATACATTCCTTTATATTAGTCAATACATAAGTGATTTTTTATGAAATAGTTAAACATAATCAATTATCAATAGGGTAAGGGTTTGCTTCCAAGGCGTTTCGAGAGGTTCTCTCTTCATCAAGGGGGTTCTTCTTATAACATTTCTACAAACAATTTAGAGAACAATATCAAAATTGTGTCCATCTTACAAAACATAGTTGTATTCATCTACATGTAGAATTCGTAACATATTGCTACCTGTACCTCTACAGATTATGTAGTCCTCTGCCATTTAGTTGGTCCGATAGCACAGCGAGTAGAGCGCTCACTTTGACATCTGTGCAGAGCCTGCTGACGCAGGTTAAAATCCCGGAAGATCCAAACTCAGCCTTTCATCGTTCCGAGGTCGATAAATGAGCACCACACACCCTGGGTAATAATAAGCAGCACTCAGATACCTGAGGGTGCGTAGCTCTATATAAATGCTAAATTATTATTATTATTTAGAGTTAGTAACGTATTCCACAGGCAAATCTGTTATTCAATCTCCTAATAAATAGAAGATAATCCTAATTAGTGAAGTGCATTCATTTGGTGCAGTGATATTGTCGCTCAAAAAAATGAGTATGCTAATCCTACCTGACTACTTGGCTTGGGCGGCTTCAAAGACCACTAAACTGATCTCAAAGACCACTAAACTGATCTCTTGTTCTATCACAGAAGTTCTTCTGTTGTTTTCTCACATAGAAATACCATCTGATCCATGATAAACAACATACATAGTATGTTAGATCTAGTGTCATTGATCTATACAATCAAAACATAGAGTCCATAATTCTGTCTATGCTCAGTTATTGCCTCATTCTGTGCAATCTATAGATACCTAAATTCATAAAATTGAATTAGAATATGTAAGTATCAGGTTTCATACTCTCATGTTCCCTATATGATCCTTATATAAATTAAATGTTCCAAGGTGTAGATGAACTTACTCTAAAATTGAGTAGTTAGTGTTCCTATGGCATCGTCTGTAAAATGTGGGATTGTGATCCAACAAAATGGCTGCTATTTGTTATTGCATGTCATCCGTGGTGACGTCATCGCATAATGACACGGGTTACATCACTAATGTAAACAGCCTTTACAATTAATACATGCCCATTCAACATGTTCATGATAGAACATATAGGTTCAAAGTGCAAATTACTACAAAAGCCTTGAAAACAAATAGAGTATTGACAAAGAGATGTATGGAAATAAATAAACAGTTACAAAACTAAGGAAACTATCCCTGACTGTGTCTTTCCCCCGGCCTGAATGGATACAAATGAATATGATATCAGTGTATAAGCCGCGTGAGGTCCTATAAGGAAAACAATAAAGCACAATGTGTGGGAGTTATAGCTCGTAACTGTTAACCAAAAGAATAGTATAGAAGGAAACTGTAAAATTAAGATTAGTATGAAATCCCTGTAATGTAGTGCAGTGTAGTTGATATGGACCATCCGCAGGGAGAAATACAAATGACAGCCCTGACCTGATCTAGTCCTGGATGCAGTCTAGATGTTTCAGATATCAATGTAATTACTTCTAGAAAAGTAGATTGGATTATTAGAACATGTTATCGGCATTTAAAAGATTTAGACAACAGTCCGTTATCTGAACAAGATTACACACGGAAAGAAGATCTGACAATATTAGTGACATTTCAGAAGATGTTTATAATTCTGGATCTATTGTTGGCTAGGACGCCCCAATTTGATTATGACCAGTGGGTTGTGCCTACCGCATTCAAAGCATATGGTTAAAGCATGCCTACAATGCAGCAACCTCTCACTATCAGGGATTTCAAAAGACATTTGTAGAGTCTATGTGAGGTTGCCTGCTGGTCACACATGGGTTAAGATCTAAACATATATTCAAAAGAAGTGTTGGGCATGGACTCTCCTTCAACACTGTTCTCTAATTTACCAGGCTCCTCTGCAGAAAAGATTAGTGAAATTGCCTTTGTCCAATTATTAACATATTTATTTAAATAGACTGGTGATTTGTTCTGCACAATGTAACAACTACAGGATAATGGTGATGTGACTATTTTTGAAGTGGGTTTACTGTCTCTACACACAATTTGTAATGCAGTGACTTCTGCCACTATAATAATCAACCACATTTGTTCTCATTCCAGCTTACATCATAGGATTACCACTACGGTGTACATTAAGATGTGGAAAATTGTGAGAGTGAAGAGAATTTGGCACATTGCCTAACACCCGGCTCCTGGGTAGCAAAGGGGTATATTAAGAGAATTGTGGGAATGTTTAAAGGCATTTGCGGTGGATTCTTACCACTGGTTCAGATAGCAATGATTTCTACGCCCTAATTCCGCCACCTGAATGTCCCCTTTTAAACTCATGACTAGTAGTAACATGGTATTACCCCAGCATTTGTTATATATCAAATCTAGAAAAATACATTGATTAAAGCCCCTACTACTCATATGTTGACAGTCTTCAAAACACCTTCAAACATGCTTTGGCCATGTTCAACGAAACCTGTAGAAATCTACAATCATGCTATGACCATAAGATCTTAAAACAGGAATATAAAATAGGTGACTGAAACTACCATTGTGGAATGTATGGAAGTATGGGCAAGACCTATCTCTCTTGCTGCCTACAAAGAAATACTGAAAGGGAATGGGAAAGAAGAACGCTGGGTACACATTATCCAGCTGAAGACCTGTTGTCCCTGTTCAGCTCTCAGGTCAATAAGAACTCGTCTGATCCCATAGTTGTGGAAACCTCTGGAAAATAGTTAAATGTGATCAGAAAGAACTGTGAAATTGAATCTGTGTTAAAATGGTAAGAATGTTTAGGTGAAAGGATGATGCGTGGATGATATTCTTAAAAGCAACATTTTAAAATAAATAAATAAATTGGTGATTAGGAAGCAAAACTGTGCTCTGTTTCTATGCTCACTTCTATACCAGCCTTTCTACCCCTCTCTAGGAGAATAACTAAAGGTTCTTCCAGCATAGTGAAAGGAGAATGCAGTGTGAGTGTGATTTGAAAAACCCCATCCCCAAGTGAAAATGCCAGGAGCTGCCAGATATGGATGGGCCGAACTAAAGGAAGAAGCTACAATTCGAGATTACGATGTGGCACAATAAGAATGCCTTCAAGACTAGGAGAACAAATAAAGAGGAGCCGGGAAGAAGGACCTCAGCCCAGACATAAAATAACCCCATCTCTATCACAATGTAACATTATTCAAAAAAGGAAAAGAACATTGATTGAGAAAAGAGAAGTCCAGTGTGTATCCCTAGTTCAACTGGGACTCTGAGAAAACAGATCTCAGGGAATACAATGTCCCTGCTATTTTTCCCTCCAGGATTGTAGGCGGGGGGGGGGGGGGTTGTTGGGTATTATATAATTCTTTATTCATTAATGCATGGTCAGAATATTACTTTACTCTTACATAACAAGCACTTAATGTTAAACTGGCAAAGCAAAGTAACAAAAATCATGCTCCATTGTAGTCTTTAATGAAAACAAATGTAATGCAAAGAAGCTTCTGTATGCAGGCTCCAATGTTCCATTCTTCATTGAATGTGATGGTGTTTCAGTCCAACCCAACAAAATTGTCAATAGGGTTCCCCGGCGCATTTAATGGTCTGCCCAATCATGAGTATGGCGTATTTAGCCCAGCTCACAGCTCGGTTAAACACGCAGGATAAATGCTGATTTACGGCACAATTACTGCACAGTAATACAGCCAGCGGTACTTGCGCTGAAAATTCTGCCTTGTGTGCAATGGACCCAATGGGGAATAACATTTACCGGCCAAGCCGTGATGTGTGGGTGGGCGGTAACACAAATAAAGTTGGGCAGTATCCCAATCGGGATACCGCCCAACTCATGATGAGGCCCCAAGTCTATTTTTGCAGGAGTCAGCTTTTTGTGAACCAGGAATTTCCAGATCCATTATTGATCACTTTGATAATTACTGAAAACAGGTAATGGGGCTATTTGTGTTTACTCCAAACAAAGGCCAAGTTTCCAAACTATAGAATAATACATTAAAATGATCATTGATTGCATCCAAACTCTTACTTCTATCATCTTGTATTGTTAAGCTAATCTGAAATTCAACAATTCCAGTGTCTGTTCGAACACATTTTGTAACTTCAAATAAGCAGATGCTAAGATCAGGTCATCCACCCTTAACTTTGGCAGAGCATTGGGCCCCCTAAAAAATGAGTCTGTTCCATTAGGGCTCAGCAATGAATAATAGGTTATCAAATCATGCTTTTCTTAGCTAAATGACAAGTTCATGACAGCAGACAGTCTTTTGGTATTGAATTAGCCCACACACAAATTCAATTCAATGAGAATCGATAAATCACTTTACACTTTGAAAGGATGAATTTTAATTTGCCTTTGGAAAGATATATTTAGTTATGACTTCTGAACCAGTTTTCAGATTCAGAACCCAGTAAAGACTTGCATGTATCAGAAAAACAATAATCGCATGCATATATAAAGGGAATAATTTAAGTGTATGGTTTATAAAAAACGTGCATACTTTATTAATTCTGTTATGCATGAAGAGACAGAAACACAAATGATATCTCCTGATTAAGTTTTTATTACTGGCCAATATCCATGTGGAGAATAAAAAAAATGAAATTTCAGTTTAGACTCCTCATTCCCTAGGGCAAAGCTAACACATAGCTGACATTTATGATACAGAAAATGTAATGAGCTAATGGAATTAATGAGGCAGTCGTGAGAGTGACAACGTTGGAATCTATCACAGGCTTTGTGCAATACAAAACCTTGTGTCAAATTATACCACGTGGGTGGACGTTTCTTGGTATTTACTCAAAAACATTGTAAAATGGGAGAGTTTTCTGAAAACAGAAAACCAGGAGAGCCTGACTGACAAGCAGATGACAGAAATGAATTCCAACTGGATGTGGCCAATGGCGAAATCTTCTTAAAAATGACTTTTCCAGGCAGGACTGGATGCAGGGGCATTTTATTCACAAAGCTGGACCAGATAAGCAGATAGGGACTTTTGAAGTAGGCACAAAGATTGGAAAGAAGAGCTTACTACATAGAGATAATTCAGACTAGTTGGTGCCCCTACTTGTGATAGGCCTTGGAAGACAAAGAAGAAATATGTACCATAATCCCAAATTATTTCAAGAAATTGATCAAGAAATAATTAAACACCAGATAGCAGTTTAAAGTATTGAAAGGGTGAACTAAAGTGGATGGTATGTTTATGGTGTTTTATATATTTTTAATCTCATATTGAAATATGGAATTGCAAATCCTTGTATTGGAGTCTCACATAGTCAATATATTAATAGAAAATGATTCCTTAATGAACACATGAACTGGGATGTTGTGAGGGTGAAACTAATTTCTGGAGAAAAATGAGAGATTAAGGTGCTGCTATCCCGGCATTCCAAAAGTAATTGAAACCCTAAGGAATCCAAGCTTTAAAATGATCTACCATCTAACAATACAAATATCAACTTGTGTCAATGCCCAAGCTAGGAACCACTAGTTTGTCACAGATAGTATCCAACTTTTTAGATTTGAAATAAGTCAAGGAAATGGTCAACTTTGTTGTAAAGAGCAGCATGTTTCTCTAAAGCTTGTCAATTATTTCAGAGAAAAGTATACTGTTCTTGTTTCAAACTTTATTATGAGAACTACTTCACGTTTTGTATTCAGGAGGAGGTGGGTTAAGGTAGAATACACTTTGTGTATTTTGAGGTTTAAAGGATTTAAATGAAAGTTAAATCAAACAATAAATTGTGTGTCTGCATTGTGAAGTTGTGGGGCCTATTGTCTAGAAAAGATTTACTTGCAGGTTGTTATATGTTGGGATGTTTATGTGACGTGGAATGAACAAATTAGTGAGACATCTGCAGGCAGGGTGCATTTTCCTTTCTGTAAACAAGTTGCCTGTATGCTTTCAAATGATTGTTGGTGATTTATCCAGCATTGTGAGTTAGGGGACAACCTTGAAAGTATTGATTGTATTTGAAATAAAAGAAAATGCTTACAGTAACAATAGCCTGTTTGGTGTCTCAGATTGTTGGATGGTATTGTTGTGGTTAGGGCATCAGATTGGGGATAGAGCTCAATCACTGGAACGGTAAATATCTTCCATAGATATAAGTCATTACAAGCTCTTCTTGTAGATTGTTCTTCTAATATGAAACCTTCCACCTCACTGACTAAAGAATACATTCTTGGTTCCAGTCCTCTTTATTTGGGTGAGTGTTCACTTTCCATATGTGGAGAATTTGTTTGACAGCCTCATGAGAGCACTGCAGGCCAATTTCCTAACATGGGCTGAGAGGGCTGTACCCAAAGGGAGAAGGCCGAGGACACAGTGTTAGAAGTATGTTGCAATGGGTAGCCCCAGGTTTATGAATTTCATGCTTTACAATAGAAGACCACCCCAAAAGGGCAGCACTTATTCATATGACAAAACATTTATCTACTTGTGCTGTTCACTTGTTCGTATGTCTAACAGCCATTTTCCAAGAACATTTTATATTGCCACATTCTGTTAGTTATTATACCTTCCTGCCTATACTTGCAATGTAAGTATAGTTTAATTTTGAATGGGATAGGACAAATCAGACTCCTATATTAATCCGTAAGGCAAATATCCAAAATCGCATACTACTTAATTTTGCTTTCAGGATAATCTGGGCCTTTCAGATTTGTATCCAAAAGCTTATAGGTGGTTGAAGTGGTGATTGGAGAAGGCCAAGAAAGGTAAAAACGGGCAGTGAGGTTGTAGATCTGTATATGTAGAACAGCAGTGAAATCTCTAAGCTACCTTTCGGAAATACCATATCTATTATGCTGTCCTCTTCCCAACATGTATTTGAATTTAACGTATTAAAAATAAGTTAAGGCGCCAGGGAGCATCACATTCTTAAAGAACTTAATACCAGCTCCCTGCCAGTACTACCAAATGTGTGTTCTCCAATTAATCTTCAAAACTGGGTTACACCAAAAGGGAGAAATCTTTTGATAGCTGGTAATTTGAGATTGGGTCTGCTTTCATACATTTCAAGCATGTTAAGACTTGTCTTATTGTTGGTGGAATCCTGGCCGGTGAGATGCATCAATCATTTAAAAGTAGGTAAGATATCTATGTGGGTTTGGCAGAATCCTTTCAATTGAGAGTCCAACATGATATAGAAGTATTCGCGTTTGGTGTTAATTTAAGGCTCTTCTAGCCTAATACATCTGAAATCATGTCCATGGTATACAGTGCCACCCCATAATTCTGGGTAGTAAACAGACTCTCTGAGGGTCAGCAGCTTTTCTAAGCAGAGAGCTAAGAGCAAATCTCTTTCTTCAGCTGGGGCCTCCATCTGGAACAGGCTCCCTGCCTCTCTCAAACTTGAGCAGAACCATCTCTGGTTCCGGAAGCAACTCAAGACCTTCCTCTTCGCTTCCACTTTCTCTCTTCCTCTCCCCTGCTGATGACCCATCTTTTTCCATGCACTGGTCACCTTGTAATCCTCTAAACCTGGGACGAGATCCCTGCCTGTCCAGGTAAACCTCTCACTGCCTCTTAGCTCCCACAGCACTTGTGGTCTGTATCTGTTACTCTGCAGTCCCATCTCTCTGCACTTATGAGCCACCTGTTGGCTGCACTTTCTGACTACCTGCACTGAGCCATCCACTGGCTGCACTTTTGTTTCCCTACATTTCTCCACCCCCCCCCCCCATTGCACTTCTCCCCTTCCCCACGCCATCTGAATGGCACAAGGCAGAGTAAGATTGGTGTTTTGTCGTCCCTCTGTTTCCCCCTCCTTGTCTTGTCGTGCCTAGATACACTTGTGTACAGGTGTGTTATTAATGCCATATCATATCATATCAGTGTTTTTCTCTAAATCTGAAGTGTATTGAATAGATGAAAATAACTTCAACTAAGGAGGCCTCCACCTTAACACCACAGAGATTATCACCATGCTACACAATCAATTGCAATGCAATTTGTTAGTCACACACATTTTATTTGCCTTTAAGAATCTCAATGCTGTTTTCACACAAGCTATAAGAATAACGACATATATATATATATATACATATATATGAGTATATATATATTTATTCAGTGAAAAAATGTTGATAAAGGTACGTTATAGTTAAGTTGCGATACTAAAAACCTATCAAATTCAGTGAAAAAACTTTGTTAAAAGGACATTATGGTTCAGTTGTCCTAAGAAAAACCTATCAAATTCAGTGCAAGAACTTTTTTAAAGGGACATTATAGTTACTTTGTACTAATAACAGCATATTCATATTATGGCTATTACAAGTAAAACTGAAAAACCCCAGAAATTCACCAGTTATGGTAAGCTAAGCAACCATAACTTACGCCACCACCGTGCACTGCTAAGACTAACACCCATGACATCAAAGATGACATAACAAATGTAAAAAAAAGTGGTAACTTACTTTGATTATTTCAGGGAGCCCACTCATGTCCCGGGGACACCTGGACGCATGCACATCTCATCTCTTGGGTCCTGCAAACTTTGCCCCTGTCCAGCATGTCTGCAAAGTGATGATGTACTTTCATTATTTTGGGGAGCCCACCCATTTCCGGTGGACTCCTGGGCACATGCGCATCCCATCTCCTGGGTCCTATGAATACCGCGCCTGTTCGGAACTGTCCGCCGCACGTGTGTCGCACTTTTAATTAGTGTGGGGAGTCCAACCCTGTCCATAAGACACCTATGCGCATGCGCACAACGGATCCCACGCAATAAGTGTCATACAGACAGCCATCCCATTTGCGAAAGTCTGTGACGTCACCATGTGACCGCACCAACGCTGAGTATAGGCCCTTATCCGGGGACAGGGTCCGGGGCCCGGACAGATAAAATGAGCTTTGTTGAGCAATCCACTGTGAAACTGCACCCTTGCAGAGGTCCCAGACTATTCCCCTGGTGATCTGGATACTTTTTGGAACTTTTTGAGCCTTCTTTGGGGTGACTGTCCATTGAGCGCTCCCCAGCACCCCTATAAAAGGCCACACCCCAGAGCTTGCTGTTTGCTGTTTCCTGTTTTGCAGATTGCTGTCTTCCTTTGGTGATGGCATCCATGGATGCTCCTACTGCTGCTGCATCTGCCTCAGCAACAGCCCATCCCCTCCACCACCACCACCTTTCCAAGGGCCCAGGGAGTGGAACAGGCAAGGTGATGTAGAGAGGGATCAAGAAGAAAATGAGGACGAGGTAGTGGAAGTCCCCACTACTGTCAGCCAGCATGAGTCCTGGGTGTGTAGTCTGTTTACCACCATTGGGGCAGTACCCAAGGCTCATGCAGACAAGGTGAGCTGCACTGAGTGCGACATGGTGCTCAGTCACGGCAAACGTGGGCTGTACAGCTATGGGACCACCTCCTTGCAGAGATACCTGAGGTCGAACCACAAGGTGGCAGTTCACATGGTTGACCCCTTTGAACAAGGTAGTATGTTGCGTTCCTCTACAGCATCCTCTTTATCTACTCCTGTCACCACAAGGGACACTCCTGTGGGGCAGCGGATCCCTGACCCAGCCTGGCAGGCCATACACACCACAGCAGACCCTCACCTTTCAAGGGTCACTGTATTGTGCATGTACTGCAATGCGGTACTCTGCAGGGTGGAGCAATTTCGAAGTGCATTCGAGGTTACGTTATGGGAGCATGAGAAAGACTGCCACCTACCTAAGGGTGTCCCTCCCAACATCTTCCTGTCTTCACCTGACCTTTCTTATCCCTGTGGTTGATGCCCCTTCCCTACCCTCCCTTCCATTCATTTCCTTGTGTGGCATTTATAAAAACACCCAAAAAAGTACAAAACAACAACATTTAAAAAAAAAGCCTATTTTCAGAGCCACCTTTCACAGTTCAAAAATAGAAGTGCCAATTATATGATGCAGGCCCCTGAACAGCCTGTGAAGTCCACGGACAGCGCAGTAGTCCACAGACTTCCCCAAAATCTCGGGTTGTTGCTCCATCAAAAACATTGCACTGTTTTTGGGAGAAAGTGTTGTCTCTGAAAAGAGCCTTTTGTTATGCTCACCTGGTCTCTGTGGGGACGTTAGGGCACGGTGGAGCCCTCCAAGGTCTTGGCTCCCTTGGATCGACTCTCTCCCCCATCTGCTGTGAAATCGAAGACTTGGGATGCTGGTACTGCCCCTGAGAGAAGATGAGAGGCAGTGAGAGTGGCGTGGTGGTGTTGTGATCCTCCTCAACCCTTTTGTGCCAGAATGAAGTGAGCAAGAGTTTGCCCATGCAATCTCACCTGTTGTAATGTAAGGATGAGCTCTCTGCCCTGCTTTCTCTCAGCAGGGGCGACGTGGATAGACCTAGTTACGTCACTGGTCCTTAGCATGGAGGTCCAGACCGGCTGCAACCTATTCCGCCTTGAAGGTAGGTGTTTATAATAATGATTATTGTCCATATCATTTGTGGTGATTTGCCCCAATGATTACTGTCCTTAATGTTATATTGTCCTTTCCTCTCTCTCTAGGTATGAAGATGGCCCAGAAGTGCGTGGTGATGGAAATTAGTCCAATCTGGAAAGACTACAAGTGGTAAATTGACTTTCCAGATGAGGCGCCAATTTCGCGAGTTGCGCTGCCCAGTGTATAAAGTTTATGCGATTGCTAACCTTGTGCTCTCTGTCTCCTTTGCAGGTGATGGCAAACAGTTCTCCGAACTCCTGCCGGCTGCCAGATGAGAAGATCATTGAGGATGCTGCACTGGAAGATGACCCCGTGTTGAAAGGGAGTTCGGGAAAGGTAAGTGCAAGGCGTCGCCCAAAGTGGGTTCAAGTAGACAGGTAAGAGGCGTGCGGCACCTTACTGGGTTGGAAGCGAGTAGAAGTGCTCCAAGCGGTGTGGCGGCTGATCTCAGGTAAGGTGCGCACGGTAGCTGCAGAGTCGGAAGCGGGTAGCAGTCTTTCAGGGATGGTGTGGCTGACCTCAGGTAAGTTGCGCGTGGCAGTTGCAGAGTGGGAAGCGGACAGCGGTGCTTCCCGCAATGGCGTGGCTGATTCTGCACAAGCAGGCTAACGTGAAGTGCCAGCAGATGGGTGGGGCTGGCTTATATAGCCTGGCCCCAGCCACTCCCTTTAGGCCCCGGCTTGTGGCCCCACCTAGCCACTCCCCCTGTCTTCTGCACGTGCCTTCCATGAATTTGTATGGCCCCGCCCGGCCTAGATGCATGTGCCCTGAGCATACTGTGTGCAGAGCACACTTTGAAATGAGCTTGGTGCCCAGAGGCGTCAAGACTGGGTCCAATGGGACCCTGCAGGAGATAAAGTGAATGGCCCTTGACCAGTGGCCATGACACCTTTTTGTGGTGTTTGATCGTTTTTGGAAGAGTTGAAGTGGCCAACACCTGTTGGAAAAATGCTTGCTATACCAGCAAAAATGGCTGCATTGCATTTTGGATATTTCACAGAAAAAAGCTGATTGCCAGCATCAGTAAGTGGTGCTATGAAATGTAAAGTTTTAATTGTGGAAGGACGACATGCCAAATCTCGGACCAAATGAAGAGGAGCGCAGCCACATCTGTCTCTGCGCAATGCGAGACAAAATTACCCAGGAGTTTGGAAACATATCCATGACTTTCCTAAGTGCATCCTTCATCGCAAACTGCAGTGAGATTCTGTTAACATGTCCTAAACTGCTCCCTCCACAATGAATAATAATAATGTCTGAATGATGGTGTGTCCCCAAAGTGGCACAAAGAAGAACCAAATCTAGCCACTTCATTCCACGCACTACATACCAGTGCACATCCACATGATGGAATCAAAAATGTGCAGCCACTCCACAATGCTTTGCATACACCTGCAACCAATGTATGCAGGCAGGAGTCTCCCAAAATCTAGAGACTCTGCATCCTGAAATACACAGCCGTAGCCATTTGCACTCCTCTCAGAAAATAGACCTTCTGCCTCAGTCTCTCCTTACACACCACACCCAGAAAACCTTATTGACCAATCCCCTTGCTTCCAGAGTCCCATTTCCATGCCTGGCAGCCTCAAAGGCCCCAGATGTGGCACGTGCAATCCGTGAACTACTGCAGTTTCCGCAGATATATCGTGCAATGCACAGAGGTGGGGAAAGAAATTTCAACCAGGGTAGGAGATTTGCCCTTTAGTGGTGGCTCTGAAAAGATCCTTTTTTTTTAAAGTTGCTTCATAACAAACACCTTTTATTTTGTATTTTTTGGGGGGTGATCTTCTTTTCCTCCTTACAGCAGCATCTGCACAGCATCCCTTACATTCTGGAAAAAAATAGCATTTCCAGAATTGGACAATGACACTCCATCAGCAGTAAAATAGTGCGCACTAAGGGGGTCAATGTTGTCATTGGAGAAAAATGACATGTTTGAACACCGCAAATCTACACCCATGCCTCTATTCACAAGGCACCTTCCAACATTTTGCTGGGGATTGAACACATGTGGGCAGTTCCATTGTGGTCTTGGTAGGTTTTCAGAAAAAATCACCTTTGCACATGGAAAAATTAGCATTAATTTGTTCACCAAGGATTTCAGTAGAGGAATCAAACTTGGGGCACTGATGTGCCCTCAAATATGCTCCACCACAGTGCACCACCTCTATATTAGGACTACCAAATGTAGCCATGTTTCTGCAAACAGAAGCCAGTGCCCACACATGGCAACCAGGAACACTCCAGCACAAAGCTGTCATGATGCCTACCCCCAGGCATCCGGACCAAGCCCATCAGCCCCGGGAGCAGGCATCTAGACATGTAGTAAAACCTCAGCAGCCCCGGCTAGGGGCTATCTGGGTTCAGTCCTGGCGCCTTAGGTGCCAGGCTCATAGTAGAAATCAGTCCTGGCACCTAAGGCGCCAGGCTCATAGTCATTACTTACCTCAGGCAGACCATGCTGCAAATGACTCCAATCCAACATGAAGCCTGAAAGGGACTATTTTTCTACAGGGACTATTTTTTACTCGGGTGTGGTTCTAGGGACTTCTTACCTGGCACTACTTTTGAGGCTATTTAAACCACGCCCGACCAGCAACACACGCTTCGCGTTATTCTGCATCCAGCAGCGAAACGCTCATCGTGCCTGCAGCCTGCATCCAGTCTTCTGCCACGCCCGCCTCGAATACCAGAGCTCCTAAAACAAAGAGGAAAGAAAGGGACAAGGTTAGAAAACTAACTTATTTCTATTCCACACCTGATTCTGGATCCATCTCGTCTCCGGACCTGTAAAGAACATAATTTCTGCACGCGCCGCACCTCCAGATGCAGCGCCGCGCCATTCTCACCAGTCTTCACAGCATCCTTCGGGTCGGCGTTGCCTCCATCATTTCTTCGCCGAACCTCAGCACCTAGGAGACAAAAGAAAACCACAAGGTGAGCCGAGGGAACCAACAAATATAATTCTTACCACCATAGACTTACCTGATTTACCAACATCCTTTTGTGACTCTCCATATTTTCACGTGCCGCATCTGTAAAGAAAGATAAAACAACACGTTTTCCACGTGCAACATTTACCGGACAGCGCCGGGTAATACAGACTCTTACATGAGCGCCACCAGAGCATCTTTTCACGAGCCAGCTGCAAGACAAGAAAGGAAGGGGGAACAAGAGTGAACATCGGACATATTGAACTCTATGAACTTAATACTTACTGGTCCTCACCAGGAACCTCAGAGTCAATACTCTCCGGAACTCTCCCGAGCCTTCAAACCAGTGAAGTAACTAGAATCGACACGCCCCTGCAAATCCACGCAGGGTGGAGAGCTCATCTTTCAAGAATATAAGGTGAGATTGCTGTGAGGGCATTTCGGAGGTGATTAGTTGGGGAGGACTGTGGGGGTGCCATCACTTGCATCCACAAGTGGCTAAATCCATCTCTCCACTTGCAGGAGAATATTTCTACGGGTTAAGCAGACAAGATTAGGAGGGCAGATCCAGTCAGTCATCGCTGCACTACGCATCACGTGGGTGGAGACCGCAGCTGTCCGGGTCCGACCGACGCCCCTGTGGGAGCCAGGTGAGCGTAACAAAAGCCTCCAGGCCTGGAAACCCAAGATCTGTAGAAACACCTCGTTCCTTTGCATACCTCTCCAAATCAGAAACAGAACAATCTCCAACTATCCATACAATCACACCTGCTAACTTCACTGCACAACCAACAACCAACACAGCAATGAAAAATGTATTACCCTCCTTTCCTGTAAAACACACCCTTAACACCTGATTGGCTTATACCCACAGTACACTCCCATTTCCATGCCAGGCATGCTGAGAAGCCCCGGATGATGCACATGTGATCCACAGACTACCATGGCATCTGCGGACCCCGTAACACAGGGGCAGCCATTCTTCCCTTTCCACTTCACTCTTTGTAGCACTGCCTCATTAGCTACTGTTAAGCAGTCACACAATCATCCACCAATCACATACAAGAACTCTATATATAACTCTGTCATAGCAGTTCAGCACTTTAGATGCACTTTTCAACACTCTGAGTACAAGATTTTCTTGTGATTGCAAAACACCTCCAGCACACAGTACTTTAAAACTCACCAAGATTTCTGTTTTCAGATTCATCCACATCTGCATCCATAAACATAAACTACAGGTATACATATATTTTGTAAAGTACATTTCCAACTCATTTACAAATGCAAATGAACAGGTTGCCTGCCACTTAACCTGTACAACCTACTCAATCAGCACACTGTCATGTGTCCCATCTCCTACCATCATGTGGCACTTACAATGCTGTGTGCTTTGAAAAGAAAGTTTTCTTTTACCCTGAGCAGCCATTGTAATGTGCAAACTCTTATTCTCTTCTTTCCTTATATCATTTTTACAACAACTTCCCACGTCTCGGGAGGATAGCTCAACAGCAAGGTGCTCGCCTTAGAAGCAAGACGACAAGGAGCAACACAGGTTCGATCCCCGGGTCCATAAAAATAACCTACCATATCACTAACATACCTGCTCTAAAATGTCAAGAATACTCACAGAAAATGAAAACTGCATGTATCTTACCAAAGCATAGCAAGTACATACATTGCATGCATTTGAACAGGGTGCCTGCCACATACATTACATAACCTACTAAATAATCATACTGTCATTTGTCCCATCTCCTAACATCAAGTGGCACTTTCAATGCTGTGTACTTACAAACTTTTCTTTTAATGCCCACTGGCATAACTGTTTCAAACTTCATATTTCCATTTTATCACCACTCTCCCTGATAAATTTGTAAATGTAAAAAAGAAATCCACATTGGAAACATTTTTAAAGCGATTTGAAGTGGCAGGTCCTATGTGAAATGCCCAGAATGCACACAGAAAAGGGAACTGCATGTATATTGGCAAAGCATGGAAAGTACTTACTTTGCACAATTGACATAATGCACCATTGATTGAGGATAGCTCAGCGGCAATGTGCTCGCCTTGGAATCAAGACTACACATGTACTACAGGCTCTATACCCGGGTCAATGCTTAGAAACCTCTGGGTATTAAGTGTGTTATAAATAACCAATCATATCACATCAAAGCAAAAAAATGCAAATTTACATTGGAACAATGGCATTTGTAAATGTGGATAAATAAATCAAACAACAGAAACAATTTCTCCACTGATGTAGCAAACATCTATGTGCAGGAAAGTTAATAGAATTCCACACACAGAAACATTCTTCTTTCAAATCTCTACATCTTTATGAGCCTTTTTCTTACCGAACTACAACTTACACTAATCCATTTCCAAACTAAATACTGCACCAACATCTCACACACTTGCAAAAGTGCACCCCTTAGGACACACTTAAAACTACACTACTGGCCCCCATAGCAACGATGCAGGTGCTCCCAAGTCCCCATTCATATACAATGCTGTACAATTTCACACACATGCTAACTCTTCCTGCTAACACATCCTCCTACAATTTTAAATAATGTGTTCTCCTAGTGCAATTACTGTGCCATTAACACACAAATATACAAACTTCCTTCTTTAGCAATTGCAGTGAAGACCAATCTCCTGAAAGCCAGTGGCATCTCAACTGGAAAATAGAACCCAGAAGAAACCTCCTCTTCACATCCAACAAAGTAACTGCAGTACTATCGTAGTGTTTTGCCTCTTATTCAGACAGTGCAGTGTTGTAGTATTGTAGGCTACACAATTCTATCAACCCAACAGCATTTGCTTCACTCTTACTCATTGCATCCTCAGCAGGTGCACACTTTATATTGTCATCTGAACGCCAGTATAGTAACACACAGATACCAGTACAGCCCTTTCAACCCGAGGTAACAGCCCATTGCACAATCACAAAATGCTACATGTGTGCCTACCCACATTATCTGACACTCATGCACAGTGCACACAAATACAGTGCACACCTCCAAACCCACACTTTCCTGTTTTCTCCAACAGAAACTAAAGAATGCCTACCAAAAAGCTAATCTGTAGAAAGCAACGCAGAAATAGAGCAGATCAAACTAAAAGTATACAAATTAGCCATCCGCCTCTAGCAGAATTTGTACAAAAAGTTAAAACCAAACAGCTAATAGACTCACTGAGCAAAACTGACGCAGCTAGCAGGAAAGAAAGTGTGACTCCTCTTTCAAAATGTGAAACTAAAAATTCCAGAAAATTAATTTTACAAAAAATGTTCCACCACAGGATCCTTCAGAATATCATCAAAACAGGGGAGAAATCCCGCTCCAACCTTAAAACCTACGCAGAAAGCTCATCCTGGAAGCTCTCATAGACAGTGTATTCCTCCTCAAAAGGAAATTATTTATATTATTTTTAAACAGAATGAAACCACTAACAAAATTAAATACTAAACTACAAGTACTTCGCAACTGACGCAATATCAGCATGGATATCTTTGGAAACGTCTGTACAGGTGAGTGGAGTCACACTAGCAGCACAGAGCCATATTTCAATGAAGAGGCTTTCAAAAGAGCAAACAAACCCAACTACCATACATGGCAGTGGGTGAGGGTATGAAAAGGTAGACAATACCAATATGGAACAAGAAACGCTGCTTGCAAGAATATCCCCAGCAAACTTAGCATCACCTCTCTACTCCACTGAACCAATACATCCTGTCTACAAATGGCCATGCACATCAATGTGTAAAGTGTGCAAACAATCTTTCAAATCTTTACAGCAGTTCCTTCAATCAGTATGTGAAAGCCAAAGACAAATTAAATAGTACAAACTATGGACTCCTGTCCAGTGTGCAAATACAGGGGACTTCAAGGACATTCATTAGCCTGCATTTCTGGATCTGCTTGCAAAAACACCTTCCACCATATCAAAATGTTAGCAACATACCATTCCACTGTACGAAATCTCATTCACAAATTGTACTATGCAAAAAGTCCTGCTTTAGCACTGGACCATTTAAATTACATTCTTCTACATGGTACAGCCAAACAACTGCTTGAAGAAATAGATCACAGCCAAAGCAAATATTTTGGAACTGAAGAGCACTTACAAAAACCAGTAACGTTAGAAAAGAGTAGCAAGAACCTTGCAGGTGCCAACCTTCTATTACACACATACAAAAAAGAAATAGTAAAGTTTAAAAGCACATCTGCTGAAGTATCAAACCAAGTATATGTGTGTTGCCGCAGAACTTTTTATATAAAGAACACCAAAACTGTAGATATAATGTACAAAATAGAAGACAATAAGGAATCCCAATGGTTCCAATTAAATCTCTATCTTATAGCAGAAAACAAATACAAAATGACTAACCCCTCAATACTGTGCACATACTACACTGCAAAACTTGACAATAACCAAATGCCTTCAGGGGCTATCACTAATAACTTGGAACTATTCCCGCTGCCAAACCACTCCAGCAGCTTAATTTGTATGAGAGCATTATAATCCAAACAGTACACCCATTTCAAGCAATAATATGCCTTCAACCGAAAACAGCAAAGTTGCCTCCCTCTGAATTACTGAAAGACATTTGTGGCAAAATAGTTTATTTACCGTTAGATCTCAAAGAAAATGTAGACACTGTAGGAGTCCAACAGCCAATAGATAAATCTTTGATTATCCTGGTAATGGTATACCTAAAAATGACAAAAGACAAATCAATTTGGCAGCAACAAGTGGACTTAAACAAAGTTACAGTAGCTCTGCAATATCTTAAAGACAACAATGAATAAACATTGAAGAAAACCTGAGAAAAACCAGCAATAAAATTCAGTATTCCTCAGCAACTGGCCAATTTAAACTTCTAGATCCTACTACAGCCTCCAATATTTTGGACCAGTATACAATTCACCCACTTCACCCTGAAGACACCATACATGATGCACTAGAAACATATCAAAAGTGGCAAGCCAAAGGATCTCCAATCAGCATATGGGGAAAAAGTGTAGAAGCACAAGTCTTTCCTTTACTGTTTCCTACTGGAAAAGGTGGAAGGTACGATGAAAGACCCACACAAATAACAGCATCAGAATACTCCTCTTTACAAATGTATTCTGAAGACCCCATATTCAGACAAAATGTTGAATACATATTGCATTTCCTCTTTGAAAGTGAACTAGCAACTCTATGGTACAGAGTTGCACACATTGAAAACAGGTTCCAATTTTCTAAACATGTCTGCTACGCAGCTACCTCAAAAATTGAAAGAGAAAGATGAGGTTTTACATTCAAGTATTGCAAATCTCTTTTCAAACATGTGTGGTACGAAAGAAAACTGGTTCCAACGTCACGCAGATGTGCGGTGTATGCTACGTAGCCTTGGCCCACCCACATGGTTTGTCACTTTAAGTTGTGCAGAGTATGCATGGGAAGACTTGCACGATTTCCATTGCATAGAACTCTGCTCTCTTGATTCTGTAAATGTAAGTCTAGCGCCTGGCCACACCCACTGCAGCATTATACAGTCATGCATGCAAAAATCTGCCCACTAACCACAATTTACACACATAAAACAGCTACCTGAGACCCTATCCACTTCAGTTCATATACAGTTACAATAATTCCAACCAGTGGACAGACACTTAGGTGCACATCCAAGACTCTACTAACTGCTCATAACCAATACAGCATAATACAGTGAAGTACCCATGAAATCTGCCCAGTGGCCATAACCCAGACACATAACTCATCCACCTAAACCCCTATCCACTTCACTTCACATACTATAACATTACTCCCACCCACTGCACAGATTATTATACACGCAAGAAACACAGGGCACTCCAACAAGCCACCTGCCAAACACCCTATCCACTTCTGTACACATACTATTACACTACTTGCAGCCACTAGAAAGATTTGTCTTTGCATGGCCTTTGGCCATGCACCCAAGAGTCTAGTAGCTGATTCAATCACCACAACATAACTCAACAATCTGTACAATGGCCACAACCAACACATATAAAGCAGCCACCTAAGGCCCTTTCTACTTCTATACACATAGTATTGCAGTACATGCAACCAGTCAGCACACTATTGGGTGCAGTAAGCAAGCCACCCGAGGCCCTGTCCACTTTTCTACACATACCATTACAGTACTTCAACCAGTGGGCACACTCTTGAACTTTTGAGTGCATAACTTTTGGCAATGCACCCAAGAGTATAGTAGCTGGCCACAATTACCTTCCACTGCATACAGTATCATGCACCCAAGAATCTTAGACAGTCCAACAAACCACCTAACACAAACCCTGTCCATTGTTGTACACATACTATTACAGTACTTACAGCCAGTGTTCAGATTCTTGAGTGCATGACCTCTAGCCATACACCCAAGAGTTTAGTAGCTGGTCACAATAGCAACGGCATAATACAGACATGCACCCAATGATTTATACACTGCCACAACCCACACACATAAGTCAACCACCTGAGGTCCTGTCCACTCTGTACACATAGTATTCCAGTATGTACAACCAGTCAGCACACTCTTGGGTCCAATAAGACAGCCACCTGCAGCCCTGTACACTTCTCTACACATACGATTACAGTACTTCAACCAGTGGGCAGACTCTTGGGTGCATGGCCTAGAGCCATGCACCCAAGAGTCTACTAGGTAGCCACAAACACCACAGCACAATACAGCCTATACAAACATCCTCATATCATCTACAATAAACTCCCCTACCCTAATAAAGCCTGGCTGAAGCCACCACATAAGCTACTCGCCTGAGGACCTCCCCACGAAGTGCTGTGGTGTATTTGCAACCATTCACATTCCACTCCCCTACCCTATACCACCTGCAGCCCTATACATTTCTCTACACATACTTAACCAGTGGGCAGACTCTAGATGGCCAGATACAGCACAGTATAATACAGCCTATACAAACATCCTCATATCATCTACATTCCACTCCCCTACCCTAATGAATCCTGCCTGCAGTCTCCACATAATCTGCTCACCTGAGGACCCATCCGTGAACTGCCATGGTGTCCGCGGATACCGCAAACACAATACGGTCTTCTTCTGTAAATTTGCTGTAAATCCATTCAGTAGCTTTTTAGCAGAGCAGATACTTGGGGATGTTTGCGTGAAGCGCTATTTAAACCGCAATATAGGCAAGGAAGTTTACACAAATTTATTAAGTAGTGGGGAAACATCCAATGCCATGGATTTAAGCTTGTAAGGAAGAGATAATTCTGTGTATTTGGACATCAGGAAATGGGTAAAGTAATGTAGGGTAGAAAGGTGATTCACTGACCCTGAGGAAGACTTGTGCTCTAAGAGGTAGAAACACGTGTTGGCAGAAATATGTTAATCACCATTAGAAAATAAAATAAGCACTGGAAAATGGAAAAGATTCCAGAGATATTTTGTGTGCAAGAATTTGAAAGGATTTTGAATATCAATCACCAGTGAACAATAACCTAGAAGGGCATGAACAGTGAATATTAGCTGCTGGAGCTGCATTGCGGGACTGTGCGCAGTAGATAAGCCAATTTGTTGTTGGTAATATAATTGCTAAGGGGTTAGTGTGTGGAAGCTGAATATGTTCATACGGTTAAATTTAGTTTTTGGAAGGAATTGGACGATGGATGTGTGACTGTTTGAAAGCAGGCATTGAGAAAGTATTAAAAATATAAAATTAAAAAGGGTAGATGGGCTGCCCTGTGCGATGGTGTGTTCGTGCCATCTGGGTCTTTTAATCATCCATGGCCTGGACAGGGGACTGTGGAGACTGCAGATAGTTATAAAGGTCTATCGATTACAGTCCTTATTGTATGCTAGAGAAAAGTATTTGGCCATGAATATTGTTTCTGTCGCTTTATATTTTTCACTAGCATACAATTGTGCATTATTTCCATTAGCATAATAAACAATTCTAATGGAAATATTGGGGAAACTTATTGAGTCTAAGTACTTAACTAAGAAATGTAAAGTAGATGGAGTCTATAAGATAATTTTTTTTAGTTCTATTTTTTGATGCTGTTGTTTCTTCCTTCCTTACTTCAGTTTCCCGGTATGTGCCTCTAATTTGTAGGCATTATGCATTTTTATATGTATTTTTTCTACTAACACAAGTGTGTGGTAAGTTTTCCATTGTTACCTACTTATTCCATCTTTAACATTACTAACATCTTTAATAAAATAACATTTATTATATTACTATCGGAAATTAGCAGATTCAAAATATTGTCATTCTAAGGTGCATGCTGCAACCATTGCCTAAATGTATGTATGATTAGGTTCCGCTATTAACAACAACACTAGAATATAATGATTTGTTTACATGAGCACATTGTTTAATACATGAATTAGTTCATGCTAGATCTCGAATCACTCCTAAAATCTTGTTACCACATTATAAACACAACCCCTTAAAGGGGCTGTTCATTAAAATTAATTTAATATATATATCATCAGTGATGTCAACAATGACATTTGTGATATCATCTTTCATGTCCTGGGTGTTAGTCTTAGCAGTGCACGGTGGTGGAGCGAGTTATGGTTGCTTAGCTTACCATAACTGGTGAATTTCTGGATTGTTTTGGTTTTACTTGTAACCATAATGCCCCTTTAACAACGTTTTTTTCATGGAATTTCAGAGGTTTTTATGAGTGAAACTTAACCATAACGTCCCTTTAACAAAGTTTTATTTCACTGTATTTATATATATTCAATGACTTTATTTGCAGGGATGTTAAGGTGGGAACTTAATGCAACAAAACCCTGGCAATGCAGCTAAAGCCACCCTAACTTTGTGCGCCCTGTTGCACAGACTATGACCACAATGATGACATCACAGATCACATCACTGAACATCTCTTAAATTTCTAATAACTCTTCAAATAGAGTGCTCCAGTGCTACCAGTGTTTGAATACTCTGGCTGTTGCTAACATCACCTTTAATGGGTGGAGGTTGATTTTCCACAACCACTGCTCACAGCTACAATAAACATATCAAACCAAATATAAGTCAAAAAAGACTTCAGCCCAGTATGGTCCACACCATCTCATGCAATTTCCAACACACATCATCCCAAGAGACTCACACCAGATGCTTTATCATAATTGATGTTCCCAAGCTTCATCCCACATCTTGTTTTTTCTTTTCTCAGTTCTGAAATGCTGGTGTGTCTTCAACCAAATAAATACACTATTAGTACCCTGGGATTAAGTGAATGAAAACTTCCGACAGATCCATTGCATCAGAAAGAAAAGATTATAGGAAGGCCTCTCGCTCATCTAAGTGCTACTACTGCAGATAGGAGCACCACATCTGTAAACACTTCACAAAAAGCCTTCTCTCTGTACCTCTCTAGCATTTCTCATAACTCTTCAAATAGAGTGCTCCACTGCTGGCAGTGTTTGAAGACCCTGCATGTTGCTGGCAGCACCTTTAATGGGGGAGGTTGATTCTGCACAACCACTGCTCACAGCTGCAGTAAACATATAACACCACTTATAACCCAATAAAGACTGCCCTCCAGTATGGGCCTGACCATCTAGTGCAATTTCCAATACACATCATCCACATAATCCCTGGAGGCTTTCGGACAAAATAGAAGAAGGGCCATGTCTTAGTGTTTTCATGTGCAATGTTACACATATTCAAATGTCCAACTGGTGACAAAAATATAAAATAACAAAAATTAAAACTGTGAAAAGACAATGCCTGAAAAAATAAACTACTGCTCTAGAATGTCTAATAACTCTTTAAATAAAGTGTGCCAATGCTGCAAATGTTTGAAAGCTCTAGCTGTTACTAGCAGCAGATTATGCACAACCACAGCTCACAGCCACAGTAAAGATATGAGAAAAAAAATACTTCAGCCCAGTATGTGTGAGACCATTGTGTCCAATTTCCAATACGCATAATTCACATCATTCAAGAAGACTCACACCAAATGACTTATCATGATTAATGTCCCCAAGCTTTGAGGCAGAACATTTGAAGTCACACAGCGTAGAGCTTTGCTGTAGAATGTGAAAGTACCTCCTCTGCCTCTTTCATGGAACAGTGTTTATTAACTTGAAAGAAGCACCAAATCTCAGCAGTGCTATTCATGTGAGTTGCCTTCTTCCTCGGTGGCAATGAATTTAGAAACCAAATGATAACATCTTTATACTTTTTTTTTTAAAACAGGACATATTTGCAAAACTATGCTTTCCAGTTCTTACTGAACCCCCTCGTACATATTTGCTGCAATCCCATCCAGCACTTCAACATGTACCCACAAGCACATTTGTTTTTCCCTTTCAAACCTATGGCAGTTTAAAAAAACCTTGCCACATAGCCGGTCCCTTGTGCACATGGCCCCTTTAACCCCATAGTTCGTCCCTCATTATCATGGCCATTATCCAAATTGTCCATGTCATGACCATATGCCATGACCCATACAATCTGGCCACTGCCCATGGCCACAGGCTATACCTCAATCACCACAAATATATTACAATTTTTTTGTACCTACGTTATGACACTGTTCAAAAAATAATCATGCTTTCAGGTCCTTGCCAATGCTTCTTACACGACTTTGCTGGAAATCCCCCCATGTTTTATTATTTCAAAACTATCACCATACCCCCATACAATAGTCATATGACTTAGTCCCCACTTCACAAAATCCATTCAGACTTTGCACAAACATTCAAGGTTGAGTCTATAATCTTTCTGAAAACGTTTGTCCACATTTGTCAAATGGCAAAAAAGTTATTACCCATTTAAATATGTTGAGACCCCTCTAATTTTGACCTCTCTTCACAAAATCCCACCAAACTTGGCAAAAACATTTATATTTAGATCTAACATCTTTTTGCAACCTTTTCTGCAGATTCTTTTGGGACCTCCCCTCTAATTTTGGTTCACGCTTGACAAAACAACACCAAACTTTGCAAAACCATTCCGAATCAGGTCTAGAATGAAATTCCGGAATTCCATGCAGTTTCATTGAGTGGCACCAAAGTTGTAAGCCATCCAAAAACTGCTTTTCACCAACCCTGTAATACAAAAATAAGCATAGATGCCTCGAACATCTGTAACAAATAACAGTACAGCAACAAGAACATTAAAAAAACAGTATGCTTCATTACATCTGGGCTGGTCCAGTAGCAATGGCACCATTGTTACTGGACAGGCACAGTATGACTCTGGGGGCAGATGCCATTCCGCCCGCAGAGTTTCACAGAAGCACCGACACTGTTGCAAACAGTGCCGGTGCTTCCGTGGTCCCCATTCCCATGGAGTCCTATTGGACTCCAGGGGAATGGGGACTTACAAAATGACTGGCATCTGACTTCCCAGCCACCGGGGGTTGTAATACCCCAGTATAATCGGGAAGTCACATGTACATTTCAAATAAACCATCCCAAAATGTTACAACCTCTAATTTCTGTACTAAAATAGCATTTCCTAACACATACTGCATTTTACATAATGGGAGTTTGCAGACCAATATTCCCAAAGCCAAGGGGGCATTCCTGTGTCTGATACTGCCCCAAAGTCTTTATTCAAGCCCACACAGCAGTCAGAATTTTTAACTATGGGCACACTAAGAGGGTAATTCATGGATTATTTGCGCCAAAAAAATGGGATTTGTGCGCCATTCTGCCTGCAAATCCCTGTTTAACAAATGGGGATTTGAGGGCAGAATGGTGCACAAATCCCGTTTTTTCCGGCGCACATAATCCATAAATTACCCCTAGTATATCACACCTCACCAGCAAAAAAAGAAAATCTTTTTAAAACAAACACATTTTTATATCACCCCAAAAATCACTTTAAAACACACCATAAGTGATTAAAAAAGCATTGTAGATGAAATCACATTTCTACTGCTCTGTGATGTATTTTTTATTTTGAAAACAAGTAAACTTCATGATTTTATATCATGCACCTCACTAAAATGCAGTCTTTCGTAATAAACAACTTTCAATAATATTTCCCACCAATTTTCTACATATACAGCAGCAGCACTTCATTGTTACAAATACAGTAAAACACAAAGAAAACCACAGAGCCCCATTATGAACATATTATCAAATTAAACTTTCAATACAACAATCACCAACAACTGATTGATGCCAATCATATTTTATTACAGGTAACATGAACTGCAGTGAAAATGACAAAGGTAGACAAAAAGAGGGGTTTGGTGCTTTGCAAAATCAAAACCACAAAAAGAGGACTATATTATAAGAATAACAAATCAAATGGACGACATGTTCACTGCAACCTATCACAATGAAGTACACATTAACACATTTAACACTGCACAATTAGAAACACCAAAGCACATACAAACCCTGATCAGCAACAAACATAGCCACGGATATTGAACGCGGCTCCAAAGCTCACTTGTAGCTGCAAGTACACGTACCTTTTATCCGCAAGCCCCAAATCAAACTAAATTGGCCTTCAAACCTTCAAATGAAATAAGTTTGTTTATGTTTATGAATTTATATTGCTCAACCCAGTACCCAAAGGCTTCAGGGCACAGACAAAAAAACAAACATGACAGAGAAACATAAGCTATATGGTCTGACGGGCTAGTGGTCTAGCAACATATTGTGTCAGTAGGCAGAGTAAACTAGTAAAATAATAAAGTCTTCTGTTTTTTCTTGAAAACTTTGGTGGATTTGATCATTCTGATATCTGGAGGCAGGGCATTCCAGACTGCCGGGGCTGCAACATTAAATGCTCCATTTCGGGTTTTGGCTAACTTGCATTGAGGAATATTTAGGACATTTGTATTATTAGATCTCAGAGATCTGATTTTTTGTTTCTTTTTAATTGCTTCCATGAAATATAATGGCATTTGACCTTTGAGGCATATGTGGGTGATGAGAATCATCCTAAAGCAAACTCTTGCCTGCACCTGCAACCAATGAAGGTTTCTTCTTGCATCTGAGATCTGGTCCCTACGCCCAAGTTCTTTCACTGCTCTCACTGCTCCGTTCAGGATAACCTAGTGATGGTGGAGGTCAGTTTCTGCAATGCCTACAAAGAGGCAGCAGCCATAGTCCAATTTAGAGCCAATAATGGCTCTGGCTAAAGTATCAGCATTCTTCTCAGAAATAATTGGGCGAAGATGCCTAAGCAATTTGATAAAATATGAAGATGAGACTAGGCTATTGACCTGAGACTTCATGGTCAAATTCGTGTCCAAATAGATGCCTGATATCTTAACTTTTGTCATGATCTCAATTTTACAATTATCAATACTGAACTCTTTATATAATGGGTCAGGTTTGGCCAGCCTTGTGTCAGTCCCTACCAGCAGGAGCTCCGTTTTTGAGCTGTTCAAAGCAATGCCTTTCATAACCTTCCATCTTTGAATGGCATGATAAACACTATTGATGTCAAGTTCATCTTCCTTATGGGAACCTGTGATGGGGATGACACATTGTTTGATATCTGCATAGTTTACAAAGAAAACCCCTTCTTGTTCCAAGATTTGAAAGAACAGAATCATACATATATTATAAAAACAAGGGCATACACACACTCCTTTTGGGACTCTCAATAGCAAAGGAATGTGTTTAGTTTCTGGAGTCTCACTTACTACTCTCATCTGTCTTCCATTCAAGAATGAATTCACCCATTGGGCGGCTTGGGCTGAAAAATGGGCATACTGTTTTAACATGGTGGACAAGATAGCATGATCCACGAGGTCAAACGCTGCTGAAAGATACAATATCAACAGTAGGGCTATTTGGCCTCCATCCATTATTTGGAGCAGCTCCTATTTTAAGGATACTAGAGCCATCTCATTCCCATGGGCCTACCGAAAACCTGACTGAAATGTGTGAAGAATCTAGAAGTTATTGATGTGCTATGATATTTGATTATACGTCACTCTGTCTAGAATCTTCAACAAAACGGGGTGTTGATAATCTGTCTATAATTAGTAGGAGTCATGGGACAGAGGTTAGGCATTTTCAATAGAGGGATAATCCATGCAGATTTGATATTGTTTGGTACATGAGTTTGCTCAAAAGAGGCATTTACAAATGTTGTGATAGCTGTTATAAGTACGGTGGAGCATTCCATAATAATCACTGCAGAGCAGGAGTCCCCTTTTCAGCTTTTGGTTTTGAGTTTTGCAATTATTTAAGCCAATTCAACCTATGAGATATGTGAAAAATTAAATGTATGAGGCTTAGTATCCCTCGTTGAAGATGAGGGAGAAAAGGCTTCGAGATTCTTTATGTTCATAAGCAGCTTTTTTTTCTTCAATAGACGTATTGATCTTATCCAATTTGCTGCACAGGGGATCCATTTTTCATCTTTTGGGATGGAGTTTTGAATGGGGCTCTTAGGGTGTTCTTGTGCTTTTAATATTTTAAAGAGCTCTTTACTATTGGAAGTTGCAATAGCAATTCTAAGATTCAGGGACTCTTTTGTAGCTTGAATGGTTGAATGGTTGCTGATTTATACATCTTGGCTGATTCTTTATATGCATCCACGCCGCTGCGATCTCTACTCTTCCACCAGGCATAAAAGAGTTGATTTTTTTTCTATTTAAGTTCTCCAAGGGTGTCGTTAAACCATGTGTTGCTCAAGTGTTTCCTCTGCTAAACCATCTTTAGAGGAGCTAGTCTCTCAGTCACTAAACCTAATGATTTCATAAGCGTATCTGAAATCTCATCCAACCCTACTAAATTGAAAATGTCTGTATTCAAACGCAGGGCCCAGGTGCTGAGGTTCTCTAAAATAAGATTATGTGTTGGGACCCAATCCAGGGTATGTCCCTTTAGGTGTGGTGGTTCTTTTATGGACTGGGAAAAGCCAAGGGCATCCAATGCGTTCTCCAGAGGCCCCGCCATAGCATCCGAGTCGCTGCCCAACCAGAGATTAAAGTCTCACAGAAGAACCAATTTCATCTTGGGTTTAAGAAGGGTTAGAAGATAGTTACAGAGCTGTGATGAAAAAGTGGGTGCTGGTGACAGAGCCCTGTACAAAAGGAGAATATTAAGTGTTGTTTCAGCACTTATACCCACTTTCACCAACAGCAATTCCACTCCTGGGATATCCTCTGTCTTACATTCCCAGACTTTGAGATTCGATTTAATAATCGAAGCCACTCCTCCCCCTCTATTATCTGCTCTATCCTGTCTAATCAAAAAATAACCATGTGGTATGGCCAGCGCTAATGATGGTCTGGCAGCCTCATATCCCAATGTTTCCGTGAGAGCTTGTCTATCTTGCACTATGCAATATGGGTAGCTACTTCCAAAGCATGTTTCAATAATGATCTTGTGTTGAGCAACATCAAATTCAGGTTGCAGGAGAGAGATGTCCCATCCAAATTGTCCTCTTGAGAGGTCTGAGTTATATTTAAAACCTGAAAATCTTTCCTTACATGTTTCAGACTCACGTTACATTTGTGCATATTAGTATGCTCTGAAGGTTGAAGTGGAGGACTTAACACAGCTTGTGGGCTATGCACTAATTTGCAAGTTTGAGTCACTACCAACTGATGCCCCTTATTATGATCTTTGACCCCTGCCTTCTGAGCCGGAGAAGGGATTTTGAGGCTATTGTTACCATGATCAGCCATAGTATTCGAAATAAAGTCTCCTACTGGGGGCACCTGGGAGTTAGTCAGAGCATTATTCTCTGATTCTTCCTCCTCGTGGTGCTCTTAAAATGTCTTGTGAGGGCAAAGATGAAGATCCGTCTCAGGTGTGGGTTTACGTGATATATTCCTCTTATGAGAGACTCCCTTCCGGCTATATTGTGCTAGAACGTCAGACTGTTGGCCACTGATTTTTCTCATGTGCTCTGAATTGCAGCCAAGCCATATTCAATACCCATTATGAATCCCTGGACTTATAAATCCTTGGACTTACTGAGACAGACGATAAGGTGGGGACCTGCTGCCTGCGTTCCTGAACAAATCAGAACAAACCGGACACTACGCGCTGGCACTTAGGCACCTGACATGATTCTAAATACTCGTTAGAACTACAGAGTTGTAGTTTATAATGTTAACACAGTAGCACGGCTCTTAAGGAGCAGGGATACCGTGGACCTCTACTTGGCTGATACAAATGCAAAACAATTTAATGCACAAGATTAGCTTACAATGCAGTGAGTAAGCAGAAATTAACTAAGATGTTCTACTAACAAAATAAGATGAACAACCAAGTGCATGAAATAACCAAATAACCAAAACAAGTGAACAACCAAGTACATGAAATAACATACACAAATACAAATATGTACTGTATCATCCACATAAATGTATGATTATTGCACAGAAAATGTATATTTGTAGGCACAGCTTTAAATATACCCACAGCTTTTTTATAGACGTGGCTATCCAGGAGCCACTCTTAGATGTATGTTGATAGCCATTGCAATCCGCAAAAACTTCAAATTCAAAATTGCTTTTGCACAACACCAAAATCCCAAAACTGTTCCCAACATGCCTACCAGTACCCCTCCACTCCTCATAATGCTCCTCTTCTTCCCTAGTGTCTTATAATCCCCCATATAACATGCCTCCCCACCCAAATATCGCATAGCCCTGACTACCACACGTTCGCAAACCCATGACATGTCACTTACTCATATATAGCCGCGGCTGCAATGGGGGAGGTGTCTACCCGCAACTAGCAATGCCGCACTCTCGGTGGCTGTTCGTAATCCGCGAATACTAACAATAGCACCATCCACCAATTAGAAACACACACACAGCATATATATCCTACTCATACAAACTACTAGAAATTCAAAGTAGGAATACTTTTCCTGAAAACAGACATATACTGCAGATATCCTGGATGCTTTCAAAACTGTGTGGCTGATTGGAGACAGTTGGCTGCTGGTTCCATGTTTTTCCAAAAAGTTACGTCTGAGAAGTACAGGCCACCGAGGCGTCATACTAATTCATTGTGAAGGCAATGATTTGAGGAATGTACAAGGGGTGTCCCTTAATTTAATGATGAAACAAGACATGGAAAAACGAATGAAACTATTTCTTCACACCATCTTCATCTTTTCCAATCCAACTCAAAGGCAAACATGGAAATGGACACCACAAGATTTAATGGTAAAAATGAGAAATTCCGGAGAAATTTTAATAAAGCAGTTTCAGCATTCACTAGAGACCACAACCGATTATGAATTTCGAACAACATACAGTTCTACATGGCCAATTTCTATAGACATGACGGAGTCCACCTAACCGATGAAGGAAATGCAGTGTTCCTTGATAACATCAAAACATTTCTCCTGATGTGCTAAAGTTCTACACTCAGCCCCCAAACAGTCCTTTTAAGGACTACTTATCATATGTAAATACACAAATACTAAAAAGGAATCACAAAAAAACATTTGTTTTTATACCTGCGGCTACAGTTCATTGACTTTTCTCATTGCTGCAGTTTCAAAAAGTTATTTGAGATGGGGACTGACTTTAACTTTTATAATACTATACAACTTGAATAATCAGTACAGAACAACAATGCTCATGTACTTATATGAAATAACTGAAAAATAATAAAAATATGTAACAATGAAGGTAGGCTAACATAGCATAGCCACACAATATAAGACCGTAATTGAAAATACACACCCTAAAATACATTCTATTGTACATCTAAAACTACACTACAATTCCTCCTTTTCATTACCATTTTGTTAAACTATTTTCTTCTTTTGATCGCCAAAGTTTCACATGCTCAAAAGTCTGAAAGCACACATCCAAAATAAAAAAGACTCTCTAATACACATGGCCAGGGATTTTTCACCCCTGATGAGAGTATACCTAACCAAAGAACTTAAAAATATGTAAAACACTGACACCCCAAACTATCTAACCATGCATATCGAACTACATATACCCGCAACTATCTGGAGTCTTTTGTAGCCTTGAATATAGCCGTGAATATCATCAATATGGCAGAAAGAAAATGCTTCCCTGCCCCCCCATGCCCTACCAATTGACCGCTTCATCTGTGCCAGCTCCTCCCACTCCCCAGATGGCCTCCTCACATCCTCTGCCCTCTCACTTTCACCCCAGAACACACGCTGCTTCTGTGATGCAGTTTGCATTGAGATGTCGGCTATTCACGGCTATAGCCGAGGATACAGAAAGATTTCTGCTGCAAACTCAGTCCCTACGCTCCCCTCCAACTCCAAAATCTCCCTCAGCGCCCTCTGGCCCTCCCCCTACTTCTACCCAGATGACAGTTGTATGTTTTTTTACCTACAAATAGCTAATTTTCCCATAACCTCGGCTATAGTCGCAAATATCTATCGCATCGAGAGAAAAACAAGATGGCGGTTGTTTCATTTCTCAACACCATGATCCTGCAATGCACCATGGGAGATATAACTTTTGTGGGGATGTGGGAACCCCTTCTCCATCACATTTTAAAATAACCACTGAACCGAATAACCACAAACCACAAAAGGAACGCGAGTCGACGCTTCGTGCCCAAGTTGGTTCGGAAATGGTCCAAATCCATACAGCGGTATAGGCTGTGTGCTTTGTCCTAAATTGACCTTTTTTTCTATGGGAAAATGAATGGGAAGTAGGCTGCACTTTTGGAGAAAAAGAAATGTGATGCTTAATATTTTTCTCATTTTGAACGAATCTTTACGAAACATTGCAGTCTGGGGGGCACACACACTTTTAATCACTTTTGAAATTCCGGCCAAATCCGTTACTCTAATCTAAGGTTATTAAGAATAGAATTTTGAGGGGTTCCCATGCATCACCGACTTACCTTAACTATAGGGTGGCTTTTGCCATCCTATAATACATGCACTGAATTTTTTTAAATTTTAGGTGCAGTTAAGTTACGCAGATTTAACATGACAAAACCCTTGAAATTCAGAGGATGTGGGAAGTCGTGTCCCACATAGTGCTATGACCCCCATAATGCCATTTTGTATGTCATTGTGAACCTGTTCTATTGTAATATGTATGTGCTCATGTGCTTTGCATGGGGAACGCTCCAAGTTAAGCTGGTTGTGACTTCCCACATCTGCTGAATTACAAGGGTTTTGTTGCTTTAGATCTGCAAAACTTAACAATATCTTAAATAAGGATTTTTCAGTGAATTTCAAGGGTTTAGTTATATCATAGTTTTTGTACGGGCCACTAGGTAACCTCAGCCTTCGGCAATGGACACGATACATGTCGTTTGGGCTCACTTCGGACGTGGCCAGTGAGCTCGGCCTTCGTCCGTGGCCACAGTATATTTTAAAATACGACCGGGCTACCAGTCATGGCCTTCAGCCGTGTCCACTATACATGTCTTTCGGGCCCACGAGCCATGGCCTATGGTTGATTCCAGGCATGGTTGAGAAATTCACATACTATTCAAAGGGCTGCCAACTGTGAGTCACTGTTTTCCTTATTATTGTGTTCAGCAAGCCAGAAAGCAAAGGAGGATCCCTAGGCACTTGTTCTAAAATGTAAAGTGCAAAGTGCAAATTTATTTCATTAATGAAAGTTCAAAGATGAATAAAACAAGGACTTACAAAAAAGAGCTTGGTTACTCATGCAGAAGATCTAATGCCACAAGTTCTATATCTGGGAAGGGACTTAATCAGGTTTTTTCAATCTCCCAACTAACAGCTTTCAACATTTCAAGTGAATTTTGATCCCTAGTAGAAGTCATGTGACTCGAGCACAATGAGCTTCAAAATCTCACACGGATCTATGTAAATATAGCAAGAAAAAAATCAAGAACAAAAAAATGTCAATTATTTTCCTCTGCACATGTCATCGCAATTGTAGTGTAAAATGGAGTATGAAATTCGGCATTTCTGTGTTCTTGATTTTCCGGTTTGGTGTTTTGGTATGATACCAACTCACACTACTATGGTGGCCATCTTGTCACAGATTCAATCCCTATAATAGTCAATGACTCCATATACTGTATAGATAATGACAAGTGTCTTGATAATAACATCGGAGCACAGTTGTATATGTATAATTCAACATTTCTATGACATGTAACGTTCATATGTTCTAATTATGTTTTTGTTGACAAAAGTTCATTATTTTATGTCTAAATAGCATTTGACTGTCATACGAGTATTGGAGCCTTACATTTGGAATGCTGCACTCATAACTATTGAAATCATCTATAACATTTCAATGAAAATGTTCAAATATTCTTCAAAGTGACACCATAGTGGCCTTAAATTGCATAGGCTTTATTTATGCACATTCTGCTTGAAAACAAATCCCTTTGTTTTTAAAATGTTTGGCTTTAATACACATGGATACATTAGAGGAAGAAATACAAACAGACTGTAATAACGAATTGGATAACTATTTGATCTTTGAAAGGTTTGCTATAGATACTGTAGTAACTGCTGATAAAATAGATGTGTTTTTGACTGGTAATCAAGGATTTAAGAAGAAAAGTTTTCACTTCAGGTTGAGCCTAATAATTGTAATTTAAACTTGGGGCAAAGAAAAGCAACAACGCACTTACAAAATGATGAAAATATCATTATAAGACAAGTGGTTAACTGTGGAGGAGTTGCATTATGGAATAATGGCATGTACTCAGCTAAAGCAATTGTGCAGCTCAGAGATACTAATTGTTATGGGTTGAGTGATCCACAAGTTATCCAAGAAATGAAGAAGGATATTCTAATCAATGGATGGAAATAAAGAAATATTTTCGAAAGGGAAGATATTTTATTCCTCAAGTGTCATTCTCAAATCATCCACATTTTTAATGTCAAACTGAAAGTGCACCAACCCTCCTCAGAGACAAATAGTCTCATCAAGAGGTTCTTTTGTTCAGAAAGGCACCTCCACATTTTGGGACATTTAATACAACCTTTTTTGAAAGATTTGAATTCCGATACATATGATACATCAGAATTATATAAACTTCAAGATTTTAATTGAGAATCAGATTATTTGTTAGTTTCATAAGATGTGACTTCTCTGTACATGAGCATAAAGCATCAACATGGGTTTGTGCCGGCTTGTAAATATGTTTTGGATTCCACTTCAGTCAGTTTTAACCAACATAATGAAATGATTATAAGAATGTTTTAATTTTGTCTTGAACACAACTATTTGATGTATGAAGATCAATATTATAGACAAAAATGTGGTAAAGCAATTGGCTCTTGTTACGCCCCCCATATGGCAAATTATATATGGAGTGGTGGGAGTTTACGGTAGCCTAGTCCGAAAAATATGATGAATATTAAGAATAAATTATGCGTTGGTATAGATTCATTGATTTTATATTTTTGATCTTGAAAGGCTTGAAAAAAATGGATGGAATACATTGAACCTCTGAATAACAATTACATTAATTGTAGGTTACCTTCAACATGTAGTTATGAAGAATTGTTTTTTTTGTACATACAGTTTGTAATTGAGAATAGGCAACTCACAAGTAACTTGTTCAGGAAAACAATATCCTTTAACTATGTTTCACATATTACTAGCCACCACTCAAAATCTATAATTAATAATATACTTTTTGATAACTTCCTATTGTCAAAAAGGAAATGTTTCACTGAGGGATATTTTCTGAAAGAAGCTGGTATTATGCATGAGCGTTTTATGGCTAGAGGCTAGGATCCTAAGATAATGGTTTCATTGTTTCAGAAAACCAACAAAATGAAGAGAATGTATGAGTTTACATTTAAAAGAGACGTTATTAATCAGGAAAAGTCCATCATATTTATCATTCAGTACAATGCTCAATCCAAAGAGATCAAATAAATCATCAGAAAGCATTGGTCCATTTTACAGACTGAAGATGAACTAAAGGAAGTAATTGGAGAGTATCCAAAGATCATCTTTTCAAAAGCATGATCTCTGAAAGATAGTTTTGCTGAGTTTACCCAAACTTGGGTCCTTCCTATCATCTATCTTCCTCTCTAACTTTGGTGTGCCTCCAGGGGTCTAACCTATCGCCCTGGCTTTTCAACCAATACCTGTTAACTCTTGCGCACTGCATTGCCATTTTCTGCTCAAATTTCCAGTGCTACGCTGATGACACTCAACTAATTTTCAGGCTGCCCTCGGCCACCTCCTCTCCCTCTCTCATCTCTGATTGCCCAACTGCCATTCAAGATTGGTGTGCCGTCAATGATCTTTGTCTGAATGTCAGCAAGATGGATATCCTCCTCATTGGCACACCTTCACCATCCTTTCCCCTCACTCTCTGGCCGGCCTCTCTTGGCCCTCCTCTTACCCCCACCTGCGAGGCTAAGAACCTCAGGGTCATCTTTGACTCCGCTTTTTCCTTCTCCTCCCACATCTCTGATGTCTCTAAAAAGTCAAACTTCCTACTGCACCTCCTCAGAGGTACTCTGCCTTTCCTCTCATTTCCCCAGAAGCTCATGGTCTCCTAAGCTCTGGTTCTCTCTAGGTTGGACAATTGTAGCAGCCTCTTTCTAAATCTACTTGCCTCTACTCTCTGCCCTCTTCAACTAATCCAGAACAGTACTGCGAGACTTGTCCCTGGCCTCAAGCCCTGGGATCGTATCTCTCCAGCTCAGAAATCTCTCCATTGGCTCCCAGTGGATGCAAAGATTAAATTCAAAACCCTCTGCATTGTCCACAAGGCTTTCTGGGGCCTGGGTCCAAAATACCTTCAGTCATTCCTCCGCAAATACCTCCCCTCTAAAGCTCTTCGATCCTCTACCTCTAACTCCCTCAGGGTCAGGTGTTTTTCAAAGAAATGAGCTGGAGGTAGATCTCTGTATTCGGCTGGGGCCTCCCTCTGCAACAGCCTCCCAGCCACTCTAAAACTACTTTAGGAGAACCATCTCCGGTTCCGGAAGCACCTCAAGACCTTCCTCTTTGCTTCTGCCTTCGCTCCCCTTCTCTCCTGCTGATCTGTTCTCGCTTGGCACTGTGCACCTGGCCACCCTCTGTCCTCCGGGCCTAGGTACCTGCTCACCCTGCCACCCTCCTGTACTGCCTCCGGGACACCCCTTGCACTGGGGTCTTTATCTATACCCATACCGTTCCCCCTTTTTCTTCCTGCACTTATCAGACCTACCCTGTCTGCTGCCTTAAACCCAGTCTTGCCACTTGCTGGCTGCACTACCACTGTTTGTTGCCTCTATTATTTGTTTATTTATGAATGTAAGTATTTATTATTTATCTGTTTCTCTTTTGCTCCGCACTTTCCACTTCTCCCCCTTCCATGCACTTTTCCCCTCCCCCTCTCCCATGCACTTGCACGTTCTCAAAGTCACTGGGCATAGTGAGATCGTTGTTTTGTTCTCCCCTGTTCCCCTCCCTAGCCTTGTCGCGCTCTGAAACACTTGTGTACAAGTGCAAGAAATAAAATATCAATATCAACAAACGTGATACCCGAAATTGGTTGTCAGCGTTAAATCAGAAGAAAGGTTTCTTCAAATGCGAAGAATGCAACATATCTGATCTAGCTGACACCAAGAATTAGTTTTTTATATCTCAAACGTAATACTCATGCTATCACTTGTTTGACTAGATTTGTAGTGTATGCAATGTTCTGTAACTATGATATGCATAGGGCCAACTAGCTGTCAACTAAAATTGAGTGTGTTACAACACTGCAGAACCATATATAAAAAAGGATAGCAGCAAACAACTGACAGTTCATTTTGAAGGGTACCATGACAGTATGTTTTTCCTTAGCCCAAATACCAGTGGTAAGAAGGAAAGACAATTGAGTACGTAAATTATGACAACTGGAACCCAAACTAATTGTTGAAATGAAAACTATGAAACCAGTTGGTCACAATTCAAATGAGGAATTAGCAATACATTTTGAAGTTTCGTTTTTTGGTTTAATGGAAGTGTGAGAACATTGCTCTGCAATTGTATATTTTCACAAACTACACACAGGTACTGTATTAGGTACGTTATCACTTTATAAAAAAAGAAATGAAAGATGCAATTTGTATCAGTTGCATTTCTTTCCCTGCTGTTTTTGAAGTGTCTCTAGTTAGTAGATAAAACGTGTTAAAAAATGTTAAACACGCTTAAACATGTTATTAAAGTGTTACTCAATGCTAACTGTGACACTGAAGTAAGTTTATTTAAGCAGAAGGTACTTAGATAAAAACATAGAAACTTCAAGCCCACTAGGGCATTATTTTTAAGAAATGTAATAACTTGAATATTTGCAATGAATTGTTCTATATGGATTTCAATTACAAGTGCAGCATTCCAATAGTAAGATGGGTATAGACACATGTCATCATCTTTAAAGTATATTGAGTCATTCACATTTGTAGGAACTTCCTGAGACAAGATGGCCTCCACAGTAGTATGAGATTTACTAGCTCATTGTACTCAAGTCACATGGGATCAAAGTTAACTTGAAATATGGAAAGCCAAAAGTTGGAAGCATTAACAAGCCTGATGAAGGGATGGAAAGTGTGGTATTACATGTTCTGGCCATTGAACCAAGCTCTTTTCATAATTTCTGTATTTTATTGATCTATGAACTTTCATTTATGAAATAAATTTGCTCTTTCCACTTAAAGATTGAGAACGAGTGCCCAGGCATCCTTTTTTCACTTTCTGGCATGATGCTCACAATAATGTATGTGGAGCTTTACATAAACATGTGTGTGACTTTCACTGAACATGAATGTGCTACGTTTAATCTATACATTTGTGTTTTTGACTTTTAAAACAGCTGTGTGTGCAGCATTAAATGCACCAGTGTGTACTCTATTTAATATATTCCTTTTGACGTTTCCTTCAGCCCAACAAGTTTTGACAGGAGAGGTAATCTTCCCCAGTAGCACGTACAATATGAAGAACCCCCTGCCATTTAACCTTACATAAGGGTTTGACTGCATGTTCAAAGATAAGGGACTGCAGTGGTTTAACACTTTGCAGAATTCTATAAAAATAGCATGAATTGTGCTTATTTCAGTTTTAACAAACATTTTATGTATGGCTAACATTATCGTGACAGGCAACATTTTGCCTGATGTTACATTAGGCCATAGTGAAGTGAACCTAGTTCTGCCTAGTGTGATAAGTATGATATCATGCAAAACTGGAGCTGTTGCAGTAAGTTTAGCCATGAATAACATCACAGCAACAGGCAACATTTTGCATGATATGACACTAGGCAATAGAAGGACGTCCTTACTTCTTCCAGGCAACTCTTTGTGAGCATGAGTCAAGGATTATATGTATTGAGAAAAGAGTTCCAATCACTCTGCACCAATTGTTAACTTCTGGTATACTTCAGTTGCATATGGTGTTTATTTTACCGATGATACAGCCTGACAAGTGTTTCGGGCATAAACGTGCTCTTCATCCGAGGCTGATAAAACATAACATCAATTCAGATATGCATCAAAATTGTGTGCAATTAAACAACCATAGCACCAAACAAAACAGGGACAAGTTATCAATACAACACAAATGCATAAATAATAATTGGCTAAATTATGTATGTTGGTGGTCACATTCACAATTCGAAATACATCAAAGTCATCAATATATATCCAAACAAATAAATAAGATCAGCAATATATGTCCAACACAAATATATAAATGATAATCACCGGGAAAATAACAGAAGAAGAGAACAGGAGAGAGAACAAAAAATTAGAAAGAATCAAAACATATGTTAATATGCTTGCTTTTGTTTGAATGCGAGCGGATAATGCGCAAAAGGATATATGAATGCCTAAGACATAATAGTCTTAAAGATAATGTGCAGAAAGTACCTTGAATGTGGAGGGATCTTGTGAGATCACAAATTATTCTAGCCAGGTAAAATTACCTGCTGGAAACCTGTTGGGTATGCTAATACTGCATACGGAAAAAGAGAAGAAAAGAAAAATGACTGTTAATGCTATGCACTGATCATGCAGAGATCTATCTACTGATACTGAGTTATATTCATGTGCAATTAAATGAAAGTTGGCACACATACCTCTCTTGCTTGTGAGTTGTGGACGGTAGCTATGTGGATAGCATCAATTACTGCCAGTTCAAAAAGTAAAGAATGCCAGATTTTGGTTGTGATCTCAATGGTGTTATTGATCAGATGTCATCCCATAGAAAGAAAAATGAAAAGACAAGGACAACCATCAAATGAACATTACATGACTGATTCTAGCTCTAAATTAAAAGCCGCGTATGAGTGGGGATCCAGGGGCCATGTAACAAGATGGTTACCAAGGTGGTCAGCTATGGCCGCTCTGGATTCTATACGCTGAACGCGGGGGTCACGCGCTCGCGTGTATAGGTATGCGTTTGCTAGCGAATGCTGTTGGAGAACAAAAACAGCAAAAGGGTGCTCTCATCATGGGGAGGAAAATGCCAGATTGGCTAATGTTATTAACCCAGTATACTAAGGCTAATAAATATGGATTTTGCAAAATGCGCCAATTGCTGATTCAAATTGAAACGATACCTGAAAAGACTAAACTCAGGATTAATCTTTGTGTAATCAATTTTGATGGGTTTAACATATAACTCCAATCAGTTTTTATAATCAAATAAACTATAAATGCTCACGTAGTGTAATGCATTTGACTAGTCATGATCGGTATGGCAAGCGAAACCCATGGTATGTGATATTATGAAGAAGACTTGTGCGTTACAAAAACCCTGTTGCGCATCCATATTCCAATGTACCATTTGTACTCAAAGTCAATCCGTAAGTGCAACACTGAGTATAAATACTGATCATATAGGGCCTCATTATAAGGGTGGCGCTCTCAGAATGAAGGAGGCCGGTACGGGACCGCCCCTCTTCATTCCGGGTGCGCCGATTACAAGTTTCCCATCGCGGGACCCGGGTCGCATGCCTGGTGAAACCAGGCGGGCTTTCCGGGTCCCGCCAGGGGAAGAGGGAGGCAATAACGGGCCAGGTGCAATTTGCCCGTTATTACCTCCCTCCTCATTCCCATTGAGCCCTATGAGGGCTCAAATGGGAATGGGGATGGGTTCCTGCAAGGAGGAATTACCAGGTCCTCCTATGTCAGAGTAACCCGGTAAGTCACCATTGCAGGAACCCGGTAATGGAGCCCGGACGGAGGCAGCCATGGAGCTATTAGCTCAATGGCTACCTCCATTCTCGTAATGAGGCCCTTAGTCTCCTAATGGTCATTACTCAGAGGCATATGCATGATAGATTGATTGTTCAACCCACAACCATTAATCTTCATGTTCTGTCATCTACCCTTACTGTTACTTATAGGAACACAGCAAACTCATGGTCTGAATTTAGACCAGAGTAAACTGTTCTATATTTGCAAATTAACCTGGCTTCAAGTCTGCACAGTTTCAATGTTAAGTTACCCCCACGTGGAGTTGACGTCACCTTTGCCAAAGCAACAAACTTACAGGCCGATTCATGGAATTAATGTGCGCTGAAAATTTCGGCGCAAGCGTGCGAAAACGTGCGATTCGCAGTGAAAGAGCGAAAATCGCAGTGCAAGTGCGAATATCGCAGGGAAACCAGCGCACATCTATTCATGGAAATCCGTGCGCAAGTAAAATCAGGGATGTGCGCTGAAAAAGTGCGCACGCAGGAGCACAGGTCATCTAACAGCGTGCGTGAAGGCCACAGCGAAAGCGCACATAGCGCGGTGCACATAACAAAAGTAGGCGTAACATGGGGCGTAACACTCGGAATGGGGAACAACTCGTGAAAATGTGGGCGTCACGGGGGAAGTACAGGAGGCAAGTGCGCGGAACGACCACACGCTCGCCTACAACACGTATTCATGGAATCGAATAGGGCAAACCAGCGCTCGGGCAAAGGCGCGCACAGACCCAAACCCGTCTGACACACGAAGGCAGGCGTAGCGTCCCTGCGCTGGAAAAAAATGTGCGCCAAAATGTGCGCTAACAAAAAGCACGAATATACAGCTCTGATGAATGTCCCATACTGTGGCCCCCTAGGACAAATGACGTGCAAAGGGGTACGCGACAAACAGCGACACCCGCTGTGTGAAAAATAGCATGTGCGTGTATTCCGGGTGTGCGCGGGAAGTTTTACACGCGATTGGGCCTGGGGGAGCGGGTTACATGTATTTCAGGGGTGCGCGTGAAGTTCTGCACACGATCAGGCCTGTGTGAGCGGGGTACGTGTATTACTGGGGTGCGCGGGAAGTGTCACACAAGATTGGCCTGGGTACGTGTATTTCAGGGGTTTGCGTGAAGTTTCACACGCGATTGGGCCTGGCCGAGCGGTTTATGTGTATTACTGGGGTGCGCGGGAAGTTTCACACGCTCGCCTACAACACATATTCATGGAATCGAACGTGGCTAAGGCATGCGCCCAAAAAGACGGGCCAATCCGGAAACACCAACGCCAGCAGGAAGCAGGCGTACGTCGACCCGCGCATCATAAAAGTGCACGTAAACAACAATCAAGCTCAGACGCCAGGATGAATATACCGTTCCTAGCAGCAGTGGCCGTGGGATACCGCAGGAGGAGGAGGAGGATAGTCAGGGCCAGAATTTTTACACCCAGAACCAGCCTTTTTGGGATGCCTGATGACCACGTGTATGGGAGGTACAGGTTTCCACCTCACATAATACTCGACCTGGTCAGTGAGTGGGAGGATGACCTCACATCACCCACCTTGTGCTCCCAAGCACTCTACCCCCTGGAGAAGGTCCTTAATGTACTGCACTTCTTGGCCACTGGATCATTTCAGCGGACAAGTGCCAGAGTGGGGGGGGTGTCACAGGCCACACAATCACGCTGCTACAGCAGGTCTTGGCCATCATCACTACACGCCCATCAGTCCGCAGGCACATATACCTGCCCAGAACACCTGCAGAAAGGAAGGCTGCTGCCCAGGATTTATATGGGGTGCCACAATTCCCCAAAGTGCTAGGTGCCATTGATTGCACCCATGTGGCTCTATGTCCCCCCAGGGCATCTGAGCACATCCATAGAAACCGCAAGCACTGGCATTCTATCAACGTCCAGGTAGTATGTGATGCCAAGGGAATCATCACCTCAGTATATGCCAACTATCCAGGGTCCACCCACGACAGTTTCATTTACAGAATGTCAACCCTAAACCGAGACCTAGAAGCTGGGCGGCATGGCGATACATGGCTGCTTGGTGAGTATAAATGCCACTGCACATGCATGCATGTCAGATACTGAGTAATGTCACAACCCCACTAATGATACCCATCATCACCTCCCCAGGGCACAGTGCCTACCCTCTGAGCACCCACATGATGACGCCAATTCGGAACCCCACAACGCCACCCCAGTTAAGATACAACACAGCCCATATTGCAACCCGGGGCATAGTGGAGCGCACATTCGGAGTGCTCAAGTCACGCTTTCGCTCCCTTGACCGTTCTGGCGGGCAGCTGTTATACGCTCCCCCAGTAGTGTGCAGGATCATAGTGGCAGCATGTGTCCTGCACAACGTTGCAACACACCGGAACCTGGCCGTGGACATGGTGGTGCCCCCACATCCCCAACCACATGCACGCCCGCTGCGCATGGGAAGGGAAAGGGCACAGGGTGAGGCAGCCCGTACGCAGCTGGTGGATAATTACTTCACCTAAAATCACACCCCTGTGGAGTGCACACAGCCCTGGCACATACCAGCTGACTATCAACGATGATGAGTCATGTGACAGTCAACTGTCACAACCATACCAGCCTGAGATTGTTCACCTGGAAGTGTTCCATTGTGTGCATCCCTACCTACACAAACACCACCAATGCTGTGTCATCAGAAAGACACACTTCTATGCTGATAAAATCATTACCCCCTTGCAAGATACAACATGACAACAGTGCCATGTCACCCAACCCCTCCCCAGCACCGCCACCCAACACACCATGGCATGTCATGCTATGTGAGAGCAAACAAAGGAATCCCCAAAACACGACACAAGTATCACAAAGTACAGTGTCCCGAATGGAAACTGGCCACACACAATATGCTCCCATTAATGTAGAACTGACAACACACATGACCAAATACTTACCACACTACAATGCAGCTACCCAACCCCAAACATAGCATCCACATGACAGTACTAAGTTAAAGGATACGTAGTCTTACAACCTGGTGATGCTAGCACATCGACCACTTCCAACTGTACAGTGTTGGTGCCACGCAAATCTGGAAGTGCACTGCTTACAACATGAACTCCATCTCCAAAGTAGACGGCCTTGTGAAGACATGAGGAATGAACCTGCATATTAGGAGGGAAACATGGATGCACAAGCACATCAATACACCATGCAGTGTACAATACTACAACAATATGCACTAGGAATGTATACACAGTATTGACTACAGACTGCCCACACATGTCATGGGAGTCCAACGTCACTGTGTAAGTCACTGTCACTTGGGCACACCCTTTGCAAGCCCATGGAAACGGGAAGCAGGAGGGGTGTGTGTCTCACGAACCCAAGCATCTAACCCAAACTCAGGACAAGCCTGCACGTGCCCAGCCGGAATACAGTGGATGCCCACGGGAGCCACACAAGGCAACACACTGTAACAAAAAATCAAAAATCAAAAATCAAAAATCAAAAATCAAAATCAAAAATCTAAAATCAAAAATGGCCATGTGGGAGCCAAGGGGGTGTGGGGGAGGCCACCCAGGAGGTCCGAGGACAGGGTGCACACCAACAGCCACCTGTGTGGATGTTGCAAAAAAAAAACACCTCCATGGGCTCATGGCCTGCACGGCTACGTTATCGTGAGAGATTCAGAATCGCTGTGGTCGCTCTCATCACTCTGTGCTGCTGCTGCCACAGGAGGTGGTGGTGCTATGGGAGGCAGCCCACGCAAAGCCCTAGTCTGGTACTCCATGGCAGCAAGCATGCGGGTGTGGAAGGTCTCGTTCTGGAGGAATATGGTGCGGAGATCCCCATGCACCACCTGACGTGATGCCCGGACCTCCTCCCGAGTTTCCTGCATCTCTGCTGAGAGCGTACGTGTGACCCGCTCCAGCACCTGTTCTGTCCTCGTGACAGTGGAAGCCTCAAGGTCCACAAGAGTCTGCCTGAGGTGATGGACTTCTACCCTCAGGGCTTCCCTCTGGCCCTGGGACTCTAAAGAAATGGCTTCCCGCAGAGTGTCCAGGGCCGCCCGTCTGTCCCTGTTGGACGCCAACATGTCCTCCCTGAATGATTGGCAAATATAGTCTGTTGCCTGCTGTAGTTGCTCCATCTGCCTTTCTGGGGGTACAATGGAAGTGGTCACCCTCTCCATTGCTTGAGCCATAATCTTTGATGATGCTGCCTGTTGGTTTGCCATACCGTATATGGATTGCTGCCATGCGGTATTGCCTGGTGGCGTACGGCCAGTGTGTCGGCGGGCACCACTCCTGTCTGGGGCAAGGCAAACTGTGCCTTGCTGTGTCGGCACTGCCTGAGGCTGCAGGACTGCATTCCCCCTCTGATCTGCAGGCCCATGAACAGGATCAGATGTTGCGGATTGTGGCCCTGCATCCGCAACCACCAAAAGCGGACCTACCAACACTGACATCCCCATAGTGGGCTGTACCCCTGGTGCCGGTGGGTCGTACAGAACAGAATCCGTTCCAGAAACACCTACCTGCGAAGCCACATAGGTCTCATCATCCAAATCAACACCTGAATAGAGGACTGGGGAGGTGCACCCAGAGACACCCTGGAGAGAACGGTCTGCAACAAGAGTGGGTTCTCACCCACCACCACACCCCGTCCCCCACTGGTGCCCAGTCGTGCCTGAGATCCCTCCTGGGTCTGCACAATCTCCTCACCCTCAACAGCATCAAGTGTGTCATCCCTTGCAAAAACATGAAAAACAAAAAAGGAAACAGGCATTAGCACCATGGCACACAATTAGGCCTGACAAGCTACAGAACCAGTACTTGATTGACACATGTCCCACATAACTATAATCCTCCCATGTATGCACTGTCACTGAGTTTGAAGGGGAGGAAAATGTCAGACACTGATGACACCAAGATGGAAGAGCAACACATTAGCTGCATGCTGGCTAGCAGTGCCATCACACATTGGCCTGTGAGTGGCATGTACAATTCACATACATGACACATGCCATCACACAAATGGCATGTACCATAGGCATGTCACATATTGTTTGACAATAGGGCTGAGAAATGCGTAGTGAAAGTGTGGGAATTGAAACAATCAGCCTGAATGAACACTGAAAAATACGGAACAATGTTGTTGCAAGATGCCACTTCAAGGGCAACTGGCGTGATGTTGCACACAATGTCTACTGTGGGCAGAAGGGGTACTGTAATATCCAGGAGCGCAGAATGTTTTAGATGAAGCACATGGGTGACCCAAACCACTCAGGCACACACACCCTCACCTGGCACTCAATCAGAACCCCTCACACACACAACATACACATGGATCACAGACACATGCATGTGCACTCACCGGACAATGCCTCGTAATCTGGCAGTTCTCCTACACCTTGGATATGTTCCTCTGTGACGTAGGTCCCAGCTACAGACTCATGTACAGTGAGTTCAATGTCCTCTTGTGGAGACCCACCTCCAGTCACCAGAGTAGCGGCATGACTTGAGGCCAGCTTTTTCTTTGCCCTGCGCTTAAGGTCATTCCAGCGCTTGTAGCACTCACCAGCTGTGCGCCTCACAAATCCAAGGGCACTTATGATGTCCGCGACGGTCTGCCAGTGTGCCTGACGTAGATCAGGTGTGGTCTTGCACCCTGAAGTGATCAACATTTCGCTGTCATGTGCGGACACATACTACACAAGTGCATCACGTTCAGCATCATTGAAGCTAGGCTTCCTTGGGGTGCCGGACTGCGTAGCTGTGTCTGGGGTATCAGCCTGTACTGGACGAGCACTCTTCCTCTTTCTTTTGGAAGGTGGTGGGGATCCTGAGTGGCCTACGCCGCTCTGGCCACTAGGGGCAGGAGCACAGGTGGACTGGGTAGTTGGAGTGTGGGAATGCACACTGAGCATGGGACTTGGTGCAGGAATTGGCTGAAGTGTGACATAGTTAGGGGGAACGTTAGCAAGATGGACTGGGACCAACACTGCCCTGGCTGGGAGAGTCAGAGCTGGGGTGGATGGAGCTTCAGCTGCCCCTGCTGCCTCCCCACCCTGCCTACTCGGGGCAGCAGATGACATAGCTGCCCCTGATCCACGTGGCCTGGTGACACCAACTTGCACCACCACACGTGGCCTAGACTTGGCGACCTGGAAGTCAGCCTGGGAGTCACCCTGTGCCAGGTCAGGTGCCACAATGGGCCTGTCCAACAAGGGCTGAGCAGAGATGGTGTCAGCCACGTTTCCCTCAACCATGGGGGTGGGCATGGGTGTCCCTGACTGGTCCTCCACACATGGGGCCTAGGGGTACCCTGCAAATCCAGGCCACATCCCCTACCACGCCCACCATGCCCACCTCTTGAGGCTCGGCCACCTTTGCCACCCTTACCGCTTGGTCGCCTCCTGACCATGGCACTGATGTTGTTGTGCGTATGGAAGTTGCAGTAAACTATTGTCCTGGGTTATTGGGGGTCAAAGGGGTAGGGTACTAGATGAAATTCGTACCCTAGTGCTCTAGCAAGACTGTATGTGACCCCTGGGGAAAGATGACGGGTCACACAATGCACAGGCACTCCAAAACCAGAAAATAACGTGCAAGCAACCCCTCGTAGACCACGTGTGTGGAAAAATGAACCCGCACTATGCTGTGGCACCCAGAAACACAAAAATGAACATACGTGTGTCACACGCAGCCTACAATGACCTCTGAAGGGGTACGCGACACAAGGGGCAAGCACAGTTGGTAAATACGTGCGCGACTCACCGTCTGCCTGTAAAAAGAGCATGTAAGATACGCGCGTGTGTGCGCGTTGGCAACACCCCCGCCAAAAGAAGAATTGTACGCTGTCTGAGGAGACAGGACAAAAGAAGAAGTGAACGCTGTTTGAGGAAACAGGCCCAACAGAAAATCAGAAAAAAGCTGTCAGAGGTAACAGGGAGTACGAACTAGAAACGCTGTGAAGTAAATCGCGTGTGAACCGACAAGAAGTACAGAATTCACCCACTCGCTCTCCACAAAAAGCGACGTACAAGGAAATGACATCCTACACTTACCTTTTGAACCAGCCCACACGTCCAACGTCACTTCCGCGTATACGCGCTAAGGCCCTATCCTCCAATTACACGAGCTGACACTCTGACGTGCAGTTCTTGGATGTGTAACATGCACCCGGGTTTAGGGAAACGCCCGCGCCTGCACGTCACAGACGCGCTTGCGCGCTAAGGGCCTTTGGTCCAATGAAATCGCGTACACGTGCTGACGCGCTTACGCGCTAAGTGCCTTTCCTCGAATTACACGCTGACGTGCAAGATTTTCATGTGCCAAATCACTCCGTATCAACCTGGCCACGCGTACACACACGGAAGACCACGCTTCTGCCCAGAAGGCCATTTTCCTGCCCCCCAGAGCCCCGAGCACGTGCCCACCAGCCATCTGCTGCTGCCTGTCTGCCTGCTGCCCACGTGCCCTGCTATTTGGTGCCTGCACGTCAGTTATCTGCAGGGGTCCAGTTGCTGGGTCCACCCCTGATGGAACAGAAGACTCCTGACTGGGATTCCATCGCTCCACAGCCCAGCCCCATGACCCAGTTGCCCACCCACTCCTGCCTCTGGGGTTGCCATGTCGGGCACTACACCATCTGGCACCACTGGCAACCCCCAGCCAGAGAGGCAGAGGGCCACCAGCTTCACTGCCACCAAAGTTGGTGTCCTGGTGGAGAATGTTCTGGGGCATTATGATGCCCTCTTCGGAACATCACACGCCAACAAGGAAGGACGGGAGAGGATCTGGGACGACGTAGTGGTTGCCATCAACACGGAGGGGGTGGCAACCCGCGACATCAAGCACGTCAAGAAGCGCTGGGAGGACTTCAAGTCCAGGACCCTCCACAAGGCCCGGCGCCTCACGGAGGGGGGCCGGGCACACCTGAGTACCATCCAGATGAGGGTCCTGGAACGCGTAGGCCCAGCGCTCCACGCCCAGATCCTTCGGAGGCAGACCCATCTGGAGTTGAGCGGTAAGTGGCCAAACATTGCTGTGTGAGACAGGGCATGTTGCAGTGTGCTGGTAGTCTGATGCTTGCCTGTATGTGTGACATAGGCCATGTATGGATGTGTGTGTGCAGGGACATCATGGTCATGCATGTGAGACCAGTTATGTGTGAACCACATGGTTGGTGCATGTGTTTTAATGCCACATGGGGAGCTCTATGTGGAATGCACACATGAAAGCATGGCTGTCTCTGTTCCTGGACATGGAGGGGGGGTGAAGAATGGGTGCTGATGTTGTGTACATGTATGGTGCACATGTGTGTGTGTGTGTGCCTGAGAAGTGTGTGTGTGACTTTGAAACGCCATGGATGCATGTGACTTTGAAGGCAACATCTTGGTTTACAGGGGCCCTTCTACATGGATGTTGATGTTGATTGCAGGCGCCAGGACTGTTTCTGCATGTGTGTTGTGTGCATTCACCCATGTGTTGTGGAATGACAGGATGGAAGTGACATTTGACAGTGCCACTCATGTGTTATTGCTTCCTGTCTAGGGTATTTTGTACTGTACCCTGATGCTTGTGTTCTATGTCTCCCTCTACGCAGCGTGAAGTGAAGAAGAGTGCGGAGATGGCGCTGTGGAGCCAAGCGGCGGGGATGCCTCCACTGGGCAGCGACGCAAGGCCCAGCCACCCTCCCAGGAATTACCATCATCCGGGAGCGAGGGGGCTGGTGCTGCGTCTGCCACAACGGCTGTGGCGGAAGGGCCGGGTGAGCCCCCACAGGGGCTTCCAATGGCAGAAGACGGTATGGAGACATCCAGGTTGGTGGTCTCCACAGAGGAGGAGGAGCCCGCTACTGAGCCGCACATGGGGCCTGGTGGGGGTAGCACCACTGGTGCAAGTGGTGCAGTCCAGGGCCAGGGTCAGGAGGCAGCACAGGTCACCACGGAGGGGCCTGTGCATGTTGCTGTCCTTGACCCTGTTACTGCACCATCATGCACCAGCAGGGAGGCCCCGTACCAGGCCCGTCCGCAGGTAGGGGAGAGTGCCATATCACCTGCCTCTCCACTACCTGCGGACGAGAGGTCCCGTGACTGTATGGGATCTGTCCTGGTGGGTGTCGCGTTGCACACGCATGTCATTCATGATGATGTGCGTTCTTCCTGGGCGGAGAACGCACACCATCACGAAGAGCAGCGTCGTGACGTGGCACTGCTGGAAGAGGCCCTGGTCGGTGGGTTCCTACATGTGACGCGCACTCTGGCGGACCTCTCCTCCTCTGTGGAGGCTATGCGCCGGTCGTTCTCCACATCGTCTTCCGGCACAGATTCCACCAGGGCCCCATGTGGACCTGGCCTGACCAACACAGCCAGCTTGGTGGAGATCCCATCCCTGCCACAGTCGGGAGTTGGCGGTCCAGCAGGGGTGGACACCAGAACTGGAGAACAGCAGATGGAGGATGTGCAGGCACCATCGGACAGGGCACATGGACAGCACCAGCAGGAGCAGGCTGTAGGTGGGAGCAATGATGGCTCGGGGCCATCAACATCGGAGGGGCAGGCATCTGCCGGAGGGCAGGAGGACCCTGGATGGAAAGTGTCTTCCATGTGGCAGCTGTTGGGCCATGCGATAGATGGCAGCGGGCGGATGAGGCACAGCTTGCGATGGTCAGGGCAGAGAACTCCATGCGTTCATGTCCATGGGGACATGAGTGGCCACCTGCTGGCAGGTGCCTCGCAATGCTGGGGGGTGGGTGTGCAAGGGGACATGAGTGGGGCCCTGCTGGCAGGTGCCCCACACTGCTGGGGGGTGGGTGTGCAAGGGGACATGAGTGGGGGCCTGCTGGCAGGTACCCTGCACTGCTGTGGGGTGGGGGTTCAAGGGGGTAATGCGTTGGTGATCACTAGTGCAAGGTGACATGTGGCTTGCCTGGGGGGGCATGCCCATGTTGGATGGGCTGCCTGCGGGACATGACCAGGGGTGCAGGGTAGTCCCCTGTGGTGTGGTCTGCCTGCAGGGGCTGTGGAGGGTGTAGAGGGAACACCTGGGAGGACCCACGCTGCCAATTCACGTGTAGGACTCTCCTGCACCCCCGAAATACACGTACCCCACTCGCACAGGGCATATCGCATGTGAAACTTGCCCGCACCCCAGTAATACACGTATCCTGCTGAAATCGCGTGTGGAACTTCCCGCGCACCCCAGTAATACACGTACCCTGCTGAAATCGCTTGTGGAACTTCCCGTGCACCCCTGTAATACATGTACCCTGCTGAAATTGCGTGTAAAACTTCCCCGCACCCCAGAAATACATGTACCGTGCTGAAACGCATGTGGAACGTCCCGCGCACCCCTGTAATACACGTACCCTGCTGAAATTGCGTGTTAAACTTCCCCGCACCCCAGAAATACATGTACCCTGCTGAAATTGCGTGTGGAACTTCCTGCGCACCCCTGTAATACACGTACCCTGCTGAAATCGCGTGTTAAACTTCACTCCACCCCAGAAATACACGTACCCTGCTGAAATCGCGTGTGGAACTTCCCACGCACCCCTGTAATACACATACCCTGCTGGAATCGCGTGTAAAACTTCCTCGCACCCCAGAAATACACGTACCCTGCTGAAATTGCATGTGGAACTTCCGTCGCACCCCTGTAATACATGTACCCTGCTGAAATCGCGTGTAAAACTTCCCCGCACCCCCAAAATACACGTACCCTGCTGAAATTGTGTGTGGAACTTCCCGCGCCCCCCTGTAATATGCGTACCCTTCTGAAATCGCGTGTAAAACTTCCCCGCACCCCAGAAATACACGTACCCTGCTGAAATCGCGTGTGGAACTTCCTGCGCACCCCTGTAATACACGTACCCTGCTGGAATCACGTGTAAAACTTCCCCGCACCCCAGAAATACACGTACCCTGCTGAAATTGTGTGTGGAACTTCCCGCGCCCCCCTGTAATATGCGTACCCTTCTGAAATCGCGTGTAAAACTTCCCCGCACCCCAGAAATACACGTACCCTGCTGAAATCGCGTGTGGAACTTCCTGCGCACCCCTGTAATACACGTACCCTGCTGGAATCGCGTGTAAAACTTCCCCGCACCCCAGAAATACACATACCCTGCTGAAATCGCATGTGGAACTTCCCGCGCACCCCTGTAATACACGTACCCTGCTGGAATCGCGTGTAAAACTTCCTCGCACCCCAGAAATACACGTACCCTGCTGAAATTGCGTGTGGAACTTCCAGCGCACCCCTGTAATACACGTACCCTGCTGAAATTGCGTGTAAAACTTCCCTGCACCCCAAAATACACGTACCCTGCTGAAATCGTGTGTGGAACTTCCTGCGCACCCCTGTACTACATGTACCCTGCTGAAATCGCGTGTAAAACTTCCCCGCACCCCAGAAATACACGTACCCTGCTGAAATTGCGTGTGGAACTTCCCGTGCACCCCTGTAATACACGTACCCTGCTGAAATTGAGTGTACAACTTCCCCGCACCCCAGAAATACACCTACCCTGCTGAAATCGCGTGTGGAACTTCCCGCACACCCCTGTAATACACGTACCCTGCTGAAATCGCATTTAAAACTTCCCCGCACCCCAGAAATACACGTACCCTGCTGAAATCGCGTATGGAACTTCCCGCGCACCCCTGTAATACACGTACCCTGCTGAAATCGCGTGTAAAACTTCCCCGCACCTCAGAAATACACATACCCTGCTGAAATCGCGTGTTACACTTCCCCACACCCCAGAAATACACATACCCTGCTGAAATCGCGTGTGGAACTTCCCACGCACCCCTGTAATACACGTACCCTGTTGAAATCGAGTGTAGAACTTCCCCACACCCTAGAAATACACATACCCTGCTGAAATCACGTGTGGAACTTCCCACGCACCCCTGTAATACATGTACCCTGCTGTAATTGCGTGTAGAACTTCCCTGCACCCCAGAAATACACGTACCCTGCTGAAATCTCATGTGGAACTTCCCGCACACCCCAGTAATACACATTCCCCGCTCGGCGTTTGCTGTTTGCCAGCCCTGTATACTGGTCCAGGGTTAGCGCAGCCCTTTGCGCTGAATTGGGAATTTTGATGGCTTTTCCTTGCGCAAGGGTGTTCTTGGGGGCGTAACTGGCGCTGCTGCAGGGTCGCTGCGCCACTCTGCGCCACGGCTGGTTTTGGAGGGTAAAATTCATGAATACACTGTGCGCGGATATCGATTTTAGCGCACGCGACTGGCGCAGACATTCACACGCACACACTGTGCGCCAGCCGCGTGCGCCACTTCTCTGTGAAATTCTATGAATTACCCTCCAAATGTCATGTTTAAAATCCATTTGATGAAACTATTGCCAATGACTGACTAAAGGATATTTTGCCTCTTGGCTGGCAATAGTGGAGGGATGCTCCCTGGGTCGAATCTCTAGAGATCTGATGGTGCTGCCAATCTATTTTTGACCGCACACACATATAATGCAGTATACAACAAATTTGGTATTGCAATAAATGAAGGACTCATTGTGATGTTCCCCCAATTTGCCAAATGCAACTGCTGTTGTTTCGAAGGCGTGTATACACATTGTACAGCCACCGCATTTGTGGAATCCTTTATTCTGAGCCATGTTAAGCCAAGTCTGCTTTTGTTGGGCATTATTCATGAATGACGGACATAAGATATTTTTAAGGGTGATCCCTTTGCTAAAAGTGAAACATGGTTGTGGGTATATCCATTTACAAATATCCTGGTCTAGATGAAGCAAATGCCAATGTGTTTTACTAATTGCATGAAGTTTATGGCTCTCTAAATTTTATCTGGTAATTTACCTAATCTTATTGGCTGACATTCTTTGATCACCACTTTTAGGTGCAAGTAACTCACCTCTCCTCATTTGACTAACTTCATTAGCCTTGTTGTCAAGGTTACTGTCATCATAGCCTCATTGAATAAATCTAGCTTTAATAAGTTCAGTTTCCGATTAGAAATCTACCGTTCTGGAGCAATTCCTCATAGCTCTAATTAGTTCTCCCTTAGGTATGTTCAAGATTACTTCTTTCTTATGACAACTTGCTGCATGGAGTAGAGCATTCACAGAGGTGTTTTTGCGGAACGTTTTGGTTTCCAAGCCTTGGTCAGTAATTGAAATGGCAAGTCCAAAAAATCAATGCTGCTTTCGCTATACGTGTGAGTGAATTGAATACCCATTGTCTTAGAATTAAAAAAGCACACAAATTGCAATAACTCATCTGCACTACCAGAATAAATTAAAATGACATCATATATGTATAACTTCCATAGATGAATAAATGGTTGGTAATGAGTACTGCTAAGTGCAAATGCCTGTTCGAAATGACGCATGAAAATGTATGCCAATGCTGGTACAAAACTAGCTCCCATAGCCACTCTGATGAGTTGTTGATAGTATGTGTCATTGAACAAAAATACATTAATTTGCAAAGTGAACAACAACAGATCTTTGAGCATCTAAATATGGTCATAGTATGAGGCTGATGATTGGTGAAAAATATAGTCGACGATGGCTATAGCTTTGTGATGCTCTATCGAAGTATATAATGACTTGACATCAAGCGTAACAAATATCAAGTTTTTGCTGAATACCAAGTTATCTAGTATTTGTAGGATGTGCATAGTGTCCCTGGTGTATATGGGTTATAGTACGCAAAAGACATTTGTTAATGGAAATGGAGATGGGCTCCAAAATTCCTCCTCTGCCACTAACAATCAGTCTGCCTTCTGGGATTGTGATAAATTCTTTATGTATCTTAGGCAAAAAAGTATCCGGTCGGCATTGTGGGACCATCAACCATTAGAAATTGCTTTTCAATGTCCGTAAGGACACCTTTCTTATACCATTTTTGAATAAATGTGGTGATTGCCAATTTGATCTGATTGTAAGGATTGGTGGGTAAGATCTGATAACAACCCTCTGCATTAAGACGACTTAGGCCCATGTAATGTAGTCGACTTTTTCATAACAATGATGTTGCCACCCATGTCAACTTCTTTAATTATTAAATTGGGATGGTTGGGCAGCCCCTTCAAAGCCAGATTAAATTTGTAGATTAAATTTGGGTCTTGGAGAATGTCATCTCGGTGCATCCGTTAGTTTGTGTATATATTTAGTTACCACCTAATGAAAGGTGTCTATTATGTTATTGTTTGCAAAAATAGGCGTGAACTTTGATTTCTTGCTCAATTCTTTAATTTTGAGAGTTTGTTGTTCAATATCCAAATCACTAAGTACATTCAGAATACTGGATATGGGTTGTTCATTAAAATCTTCCAATAACATCAGTATATGTGTATTCAAAATAGTTTGATCTGGGAAGGGGGAGATGGAACCTCCATAGGTTTGTACGTGCTAATTTGTGTAGCAAAAAACTTTTTTAATTTTAATTTGCAAATAAATTTGAAAACATCTATCTGGATGTCAACATAATTGTTGAAACCAGAAGGTGCGAAAGAAAACTCTTTGTTAAGTACAGATTTCTCTGCTGAGGAGAGTTGGTAGTTACTGCAGATTAAATTCAACGGGTCTGATTGATTAGTTGTTGTTGATATGATGTTTTTATGAACCTGCGTGGTACTAGTAGGGCGTTGTGTTTGCCGCCCCTTGACCAACTTGCTGTGTGCCTGTGTGCCTGGGGTTAAAATATTGGTTGCTACTGGAGTTTGAAATCAGACTTTTTTTAGTGCTTGTCGGTTTCCTTTTTTGTATCTCCTTATTTGTTCTAAGAAAAGATTCAACCCTGCCAATTCAACTATATTTGCAACATCCTCATTGAAATTGGTACTTAGATCATGCCATGATACATCAGAATCACTGGTACCCAACTCTGAAGTGCTAGGAGTTTGTTTCTCAGAATTACTATTCAAACAAAAGCAAGCATATTAACATGTTTTGTTTCTTTCTCATTTTCTGTTATCTCTCTTGTTCTCTTCTTCTGTTTTCTGTCTCTGTGATTATCACATATATATATTAGTGTTGGACATATATTGCTGATCTTATTTATTTGTTTGGATATATATTGATGACTTTGATGTATTTTGAATTGTGAATGTGACTACCAAGCTTCAATATTTTGCAAATTATTATTTATGCATTTGTGTTGTATTTCTATTTTGTGCCTGTTTTATTTGGTCCTATGGTTATGATTTATCAGCCTTGGATGATGAGCACGTTTTTGCTTGAAACACGTGTCAGGCTGCATCATCTGGAAAATAAACACCATATGCAACTGAAGCATACCAGAAGTTAACAATTGGTTCTGAGTGATTGGAACTCTTTTCTCAATGCATGTTATTACCGTGGTGTACACAGACATGCAATGTACCAACACTAACCAGTCACTTGCAGCCTGGTTTCTTGTATTTAACTTGCAAGCGCGGTGGACTCATCTGACTTTATTGCCAAAGGATTATATTTAGTAGTGCTTACATTTATAAATAAAGTCTGTATTTAAGTGCACCAATGTTACATTTATGTTTAAATCTTGTACTTTCAATGCAAAAATGCAATGGCTTGTAAGGAAATAACATCTCACTTTATTTTCAATTCTAAAGGGAAGACACAGGGCACTTTGTGTTCCTGTTCTAAAAATGCATTGCCTTGGACTTTCAGCCCTCTATTACCCTGGTACATTCCCTGGGCAGTCTATATGGACAATTTGGGAGTTACATTGGGAGTTATGTTTACCTTTTTGAATGTGATGTTTTATTTTGGAGAAACAGCAGGGGAACTAGTAGGTCTGGAGTTACTCCCTCATTAAAGCTCTCCAATTTCCAGCATGGACTGGTCATCTCTTCGTTAATGGGATGGTCATCAGTCTACATCGAGTCAGTCAACGTAAATCTCAGGTCTGCTCTGTCATCTCCAGTTTCCCACAAATCCTTCCAGCTTCCTTTCAATATTCGATAACAATAATCCATATGTTCTGTATGCATGCAATTGTAAATCTTTTGACGGTGCCTCTGCCTCTTTACTAGGTGTGGTTTCTTTCAGTCACATAACACACAGAAAGGGAGGAGTAAATCTGCATCAAACATTAAAATCACTATTATATTTTTCAGAGCCAGTTTGGATGTGAACGTGTGAAATTAATAAAATATGGATCACTGTAATCTAGATAGTGTGCACAGCTGAAGACCTGGATCATCGGTGTGTATCAAATATTTTTGGGGATATGTGTTTTGCCCTTTTCCCCCTAAACCTCACGTGTCATCCTACATAAGTTTTTGCATGGTTTGGTTGATATATTTTGCAACTATACAATATAATTTGTTTTGTGTTAATCTGACCTTGCATCACAGAGAAACTGAAAATAATGTTGGATTCAATCTCTAGAGGTCACCATTGACACATATCCTGCATAATTCGTTTGCATGATATCAATGTGTTCATGCAGTATTTAATTGGCCTGTTATGGAGATTTAGCAATTGCTGATTTATTTCAACCAAGAGCATTTTATGAGACTATGCTTGGTCATTTGAGACAAGCCCAAACCCATTAAGCTAATATCTAGGAGTGCCTTATGTGTATAAGCTTTTGAAGTGGCCTAAACATGACAACCAAGGCCTTTCTGTGACCTTGTCTTGTTCTTTTTATATTCCAAATTCCTGAGCAGGGATTCCAGAAAGGGGATCTGACAGTTTCACATTGCCCTCAACAATTTCAGGAATATGTCTGGGCACGTCTTTTGACTTATATTTATAGGTAGAATGCAGTGTTGCTTCAAATGAGACTGCAGTAAGCCTTACATTGTACATCATTTTGTTTTTTAAACTGCATTTGAAAGATAGTCATTGACTGTAACTCACATTTACAGTAGTAGTAGTATAACTTTATTCGGGGGACAAGCCACCATCAAAGTACACTTTACAATACAAAACATAAAAACACAATATTGCATTAATATCTACATTAATTTGCATACAATGATAAAACCACTGACCACTTGTGAGAAACACAACGTACAGACATCTCACCCGGGCTACTGCTTTCCCATTTTTTCACTCATAGTAGACCCCAACAATCTCTTCTTGAATGCAGCTCTTAAGAATTTTGAGACAGTAACACATGTTCAGGGAGGGTGCAGTGTTTCAGGGATTGTACGGCTAAGGGGGTTGGGAAGTGTGCTAGGTGGTTCCAAACAGGGGCAACCAACGCCTCCTTGCCAGAGCATGGGCTTTGCAAAAGAAGAAGAGATGTGCCTCACCCTCATGCCCTCCTTGACATAGCGGACATGCGGGTGAGGAACAAGGCCCACTCTTCCACTTGAAAGACTCATGGGCCAACTGGTCGGATCGGAGCTTGGAAAACCAGGATTTTAGTTTTGCTGACATCCGGAGGACCAAATATACCTCCAACCCCCAAGCGTCCTTAAGCAGCAGGTAAACCCTTGCTTTTTCCCCTTTAGACAGTTATCAAACATTTACGCCAAGCCCATTCTTTAAAATTGTTCTTAAGCACCACCTTGTAGGCACAGCCCAGTTTTGTGGGGTCATTCCAAAGATTCCCCAATCCAATATTAAAGAGCATAGTTATTACATGCTTAAACCAGGGGAGTTTCCCACCATCTGACGTCGCGAGAACCTCTTCCAAACCCTCCCTAAACAAAAGCAGGGCTTCATTATCCAAATGCAGAGCCAGTAAAACACTGGCTGCATCATAATGGGATATTGTATCTCAATGATGGTAAATTTGCATGCCATTGGGGTGGTTAGCGCATTGCACGGTAGGCCCAGTAATGCTTTCAAAAATGTGTTTTCTGCTGTCTGAATCGGGGTACAATCATTTGCTCCCCATAGATCAGCGCCATATATTATCTCTGGTATAGTCTGGGCCTGGTAAATCTTTAGGGGCACCAAAAGAGCCATGCCCTTCAGTCTTGCCATAGAATTTCACATTTATACTGCAGATATATTTTTTCTACACAGGGCATGTTTGTAATACAATGCATCTTCCTTGTATACTGGGAATCCAGGAACATTACACTAGTGATGAAATCCCAGACTCCCTATATATGTGTCATGTTCTTCAAAAATGTGTGAGCTTGTTGAATTTGTTTGCAAAGTATATGCACTACAATGTTTTGGCCCGTGTCTTTTACATGGTGCATTGTTCTTGTTTGGCTCTCATCCTTGACTTCAGCACTAATAAGCCAGGCAGTTAGCTCAGTGCACAGGCCTTGGACAAGGTTGCACATATTTCCACCATTGAGGAAATATGTTTTTAGGGGCAAATGCATTTATTTACACCTCACACTAATCTTGGCAGAGAGAAAAGGGTGCACTCCAACAGGCATCCTTCTCATCATGATAGAGAACAAGAGACAGCAATCTCCAACAAATTACATCATTTGTGACTGGTGCCTCTCTCGCTAATATAGGAATGTCCTTGTCAGTCCACTTTATGGTAGGCAATTATCTGAGCCTTGTTTTCTCTTACAATGGACCCAAGTTCCTATTATCACAAATCCACTAGTGGCGGGTCCACAGAACAAAAGCACAGTGGTAGGCTCTTCACAAGGGCAGAGGTGAATTTCAAACATTTCAATGTGTTATTTAATGAAGAACAGGGATGTCAACATCTATCAAAAAATAGTTATAATAACAGTTAGAGCTGTCAGGGGCGAGGGAGGCTTTCTCAGAACAGCACACAGATGAGCACAATCCAGTTTATGATGGTGTGTTATCAAAACATATGCAAAATTACATTATTACACAGTGCAGAAGTGGAGGGAAAATGTTGGGGTAAGTGAAGTTGAAGCCAAGCTTTGAAGAGATCCACAGTCAGGTTTTCTTTGATTGTGATGGGAAGCAAGTTACAAAGGGGTGGGTTTAGAACAGGGGGACATGGGACAGTGAGGTTGAGTGCTAAGGAGGACCAGAGGCAATGAAATGTAGAGTAGACAGAGATAGAATCAAATAAGTACTGTGGAGAAATAACATTGATAAGCTTTGTGCACAAGGAGAAGGAATGTTTAGCAGTTGTGTTGGTAGGTAGAAGGGGTAGAAGAACTGTGCAGATTGTAGAATCTGTGGGCTGAAAAGTTGAGGATTTTGTCCAGAGGGAGGATGAAGTAGAGACGAATGCCTAGGAATAACCTCTAGGTGTCATCATATTTCTTCAGAATTAGGGTATAGATTAGAGTTTTTGTAGAATAACGAGTAAGAAATAGACACACTATTAGCACATGAAGCCACGTTAGTTGCTGTCAGCGGTTGCTATGAAAGTGGGCTCCAAGGAGCTGATGGCAAGGGAGAAAAAGGTCAAGTTAGAAAGAGATAGGAGAAAAGAGGGCAAGGATGGCATTGGAAGCCAAGAGAAAGGTGCCTTTCATGTTGAAGAGTTCAGCATTATGCAGCACAGAGCCATCCATTCACAGATTGCAGTGAGACCGTTTGCAGTCTGTTCTTTAATGCTGCTGGTGTAGGCAGGAAAAGAGCAGAAGATTTGAGTTTTGTCAGCAAAGCGATGATAATGAAAACTAAAAGAAAATATAGGTCCTCTGAGGGAAGAGGTATAGGAAGTTTAGAGCACAGGTAGAAGGACCAATCCTGGGGGGTTGCTGACAAAGTGAGGGGTGTGGCCAGAGGTGTGTGAGCTCCAGGAGATTTTGAAGTAGCGACCATCCATATATATGGTGATCTAGGTGAGAGCGGGTTGGTTAAACCCAAGGTCCTGAAGAGTAAGGAGGAGAGAGAAGTGTTCCACAATGTTTAAAATGGCAAAGAGGTCCAAAGAGATGAGAATAAAAGAGGGTTTGGAGTACTGAACATCCGAGATGAAGTAGGAGACCTGCATAAGTACAGTCGCAGTGGAGTGTTTACTACAGAAGCCAAATTGAAGTGGATCTCCAAGGCTCTCAATCAAAGCCATTTTGTTTTATTGGGTAGGCATACAACTGGGATATTTTACACCAGGTTGTTTGGGTCAGCAGATGATTTTGCAGATTTGAAGGAGGCAGCGAAGCCTCCAACTGAGAAGTTAAATAGGTCATATATCAGAGCAGGTGATTGAGCCTAAGTCTTTGTTTGATAAGCAAACTGGTCGAAAGGAGAGCAAGGTGGTTTGGCACTGGAAGGACTGGTGCCTATTTTGTAAGAGAGCTATGGGGGAAGTAGTTGAGAGTAAAAGGATTAGGGGAGAGGTAGTGGGCAGGAGAGAGTGAGTAAGAGAGAGAAAGAAGTACTGGTTGAGTGTCATGAATTTTAGATTTTTAAGAGGAAAGTTAGTGAGGAATAGCAGAATGGGAGGTGGCAATGGTTATTGGTTATTCGTTTAGAAGGTATGAGCAAAGTTTAGAGGTCAGATAAAGGTGTCCAGGGGGTGATTGCAGAGGAGGAGATTTTGTTTGATAATTAGTAGGATTTTATAGAATACAGTGCAGATGAGATGGCATCTAGGGAATTTGTGTGGCTAGGACCAGGATGGGGCTGCATGATTAGTGCCAACATCATAGTTCACAATGTATATTTGTTACAAGGGTCTAGATCTCAGTAGTGATCCAGTGCACAGGGTAGAGACAAGAAGGTGTGAATGCGCATTCAATATAGTGTTGGCAAAAGGCAGTAAAGGTATAGTGAATGTTAGAAATAGCTGAGCCAATGAAAAAGGGGTGTAATAGGGGGGTGCTTTTTAAAAGTGGAGCCATCATGGCAGACTTACCCTGAGCTCTGAGCAGCTTTTAGTCACAGATTACTGAAACTGATGCTCTGACCGAGCCCTGCTGGCATCTATCTTGTACATTAACTTGGCAGAAGTGTGGGGATCCTCTTTTTACTGGGATCCATGGTGGCATTCCCAATAACTGCACGGAGCGGCCTGTGGCTTGTCGCTGATGCAACCCTCGCCCTGCACTGATGCGGGGAGGAGCAGGAGACATGCTACCAACATCCCATATGAAGCTGTGTTGGAGCCCTGTGGGACTGCAGCAGACTCTTGCTGCTCTATTATCCTTGTGTGCCTGTGAAGTGAGGGCAGTGAGTAGTGGGGTCTTGTGTTGCCTGCCCCAATATGGTGCGGGTGGTTGGCAGCAGGATCATGCTGTGCTCCAGCAGTGGAGGTCAGACTGCAGGCAGGCTGATACCTGCAGCACTGCTCTGGTATGTGACCACTAGCCCTGGAACCATTGGGGTGGCTGGACGTACACCTCTGGTTGTGGCAATTAAACAATTTGGACAACACTGCAGCTTTTGATCTGTCGAGGCCTGGATCTGAACATGACTCTGCGCAGTTGACACCCATATATTTGGCATGCCATTTTCACTACATTTGAGGAGAGAGAGTGGCAAAGGATAAATCCTTGCACCCCCTGTGGGGATTAACCTCCCTGCTTTCATGATTGGTCTGTATTGTTGGCATTGAAGTGCTGGTGCTGTCGATATTGACACTCCTGTAGTTACATGCCCCAGTTTACCGCGGCCCTTTGCTTGTTCATATCTCTTGGATTGTGGCCTGGGTTAGTGCCTTCTGCTTGTGCCAGAGACCTGGTGGCAACATATGTTTGCCATGGCTTCTGTGTGTTGCTACTTTCATTGGTGATCAAATGTGGATGGTACATGCTGGCTCCAGAGGAGGCAGCCTGTTGTGTACTCCAGCAGCCACAACTGAGATAGTACATGAGGCCTTTTATCTGTGTTGTAGAGGTAGGGGTATACTGCTCAGGCCTGATTGCATATCCTGCAGCTGTGTCTTTGCAACATTGAGGAGGTATCCCATCACTGGATGGATCCTGGAATGATGAAGGGAGCTGGAAACAAGAAAGGTAGGAGCATTTATCGTTTCACAAAATCCACTCCTATACCATCTCATGATACCAGGGCCCGAGTGCACTCATCTGATGTTTACTCCGGCCATTGTGTTTACTCCGGCCATTGTGTCTGCCTCCCTGCTTGATTTGCAGCAAATCTTGGAGACGATGCAGCGTGGCTTTGCATCAGTAAATGAAAAACTGGACGATATAAACACTAATGTTGCTACCCTTCGCACCCAGATGGAGAGAGAAACTACACTAATTACGGCAGCGGATCAGCATGACTGAAGATGATGTCTTGGTTTGACAATCTGCATTTGGCACTTTATCGAAAGACATGAAGCTGATGAAGGCAAAGTGCAATTACCTGGAGTCCAGGTCTCGCAAAAACAATATTGATATAATAGGGGTCCCAGAGGAGGCGCTACATGGGAACAGGTTGAGGAACTCCTCCGAAACTTGTTGGCTAATCCGTCATTATCGCCACACTTCACAGTGCTCTAATGGTGAAACCTAAGCCTGTGACTACCCTGGGCCTATCACTGCACGTATTATGAACTATTGCGACCGTAATTCAATACTTTGTTGTGCCAGAGAGACGAAAGAGTTTTGTCTGGACTCCCAGTCAATTCGCATTTACCTGGATTTTACTGTAGCAGTCCAGCAGGGGTGACGCACATTTCTAGGAGTTAAGAAAAGGCTCTGTGAAAGAAATATAGCCTTTGGAATGCTTTTTTCAGTACAACACAAACTTAAGTTTAACAATAAGTCATATTTGTTCACTTTGCCGGAGGATGCTCTTTCTTTTATTTAATCTAAGATCCCTCTTAGGGCTCCTGGGGATGGTGAAGCGTATGGGCTGAGCTGAATCTTGATTGAAAGTTGTTTGGTGCATATTATCACTGTATACATATAACTGTATCAGTTCATTGCGATGTGTTGAATGTCGGGCCTGGGTCCAAATCCACATCTTTGGTTAGTTATCCAAAATCGACGGAATTGGGGCCTTCACTGTGCTGCAATGGTTGGCCCCTTTTGCAAGTGCTACTGGTTATGTGTGCTATTATGTTGGGGGGATGTGCACTGCCAATTTTTGGGGGCAGTGAGGGTGGGTGTGGTGGTGATGGGAATCGTGGTTTGGGGCAGTTGAAAACACACTTGGTGACAGTAAACACTGGGCAGATGCAGAGAACGATGGCATCAAATGGTCCGAATTGTTCTCCTTGGACTGTGGCAGTGCCCCATAGGATGACCCAACCTGTAGCTCTTCTTGGTTGGAATGGCTGCATATTGGGCAAAATTGCAACCTATGTCAATCGGAAGTGTGCCAAGGTTTTATTTTTGCAAGAGAAACATGCTCTAGGGAGGCAAGCTATTTCCGTTGCAGCATACTTGGGCCTCAGCATTATTATACAACCTACTCTTCACATGCCAGGGGGGTAATGACTCTCATACACCGATCTCCTCAGTTCACGCATTTAGACACAAAGGTTGATGATGTGGGGGCATTACGTAGTGGTTCACAGTATATTACAATGAGGAGAGGTATTGGTGGTTAATGAATACGGCCCTAACGCTGATGATTCTGATTGTGATGATGGGATGTTTCAGTTTTGTGCTGCGTATTCCATGGGCGAAATACTGTGTGACAGTGATCTCAACACAATTCTTGATCCCACACTTAATCACACCAGCATGGCTGCGAGAACGGCCACTAAGGCTGCTTTGTGTATTTGCTGATACGAATGCCATGAATATTTTAGATGCCTGGCGTGGCAGGGTGTATACATTGTATTCGTTGGTGCACAATATGCACTCTCGTATAGAATATTGGCTAGTAACTAGCTTCCTTTTGAATACAGTGGTATGCTGTGAGATCCTGCCACCCACTTTGTTGGATCCCCCTCCTAAACAACTGGCTGTGGGGCTTCTGCCTTGGGATGGACATCTACCGCTGCAGTGATTTAAACCAGCAGCGTTGGTTAAACCTGCTGCCGTGAACAGGTCTCCTTTTATTTTGATAACAATGTGGGGACAGTGTACTTGATAGCAACTCTTTGGCAGGCATTTAAGGCATTTAATCAACGGCAGCAGCAGTATGAGCTTTACCCCTCACCTGCGTTTAGATACACAATTAATACTAAACTGGATGCCTTTCATGAGGCTGCACAAAGAGAGGTGAAGTATTTTCATAGACCTGCGCTTGCTAGGAGGTATGGTGAGATTGATAGGCCTGGAAGGGTCTTTGCATGCATGATGAAGGTAAAAGCTAGCAATGGGCATATACCATTCCTTAAATGTGGGGACAGCACAATGGCACATACTGATGAGGAGATAATTACATTTTTTTCCAGTTTTTCTCTACCCTCATAAGGGCAATGCTACCCCCCCTTGAAACTGAGTTTTTTTTTAATGGGTTATGACCACTCTAATATCTGCTGAGGCAAGAGAGACTCTCGAATCACTAATGACGGCCGAGGAGATTACGGCGACCATCGTGAATGGCAAGGCTCCGGGATCTAATGAATTCCGTACCGAATTCTATAAAGAATTTCAAAATACTCTTGCCCCATATGTATTACAGCTGTGGGAGGAGTCATTGCAGAGGGGAGTGTTGCCTGACACTATCCACAAAGCAATCTTCAATCTAGCAGGTCGTATAGGCCACTGTCCCTTATAAATACAGAAGCTAAGGTATTCTCTAAGATACTAGCGACCAGGCTATCTTTGCTGGTGCCCTATGCGGTCCATCCCAACCAGTCGGGTTTCATTCCAGGTCACTCGATGGCCCTGAATTTGAGAAGGCTTTATAGCGTGATGGCACTGACACCCCCTGAAGTGCATGTAGTGGCAGTATCGCTGGTTATGAGGAAAGCTTTACCAGGAGTTATCCAACTAATGGTTTGAACCCAAGTTTATACCATGAGTCAGGCTCCTGTACATGTCCCCATATGCTAGGGTATGTACTACTTGAATATTATCACCAGTAGTGAAATTAGAGGGTGGCACCAGGCAGGGCTGCCCCCATTTGCCTTGATTGTTGAACCCTTGGCAGATAAGATATGAGATAAGCATGCTAGAGAGGGCACATTGTTAGGAGGGAGACTAGAAATTATATCACTCTATGCAGATTATATACTCTACTATACCCTAAACGATCAGTCCAGGAGATGACTGTCCTGCTTTTTACGCATCTACAAGTCCCTCAGCAGATCTACATACGTAGATCCCTCTAGCACTTTTATCTTTCCTAATCCCATAGGACTCCACTTGAATGGGGGGAAGGATGCACCAGCACCATTGCTAACAGTGGCAGTGCTTCTGTGATGATTCTACCTACCGGGGCCTTTGCGCCTGGCAGTCAGAGTTGTAATGTGGCTGTCTGGAAAGGATGCTGGCACGGTGAAACCGGCACCGTTATTTCCAGACCGCATACTTATAATGAGGCCCACAGTGTGCTTTTACCTCTTCCCCATCACTAACCTGTTGCCATTTGAACTTGTACACCCCTCCACATAAGTGTTTACAACGTTTCAATTCACAGGTAACTGCGGCTACAAATGTTTATGTCATATATGCCAATAGCCATCAATTTCCTCAATAGCTGTGGTTATTGATAATGTCTTTGTGGCAAACTTCCTATTTCATGCGACCTACACTCCGCAATTGCACATGCTCTCCTCTGCCCCTATCCCCACATCTAGCCTGATATCATGTCATGCTTTTTTTGCACTTTTCGTTTTCGGGCAGCAGCTGCTATTTCCTGTTATATCCGCGGCTATTTGGCCTTGCCCACTGTATATTTTAAAAGACTGCCTTTTCACTAGTCATGGCCTTCGGGCATGTATAATATACATGTCTTTTGGACCCTGGTTAATGATCTATATTTTAAAACAATACCTGGCCACTATACATGTCTTTCAGGCTCTGGCTAGTGAGCACGGCATTTGTCCATGCCCACTGTATATTTTACAAAAGTTCCAGCCCACTAGCTACGGCCTTCGGCCATGGATATGATACATGTATTTTGGGCCCATTAACCAGGCCTTGGGCCTCGCCCTCTCTATTCTTTAAAACACTACCTTGTCACTAGCCAAGGCCTTTGGCTATGGCCAATAAACATGTTTTTTCAGGACCCACTAGCTAGGTCCTTCGACCCTGAATAATGAGCACACCTTTAGCCATGCCCATTGTATATTTTAAAACACTACTTGGCCACTAGACATGGTCTTTGGCCCTTGCTAGTGAGCAGGGCCCTTAGCAGTGACAAGTCCATACTTTAAAACACTACCAGGCCAGTAGCCATGACCTTCGCCTCTGGCTAGTGAGCAAGGAGGTCGGCTGTGCCCACTGTATATTTTACAATACTACCAAGCCACCAGCAATTGCCTTCGGCCGTGGCTGCTATACATGTCTTTTGGGCCCATTAACCAGGGCCCTAGGTCATGGCTAGTGAGCACGGCCTCCGGCCATGCCCACTCTTTATTATTAAATAAAATCTGACCACTAACCATGGTCTTTGCCATGGCTAAAATACATGTCTTTCGGGCCCACTAGCTAGGGCCTTCTTCCGTGCTCAATCTATACTTTAAAACATTACCTGGCCTCTAGCCATGGCCTTCGGCTGTGGCCACTATGCATGTCTTTTGGTCCACTAGTCTGTGCCTTAGACACACTGGCTATTTAACAAGGCCTTCGGCCATTCCAACTGTATATTTTATAACACTACCATGCCACTAGCCTTGCCTTTTGGCCGTGGCAAATATAGAAATCTTTCAGGCCGACTAGCCAAGGTCTTCTGCCCTGCCCACTCTATAATATAAAGCACTACCTGACCACTAGCCATGGCCTTCAACAGTGGGACAAATACATGTCTTTTGGGTGCACTAGTAGGTTAGTGAGCACTGCTTTCTGCTGTGCCCACTATATATTGTAAAACACTACCTGGCCACTGGACAGGGTCTTCAGCCCTGGCTACTGAGCCCGCCCTTCACCATGCCCACTCTGGATTTTAAAACACTACCTGACAACTCGCCTTGGTCTTCAGCCGTGGTCACTTCACATGTCTTTTGGGCCCACAAGCCCAGGCCTTTGGCCCTGGCTATGAACATGGCCTTCAGCCATGCCCACTCTATACTTTAGAACACTACCCGCCCACTAGCAATGGCCTTCGGCTGTGGCCACTATAGATGTCTCTTGGGCACACCAGCCAGGGCTTTTGACCCTATCTACTGATAACAGCCTTCAGCCGTGCCCACTCTCTATATTTTAAAACACTACATGGTCACGTATAAAATGAAATCTGTTTCGCCGACTGATGCTATCTCCCTTAACATTGTGAAGGAAATGTTGCTGTCGATTTTCACTAATGTTGTCTCTGATATTAACTTTTCCTGCTCTGTGGGTGAGTTTTCTCCTGAACTTAAACATGCCTTGTTCATTCCCCTGCTTAAAAAGCCCTCCCTGGATCCCTTAATTCCAGCTAATTTTCATCCGAGATCGCTCCTCCTTTTTTTCATGAAGCTGCTGGAGTCGTTGGTTGCTCCATTGCTAGGCAGGTTCTGTGAAGATACAGGTCTTTTTGATGCATTTCAATCCATCTGAGTTCCAACCAGGTCAGGGCATGGAAACTGTAAATGTGTCTGTGCTGGGTGACCTGGCATGTATGGCTGATTAGGGTGGAGTGGCAGCACTGATTCCTTTAGACCTTTCAGCTGCTTTCAATACCATCAACCACTCCATCCTGCTCAGTCGGCTCTCTGCAAGTGGGATCTCTGCTGTGATTCTGTCTTGTTTTCTTTCCTTTCTCTCGAATCGTTCCCAGTCTCTATCTCTTGTTCCTTTCTGTTCTGCACCCTCTTCTTTGGTGTGCGGTGTTGCACAAGGCTCTGCCCTTTCCCCCACCTTGTTTAATATTTACATCCAGCCTCTTGTTGCTCTCATTCACTCCCACGGCTTCCACTGTTATTCTTGCACCAGACCAGATTGAGATGGACCAGATCGAGATGAACTATGATACCAAGATCATAGTTCATCTCGATCTGGTCCACACCTCCATTCAGCTCAGTTAAGGAACTCTGTGGGGGCCGTGGCGAGCTTAGTGATAATTGGCTCAAATTGAATGGGGGTAAGGCAGAGGTGATGGTGGTGGGTCCTGCTCCATCATCCTCTCTGTGGAACTCTTCTTTCTGGCCCTCTTCTATTGACCCTCTTCCTGCACCTGTTTTCACTGTTAGAAACGTAGGTGTTAAACTCTCTGCTTCCCTTTCCACGGCTGCTCAGATTGGCACAGTTTGCCAGTCAGGCCACTTTCAGTTGTAGATCCTAAGAAAGATTTTGCAGTTTATTCCTCAATATGTGCGGAACCTTGTAGTTGGACACTTAAGGGGCGATTCATGGAACAAACGTGAGCCGAAAATCTTGGCGCAAGCTGGCGCAAGCGTGAAAAAACAGGCGCACACACGTGTGCGATTCATGGAAGTCCCTGCGCGTGTTTTCCTCGGGATGTGCGCCAAACCCGTGCGTGGCGCACACGGGCGCACACGTCATTGCAACATCCTGAACGCCGTGCGTGATGCGCACAGGGAAAGCGCACAACGTCCACGCACACACCAAAAAGGGGGCGGGACACAGGGCGGAACACGCGGAATGGGGAACAACGCGTGAAAAAAAGGCATAACTGGGGAAGTACTGCAGGGAAATACACGGAATGCCCACATGCACGCGAACAACCCGTATTCATGGATTCGAATACGGGAAACACGCGCATGGCAAAAGACGCGCATAGGCATCAACACGTCCCCATGAGAAGTATATAAGTGCCTGCAAACAACAAACACGTATATGAATGCCCCATTTGTCGCAGCACTGATTGTGGGACATCACAGGAGGAGGAGAATAGCCAGGGCCCACATTTTTTTTCCCCAGGCCAGCCTTTTTGGGATGCCCGACGACCACGTCATATGGCAGGTATAGGTTTCCACCTCGTATCATCCTAGACCTCGTCAGGGAGTGGGAAGATGACCTTACATCCCCCACCCTGTGCTCCCAAGCATTGAGCCCCTTGGAGAAGGTGCTCAATGTCCTGCATTTTTTGGCCACTGGGTAATTTCAGCAGACAACTGCCATAGTGGGGGGGGTCTCACAGGCCACACAGTCACGCTGCCTACACCAGGTGTTGCCAATCATCACTGCACGCCCCTCAGTCCGCAGGCAGATATACATGCCCAGAACACACACAGAAAGACAGGCCGTGGTCCAGGACTTTTACAGGGTGGCACACGTCCCCAAAGTGCTCGGTGCCATAGATTGCACCCATGTGGCCCTACGTCCACCTAGGGCCACTGAGCACATCTATCGAAACAGCAAGCACTGGCATTCCATCAACGTGCAGGTTGTATGCGATGCTAAAGGAATCATCACCTCTGTCTATGCAAACTACCCTGGCCCCACCCATGACAGTTTCATATACAGAATGTCCACCCTGAACCGGGCCCTGGAAGCTGGGCAGCATGGTGACACATGGCTCCTAGGTGAGTAAAAAATGCCTGTGCGCATGCATGCATGTTACACTCAGACAAATACCCAAACCCTAATAATCATAACTATTATCACCTCCCCAGGGGACAGTGCCTACCCTCTGAGCAACCACATGATGACGCCAATCCGGAACCCAACCACACCACCCCAGGTAAGATACAATGATGCCCATATTGAAACCAGGGGCATAGTGGAGCGCACATTCGGAGTGCTCAAGTCATGCTTCCTCTCCCTTCACCGCTCTGGTGGCCAGCTACTATATGCACCCCCAGTAGTATGCAGGATCATTGTGGCAGCATCTGTCCTGTACAATGTTGCAACACGGCAGGAGGTACCGGTGGACATGGTGGTGCCCCCACATCCCCAACCATAGGCACAGGCGCTGCCCATGGGAGGGGACAGGGCATGTGGCGAGGCAGCCCGGACCCAGATTCTGGCCACATTCTTCACCTAAACTCCCACCCCTGCAGAGTGCACACAGGCCTGGCAAAAACCAGGTGACAATCGATGATGACAAAGAGACAGTCAACTGTCACAACCTTACCACCCTGGGAATGTTGCCACGGAAGTGCTACATTGTGTGCATCCCTAGCTACTTAAACATAACCAATCTTGTGTGACCAAAATGAACACATGCAAGGTGTGTATCACACACCCCTGCAAAACAGGCCATCACAATCCCTGGTATGTCACCCAAACCCTCCCAAACCACATCACCCTTGTCTCTCACACCATGACATGGCATGCAATAGCAAAAGGCCAACAAATGACCAATAAGATACGAAATGACATGTCAAAAATTAAAACTGGCACGATACAATGATGCCTGACATGGAATCAGATGAAATGACTGACCAAAAACCTTCCACACATACAAAGTCAGACACAAATGCTTTCCACCAGTCGTAGCATGAACACAACACTGAATGCCCGTTCACATGCACATTGGGCATGGCAAAATCCAGACTCCCAAACCCGTGTGCTGTGTGTGTCTCCTGCAACACACTGCTCAGCACACAGCACTTTGAGCAGCCATTGTGTTGCAGATACACCCTGAGCATCACATGAAAATGACTAATCAAATCTATAACCAAATGAAGCATGTACAGGATACCCAAATGGTAATAGATCATGTGCTGCAGGGACACAGCGGGCCCGAGAATGCAATCTGTGTGCACCTGTAGCCATGGAAGTGTGGTTGTACGTGTGGTGGATCATTGTGCAACTGTGTGTGTCAATAGGGACATGCACTCAATATATGCATGTGAAATCAAGTGACCCTCAGTGTCCTGTACACATCACATCTGAACATTGCCCATGTGAACACCAAAGCATGTCAAACCACACCAATCCCCTGACACCTGAAAGGTAAACACAACACAGGAACAGGCATTGACCAGCATGTACATAGTACCCCACAATTACAATGTCAGAGTGCCCAAAACACTGTAGCCCAAGCCAATTGTCCAACAACAAAATGCCCTCCCTCATTTACACCTCACTGTGACCTTCTGAACAACTGTCTCTGGGCTATGTAGCCTTCTTCCTTCACGTCTACCTGTCTACAGGATCACCCTACCCCTTGGTCTCCATGTTCCAGCGTGCATGTAAATAGGGTCTAGCCCCCTCAGAGGCCACCTTGACTGGTAAAAATACCAAATCGCAGAGAACTCCAAGGAACCAAACCCACAAACCAGGGGAAAAGCCTGTAGGCACCAAAAAACCATGGAAGAGTCTCCAGTAGATGACTTGAAGTAGCAGTAAATTTCAAAGGACATGTACAAGCACAATGATAGAACAAACAAGGTAGCACCGTTGAACAATGGTCCAACAGGATGGGTACCATTTATGGTACATAACATACAATGAGGATGCAACAACTGATGGGTAGTGTCACAGCTCCAGTGTCCAGGCGCAGGAGTGGCACGAACCAACCACCCCCTCCGTGGTTTGGGGACCTGCAAGGTCAAACTTACACAGGCCTCTGAGACCCTGGCGGGGAAGGAGGGTCAGGGATATGTGGTATGGACAGGCATTGGTATTCTGGATAACCGGAAAGAGGGGCAGGAGAGGGGAGGTGGATTTGAAGGGGAAAGTAGGCAAAATACATTCACAAAAGCACATACTCAATTTGAGAAAACATGTTCATCATTCACATTGTACCAAATGAGTAAAATGCAAGCCAAAGAGAGACTTATCTCTGGGGTGAGTGCTGGCCTCCTGTCTGCGCACTCTCAGGTCCGGTAACAGGAGCAGTTCAATGCTGCAAAGAGAGCGTGAGTTACTAATCGTAATGTGTGTTTACAACACACACACAACACCATCCATGCCCAAAGTAAGTGACTCACCACAAACAAACACCCCTGTCTGCTGCTTTGTACCCATACGTTATCTTGGCCCACTGATGATTCATAGACTGTCAATGCAGTAAGGCAGGCGCATGTGGCCGCGTGAGAAATGTAAGACCAATGTGTCAAGAATCACACATGATACAATGGTCCCTGGGTGAGCTGCTAGACGCACATAGCAAGGTGCAACTTCAGTACAATTTGTGTTCTGGCAGCTGCAGATTTCAATAGGTAGTGCACGTGGCAATTTGCACATGCAAATGACATGCACTGCCCACAAATCTGTGCCTTGCTGGGTGTTCCTGTGCGCTGTATCAGTTTCTGGCTAGGAACGCTACTACCCTAATAACTCTGCTTCAATGGAGCAGGGGGTACTCGAGGATATGTTTGATGGCCCCTGCGTGTGCCCCTGACAACTTGTAAAGCCACTTGGCATTTGGCCCCCAACGCATGTCAGCTGTACTGTGTGCTTCTCCAACAATGCATGGCAAAGCTCCCCAGCACTGGTACTACTTAGCATGCATGTGCAAGTGGCCTGGTGGAAGGTTGGCTGCGGTGTGGGCCCTTGTGCTGCTCACCTTGCCTGGAGCTCCTGGAAACATGTCTGCTTCAAAAGCCACAAAGCACCACACTGTCACATGAATGCACAATAGGCAAACAATATTAAACTATATTAACTCATTAAACTAACAATGAACAACCTACATAACCTAATTAAAATAACTATAAAATAGTCAATATTAACTAAACTAAAAGCAAAAATAAAAAATGGCCACATACGACCCGGGTGGGGGCACCCAGGAGGGGGAAGGTACAGGGTACACCTCAACACCCATATGCGATGATGTTGAGACAAAAAAAAAACCTTCATGGGTTCAACGCCTGCACACCACGACCTGTGTGGGAGATATGCCGTCGTCCGAGTCTACCTCATCCTGAAAAGGTGGACGTGGACCAGGAGCCTGACCACGCCTAGGCGCAGCTTGCCTCTCGTTGGCAGCAAGTCTGCTGGACGGGTGAGCCTGTTCTGTCTAGCAATGACACGCAGCTCTGCATGCAGAACCTCCCGTGATACACGTGCTTCCTCTTGCAAGGTAACACGTGTAACACAGAGTTCTTCCTGTGTGGTCTGGCTGGACAACTGATGCATCTCCCGCCAAGCATGTAGCTCAGCCGAGATGGTACGCTCAAGCTGCTCAAACCTCTCCTCTGACCGCACCCTCTGGACATCAAGAGGACACCCAGAGTGGATCTGAGGGAAGCATACTCACCCTCCATGGCCTTCATGTGTGCCTCTGCGGGAGCAGCAATTGCTTGACGCAGAGAGAACATTTCACCCTGATGTGCCCTGTCTGAGGCCGCCATGCCCAGCCTGAGCGAGCGGGCCGTGGACTGCGCCGCCTGCTGCTGGAGAAGCACCTGTCTAGCAGGGGGAGCACAGATTGGGCCACACGTTCCATGCTCACAGCGATGTTATCAAGTGCTGCCCCCTGCCGCTCTGAATTGGCAGATTGGCAGTCATGTCTTGCTTCCACTCAGTATACCTCGGTGGCGCGCGGCCACAGCGTTGCTGGGCTTGACACCTGCGGGACCGGCCATCCTGGTTGGGTTGGCACCGCCCGCGGCTGCACGATTACATGCCCCCATCTACGTGATGCCCCAGGCACACAAGCGACTGGTGTGGAGGGTGACCCTGCATCCCCATCCACCACAGGCGGAGGTCCCACCACTATCTGGCCCCTCAGTGCAGGTGTCGCGGACAGAGAAGTGTCCACATCAGAATCACTCACCCCTGACGTATGGACCTGATGCACATCCAACTCGACATGGCCGTCAGAGTGGTCATCTGGGCTGGACTCATTGGCAGCCAAAGACAAGATAGTCTGTAGCACATGTGGGTTCTCGTGGTCTACCACCCCACAACCCCCACTTGTGCCGGGTTGCAGTTGTGATAACAACCCTGTGCCTGGCATGACAACACCATCCTCTGGCTCCATTGCATCATCATCTAAAAAATTGAGAGAAAAAAACATTAGTACACATGTTAGAAGCACAAAACACACAAACACATGGACATCACACAGACAGCCAACACATGAAGCAGACATGTCACACACAAAAGAGAACCTGCCATGCATGTCTGTTCAATTTGACATTGCATCAGTGAGTAGGCATGTAGTACGGTGTTACACGGCTCAGAAGTGGGTTGATGCAGTGCAGAACATGTGTACGCTACTCACTATCTACATGAACAAGTACTTCATGATGTGTATCAAAAAACATGAAGGCAGTGCAAAGGCAAGTTCAGGCATCACATGCAATGTGCATGCAATGGGTTACATGGCTACAAGCAAACACCCCCCATGAGTGAAAATGCAGGGATGCCTTGCATGGTAGCAAAAGGGTGACTAGAGACCTGTGTATTGGCAGACAGTGTTGACTAGCATCAATGGCATCATCTGAGTCAACTGACAACATAGCAGATGATGATGGGACATTAAGCAGGACACATGACGAACCCTCAGTAATACACACATGTGTGCAAAAGCCACTACACCAGTTGGACAGAGTCAGTGAGCCTGAAACTGGGGGAGGACTGTGCCCCACACAGTCTTTGACACCCTAAACATGTGTGTGATGCAGGACTGGGCCAGAGTGGGCATGGGATGGCTGAAGATATGCCATGAAATGTTGCTCATCCAAGACACGTACTACAATCATCATCCAGTCAAGGACACATAGCGTCATGCATGGAATGCACATGGAGCATGAATGGGCACTCATGTCCCTGCGGAGCATCTGCCATCTGCACAGTCCAAGTTAGAAACCCTGCATGAACGGCAGAGGATGTACCCCACTGCATGCGTCTGGCAGGTTAGCTGGTGGAAGTTAGCATGTACACAGGAGGCTTGAACAGGCCAATGCAGTACGCCAAAATGTTGCACACCAGTGCAATGGTGTAATTGGGGTGCATGGGGGGTGGAGGGGCAAGGGGGCATGCCTACGTGGAGTGCCCGCATGCAGGCAGAGGACAAATGCACGTCATTCATGCAATGATATTGTCCCAGTGCTGAGAGGAAAGACACCCCTGGCTTCATGCAGAAGGGCCAGTGAGCTGGTAAATGGACCGGAGGGGCATCTGGGTGACTAGCATGTGAGTAGGGTGCAAGTGTGGTGATGAGGACAGTCCCCGTCTGCTCTACATGTCCACCCTCCTGCACAGCAAGCACGCATCAGTGAAGCATTGCATGACTAGCACATGAGAACCATGTACACATAGCATGTAGTGACAGTCAAGCACAACACATCACACAGGCAAACCACACATGGGCTGGACGTACACGCAACAACATTCACTGGACGGGGCATCAAAGTCCTGCATCTCTCCCACTCCTTCGACCGATTCTGCCTTAGGTGGTGGCCCACCGCCAGTCACCAGAGTCATGCTGTAATTAGAGGCACACTTGGCCTTAGCGCTGCGTTTGAGGTCATCCCAATGCATCTTGTACTCAGCACCTGTGCGCACCTCATGGCCGAATGCACTCACATTATCCGCAAAATGCTTCCAGTGGGTATTCTGATGGGCAGCCGTAGTTTGACAATTCGGCCCCACTAGCATGTCACATCTGTGGCCCCGCACGTAGTCCACAAGGGAGTCCAGTTCCTGCACACAGAAAGGCTTCTTCCTTGATGTGCAGGAAGCCGTGGCTGTGTCTGGGGTCCCAGCCTGTGCTGCAGATGCAACCTTCCTCCTCTTGGATAGTGGTGCGGACCCTGGCTGGTAAACGCCGCCCTGATCAGTATGGCCAGTGGCACTGGTGGATTGAACCAAGAGAGTGGCAGGTGGAAGGATGACCGAAGGCCTGATTTGCGTCAGTGGCTGCTGGGTGCCCTGGAATGGACCTTGCGCAGCAACATCCGCTGTGCCAGGGTCATTGACCGCGACTGTCCTGGTTGGTAGACTCACAACCAGGGTGTTGTTGGCTGCATCTGCCCCTGCACTTGCCAACACCCGGCTGGTCGGGGCAGCAGATGACATTACTGCCCCAGGGACACGTGTCTCGGTCAGGGCAGCCCTGCGTGCACCTACGGTGTTCCTCCTGACCTGCTGGAAATCTTCCATGGACTCTTCAAGTGCCAACGCAGCCTGCGCTGGCAGACCCTGAACCTGGGTGGTGGTGTCCACAGCTGCACCTGCAGCTACCACTACCCTTGGGCCCGTGGCAGTCGATGAAACAGACTGCTGTGTCAAGAGGTTATAAGCACCCCTGCACCTGCAAGGCTGTATGTGACCCCGGTGATGAAGTGACAAGTCAGGCAACGCTCAGGCTCCCCTAAACTGCAGTAAAACCGTGCACGCACCCCGGTAGCCCACGTGTGTGAATTAACCTCATGCAGTACGCGGTGGCACCCAGGGACACGAAAAACACGTAAAACACGTACATGTGGGACACGCAGGCTACTATGACCTCAAAAACGGGTACGCGATACACAGGGGCACCCGCAGTGGGAAAAATAGCATGCGCAACTCACCGTCACACTAGCGTGATAATGAAAAACACACGTGGCCAATACCCTTGCCAAAAGAAGAGATACGTCCTTGATCCACAGTGAAGTAGTGATGGTGCGCGAAACAACACGAAGTAGCAACACACACGTCGGTCTCCACGAAAGGCACGTACACGTGAACTGCCGGGACCCACTCACCTTTAACCTGTGCTGAGGGAAAGGCCTGCTCGCATCATATCACTTACGCGCGTAGGCCCTTTCCCCAGATTACACGCATTAACATGCGGACAAGCTGTTTTTCACATGCTTAATCACTATGCACCCGTCACAAGGAAACTCCCTCATGCGTAACGTCACAGATGTGCTTACGCGCTAAGGACCTTTCCTCGAATTACATGCTGACGTGCACTTTTTTCACATGCCAAATCACTCTGCATCAAGCTGGCCATGCGACAACACACGGAAGACCATGCTCATGCCCAGAAGGCCATTTTCCTGAGCCCCGAGCATGCTCCCACCTGCCATCTGCTGCTGCCTGCCTGCAAAACACCTGCCCTGCTCTTTGGTGCCTGCACGTCAGCCATCTGCAGGGGTCCAGTTGCTGTGACTACCCCTGCTGATACAGAAGACTCCCGACTGGGATACCATCACTCCACAGCCCAGCCCCAAGACCCAGTTACCCACCCACACCTGCCTTGGGGGTTGCCATGTCGGACACAACACCATATGGCACCAGTGGCAACCTCCCAGCAGGGAGGCAGAGGGCTACCAGCTTCAGTGCCAATGAAGTTGGTATCCTGGTGGAGCAAGTCCTGGGGCAGTATGATGCCCTCTTTGGAAGTTGGCGTGCCGACTATGAAGGACGGAAGAGGATCTGGATGGACATTGTGGCTGCCATCAATGTGGAGGAGGTGGAAGCCCGCAACATCAAACATGTCCAGAAGTGCTGGGAGGACTTCAGGTCCAGGACCCTCAATAAGGCCCGCTGCCTCTCTCGAAGGCAACTGATGCTGAGGGGTGCTGGGTCCACCTAACCAACAACCAAATGAGGGTCCTGGAACGTATACGCCCAGCGCTCCAAGTCCAGGTCCTTGAGAGGCAGTCCCGTCTAGAGTCGAGCAGTAAGTGTACATACGTACTGATTGGACGCTGTGCATGTTGAGGTGTGGCAGGAGTGTGCAGGTTGCACATATGTCTTTATAGGGCCAAGTATGGATGTGTATGTACAAGAACGTGAGCCTGCCACATGTGAGTCCTCTCATGTGTGAGACACATCGATGGTGTATGTGTTGGTAAGCATGCTGGCCAAATGCAGGTGCGGGTGCACACATTTTTGAATTTCTGTGTATGTATGTAGCAAGGTTGTGGTGTCACACATGGAGGCTGGTTCCACCTGCATGCATCTGCACTATGTACATGTGCATGTGTGTGTATTTGACAAGTGTGCAACTGTGTTACTTCATGGATGCATGTGACACTGACATGCCAGAGGCTGATTGCCCGATGTGACATGGATGGCAATGTTATCACTGCAACAGGTGGTGGAGATGTACAGATGCGTGTATGTCTGGTGGCGTGTGTGCATGTGTTCAACACTCCCCGTGTTGCATGTGACGTCAGGCTCACCTTCGGCTACTCATGCTATTGTTAGTGTATGGATGGTGCTGCCTGGTGCAACATTCCTGTTGATTTGCTCATTTGTGTGAGTTCAAATGACATGTGTGTTGGGGAGTGTGATGCCATGTCTGAAGTTTGCGACTGCCACTCATGTGCAACTGTCATGTGTGTATCAGACCATTGTACATTGCCCTGATGCCTGTGTTCTGTCTCTCCCTGTCTGCACCGTCAACTGATGAAGAGGGAGGACACGGTTCTGTGGAGCACAGCGCCATGGATCCCACCGCCAGCCGGAGACCCAAGGCCCAGCTCCCCTCCCAGGTTGACATCTCTTCGGGGAGTGAGGAGTCTGGTGCCGCATCCGCGGCTTCAGCTGCCGGGGGTAGGTCCAAGAGGCAGAGGTCGGAGGTGGACTCCTCGGCAGCAGAAGGGTCAGCTGAGACCCCGCAGGAGCCCACGGAGGAAGATGACACGGAGTCATCCAGGTTGGTGGGGGGTTTGGTTGAGGAGGAGGCCGTGGAAGTCACACGCACAGGGCCTGGGGGGGGGGATTCCACTGCCAGTGGTGCAGTCCAGGGGCAGGGACAGGCGGCAGCACAGGCTGCCGCAGAGGTGCCTGTTTGTAATCCTGTCCCCGATCCTGTGACTGCATCATCCAGTGCCAGCAGGGATGCCTTCGTCCAGAACCATGTTCAGGGAGGGGATAGCTGCACAACAACTGGCCTTCCTCTCCCTGCAGACGTAGCAATCCGGGACCGTGTTCAGCCTGTCCTGGCTGGGGTGCAGTTGTGTGTTTGTGACATGCGGGGTGACGTGCAGGGTTCTCGTGAGGACAATGCACATCATTTCGAATGCCTCGAAGACTGCGTCGACCGGCTAGGAGGGATCACCGGTGCTGGGTTCCTCTGTGTGCCGGAGCTTCTACCGACCCCCTCCTCAACTGAACCCCCTATGCGCCAGTCGTCCTCTGTGCCATCTTCCTGCCCAAGTGTCACCCAGGCACCCTGTGGAGCTGGCCCTAACCCAGCGGCCAGGCTGGTGGAGGACACATCCCTGCCATAGTCAGGCTCAAGGTGGGAGCAATGATGGCTTGGGGCCATCAACATCAGAGGGGCAGGCATCGGCCAGAAGGCAGGAGGACCATGGATTGGGAGTGTCTTCCGTGTGGCAGCAGTTGGGCCAGCAGATAGATGCGGAGCAGCGGCGGGCAGAAGAGGCACAGCTCTCTATGGTAAGAGCGGAGAACTCCATGCACAGGGTGCTGAGGTGGGGCAAGTGCCTCCAGGCAATTCGCAGGGAGTTGGAGTTGGACATGGCGTTATCCCTGCAAAACCTCAGGGCCATGGCACAGGGCCGCCTCCAGGACATAGTACAGGAGTTTGATGATGCCCTGGCCCGGGAAATCCGCAAGTGATCGTAGGTCTCGCCCTCTGCCATTGGATATAGTTATTTAATGTTAGGTTTCATTTATGTTTTTCTTTCATTTGGGGTGCTTGGACTATGCCCCACCTTTTTGTAGAAAGTTCTTTATTAGGTAGATTTTTTTGTAGGTTTGATTTCAATGGTTGGGCTCATGCACACTGGATTTGTTATTTGTATATAGTTTAACAGTGGATTCATCGTCATTTTATTTTTTTTCACCATGGAGCAATGGATTTTACTTATTTCATTCCCTTTGGATTTGCTTTATTGGACAAGACTTTGGACACATTTTCATTTGGATTTTTTTGGATTCTGATTTCATATTCGTTCTCATTTTGGAACATGCAGCATTTTATTTCTTATTTCCATTATTTTGTGTTTTCATTTGATTCACGGCATTTTGTGTTGAATACATTTTTGTTTCATACTTCAATGTGTGGTATTCTCTCATTGGTTTCATGCATGTCACGATGTGGGTTTTCACATTCACTGGCACCCATTGTGTGTGTGTGGCGGACATATGTTGATGTACATACATGCCATTTGGGTTGTTTCATGTAATGGCCATTTCAATGTGGGGTGTATGTAATACTTGGTTGGTTCTTTGGGCAGGGGTGGTGTGCAGTGGGATTTGGGTGGCTATGAGGGCCATGATTGTGGATCATGATGATGTGTTGGGGGGGACATGAGTCGGGGCCTGCAGGCAGGTGCTTGTCACTGCCGGGTGGGTGGGGGTGCAGGGGGACATGAGTCGGGGCATGCTGGCAGGTGCCCATCACTGCTGGGTGGGTGACAGGGTGGGGGGACATGAGTCGTGGCCTGCTGGCAGGTGCCGTCACTGCTGAGTGGGTGAGTGGCTGGGGGGACATGGGTCGGGGCTTGCTGGCAGGTGCCTGTCACTGCTGGGTGGGTGAGTGGGTGGGGGGACATGAGTCACAGCCTGCTGGCAGGTGCCCATCACTGCTGGGTGGGTGAGTGGGTGGGGGGACATGAGTCGGGGCCTGCTGGCAGGTGCCCGTCACTGCTGGGTGGGTGAGTGGGTGGGGGGACATGAGTCGGGGCCTGCTGGCAGGTGCCCGTCACTGCTGGGTGGGTGAGTGGGTGGGGGGACATGAGTCGGGGCCTGCTGGCAGGTGCCCATCACTGGTGGGTGAGTGGGTGGGGGGACATGAGTCGGGCCTGCTGGCAGGTGCCCATCACTGCAGGGTGGGTGAGTGGGTGGGGTGACATGAGTCGGGCCTGCTGGCAGGTGCCCGTCACTGCTAGGTGGGTGGGAGTGCAGGGGGACATGAGTCGGGGCCTGCTGGCAGGTGCCCATCACTGCTGGGTGGGTGAGTGGGTGGGGGGACATGAGTCGGGGCCTGCTGGCAGGTGCCCGTAACTGCTGGGTGGGTGAGTGGGTGGGGGGCATGAGTTGGGGCCTGCTGGCAGGTGCCCATCACTGCTGGGTGGGTGAGTGGGTGGGGGGACATGAGTCAGTGCCTGCTGGCAGGTGCCCGTTACTGCTGGGTGGGTGGGGGCGCAGGGGGACATGTGTCAGTGCTCACTTGTGCATGGTGACATGTGGGCTGGCTGGGGGGCATGGCCAGGGTGGATGGGCTGCCTGCAGGGCATGGCCAGGGGTGCAGGGTAGTCCCCTGTGGTGTGGGCTGCCTGCATGCCCTGGGGAGGGGGGAGAAGGCTCACCTGGGAGGACACACACTGCCAATTCGCGTTGGGGCACCCCAGGAATATACGTACCCCGCTCGCCTAGCGAAATTGTGTGTGGAACACCACGCACACCCCTCACTATATACACGTACCCCGCTGTCCAAGGCCTATAGCGTGTATGACTTCCCGCACACCCCCAGGACACATGTACCCCACTCACACAGGGCCTATCACGTGTGAAACTCCGCACGTACCCCACAAATACACGTACCCTGCTCGCACAGGGCCTATCGCGTTTGAAACTCCCCGCGTACCCTACAAATCCACGAACCCTGCTCACCCAGGGCCTATCGCGTGTGAAACTCCCCACATACACTCCAAATACACATACCCTGCTCGCACAGGGCCTATCGCGTGTGAAACTCCCTGCGTACCCCACAAATTCACATACCCTGCTCGCCCAGGGCCTATTGCATGTGCAACTCCCCGCGCACCCCAAAAAAACACGTACCTGTCTCGCACAGGGCCTATCGCGTGTAACATTTCCCGCTCACCCCTGAAATTCGCCCAGTCTGCCCATCCACCCTCCCCATGCCCCACAGGCAGCCATCCACCCTCCCCATGCCCCACCTCCTCATGCCCAACAGGCAGCCCATCCACCCTCCCCAGGCCCACAGGTACCACATCCACCCTCCCCATGCCCCACAGGCAGCCCACACCACAGGGGGGGCTTTTTACACGCAAATTACTTGGCACGAGCAGGGTACGTGTATTCCGAGGGGGGCACGTGGAGTTTTACATGCTATTGGCCTAGCGTAAGCGGGGTACGTGTATTCTGGGGCGTGCGTGGGGAGTTTTGCACGCATTTTCGTGGTTGGAGGGCTGTATGCTGGTCCACTGGCCTTTGTGCCTGGTACTGGATTTGTGTGATTTCTTTGGCGCACAGGGCGGGGTTGGGGGTGTAACTGGCACTGCTGCAGGGTCGCTGCGCCACGGCTGGTTATGGATGTGTGATTTCATGAATACGCTGTGTGCCTAAATGGGTTTTGGCGCACGCGGCTGGCGCGGACTGCCGCAAGCGCACTCTGTGAGCCAGCCGCGTGCGCCACTTGTGTGCCGAATTCTATGAATTACCCCCTTAGTTTTAAATAATATCGACTATTGCAATTCTCTGTACTTGGCACAACCCACTTTTTTGATACGTCTGCAGATTCTTCAGAATTCTGCAGTGCGGCTGGCCACCTGCATCCCTTTCAGGGATTATATTTCCATGATTCTTTCTGCTCTTCATTGGCGTCCAGTGTCCAAGTGTGTGCATTTTAAATCTTTGTCCTTGGTACACAAGGCACTTCATGCTGTGGGGCCTGAATATTTACAGCTTAAGTTCCACCCCTATGTGCCCTGTTGTCTCCTTCATTGTAGGGACCGATTTCTATTTCTGTCCCTAGATTTCGTTATGTGCGAATCAGTGGCCAGGCTTTTTCAGTGGCGGCCCCCAACTAGGAAACACCCTGCCACTGCGCTCTACTGTGAATCACCTGCAGTTTCGACATTCTCTAAAAACCATGTTTTTTTGCTAGTTTGTGTCTGGCTGCTGGTGTATGCTCTGTAAGTCTTTCTAGGGCCACGCTGCCTTCTGCCATAGGTTGCGCTGTACCTCTTTGACAAAATGGGTAACACAACACATAACATAACACTAGCCATGGCCTTCGGCTGTGACAACTATACATGTCTTTTGGGCCCACTAACCAGGGCCAAATGCCCTGGCTAATGAGCATGGTCTTAGGCCATGCCCACTCTATACTTTAAAACAATACCTGGCCACTAGCCAGAGCCCTCCTCCTTTGAATATGCCATTATTCAACCCCTCCCTCCTTCTCCATTTACTATTCTGTCACTCTACCAAACTCCTCGCCCTCTCAACTGCTTCTTCAGTGATCTGGACCTTCTCCTTCCCACTGACAATCTCATGTCCATGATGGGGGACTTTATCCATTCAAGTTCTCTGCAGCCACACGACTTGAACTTAACTCCATCCTATCGGACCACTCGTACTACTACTCCCTCCATGACCATCAACACACCCTTTCCTGCCCTTGTCTTTCTCTTTACTTTGCTCTCCTCCTCTGTCCTCTCCCTTGACCCCTCCCTCTCAGATCAGTAAATTCTTCACATTAATATCTCGGTCCATCCCTCCTCTACACCTTCTTCTTCCCTCTTCAATTACCAAAAGGAAATTGAAGCAGGATTATCTTGCCCCCATATCTTAATGTGTGAGGACCTCTCTGTCTCTCTCTCGTGTTCTCTGTTGCTCTCTCCCTTCCCTATACTTTTATTTATTCAATACTTGTTGAATCGACAGCTGACAGTTACAATCCAAACAAACAAAATGAACATACAAATACAGAAAAAGAATAATGCACCAGTAGGCCCTGTTAAGATATTGCATATTGCTTCATAAACCATATCCCACCAAAACGTTCTATCATCATTACGAGTATGTAGGATTTCTCATAGGAAAATGACAAAAGTCCTGCCACACATTTTTAGGTCATCATATTGGTGGCAACAATGACAAATACAGTTCCACCGGTCATTCGCCCACATGACGTCATGTAAGCAATCCTCATGAGTAAGTGGCGCACTCCAGGACCATTGCAGCAAGATGGCACTCTTAGCAGGCAGCAGCCCCAAATTCAAAAATCGCGACTGAACTGTTCTCATTTTACCCGTGTACCCCAACAAACAATCCTGTGCCTTCAAGGTTGAATAGTCGACCCAGTATATCCAACGGAGTCTGGCAAATCAAATCCCAGTATCCACTGAGTTAGGGCACCCCTAAAACATATGCAACAATGTGGCATTCACCTCATGACATCTGGGGCGTTTCATAGCACTCAGGGAGCCAAAACTGTTGATCTTAGAAGGCGGGTAGTACAGCCTATTAAGTGTCTTAAACTGAATTGAACTAACTCAAATTTGGTGAACCCCCTTAGTCAGGTTGCATATATTCTGCCATTGTAAATCACAAAATTCTACTTGTAGATCTGCGTACCATTTTCCCGTTGATTTTTGCCCTGTTGTTGTGTCCATGGCCTGCACCAGTGCATAAAGTGTAGAGACATCCTTCTTGGCGCCTGGGTTAGATAATATTTATTTCAAACAGACGTGCCAAGGAGGCTCTGCTGGAAATGCAGACCATTGCGCCATGAAAGCAGCTCTCATGCGACAGTTGTATAACAAGTAGTGATCCATACCATACCATAACTGTAAAGGATCATCATCTATGTGAATCTTAATAGTATTCCAGTATACGAACCGTTCATCAATATTCAAATCATAGAGAGTAAGAATGTGCGCAATGCGCCAACTACTTGCAATGTTCCTGTACCTCGTGGGTGACACCAGCGATAATCCCCAGGCTGGTACCTGCTTATAATTTCGAGCCTCTGCCAGGCTGTCCATGTGGCCCCCACTGGATCTAAAAGATGGGAAGGCCAATACGGAACACCAGCATGCAGCGTCACCAAGGGTGTGGTGCCCATCTGCAGCCTCTCCATTTGAACATGTTGATAATCCGACAGTGGGCCCCCCAAACTGTTGCAAAGTGCACTTGTGCCATCAAGTAGTACAGTTCCCAATCTGGCGCTGCCGAACCCCCAACAGCATACAGCCTGGCACGATGAGTCCAATTCATGCGAACCTGAACCATTTAGGTATAGTCCAGAGTTCCTGCCGAAGCCCTTAAATACTTTGTTCAATTTAGACACATTACTTTCACGGATTTCGAATATGTTATGTTATTGGTCATTTGTATAGCGCCTTTTACCATTGGTATGATTCCAAAGTGCTGTGGGTTTAACACCCTTGGAAACTGCAGTCCAAGTCAGTGGAGAGAGACGTTTAATAAGTAGTGCTTCGGTGCACTAGGTATGTGTGCAGTTAGGGTGGATTAAGTGGTGTGTAGCTGAATTCTAGTGCTAGGTGTGGTGCAGAGGTTGTGCAAGGTCAGTAGAATCTGTGCAGCAAGGCCAATTGGACTTGGGTCACTGCATTCTGGTGGCTAAGTTTGTTAATAGGATTATTTGTGCAGCTAGGCCGATTTTTGTGGGGTATAGCTGTGTTCTAAAGACTGTTGGGGTGATCAAGGAGATGTTAATTGAGGGGTATAGCTCAATTTTATTGTTTGTTTGTGCTGAGGAGAGAGTTGGCATATTGGTGTGTTTGAGTGTCTGTGTGGAGTTGAGCGGGGACCCTGTTCCTGATGCGCTTCCAGTGCCTCTCAAAGGGCTGGTGTCTCCATTTAGGTTTGGGTCTATTAGGCTAAGGTCCTCCCTGTGTCGTCTTGGGTCTACAATTGCTTATTGGCAGTATCTGTTGGATGATGACAGCCAGATCAGGCACAAATCATATTGTTTCAATATAGGTGCTAGAGAGGCCCTCAGTGGTCTTTCAGCCAAATACATTTCCAGACAGGTTGGATTAGGAAAGTCCTATGGGACTCCACAGGAAAGGGGAGTAACATGTTCCGGCGTCTGCTATCTCATGCCACTGGGTCTTGTTATGTCCCTGTTGGTACCGGGATATCAGGCACCAGAAAAGTGTTGTGAGTCTGGTGGCAACCTGCCAGTAGTACCAGCAGGTTACCGCCTGACTCGTAATGAAGACCTATGTGAAAATGTGGAGTCAAAGAACCGGGAAATAATTATTTTTTAACAAAGGAATTTTGCGTAAACCCCGGCTATAGACGTGTATATAACCCCCACTATCGGCCAATTTAAAGATGCTAAATGTGAGTGTTTCACAAGAAATATACTGTAGATAAGCATAGGAAGTGCAGGGGGCATGATAAGTAGGCCAGGACCGTGTATTTGGGTGTGCAGAGGGTATTTGGGCTACAATAAAGCCATGTACAGGGCATACACACTGAAACAAGGCACATTTGTATATTTTAGTTAAATAACCGCGATTATGAAAAACAAGCATTTTGGTGCATATCCGTATCTGCGGTTATAGAAAAAATTACAAAAAGCCCTTTTGACACCTACTGTATAAAATGCACCATAAATGGATTATTGACTCATTCATACAGTTTGCATGTTTTTTTCTTCTATTTTTATCACTTGAAGGGTGGTTCTGATAAGAACTGTTTTGTGGTGGAGGGAGGAGGGTGAAACCTGGAAGGGTCGAATATTAGGACTGGAACATGGATAAAAGAAAAAGGAACATATTTCTGTGTTTTTTTTTAATGTTTTGATTTTTGCTCTTTTAAAAAGAAAATGGGGGATTAAACTGCCACTTGAAAATAAAAATAAGACTTGGCTTGATGTTCAAATATAGTTAGTGCCTCCTCATCTATGGTTGTTCCCACGGCAATCCTGTTGTGGCAAATGGTGCACATGCAGTCATTCATATTGATTGCCAGGTGAACGGCAGCTGGTTGGATCACCGGTGTAATGGCTGTCACTACCCCACTGCACTAAGAAGCTGTGGCCTCCGCAGATGTCCATGGAGGTGACTTGGGGGGAGCTGATGATGTAGAGTGTGAGAAGGTAGATGCATCACTGGTGGTAAAAGGTGCCACTCGAGGACTGTGGACCTGTATCTTCTGTCAATGGTGTGCCTGCTGGTTGGCCCCCATTACAGAACTTTGTGGCAGATTGTGCGCTAGACCTCGCCCACCGCCTTCAGGCTGGAGTGCTCTGGCACCCGAAATTACCTCGAGCTGTCCACTTTCTTGTGCATACCGCAGCTCTACTTTTGTACTTTTGGGGCAGTTGATGGCATGGTGACCCAAGCAACATCTTCAGGATCTTATGGAATAGTGACTCTCTGGATGTCATTGTTGCTGCTGCTGCTGTTGTGTCCAGACATAGTTGTAATTGTTGGACAGGGGAGAAAATGTAAAAACAATAAAAAAGACAAGACAAAGAGGACAATGCCACTTAAAAGAAAAAAGTTCCAAAACAAACTAAACTAAAAGCTAAAATAAAGAACAGACACTAACTACAAATCACAGGACAAGGTAGAGAGGTTTTGGAACAAGGGACAGTAAATAGGGATTGGGAAATTAAGTCTTTTTGACTTGAAAGCTCTTTTTTGGGCAGAGAGGCGATATGCCTCATTGGAAAAACAAAAAGCAATGAGAAAAGCTAACAAGTTTCCTGTGGGTGTGGTAAATAACTGTTGTTACGCTCCCTTGCCAATCGGAAGCTGTTTTGAGTAGCCGCAGCTATGCAACATCGTGCCTTGCGTAGCAGCGGTTATGCCCCGAAACCAATCAGAAGCTGCATTGTGTAGCCACAGCTCGTGATTGGTCAGGGGCGCAGGCACAGTAAATGTCATTTCGCTTAGGCAGTGGGCAAAGCCACGGTTACTGAAAGAAACCAATGCAAAAAAGACAAGAATGGTTGATTTTGACTGTTCTCACAGTGTTAACAGGACTCAAATATTTGATTATAGTGTAGCATATCTTGGATGCTAACATCTCATTGAGTGGGCTGTCAGGTGATGAATCTCATTGTTCAGAAGATTGCAAAGGAATAGAGAATTTTGAAAATGGGGTTAACAGTGATGTGGAATATGTTGCGCACATTTATGAGAAGCATTGGATTTTTATGTTTTACAACATCATTTTGAAAGGAGTTTTTGAAAGAAGAAGATTGTGTATGAATTGCGGAGGCATCTTTTTGACTGGAAGTACAGGATATTTTTTTTTTAGGAAAATTAATAAAGCACAGAAAGGAAGAGCACAGAGAAATGTTGGATGTTTTTGGAGTTATTTAAAGGAAACCTATAGTGGAATTGGATAAGTAGACAAGCTGTCACAATGAAAATGTACTTTTTGGGCACAATTTCATGTAAAAACACAAAGGCTCTTTTAAGAGCCAACCATGGAAGGGATTTTGTTATCTTGAAAATGTAGGGTGTGTTGTGATTTTATTTGATAGCCGCTGCAATGAATGTTCTTATTCTTTAATAGTTCAAAATAAATATTTACTTTTACATTTATATATTTGTGTATGTGTGTAAAAGGTAGTCATTAAAGGACTGTTTGTCAGTCGACTCAGTGTACTGTTTCAGAAAAGTTATATTTTGCTTTTATGTTGTCAAGGAATAGTGCATTTCCTTGAGCAGTTAACCGTAGTCCATCATGTCTATAAAGATTACACATCTCGAACTGGATGTTGTTGTTGTATAGCCACAGCTGTTAATGATTTCTGATGTATAATGGTGATGCCGAAGGTCATGGCCACTGGACATTGCCAAAGGCTATGGATAGTGGCACATACAAACAATCTTGGTATAGATCTTGGTGGTTAGCTTCCTTCAACTGTTCAATTATCTAAACTATGCCACTATATATGTCACCCTGACACCTGTATCTTAATGTATGCCATCATTGGGGCAGACCATACTGTAACCCAACCGGTCACGCCACAATCTACTGTGCCCCTTCACGGACCACTGTGTAACCTGGTCCTTCTCACCATTCAATGTACTGTATTATATTCGATTGCCCCTGTATGTGCAACAGTCTGTAACCATTGCTGATCCTAAAGACTTAGCGCCCAGTTATCCTAGGGTTTGGTTGCGCACTACAAATAAACAAACTAAACTAAACTAACCCTCGAAATCCACTGAAAAAGCAGTAATTGCAAGGACATAAAGGTGAGCAATAATTTGTAAAAAAAATAATTCACCTTTCCATTAGTGATCTAATCAGTGATGTCATATATGATGTAATTAGTGATATCACCAGTCATGTCATCAGTGATGCCATCAGTTATGTAATCCCTTATGTCATCATTGTGGTCATACGTTACACAACAGAGGGTCGTGATTTTAAGGTGCCTTTGCCTGCATTGTCTGCTGAATTTCAGCAATTTTGTTGCATGCATTTTCACCTTGACATCTCTGCAGCAAAAGTTTTTCCCCTGAATTCAAGGAAAAAACGTTAGTTGCAGAGACATTAAGTTCACCATGTACCTCCTGGTGCGCATTGTATGACCGCAATGATGACATCACAGATGGCATCACTGATGACGTTGTTAATTACATTTTCTATCAGAGCACTGATGACATCACTGATCGCATCGCTGATACCATCACTGGAGACACTTATTACATTGTATATAACAGATGATATCAATAATGGTATTGGAAATAACATCTTTTATCAGTTATCTCATAAAAACTCTTTGATTATCTTAATAACAATGTTGGCCATGGACTTGACCATGACAAATGCTGTGGTCACTGGCCATCACCAAAAGCCATAGCTAGTGGTCAGTTAGTGTTGTAATATATATAGTGGGCATGGTGGACGCCAAACCTAGTGTTCAGCTACTGTTTTACAATATACAGTGGGCAAGGTCAAAAGCCGTAGCAGCCACTAGCCATGACTAAGGACCATGGCTAGTTCCCATTAATATGTTCGAATATACAGCTGCCACGGCCAAAGGCCATTGCTAATGAATGGCTAGTGTGCTAAAATATCCAGTGGGCATGGTCGAAGGTCATAGCTAGTGGTGCATTAGTACTTTAAAATATACTGTGGCCATAGCCAAAGGATGCTGAGTGAAGATTTTACCTTAACATCCACTGGCTAGTAATGAGCTGTAGGCCATGACTAGTGGCTGGGGGGAGGGGTAGGAGTGAGGAGACACTGACACAGGTAATGGTTTACCAAATGCTTTTATTTAAATCATAAAAGGGGGTTGAAAGATAACTCACTAGCCCTAATTTTATGAGGGGTTTTCCAGTCTCAACAAATGAACTAAAGTGACAATCATCAGGATGTCAAAATAAAGTCAACTGTCATGTGTCAAAACCCTAAACTTGCCCTCACACTCTATATGCTCCAAAACTCCAAAAGGGGAAAATGAAATGGCGTTGGGTGCATTCTTGTGGCCTTCCTCCAAGTTCAACCAATCAAGTCTAGCAACTCAAAATAGTGCCAAAATTACAATTGCCAGTACGATTCTCCCACTGGCTGGCTCAGCTACTAACTCGGAAGTGCTTTTCTACCCTCTAAAATGGTTCTTTTAATGCCAGGGGGACAACTCTTTTCCCTGGTATTTTCAATCCTTTCCTATTAGGGAAAGTAGCTTTCATACCCTGTAGGATTTATCAGTCCCAAGGGGGACAATCCCCTTCCCCTGGAATGTCCTGTGGATAACAATTGTTTGTGGACAAATGATCTATTGTGGTATCCCTAATTTCTGGAACACTTGGTATATTCCTCTGCCAAGTATTGCCAATTGTTATTCTTAGTACCACTGGGACGTGGAAGAGTGGCGCTCACCCTTCATTCATTTTTCCCAAAGGGATGGCTTTGCAGTGTTCAGTTTCAAAATGTATTGGGATGAGGAAGAGTATTATGGAGTCTCTTTATAGCAGGCCCTTATATGCTTTGTTGTTTCCCTCCATAATGGATTGGGGATGAATGGGGTACTTCCACTAACACAGTTCTGGTTTCTTTACTTATTAACATGCATGACCAGATGACATGTGTTTGCCCTTGACTTTTATCCAAGCTGTTCACTCCCCACTTGGGGTTCCTGCACCTGCTCCCGACCCTCTGGTACCTGCTTAGTTTGCTCTCGTGTTTCAGCCCATTTTCCAGTGGATTTTTCTTTCTCCTGGAAGGTCCTCTGGTATGCTCCCCACGTTGCTGACACCAGCTGAGAAAGTCGTTCAAGTTCTCCCTCTCCTGCTGTGAGTGAGTCATTCGCTGGCTGCACCTCTGGCTGGCCTGAGTCATTTTGCCAAACGTGCCGGTCACCATGAAGTTGCCTAATGAGCATTTTATGAACGCAGCTTGCATTCACACTCTAGCAATGCTGCTTGTTTTCACCCACCAGCGTTCTCATTTCTCCAGGTGGGGCAAGCTCATATGAGTCTCCCCGACTAGTTTGGCCATGTCTTCTCGCTTCCCATCAGCACTCTGATACTGCTGCTGACCCTGTTAAATAGATGTATGGGCACTTCACCCATCACTGGTTTCCGCCATCGCTGGAGCTGAATAATTGGTTTCCTGCTGGTTTCAGCAAATAAATATTTTGCAAACTTGCTTTCTGAACTTCATCTTCTTGTTTGTTCTTCTTCATGTCCTGTTTCATAAATGGATCTCTTGTCTCTTCTTTGCAATAGTTTTCCCTTCTATACTCACTTTTGCTACACCATTGTCCCTGACCACTGCTGCTACTACTCCTACTAATTCTCTTCTTCAGTTCTTCTCCACTTCTTTCATGCACCGGACCTCTGCTACTGTCACTACGTCTTCGCTACTGCAACCACCCAAGTTCTTTTTTCTGTGTGTTTTTATTCCCTTGTTCTGCAACAACTAGAGCATTGCATATAGTCCAGCAGCTCCTCATGTGGCCTGCTCGTCCCAGTACGACCAACACCTGTAACTGGCATTATATTATCCCATGCTATTTGGTATGGCCCATGTATGTTAGTAGGGGAGGAAATGTAAGAAACCTTTGTACCATATCAGATTTTTCAGACTGGAATACTGTTCCCTTGTTGGCAATTAGGGACACAACCATTGGGTTCATCACACGGATTAGTGTATATGATTTACAGTGTACACAGATGAAGGCTGTAGCCACTGTTGAAAGCCATAGGCTTTGGCTGCTGGTCCATTAGAGTTTTCAAACATACAGTGGAGACGGCCGAGGACAGAGGCCAGTGTCCATGGCCCAAGGCCATTACTGGTGGCCGATTAATGTGTTAAATAATATCACGCCATGGCCACTGACCATGGCTGAAGGCCCTGCTTAGTTCTGGTTACTGTTGTAATGTAATTAGTGATGTCATCTGTGATGTCATCATTATGGACATAGGCTGCTCAACAGGGGGGTGAAGTTAAGGTGGCTTTAGCTGAATTTCAGGCATGTTGTTGCATTAAGTTCTCACCCTAACGCCCCTGCAACTAAAGATTTTTCATTGAATTTCAAGGGTTTTGTTATTCCATATATTTTTTTGGTGACACTAGCCATGACCCTCAGCCACAGCTCATAGCCATGACATTCAGCCGTGCCCACTATATAGTTTAGAATACTACCAGACCACTAGCCATAATACTTGTAAAGCTTATACAAACAAACATATGGTCAGCACAATGACTTATATAATTTCTTTCATGGATATATAATCTCTGTTCAACATCTCTGAAAGACAATACAATACATTTCATAATAGAAATAAAAAAAAGAGTGATTCATTTTTCTCAATACTTCTGTATGAATACTGAATGTATTCATAGTTCTCAACCAATTAAGGTTGAACACATTAATAATTGTGTAGAGGAAACAAACTTCTCATTGGGGAGTAAATAACCTCTACTCACGGATCTAAAATATCTCAAAATAAATAATTGCACGATTCTATCTTACTTTCTACAAACATCTCTATATGACAGACCTACTGAGGATGATAACATTCCAATGAATGCACATTATATGTCTACATTGGCAATGAAAAACATGTCCTACAAATTACAAGTTTCATGAAAGGGAAGATCCTAACTTCAGTTCTTTCTACTTTTTCAGCATCAATCTAGCACATAAAATGAATAATTGTTAATAGTACCTAAAAAGAGTAATACTCTGATACACAAGTGATGGAAGCTATGGAAATAGGAATAGACATTTCATTATACCTGCTATTCAATTTTTTTCAACATTGAGTAAGAAAACTATGCACCCAATAGTTTATTACATGGCCTGCGGTAGCGGCCATGTAGTTATAGTTAAGTTGCTAAACCCATAGGAAGAGCACTTTGTGGGTGGCTTATAACTTTGCTCCCCCTGGATGAATCCTCAACAAACTTTGCAAAAAAAGTATATGGCCCACTCTGTGGTGAGGTTTGGTCCAGGGGGACAAAGTTATAGGGGGGTCCCGAAATGTCTTTTTTTTCCCATAGAGTGAATTTGGAAAAAACTTTGCTCACGCCTACAGCTCAAACCGCTGGATGGATTTTCACTAAATGTGTGCAGGAGCAGCAGCTGGTCCTGAAAGCGTGCTTTTGTAAATTTGGTGGAAATCCGTCAGGTGTTTTTTTTTTTAAACGACCAAAAATTAGGTCTAAACAAATTACTGATATCTATGTCTGCTCCGCGGACACACTTGCCGGTTCGCTCCGCGGACAGGACACTGATTGGTTAATGGGATTGCATCATGTCCGTGGACAAAGGAAGTGTTTGCTGATTGGCTGGAGTGAGGCGTGAGGTCCATCACGTTGTTTTGATGCGCCTGCCATCTTGGATCCACAGACATCTGCGGACAGCGCAGCAGCGAACAGAAGAAAAATACAATTTTGGGGAGTGTGTTGGTGTGTAGGAGTGCTTGGGATGGGTTGACGAGTAAGAGATGGGTGAAATGCTATATTTCTTTAGGTAGCAGGTGCTCATGATGTGGCTGCGATATCCGCGGTCACCGCAGCTGTCCGTGGACATACTAACTGCTGGGCGCACTACTAGCTATTTTGCTTTAGTATGATGTAGGTTTTGGGTTGTTAGTAGAGTATTGATTGGAATTACTATCCCCTATAAGCAGCCAACATACCAGTCAAAATGTTTGGTAGCATGGGTGTGTTATGCTGCGGTGGTTGTGGCCAGGGCCTAGAGTCTTGGGTGCATGGCGGAAGGGCATAGGCACCCAAGACTCTAGTCCCTGGTCACAACCACAGCAGCACAACACACCCATAGAATCAAACACCCATCCAATATCCACAATCCAAAGGTTTGTGTACTGTTTGATTTGTAGAGTTTGTATGTGAAGTTTTGGCTAGGCCATGCAATTAAGATTGTAGAGTTTGGTAACAAGCACCGCAGTATAACATACCCATGGAAGTAAACATTTTGGATTGTGGTGCATGGTTAGATGTTTGCTTGAATGGTTGTGTTATGCAGAAGTATTTATGAGTCGATTTATTATATACTTACTGTTTGACTTTTTGGGAATGGATATAGTTTTTTCATGACATGGGTAACTGGAGCAGATATTCTTCTTCAAACTCTGTGATAAAAAAAGATCATATGTTAGTGTAGGTAATTCATAATGAGAAGTACTATATTTCAAACCAGTGTACTGTGCAATTTGCTCAATTTCTGAGTTTGTTTGTTAAATCATTGGGTCTGTGGGAAAACAATCCATGCTGGATTAAAAAAAAAACTTTTTTGATATGGTACATTATATTTCTTTCATTGATTTCAGTGTTTATATCTTCTTTCTTGCTAATCTACTATCTGTTGGCTTGTTGCAGATTTTTGGGGCAGTTTGATACTTGTTGGCGTATTCTAATTGTTTATTTATAGTTTCATGCTAATCTTCTATCTGTTAAAACAAAGAGGTGATGGCTGGAAGGTTTAGAATGAATCCTAACCACTGGCATTGCTCTGGGCAACCCTCCAGACCACCGTTCTTCGCCTGCCAAGCCATTACAGAAGGGGAAAGACCATATGCAAATCAGGCTTGGCCCCACCCCAAAAGGGGCAGTCCAGTCTGAACTGCTAGGTCACATCCCTTCTGCACAAGACCACAAGCATCCCCAAACATGTTTCACCCTTGTTGGGGCTCATCAGTGAGGAGTAGCTTGGGTCTCTAGGCCCAGCAGGCACGGGACCCACGTCTGGGCATACCCGTCCCACTCGGGGTGACAAAGCAAAAACAAAGAGGTGATGGCTGGAAGGTTTAGAATGAATCCTAACCACTGGCATTGCTCTGGGCAACCCTCCAGACCACCGTTCTTCGCCTGCCAAGCCATTACAGAAGGGCCATTACTGTTGGCTTGTTGCAGATTTTTTGGGGCAGTTAGTTACATGTTGCCGTATTCTAACTGTTTCTTTCTTGTTACAATTTAGTGGTATTGATTTATTTGTTTGGTTGTTGTAGAATCTTGGGGCAGTTAGATACCTGTTGGCGTATTCTAAATGTTTGTAGATTTTTATCTATACTTTCAAATTATTCATCTATCTGTTGGGTTGTTGCAGATTTTCGGGCAGTTAGATACCTGTTGGCCTATTCTAACTGTTTATTTCTTGTTACATTTTAGTGGTATTGATTTATCTGTTTGGTTGTTGCAGAATCTTGGGGCAGTGAGATACCTGTTGGCGTTACAATTTTGTGATTGAAGTTTTGTTAATGTTTATGCACAGATTAGCTATTACATTTTGGTTTTAAGAATATTAAATAAGCGTTTACAAGATTTGCTGGTAATCTTTGTTTTAGAGTAATGGTAGCATCATTACATTCAAATCATCCAAATTTCTTTTTTATATGTGCAGTGTAGTGACCTGCATTGGTTGTGGCTCCTGCATGGCAGATTATACCTATTGTTTTGAAGGTTTTTTTACTAAGTGATACTTGACCATGTGTGAATCCAGTCAGCTTGCAGTTGTTTTTGGTACCATCTGCATTGTAACGTAAACGCATTTCTATTACGTATTTACTATGTGTCTGTATTGGTATGGTGGATCTGAATTGCAGGTACTACATAATCTGCCATGGTTTGCATTTTGTACAAGTTGCTGAAATGGAATGTATTCACAGTTAGGTATGGATACATAGACGAAGCGTTCATTAGGAATTTGTTCCTGTACCACATGGCTGCAGAGAGTGCATGTTTGTTTCCACATGTATGAAATCTGGCAGATTTCATTTATAGGTATGTTTTTGTGTTCCAGTACTTGTAGTAAGTACATTAGAAATTCTTGTGGATCTTCGTGTGAGTTTATAGTATATTTGACCATTCCAGCACAGTAGACTAATTCTTGCCTTATTCCAGAACACTGTAGGTGTTGTTGGGATTGTTGGTTGCAGTTCTATTTTTTTTTTTTTTTTTTGGTTGGCTAATTAATTAACCTTTCAAAACAAAGATTTTTTATACAATAAGACAATAAAACAAAAATACAATAACACATCATTTCTTACTTAACTCAACATATGTGGTCAAGGAGACAATTTAGCAAACAGCAAGTAAAAAACTTAAATAAAATGTGGTCTAGTAGCATTGTCCTGGTTCTTTCACTAATCATTTCATTCATTTGGAGTCAGAACAAGCTTTCCGACAGATTTCAACTTTTTAAAAAAATATTTTAAGTTAAAAGAAAGGGAAGAGATTTCATAAGATCAAATATCCAATTCAATAATATGCCAAGTTATTTTCCAGAACACATTGTGCACAATACTTTGTTTAAAAATTGCATAGTAGCTATTCTTACTGCGATCTTAGGAGTCGCGAAAAGGTCATACCATAATTCATCATTTGAGCGTTTTATATAATGAAACCTTGTTAATTTGCTAATGATATCTTCTCTTTGCATTTTTATGGCAGCACACTCAATTAATAAGTGTTTCGTTGATTCTTACATCTTTACAAAATCGACAGTATGCTGATTCAACCTTAATAAGGCCTCTTCTCAACAAGATTTGTTTTGTTGGCCATAGATTTAGGCGAAACCTTATAATCTGATTTCTGAGATTATATGAGGGGCATTTTAGTAGATATTCAGCAGCGTGATGAAATTTTTTATGCCCAAAGAGCGCTCTGTCAAAATCTTTCAGTTTCAGACAGTTCTGTTGAGTTAAGTGCCAATCCAGTTGGTATAATTTGATTTTGGCTTTAGTTAGATTACTAAGTAAAAGGTCTAGTGAGATGTTTGCCTCAGACATGTCTGAGAGAAAAGCCGCTCTCCATTTTGATGGGAATGGATGGTTAGATCGCAATAGATAGTCTGCCAGAACTTTGAGCAGATCATTACTATCCAGACCCATTACACATTTTCGAAACAAACAGCATCTCTTCCACGATACTTGAACGTGCATTGATAAAGTTCCCAACTCAAAGCGAAGAAGCACAGTCGGGGTAGAGTTTGGAAGAATCAAGACTTTTTTCCAGAACCTTGCTTCAAGTTTATTCCAGTAGCAGGCCTCTGAGGGTAACCAAGCTTCTGCCCCATAAGTGATAATGGGGATTACCTTTTGTTGGTAAAAAATGAGAATATGTTTACAAGAAAATTTGCCATACTTATATTGCAAAATCTTGGCCTGTGATATTAAAGTAGTTAGTTTGCCATTTAGACTGTTTTGTTGCGGAATGTTTGCAGGGGAGTTACTAAATATGGCACCTGGATATTTATATTCATTTACTAGTTTCAACTTTCCCTTTTCCAAAAACCATTCATAATATTTCCTTTGTCTTATTTTGGATCTCCCAAGCTCCATTACTTGTGTCTTCTCCAAGTTTAAAGTTAAATTATTCTTAGGAACATATTGATCCAACTTATTAAGCATATTCTGCAGGCCACTCGGCGTCTGCGAAATAAGCACCAGGTCATCTGCATACAGAAGCCATTCAATAGCCTGGTTTCCATGTTTTGGCGCATCATTTAGTACTTCTAGAAATGCAATGCCCAAATCAAAAATAAACAGATTAAATAGAGTGGAGGCAAGTATGCAGCCTTGTTTCAGGCTGCGTTTGGTGTAGATTACTTCAGATAACAACCCTTCCAAGTTCATTTTAACCTTCATTGAGGTATTAGAGTGAAGCAAGTATATTATTGACACAAGTGAGGGAGGGCAGCCAAATCTTATCAGTTTTTCAAATAATAAACAACGATCTACGGAGTCAAATGCAACTCGAAAATCAACATAAGCTAGATAAAGAGGTTGGTTCTTCGTTGCGTAGGACTCTTTGATTGCATTGAGTGTCGTTATATTAACACTAGTACCTAGACCTGCAACAAATCCAGTTTGGAATGGATCACAGCGATTTTCTTCTGCTGCCCAGATGTTAAGATCTCTCAAGACAATTCTACTAAAGATCTTGCCTGGGGCATCAAGGAGGGAAATCGGTTGGTAACGTGCAGGGTCCGTGCGATCACCTTTCTTATAAATTGGCACAGTTGTGGCCTTGCACCAAGATGGCGGAACTGTTTGTTTAATTTATATGGCTTGAAAAACTGCAGAAAGAATAGATGCCCATAACACTGGATTCTGTTTTAAAACAAAGTTTGACAGGCCGTCCGGCCCTGGGGCTCTTGAAGAGCTTGCCTTGTTTATATAGAATAACACATCTTCTCGATCAAATTTGATATGAAAGGAAGTGTTAGCAAAATCCAAGTCAGAATGAGAGATGGTGTTATTTGGGAGGTCATAGATGTTAGTGAAGTAACTGACCCACCTATTTTCCGTCACGCCATTAAGTTGAGATGTTAATTGGGAACAGGGTGAGCCATCATTTATCAACTTCCAGATCTGCAAAGTGTTTTTAGACTTAATTGCCTGTAACCATCTTTCGCCATCATTTTGGTACATTATTGCTCTATGTTCTCGTGTCCAGTTTCTATAGTTTGTCTTCAATTTGCGTAAGGATAGTTCACGATATTGCACCGGTAAGGATAATATCTGCCTTTTTTCTTTCCGATACTGCGTCTTCCTCAATCTGACAGATTGGTCAAATACATGGGTGCAGGGCTTATTGCCTTTCTTAGCACCTGATGTGGAGGAGGAAGCAAAAAGAAGCATTTTATTGTGATAATCAGATGAGTCAAGACCTTTCGTCAATCGTTGGTTGTCTTCTGTTAAGCTACACGCAAAAGCTTCCAGCGCAACACTTGACCATCGTAATCTGTTCTGTTGGGGATTTATGATCAGATTGTTCAATTGCAGTTGGCGAGATCGCGGCTTATCCTGAGAGTGAATCAAGATCTCAGCCCTCAGCATCAAATGATCACTTGATGTAGTTGGAATTACCCTAAACTCGGAAATTTAAGCAAATAAGCTTCTATCTACATACATATAGTCAATAATAGCTTTTTGTGCTACACATGTCCAAGTATGGGAAGGGGGATTATCAGTCTCCACAGCTCCATTTAACATAATTAGATCCCATGTTTTAACAAACTCAAGCCACAGAGAGACCCGATCCGAGTTTCCTTTTTTTGCCGGAGCTAGTAGATGAATATTCAGATCACCGGCTAGTATAATATGTGCAATATCCGAGGTTGTAATAATACCTTCCATAAGTGTACTGAGATCATTAAAAAAGGTGGAAGTTAAAATCGCCATTGGGTTCCAGTATATATTAATAATTATTAATTTTAGTTTTTGAATCATTATTGTGGAACATTGTAATTTGGATTAGGCCCGTCTGTTACATTGCTTGTTGTGAGGATATTAGAGATAGTTGCCAGGCCAGACATTGGTCTACCTTTTTGACCCTTTATCGCCGGGATTAAATGGACATAATGATTGTCCCACGATAATGGGACGGTTAACCAAGTTTCCTGCAGAAGCACTAGATCACAATCTTTTAGGCAGCAATTGGCATTATTTAATAGGTGCCTGTGACCCTTAGTATTCCAGCTCACAATTACTACTTTGTGAGTCCGGACACAAGGTTCACCGACTCCTAGTTAAGTTTTCCCACAGCAGCATCCCTGGGCTAAGGTGCGATCACCATTATTGGTTTGTTTGGCAGATTGATGAGCAACCTCAACAGGCGAGTTCTCTATTGTAGTTGGAAATAGATTGAAACCCAAGTCATACAGAGCAGATCTAGCAGACCAAATAATATTAAAAATAATATGAGATCCTATCCACAGACAGGAAACAGTTGGATCATTGTCATCAGGATATTCAACTTGTACAATATCATCAGTAGAAATATCTTCCAACATTGGAATATCCGAAAATATTTGCATAATACTCATTATGTTCATGGTGTATGTTGGAAAGGATTCACCACGACAGCTAAGGAATAATGAGTACAGCTGCGGAGGCTTTGTATTCTTAGAGGTCACTTTTAGAGAGGGGCCTTTTTGCTTACTAGATATTTCTGTGTGCGCACAGCAATTCTTTCCCTCCACAGGGGATTTAAACGAAACACTCTTGGGGTTCGCTCTTCCATCAAGAGCATTTACAGAGTCAACTTGACTACTAATAATTGATTTCATGGAGGATTTGAGAGTCTTTTGTTAGAAGGTTAGAGCTACTAGGCAATCTTTAATTGTACTTAAGATGTTATTTTGCAGATTGACCTGGGAATCAGGAGTCAATGGTATTTCAGGAGATTTGTTCTTTATAAGCTTTACTACTTGTTTGATTTGAGGTCTCTCAACATTTACATTCCCCTCCAGCTTCGATCCTGGCTTTTTCACCATAGCAGTAGACAGCTGCGTTAACGGATGGAGCAAAGTCGGAGGTGAGTGAAATTGACTCACATACTCATCCACTGCTTTCCTGAGTTCCTATCTATTAACTGTTACTTCAGGTATATCATTTCCATTTATTTGGTTAGTGTCAGGTGCCGATACAACTTGAATCTGTTCCGGCACATTCCTTGGACCAGTCCTTAGCTTCTCCGCAATTTGCACCAACTCATCCAGAGGAGCGTGCTCTAGAAACACTTGAGAGGCGTTCACTCCATTTTTTGCCATTCTTTGTCTTTCTTATGCTAAACTTGAGTATTTTTTTGAGATAGCATTTGAGGCTACCACTGAACATCTCACTGGTTTGGTCAGGGATTTAAAAAATTGTCTCGTTTGCCCATTCGAGACCACTCCCTTGGGCTTTTGATTTTTAGGTTTCTTTAAGTTTACCTTAGAAGGATGATTTGGATTTTTTGAGTTTTTTGCGAAAATCGTGTAAGACTCTTTGTGCGGTAGTGCGTTTCTCGACTTAAGGGACTCAGCAGCAGGGGCAACTACCACCTCTTCACCAGTCAATGACTGAGAAGAGGAGGGAGCCCTCACAGCAGTTTTCAGAGGTAATTGACACATATCACCCTCTGCATCAGGCACTGCCATTGCCACCATTGGCGAAGGTTGGGAAGCCAGAGGTGTTTTCGCCACCACCTCCGAAGTTAATTCCCGTATGACACCTGCAATATAAGGCACCGCACTCTTAGAGCATTGTATGTTCCTTTCAGCTGTATGAAAATTCAACTGCATATCTAATCGATCAATTACATTTTTATGTGCTGACAACAACTTTGCCAATTGTTTTAGCAACAAAGCTGCCTCTCTATCATCTGACTCTTGTCTCTGTGCCAAGGATTCAGTAACAACCTTCTGCGATCTCACAAGGTTTTCAATATTGTCATGAACTAGATTTACCTTTGAACCCAAAACTTCAAACAGTTTTGCAAGGGACATTAATGCCGTATTCATTATTTCCAAAGTTATCAGAGGGGCTTCCCTAAAAGGGGTGCCAGGGTTTACAGCCGAGCTAGTTCTATTCGGTCTTCTAGGGGTCGGGGGAATGAATGAAATGGAGCTTTCGGATTCTGTGACGTTTCCATTTTCAAACAAAGCCAGAGATTTGGACAGATCAGAATCAGCTTCCTTGGCCAAAAAGAGTCCGATGATTCCAACTCAATAATCCCATCGTCTGCAATGTCATCAAAAGTGCCCTTATTTAGTGGAACCAGACTAACAGTTCCTGAGCGAGCATTCTGTAATATCATGGAATCTGTCAAGGAGACATTACATAGTTGTTTGTCTACCTCAATATCAACATTCATATCACATACAGTCTGTGAACTCAGTGGTGGTTGCTGTACCAATACCTCACCCTGATCATTCTGGAGAGGCTGAGCCTCAACATTTGAAACACTCAAATTAGTGAGTTCTGACATACAAGTCATTAGGCGCGGAGAGCGCGAGGAGGAGAACCCAAAGTCTCTTAAGTCACCAATTATAAAATTGGGTCTAGTTCTTTTCTTCCTCGAACATTTGTCCCAGTGCGCAGTCTTAACAAAAGGACGAGCCGCTTTTGGAGTAGAGGCCGGACTGTCTTTGGATGTTGATTCAAAGAGAACACGCAATTGTTCAGGGCATGGCATGTCCGTTCGTAGAGTATACATTTTCGACTCTCTCTTACCTCGTGTGAGTAACTCAAAGATAGGTCAGCAGGTGCGCGCGCGCCTGGGCTTATATAGCTCCGCCCAGTACTTGATGCAGTAAAGCCTATATAATAAGAAAAGTATGTTAGAAGTCAACTTTCCATATGAGTAATGTTCTCCACAAAGTCTTTAGTTGTTTTTCTTTTCACCTGTTGGGGCTTGTAGTCCTTTGTGTAGTCTTTCGTGCAGACAGCAAGCAAAGTCCACAGAAGTAAGCGCTGAAGAATAGTCCGCGGCAAAGCGGGACTTAACGGGGCTTTACACGGGTCTGAAGGACCTACATTTACAAACACAATTGGTCTGTGTTGTGTAAGTAAATGTTGTCAATAATTGGTTGCAATTAGAATAGAATATTCATTGCTACATTTGTGTAGCAATTGACATGAGTTGTATTTGAACATTTTGAATGAACCTGACAGTTCTGTGTCCAAGTCATTTGTTCAGAGTGTGTCTTGCTTCTTTGAAGAAGTACTTGAGTTACTTTGAGCAGTAGATTCTGCTTTGGTTGTGGTACTTGATGAAGTATTAGCTTCTTTTACTTTCTTTGGAGGAATTGCAGTGAGATCCTGTATCGTTTCTGTTTGATTTTCTTTTACAACGTTTTGCATTTTGCCGAACTGGATAGGATTTTAGATGCAAGGAATATCAGCATTTACTTACTTGCATCAAAGTTGATTAGAAATAGTCCGTCAAGTGTATGTAAGCGTGATAGTGCTACATAGCTCATGCCTTCTTTAAAGACTGCTCCCAATAGCTATCAATGCTTTATCTAGGGTAAGACCTTGTGATTTGTGAATGGTGACTGCGTATGCTTGGGAAAATTGTTGTCTGCGTACATACATATCTTTGAAAAGAATGAAGCTGGATGTTGAGCGTCCTATCCTTTTAACTTCTGATAGTTTGTCGAAGAGAATATTGACAAACTGAATGTTGTTGTCATGTGGTTATGTTTGAAAGCCAACAACTGTACCAAGTGCTCCATTAACTAGTCCTTGCTCCACATCAAGGTTACGTTTAAGAATTACTCTACAGTTTAAAGATAATTTTAATATTTTCTCCAAACCAGCTGTATTGGAGATAGAGTTTTCTAGGGTATTTACTCTTGTTGTGGTTTGTTGACACATGGGTAGTGTCATACCATGTACGTCCAGTTTGTCTGTGGAGCAAATTTCAATTATGGGTTGCATTTCTTTTTTCAACATGGTTTCATTGAATTTTGAACAGCTTGCAAGAGGTGGCATCAAGGACATACAATTGACATTTTTGTGTGCTAATTGTTCCATGACATCAGTAGCACATGAGGTATGGCCATAGAGTGCATGGATGTGCCTGGTTTTTAATATCGATTGTGCTTCTTGAGATAGTACACCAACACTAATACTTTTTTAAATATTGGCGTATATGAGGTCTGCAGACGGGCGTATGTTTTCAGTTAATTCTCTGTATTACAAATGTTGCCAAAGGTTGACATTTCCTATGCTGCCAAGAGTTTTACGGCACAATTTGTGCCCTGAGGTTTGAAAAATACATTCACATTTCACTGGTGTTAATTGAAGAAGATCTCCGAAAACAATAATATGTTTTCCTCCAAAGAGCTCTTTGCAGTCTGAGTAACTCTTGTACTCTGAGGTGAACCAAAGCCAACATTAGGTTGGAGACCATGCTCACCTCATCTATTAGTAGCATTTTCATTTGTTTCAAAACTCTGCATAGTTCCATTGCAGCTTCTGTAGAAAGTTTGTAATAATCTCATTTGTTTTTTTTTTCTTCTGGAAGGAGTAGTAATAAGTGTAAATTGACACCGCCTATGTTGTAGGCAGCTAAACCTGTGGGGGCAGTTACATCAGCTGACAGTTTGTTTGTCAATTGTTGAAGAAACTTGCTGATGATTTTGATTAAGAATGTTTTACCTGAACCACCTTGACCACTGACGTATAGCAGTATAGGTTTGTAGTTTTGGCAGGTACAGTTTTTATTTTCATGTTGTACACCATGTACAATTTGTTTTGTTACTTCTTGGAAAATGCTACGCTGCTCATTGTTCAGTTTTGATTTCAGTACAGTGAAGTCTTCTGTAGCTTGTTCATACTGACACACACAAGCCGATTCATGGAATAATTAGCGCGGCGCAAGTGGGCAAAAACGTGCGATTCGCAGTGGAATAGCGAAAATCGCAGTGCAATTGCGAAAATCGCACGAAAAGCAGCGCACGCCGATTCATGGAAGGCCGTGCGCGAGAAAACCAGCGGATGTGCGATAAAAAAGTGCGCGGCGCACGTTGGCGCACAGGCCATCTAACAGCGTGCGCCAGGTCACAGCGAAAATCGCACAGGCCACAGCGAAATTCGCACATAGCGCGGCGCACGCAACAAAAGTAGGCGGAACACGGGCGTAACACTCGGAATGGGGAACAACTTGCCAAAACGTGGGCGTCACGGGGGAAGTACAGGGCACAAGTGCGCGGAACGCCCACACGCTCGCCTACAACACGTATTCATGGAATAGAATAGGGGAAAAAAGCGCACGCTCAAACCAGCGCACAGGCACAAACACGACCGCCACAAGAAAGCAGGCGGTAGCGTCTCTGCGGCTGTAAGAAATGTGCGCCAAAAGGTGCGCCAACAAATCGCACCTATATACTGCCATGATGAATGTCCCATACTGTGGCCCTCCAGGAAAAATGACGTGCAAAGGGGTACCCACAAACACGGACACCCGCTGACAAAAAATACGTGTGCGTGTATACCGGGGTGCGCGGGAAGTGTAACACGCGATTTCAGCAGGGTACGTGCATCACAGGGGTTCGCGTGAAGTTTCACACGCGATCGGGCCTGGGGGAGCGGGCTACGTGTATATCAGGGGTTCGCGTGAAGTTCCTCACGCGATCGGGCCTGGGGGAGCGGGCTACGTGTATTACAGAGGTTCGCGTGATGGGGGAGCGGGCTACGTGTATTACAGGGGTTCGCGTGAAGTTCCTCACGCGATCGGGCCTGGGGGAGCGGGCTACGTGTATTACAGGGGTTCGCGTGAAGTTCCTCACGCGATCGGGCCTGGGGGAGCGGGCTATGTGTATTACAGGGGTGCGCGGGAAGATCCAGGGGTGCGCGGGAAGTTCCACACGCGAATAGCCTGGGCGCGTGTATTTCAGGGGTGCGCGGGAAGTTCCACACGGGAATAGCCTGTGCGCGTGTATTTCAGGGGTGCGCGGGAAGTTCCACACGCGAATAGCCTGGGCGCGTGTATTTCATGGGTGCGCGGGAAGTTCCACACGCGAATAGCCTGGGCGCGTGTATTTCAGGGGTGCGCGGGAAGTTCCACACGCGAATAGCCTGGGCGCGTGTATTTCAGGGGTGCGCGGGAAGTTCCACACGCGAATAGCCTGGGCGCGTGTATTTCAGGGGTGCGCGGGAAGTTCCACACGCGAATAGCCTAGGCGCGTGTATTTCAGGGGTGCGGGGGAAGTTCCACACGCGAATAGCCTGGGGGCGCGTGTATTTCAGGGGTGCGGGGGAAGTTCCACACGCAAATAGGCTGGGGGCGCGTGTATTTCAGGGGTGCGCGGGAAGTTCCACACGCGAATAGCCTGGGCGCGTGTATTTCAGGGGTGCGCGGGAAGTTCCACACGCGAATAGCCTGGGCGCGTGTATTTCAGGGGTGCGCGGGAAGTTCCACACGCGAATAGCCTGGGCGTGTGTATTTCAGGGGTGCGCGGGAAGTTCCACACGCGAATAGCCTGGGCGCGTGTATTCCAGGGGTGCGCGGGAAGTTCCACACGCGAATAGCCTGGGCGCGTGTATATCAGGGGTGCGCGGGAAGTTCCACATGTGATTTGACAGTGTGGGTCCTCCCAGGTGTACCCTGTACACCCTCCACGGCCCCTGCAGGCAGCCCACACCACAGGGGACTACCCTGCATCCCTGGTCATGTCCCGCAGGCAGCCCACCCACCATGGGCATGCCCCCCAGCAAAGGCACATGTCTCCTTGAACTAATGAACACCAACTCATGTCCCCTTGCACCCCCACCCCCCAGCACTGTGGGGCACCTGCCAGCAGGCCCCCACCCATGTCCAACTCATGTCCCCCACCACCCCCACCCCCCAGCACTGTGGGGCACCTGCCAGCAGGCCCCCACCCATGTCCAACTCATGTCTGCCACCACCCCCACCCCCCCAGCCACCAGGGTCAGCCTCCACCAGGCCCCCACTCATGTCTCCCACCACCCCCACCCCCCAGCCACCAGGGGCACCCTCCACCAGGCCCCCACTCATGTCACCCACCACCCCCACACCCCAGCAGTGCAGGGTCACCCTCCACCAGGCCCCGACTCATGTCACCCACCACCGCCACCCCCCAGCCACCAGGGGCACCCTCCACCAGGCCCCCACTCATGTCTCCCACCACCCCCACCCCCCAGCACTGTGGGGCACCTGCCAGCAGGCCCCCACCCATGTCCAACTCATGTCCCCCAGCACCCCCACCCCCCAGCACTGTGGGGCACCTGCCAGCAGGCCCCCACCCATGTCCAACTCATGTCTCCCACCACCCCCACCCCCCAGCCACCAGGGTCAGCCTCCACCAGGCCCCCACTCATGTCTCCCACCACCCCCATCCCCCAGCCACCAGGGGCACCCTCCACCAGGCCCCCACTCATGTCACCCACCACCCCCACCCCCCAGCCACCAGGGGCACCCTCCACCAGGCCCCCACTCATGTCTCCCACCACCCCCACCCCCCAGCACTGTGGGGCACCTGCCAGCAGGCCCCCACCCATGTCCAACTCATGTCCCCCACCACCCCCACCCCCCAGCACTGTGGGGCACCTGCCAGCAGGCCCCCACCCATGTCCAACTCATGTCTCCCACCACCCCCACCCCCCAGCCACCAGGGGCACCCTCCACCAGGCCCCCACTCATGTCACCCACCACCCCCACCCCCCAGCCACCAGGGGCACCCTCCACCAGGCCCCCACTCATGTCTCCCACCACCCCCACCCCCCAGCACTGTGGGGCACCTGCCAGCAGGCCCCCACCCATGTCCAACTCATGTCCCCCAGCACCCCCACCCCCCAGCACTGTGGGGCACCTGCCAGCAGGCCCCCACCCATGTCCAACTCATGTCTCCCACCACCCCCACCCCCCAGCCACCAGGGGCACCCTCCACCAGGCCCCCACTCATGTCACCCACCACCCCCACCCCCCAGCCACCAGGGGCACCCTCTACCAGGCCCCCACTCATGTCCCCCACCACCCCCACCCCCCAGCACTGTGGGGCACCTGCCAGCAGGCCCCCACCCATGTCCAACTCATGTCCCCCACCACCCCCACCCCCCAGCACTGTGGGGCACCTGCCAGCAGGCCCCCACCCATGTCCAACTCATGTCTCCCACCACCCCCACCCCCCAGCCACCAGGGGCACCCTCCACCAGGCCCCCACTCATGTCACCCACCACCCCCACCCCCCAGCCACCAGGGGCACCCTCCACCAGGCCCCCACTCATGTCTCCCACCACCCCCACCCCCCAGCACCGTGGGGCACCTGCCAGCAGGCCCCCACCCATGTCCAACTCATGTCCCCCACCACCCCCACCCCCCAGCACTGTGGGGCACCTGCCAGCAGGCCCCCACCCATGTCCAACTCATGTCTCCCACCACCCCCACCCCCCAGCCACCAGGGGCACCCTCCACCAGGCCCCCACTCATGTCACCCACCACCCCCACACCCCAGCAGTGCAGAGTCATCCTCCACCAGGCCCCCACTCATGTCTACCACCACCCCCACCCCCCCAGCACTGTGGGGCACCTGCCAGCAGGCCCCCACCCATGTCCAATCCATGCCCCCCTGCACCTGGGTCCCAACATTCCCCAATCATGTCCGTAATGCCCATCCTCCCCTGCCAAAAGGCCCAACCACCTATCACACCCACCCACATATCAAAGGCAATTACATGTTACACCCCCAATTTAAATAATGCAATTTAACACATGTCTGTCACACACAATGGCTGCAAGTGAATGACAAAACACCCAACATGACATGCCTGAAAGCAATGAGATGATACGACACATTGAAGATTAAACAAATAATATGTATTTAACAGCAAGTAGAATGGAAATGAAATAAGAAAAAACACAAAGCAAATCAAACTAAACAAGATGAATGTCCAAGAAAATAATCTGAAAAAATAAAATAAGCCAATGAAGAAGATCATCCTGGGTCCATGAGCCCTACCAAATTAAACCTAACTGACTACTAACTAAAAAGTGAACTATATACAAAAAAGTGGTGCATTGTCCAATCGCAACCAAAAAAAAATCAAAAAAACAAAGGAAACCTAACCCTAACTATACAACTATATACAAAGGCAGCGGGCTATTCGGACGGCTCACTGGTTGTTGTCATGGGCCAGGGCATCATCGAACTCCTGGTCAATGGCTTGGAGGCGGGCATGTTCCCTGGCCCTGAGGTCCCGCAGGGATAACGCAGTGTCAAGCTCAAACTCCCTGCGAAGACCCTCGAGGCACTCAGCCCGCCTCAGCGCCCTCCGCATGGAGTCCTCCGCCCTGACCATCGTGAGCCGTTCCTCCTCTGCCCGCTGCCGCTCCGCACCTATCCGCTGGCACAACCTCTCCCACACGGAAGCCACTCCCATTCCAGGGTTCTCCTGCCCTCCGGCCGATGCCTGCACCCCTGATGTTGATGGCCCCGAGCCATGATGCCTCCCACGTTGAGCCTGCTGCTGCCTCCGACGCAACTGCCTGTGCCAGCACGACGGCATCCAGGCTGATGGAAACCACCGACACCGTCGTGCACGTGCCCTGCCCGATGATGCCCTCACATCCTCCATCTGCTGGGGTCCAGTTGCTCTGGTGTCCACCCCTGCTGGATCTCTGACTCCTGACTGTGGCAGGGATGGGATCCCCACCGAGCTGGCTGCATTGGTCGGGGCAGGTCCACAGGGGGCCCTGGTGGCATCTGGGCTGGAAGACGGCAAGGAGAACGCGTGGAGGATAGCCTGCACAGAGGAGGAGAGGGCCGCCACATTGGCCAACACATGCAGGAAACCCCCGAACATGGCCGATCCCAATTGGGCCACGTCGGCACGGTGCACTTCGTGATGACGTGCGTGCTCCTCCCGGGAAGCACGCACGGCATCACGAATCACAGCCGTGCGCATCGCGACCCCAATCAGGACCTTCTCCGCACGGCCAGGGGTTCCCACGTCCGCAGGTGGAGGGGAGTCAGGTGACATGGACATCCCCTCTACCTGCGGACAGGCCTGGGACGGGGCATCCCTGCTGGTGCATGGTGGTGCACTCACAGGGTCAGGGACAGCGACATGCACAGGCCCCTCCACGGTGACCTGTGCTGCCTCCTGCCCCTGGCCCTGGACTGCACCACTTGCACCAGCAGGGATGCCCCTACCAGGCCCCATGTGTGCCCCAGTGGCGGCCTCCTCCTCCTCTGTGCAAACCACCAACCTGGATGGCTCCTCACCGTCTCCCACCGTAGCAGGCCCCTGTGGGGGCTCACCCACCCCTTCCGCTGCAGCCGTGGGGGCATCCCCGCCGCCTTGCTCCACAGCGCCGTCTCCGCCCTCTTCTTCACTAGCCGCTGCGTAGAGGGAGACAAAGAACACAAGCATCAGGGCACTGTACAATGGTCCCCTAGACAGGAAGCAATAGCAGATGAGCACCACTGTCAAAGTACACTTCCATCATGTCCCTCCACAACACATGGGTCAGTCCAGGCAAAACACACACAGTAACAGGCATGGTGCATGCCATGGACATTTCCATGCATGTCCAATGGACTCTTGAAACATTCAATGATATGTAACTCACATGCATCATGGCTCATGCCCATCACATGCACACACTTCACCTCAGTCACATCCATCTGGCCCCAAACACACCAAACACAGCGGATACAAGGGTAATTTGGCAGCTTTACTGAATCTCTGCATTGTCACACACATGTGTCATGCATCCATGGCATGCACAAGTCACAGACACGCAGGTCAGGCACACAGACATGGCTACCATATATGTACCTGGCATCAGCACCCATCCCACACCCCCACCCATGTCCAGGTACAGAGACTGGCATGCTCTCATGTTCAAAATCTGAATAGGGCTCCCCATGCGGCATTTCAACACATGCAACAACCATGTGCATCACACATCACTGGTCGCACATGCATTACCATGATGTCCCTGCACACATACATGCATACATGGCCTATGGCGCACATACAGGCAAGTATCATAGAACCAGCACACCGCAACATGCCCTGTCTCACACAGTAATGCATGGACACTTACTGCTCAACTCCAGACGGGCCTCCCTCTCAAGGATCTGGGCGTGGAGCGCTGGGCGTACGCGTTCCAGGACCCTCATCTGGATGGAACTCATGCGGCCCCGGCCCCCCTCCACGAGGCGCCGGGCCTTCACAAGGGTCCTGGACCTCAAGTCCTCCCAGCGCTTCTTGATCTTCAGGACGTCGCGGGTTGCCACCCCCTCCGCGTTGATGGCAACCACACAGTCGGCCCAGATCCTCTGCCGTCCTTCCTTGCTGGCGCGGGACGATCCAAAGAGGGCATCATACTGCCCCAGGACATGCTCCACCAGGACACCAACTTCGGTGACAGTGAAGCTGGTGCCCCTCTGCCCCTCTGGCCTGGGGTTGCCACTGGTGCCAGATGTGGAAGTGCCCGACATGGCAACCCCAGAGGCAGGTGTGGGTGGGCAACTGGGTCCTGGGGCTGGGCTGTGGAGCGATGGAATCCCAGTCGGGAGTCTTCAGTTCCAGCAGGGGTGGACACAGCAACTGGACCCCTGCAGATGGCTGATGTGCAGGCACCAAATGGCAGGGCACGGTGGCAGCAGGCAGGCAGGCAGCAGCAGATGGCACGTGGGAGGCTGCTCGGGGCACTGGGGGGCAGTAACTCGGCCTTCTGGGCAGGAGCGTGGGCTTCCGTGTGTTTTCGCGTGGCCAGCTTGATACGGAGTGATTTGGCACGTGAATATCCTGCACGTCAGCGTGAAATCCGAGGAAAGGCCCTTAGCGCGTAAGCGCGTCAGCACGCATACGCGATTCTATTGGACCAGAGTCCCTCAGCGCGTAAGCGCGTCTGTGACGTGACCCGCACGGGTGTTCCCCACTCAGCACGTGATGACGGGGCACACGTGGAGATACTGCACGTCAGAGTGTCATCGCGTGTAATTGGACAAAAGTGCGCGTACACGCGATTGGCCTATGTACGTGTATTTAATGGGTGCGCGGCCACTTACACACGCAAGTACGTCAGCGAACCTGTATCCCGTGGTGCGTGTGAATTTCCACACGCTATTGGCCTGGGAACTGGATTCCAGGGGTGCGCGGGTCACACGCTGTATCCCATGGTGCGTGTGAATTACCACACGCTATTGGACTGGGAACTGGATTCCAGGGGTGCGCGGGTCACACGCTGTATCCCGTGGTGCGTGTGAATTTCCACACGCTATTGGACTGGAAACTGGATTCCAGGGGTGCGCGGGTCACACGCTGTATCCCGTGGTGCGTGTGAATTTCCACACGCTATTGGACTGGGAACTGGATTCCAGGGGTGCGCGGGTCACACGCTGTATCCCGTGGTGCGTGTGAATTTCCACACGCTATTGGACTGGGAACTGGATTCCAGGGGTGCGCGGGTCACACGCTCGCTAGAACACGCGCAAAGCATAAAATTGCGGACTTTAACAATAACAAGCTCAGATGCCAGGATGAACATACCGTTCCTAGCAGCAGTGGCAGTGGGCTACCAAAGGAGGAGGAGGAGGATAGTCAGGGCCAGAATATTCACACCCAGAACCAGCCTTTTCGGGATGCCTGATGACCAGGTGTATGGGAGGTACAGGTTTCCACCACACATCATACTGGACCTGGTGACTGAGTGGGAGGATGACCTCACATCACCCACCCTGTGCTCCCAAGCACTCAGCCCCCTGGAGAAGGTCCTCAATGTACTGCACTTCTTAGCCACTGGATCATTTCAGCGGACAAGTGCCATAGTGGGTGGGGTGTCACAGGCCACCCAGTCACGCTGCCTACACCAGGTCTTGAACATCATGACTGCACGCCCATCAGTCCGCAGGCACATATACCTGCCCAGAACACCTGCAGAAAGGCATGCTGCCCCCCTGGATTTTTACGCAGTGGCACGATTCCCCAAAGTGCTAGGTGCCATCGACTGCACCCATGTGTCTCTACGTCCCCCCAGGGCATCTGAGCACATCTATAGGAACCGCAAGCACTGGCATTCCATCAACGTGCAGGTAGCATGTAATGCCAAGGAAATCATCACCTCAGTATATGCCAACTATCCCGGCTCCACCCACGACAGCTTCATTTACCGAATGTCCACCCTAAGCCGGGACCTAGAAGCTGGGCGGCATGGCGATACATGGCTGCTTGGTGAGTATGTATGCCACTGCACATGCATGCATGTTGGATACTGAACAAGGTCACAACCTCACCAATGATACCAATCCCCACCTCCACAGGGGACAGTGCCTACCCTCTCAGCCCCCACATGATGACGCCAATTCGGAACCCCACCACGCCACCCCAGGTAAGATATAACACAGCCCACATTACAACCAGGGGCATAGTGGAGCGCACATTCGGAGTGCTAAAGTCACGCTTTCGCTCCCTTGACCGTTCTGGCGGGCAGCTGTTATACGCTCCCCCAGTAGTGTGCAGGATCATAGTGGCAGCATGTGTCCTGCACAACGTTGCAACACGCCGGGGCCTGGCCGTGGACATGGTGGTGGCCCCACATCCCCAACCACATGCACAGCCGCTGCGCATCGGAGGGGAAAGGGCACGGGGGAGGCAGCCCGTACACAGCTAGTGGCTAATTACTTCACATAGAAATCACACCCCTGTGGAGTGCACACTGCCCTGGCACATTCCATCTGACAATCAATGATGACTCAACCTGACACTGATCCTGAATGTCTGGAGAATGAACCGGGAATACCATGTCAGCCTGAGATTGTTCACCTGGAAGTGTCACAATGTGTGCATCCCTACCCACACAGACACCACCAATGCAGTTTTGTGAAGTTACACATTGAAGCAGCTAAAATGAATACCCACTTGCAAAATGCAACAAGAGGACAGTGCCATGTCAGCCAACCCAACCCCAGCACTGCCACACGACACACCGTGCCATGTCATGATAATTGCAGGTAAACAAAGTAATCCCCACAACATGACATCACTCTCACTATGTACAGTGGCACTATTAGAAACCTGCAACACCTGAAATGCTCACAGCAATGCCGGACCAACAACATACTTGAGCACGTAGTACCATTAACATGACATCACAAATGTTACATATTAGTAGTCTCACCACCTGGAAATGCCTGCACTCCCACCACTACCAACTGTGCAGTGTTGTCGCCATGTAGAGTTGTAGGTGCACTGCTGCCAACATGGTCCCCATCTCCAGACTAGAGGTCCTTGTGTGGACTTGAGGAAGGGACCTGCAAATTGGGAGGTAGACACAGAAGAAGAGTTACACATCAATGCAACATGCAGTGTACAACACAACAGCAATATGCACTATGAATGTATACACAGTATTGACTACAGACTGGCCACACAGCTCATGGGAGTCCAACGTCACTGTGTAATTCACTGTCACTTGGGCACACCCTTTGCAAGCCCATGGAAACGGGAAGCAGGAGGGGTGTGTGTGACTCAAACCCAAGCATCTGAACCAAATACATTACAAGCCTGCATGTGCCCAGCCACAATGCAGCGTATGCCCACAGGAACCACGGAAGCCAACAGATCGAAGCCAACAGATCGAAGCCAACCGATCGAAGCCAACAGATCGTCCCAAAAATATTGGGAATAAAAGAAATCAAAATAAAAATAAAAATAAGAAACAATCAAAAATGGCCATTGATGGGCCCGGGGGGGGTTGGGGAGGCCACCCAGGAGGTCCGAGGACAGGATGCACACCAGAACCCACCTGCGTGGATCCTGGGAAGATAAAACACCTCCATGGGCTCATGGCCCACACGGCTACCCTATTGTGGGAGTATCACTGCTGTCGCTATTATCACCCTGTGCAGCTGCATCCGGAGGTGGTTGCACTATGGGAGGCAGCCCACGCAAGGCCCTAGTCTGCTCCTCCATGGCTGCAAGCATGCGGGTGTGGTAGGTCTGGTTCTGGAGGATGAGTGTGCGGAGGTCCCCATGCAACAACTCACGGGATGCCCGGACCTCCGCCCTCGTTGCCTGCATCTCAGCTGAGAGCGTACGGGTGAGACGCTCCAGCTGCTGTTCTGTCCTTTGGTGTGTTGAAGCCTCAAGCTCAACAAGAGTCGTCCTGAGGTGTAGGAGCTCCTGCCTCAGGGCTTCCCTGTGGCCCTGGGACTCAATGGAGATGGCCTCCTGCAGAGTCGCCAGTGCCGCCCGCCTGTCCCTGTTGGACCCCAACATGTCCTCCCTGTGTGACTGGCAGATGGAGTCGGTTGCCTGCTCTAGTCGCTCCATCAGCCTTTCTGGGGGGACAATGGAAGTGGCCACCCTATCCATGGCCTGAGCCATCATCTCGGATGATGCAGCCTGTTGGGTAGCCATACCGTAAATGGATTGCTCCCATGCGGTATTGCCGGGTGGTGTACGGCCACCACGTCGGCGGGCACCACACCTGTCTGGGGCAAGGCGAACTGCGCCTTGCTGTGCCGGCACTGCCTGAGGCTGCAGGACTGCATTCCCCCTCTGATCTGCTGGCCCAGGAACAGGATCAGATGTCGCGGAGTGTGACCCTGCATCCGTAACCACCGAAGGCGTAGCTGCCAACACTGACATCCCCATGGAGGGTACTGACCCTGGTGCAGGTGGGTGAGACAGAACAGAATCCCTCCCTGGAACACTCACCTGCGACGGCACGTAGGTCTCATCCGAATCAACACCTGAGTACAGCTCGGGGGAGGTGCAGCCAGAGACACCCCTTGAGAGCACGACCTGCAGCACTTGTGGGTTCTCCCCCACCACCACACCACGTCCCTCACTGGTGGTTGGTCGGCCCTGGGACACCTCCTGGGTCTGCGCCATCTCCACAACCCCAGCAGTATCAGGTGCGTCTTCCCCTGCAAAGACATGTAAACAAAGAAATGGAAACAGGCATTAGCACCATGGCACACATTGAGGGCTGAGAAGCAAGAGAACCAGTACTTGATTGACACATGTCCCACATGACTAAAACCCTCCCATGCATGCACCCTCACTGCGTATGAAGTGCAGGCAAATGGCACACACTGATGACACCAAGATGGAAGATGAACACATTTTCTGCATGCTGCCTGGCAGTGGCATCACACATTGGCCTGTGATTGGCAGGTGAAACACACATGCCATCACACAGATGGCATGTACCATTGCTATTGAGTGAAGATGGAGAGGAGGGCAGCACCTATTCATTCAGTCCAGTTCCCGCATGTAATAGCTTTTCTAATTCTAACAGGTCAGATTTTTCACCTGGAGCTGCCAGTCTGAAATGGTCAAATTGCACAGGGACATGTGTGTACAAATGATATCCAGGTAACAAAGTCACTCCACTTTACCATACCCATGTCAGACATGTGACTAGTGGACAGCGACATGCCTAGTGAAAGTGGTGGAATGCAAACAAACTGACTGAATGAACAGTGAAAAAGAAGCAAATATGTTGTGTCAAGGTGACACTTCAAGGGCAACTGGCGTGCAGTTGTGCTAGATGTCTACTGTTGGCAGAAGGGATACTGCTATGGCCAAATGCAGCTGCGCAGGAAGGATTGCATGAAGCACATGGCTGACCCATACGACTCAGGCGCACACACTCTCACCTGGCACCCGAACAGAAGCCCTCACACACACACCATGCACATGGATGACACACACATGCATGTGCACTCACCGGACAATGCCTCGTAATCAGCCAGATCTCCCACGCCTTGGATCTGTTCCTCCGTGACGTAGGTCCCAGCGACTGACTCATGTGGAGTGAGTTCCATGTCTACTACTGGAGACCCACCTCCAGTCACTAGAGTTGCGGCATGACTTGAGGCCAGCTTACTCTTTGCCCTGCGCTTTAGGTCATTCCAGCGCTTATAGCAATCATTGGCTGTGCGCCTCACGATTCCAAGGGCACTTACGATGTCCGCAACGGTCTGCCAGTGTGCCTGGCGTTGTGCAGGTGTGGTCTTGGATCCTGCAACAATGACCATCTCGTTGTCATGTCCGGACACATACTCGACAAGTGCATTCAGTTCGTCATCCGTGAAGCTGGGCTTCCTGGACGGGCCGGACTGTGTAGCCGTGTCTGGGGCATCAGCCTGTGCCGGACGAGCACTCTTCCTCTTCCGCTTGGAAGGTGGTGGTGATCCTGAGTGTCCTGCGCCGCTCTGGACACTAGGGGCAGGAGCCCTGGTGGACTCTGTATCAGGAGTGTGGGATTGCACACTCAGCATGGGAGTTGGTGCAGGCATTGGCTCTAGTGTGATGGTGTCAGGGGGAATGTCAGCAGCATGGACTAGGACCGACACTGTCCTGGCTGGGTGTGTGAGGGCTGGGGTGGATGGAGCCGCAGCTGCCCCTGCAGCCTCTCCGCCCTGCCTCCTTGGTGCAGCAGATGACCTTGCAGCCCCAGATCCACGTGGCATGATGGCATCAACGTGCACCAGCGCACGTGTCATAGCCCTGCTGTCCTGGAAGTCAGCCATGGAGTCAGCCAGGTCTGGTGCCACAATGGGCTGGTCCAACAAGGGCTGAGCATGGATGGTGTCAGCCACTTCAGCCTCAACGGGAGGGGGGGAGGGGGGGAGGGGGGGGGGTGATGGGTGCCCTTGACTGGTCCTCCACACATGGGGGGACAGGCTCACCCTGCAAGTTACGACCACGTCCCCTACCGGATCCACCACGGCCACCACTTGTGGCTCTTCCACCTTTGCCACCCTTACGGAATCCTCGCCTCCCAGCCATGGCACTGATATTAATGTGCGTATGGGAGTGGCTGTAGACAATTGTCCTGGGCATTTGGGGGTCAAAGGGGTTGGGTACCAGATGGTAATTGTACCCTAGTGCTCTAGCACGGCTGATTGTAACCCCTGGGGAAAGATGACGGGTCACGCAACGCACAGGAGGCCCAAAAAAGGGAGATGACGTGCACGCAACCCCTCCTAGACCACGTGTGCAGAAAGAAAAACCTGCACTACGCTGTGGCACCCAGTAACACAAGAATGAACGTATGCGTGTCACACGCAGCCTAGAATGACCTCTGAAGGGGTAGGCTACACACGGGGCAAGCACAGAAGTTGGATACGTGCGTGACTCACCGTCTGCCAGGTAAAAGAGCGTGAAAAATGAGCGCGTTTGGCTGGCTAAACCCCCGCCAAAAGAAGATGTGTAAGCTGTCTGAGAAGACAGGTCAACAGTAGAAGGGGACACTGTTTGAGGGAACAGGCCCAGGTAAACCAGTAAAAGAGAAAAAAGAGAAAAAGCTGTCAGAGGTAACAGGGAATACGAACTGGAAACGCCGTGAAGTAAATCGCGTGTGAAACGACAAGAAGTACAGAATTCACCCACTCGCTCTCCACGAAAAGCACGTACAAGGAAATGGTGTTCTACATGTACCTTATATACTGGCCCACACGTACAGCGTCACTTACGCGGCGTGTACATTCACCAATCACACGCTTTGTCACTCCTGCGTGTAGATCCATTTTCACCAATCACATGCTTTGTCACTTCTGCGTGTAGATCCATTTTCACCAATCACACGCTTTGTCACTTCTGCGTGTAGATCCATTTTCACCAATCACACGCTTTGTCACTTCTGCGTGTAGATCCATTTTCACCAATCACATGCTTTGACACTGGGACGTGTCACGCAACAATTTCCTGCACGTGCAGGTGACTATAGGCGCGCATATGCTGTTGACGGGTTTACGCGCTAAGGGCCTTTGCTGACGTGTGGGATTTCACTCCCTATCAGGCTGTCCACGCGTTCACACACGAGAGACCACGCTCCTGGCCAGGAGGCCAAATTACTGCCCCCAGAGCCCTGAGCACGCTCCCACCTGCTGCTGCCTGACTGCCTGCTGGCCACGTGCCCCACAGTGCTGGTGGGTGGGGGTGTTGGGAGACATGGGTGGGGGCCTGGTGGAGGGTGCCCCTGCACTGGTGGGGGTGGTGGGAGACATGGGTGGGGGCCTGGTGGAGGCTGCCCCTGGTGGCGGGGGGGGGTGGGGGTGGTGGGAGACATGGGTGGGGGCCTGGTGGAGGGTGCCCCTGGTGGCGGGGGGGTGGGGGTGGTGGGAGACATGGGTGGGGGCCTGGTGGAGGCTGCCCCTGGTGGCGGGAGGGTGGGGGTGGTGGGAGACATGGGTGGGGGCCTGGTGGAGGCTGCCCCTGCACTGCTGGGGTTTGGGGGTGGTGGGAGGCATGGGTGGGGGCCTGGTGGAGGCTGCCCCTGGTGGCGGGAGGGTGGGGGTGGTGGGAGACATGGGTGGGGGCCTGGTGGAGGCTGCCCCTGCACTGCTGGGGTTTGGGGGTGGTGGGAGGCATGGGTGGGGGCCTGGTGGAGGCTGCCCCTGGTGGCGGGAGGGTGGGGGTGGTGGGAGACATGGGTGGGGGCCTGGTGGAGGCTGCCCCTGCACTGCTGGGGGTTGGGGGTGGTGGGAGGCATGGGTGGGGGCCTGGTGGAGGCTGCCCCTGGTGGCGGGAGGGTGGGGGTGGTGGGAGACATGGGTGGGGGCCTGGTGGAGGCTGCCCCTGCACTGCTGGGGGGTGGGGGTGGTGGGAGGCATGGGTGGGGGCCTGGTGGAGGCTGCCCCTGCACTGCTGGGGGTTGGGGGTGGTGGGAGGCATGGGTGGGGGCCTGGTGGAGGCTGCCCCTGGTGGCGGGGGGGTGGGGGTGGTGGTAGACATGGGTGGGGGCCTGGTGGAGGCTGCCCCTGGTGGCGGGGGGGTGGGGGTGGTGGGAGACATGGGTGGGGGCCTGGTGGAGGCTGCCCCTGCACTGCTGGGGTTTGGGGGTGGTGGGAGGCATGGGTGGGGGCCTGGTGGAGGCTGCCCCTGCACTGCTGGGGTTTGGGGGTGGTGGGAGGCATGGGTGGGGGCCTGGTGGAGGCTGCCCCTGGTGGCGGGAGGGTGGGGGTGGTGGGAGACATGGGTGGGGGCCTGGTGGAGGCTGCCCCTGCACTGCTGGGGGTTGGGGGTGGTGGGAGGCATGGGTGGGGGCCTGGTGGAGGCTGCCCCTGGTGGCGGGAGGGTGGGGGTGGTGGGAGACATGGGTGGGGGCCTGGTGGAGGCTGCCCCTGCACTGCTGGGGGTTGGGGGTGGTGGGAGGCATGGGTGGGGGCCTTGTGGAGGCTGCCTCTGGTGGCGGGGGGGTGGGGGTGGTGGGAGACATGGGTGGGGGCCTGGTGGAGGCTGCCCCTGGTGGCGGGAGGGTGGGGGTGGTGGGAGACATGGGTGGGGGCCTGGTGGAGGCTGCCCCTGCACTGCTTGGGGGTGGGGGTGGTGGGAGGCATGGGTGGGGGCCTGGTGGAGGCTGCCCCTGGTGGCGGGGGGGTGAGGGTGGTGGGAGACATGGGTGGGGGCCTGGTGGAGGCTGCCCCTGGTGGCGGGAGGGTGGGGGTGGTGGGAGACATGGGTGGGGGCCTGGTGGAGGCTGCCCCTGCACTGCTGGGGGGTGGGGGTGGTGGGAGGCATGGGTGGGGGCCTGGTGGAGGCTGCCCCTGCACTGCTGGGGGTTGGGGGTGGTGGGAGGCATGGGTGGGGGCCTGGTGGAGGCTGCCCCTGCACTGCTGGGGGGTGGGGGTGCAGGGGGACATGAGCAGGTGTGCAGGGTAGTCCCCTGTTTTGTAGGCTGCCTGCAGGGGCCGTGGAGAGTGTACAGGGAACACCTGTGAGGACCCACCCAGCCTAATCGCGTGTGACTTCCCACGTACCCCTGTAATACACGTACCCAGCCAAATCGCGTGTGATGATTCCCACGCACCCCTGTAATACACGTACCCAGCCAAATCGCGTGTGATAATTCCTGCGCACCCCTGTAATACATGTACCTGGCCAAATCGCATCCCTGTAATACACGTACCCAGCCGAATCGCGTGTAAAACTTCCCGTGTACCCCTGTAATACACGTACACAGCCAAATCGCATGTGATAATTCCCGCGTACCCCTGTGATACACGTGCCCTGGCTAATCGCGTGTGAAACTTCCCGCCTACCCCTTTAATACACGTACCCTGGGCAATCTCGTGTTCAACTTCCCGCGTACCCCTGTAATACACGTACCCTGGCTAATCGCATGTAAAACTTCCCGCATACCCCTGTAATACACGTACCCTGGCCAATCGCGTGTTAAACTTCCCGCGTACCCCTGTAATACACGTACCCTGGCTAATCGCGTGTTAAACTTCCCGCGTACCCCTGTAATACACGTACCCTGGCTAATCGCGTGTTAAACTTCCCGCGTACCCCTGTAATACACGTACCCTGGCTAATCGCATGTTAAACTTCCCGCATACCCCTGTAATACACGTACCCTGGCCAATTGCGTGTTAAACTTCCCGCGTACCCCTGTAATACACGTACCCTGGCTAATCGCGTGTATAACTTCACGCGTACCCCTGATATGCACGTTACCCGCTTTGCGTTCCTTGTTTGGCAGCCCTGTAAACTGGTCCAGGGTTAGCGCAGCTTTGCGATGATTTAGCGATTTTGATGGCTTTTCCTTGCGCGAGGGCGTTCTTGGGGGCGTTACTGGCGCTGCTGCAGGGTCGCTGCGATACTCTGCGCCACGGCTGGTTTGGGAGCCTAAAATCCATGAATACGCTGTGCGCGGAAATCAGTTTTAGCGCACGTGCCTGGCGCAGTCAATCGCACGCGGACACTCTGCGCCAGCCGCTTGCGACACTTTTCTGCGAAATTCTATGAATTACCCTGACAGTGTTTTCTACTTCTGTCATAGCTAATTCTGCCTCATTTGCTATTAGTGGCTTTCACAATGGTTCTTGGCTTTCTGTTACAGAAGGTTGACTACTGTCGGGAGTGTCCTCATCTAGTTGGGCCTGGAGTTCTTCTTTGTGTTGCTGTTCATTGTACAACATTGTTTTGTACTGTGTAAAGTTTACATCTGTTATAATACTTTCATTTGCTTTGAAAGCATCTTCATAGGGATCATAGGTACCTAGTAACTCTTTTTCTTTACTCCATGTTTTAAAAAGTTGCAGCAGGGACATGTAATATAGTTCTTTATGTTGAGGAGTTTTTAATGACAATTCGATATGATTTATTAAGCTTTTTATCGTAGGTTTTACTAAGCTTCCTTCACAAATTGCCACTCTGTATCTACCTTTCTTTTCATCTGGTTTTATATTATTTTTGTATGTGAAGTTTTGGGCTATGTGCTATAGACACATGATTTCCAAAGTGGTACTCATGTTTGGGTAGTATGTGTCCAGTAAATTGTTTTTCAAAATGTCTTTGTTTTTGGGATAATTTTTGGCTATTGTTTCTATGTCCTCATGTGATTTCCGAACTCTTTTTCTAGATTTAGCAGGACCAAGACTTAGCCATACTATTTTTTCAGATTTTCCATACACGGCAGTACTGGTTGAATGGTCTGCAGCTTCATAGCAGCCACATTCTTCAGAGCATTTTTATTACTAAACTATACAATTTCGGTGACAGTGTTTTTTTCAAATGATAAGTCATCCTAGAGGTTTTCAAGCTCTGTTTTTTCTGCTTTGGTTAAGTAGGCTGTGACATATCGTGCAACTGCAGTGGAATTGTCTGCAATGTACTGCACATCTATGTTTGCATTCCATAAGAGGGCAATGATTGCATTGTAATCATTGATATATTTTTCTTCTTCTGTCCTTTTTATGTAATATGTGTTCTTAGGTGATTTACCTTTGACACTATGGGCCTCATAACGAGTCTGGTGGTAACCCTTAAATGCGGCGGTAGCACTATTACCACCACATTTAAGGGTCCACCAGATCATGGCTTTGGCGGATTTCCCTCAGCTCTGAGCTTAGGGGAAATCCGCAGCAAAATCACTGATTTTCGGTGCGATTACCGCCAGCGGGAAATCCGCCGGCGGCAATAGCGCAAATTTTCCCAATTGGGCCCAATGGGGAATGAGGGATTCCCGAATGGGCCCAATGGGGAATGGGCAATAACCCTTCTGCCAAACCCGTGATCCGGCGCTAATAGCGCTGGGGTTTTGGCGGTAGGGCTATTAGCGCCGGCGCTGCCCAACTCGTGATGAGGCCCTATGTCTAACTGAAGACATGAAGATGTTTACTTGACCTGTTGTTGTAAATGGTAAACCAAAGTGGCATTTGGTGTAGTATTTCCCTTTGTTTTTATATTTGCAATGACAATATTTCCCACATTTGTGTCTTTGAAATTGTAAAATGTGTGCATGGATGTGCATGTGTTGTTTGTGAAGGAATTTCAAAAGTGACATATTTTTCGATAAACTGTAAAACAGTGGCATGACTGTCTTGACCAAATTTAGGAGCATCTTTAATCCATAAAAGCATGTGGATATGTGGTGCTCCTCTGGCTTGATATTCCTTTCTCCAAAAGAAGTGTTGCACTTCTCTGAGGGGAGGAACAGTTTTATTACAAATAAAGTGTAGCATAGCAATGAAGCAATGATGGAAATATCTTTAAACATTAACTGGATCTAGAGAGCAGAGTTAGCCAGGTGTTAGTATAACTAGGTTTGTTTTGCTTTTGTTTGCTATGCGTAGGAAATCATGTAAATCTTCCCATGCATATTCTGCACAACTCAATGTAACAAACCAAGTGGGTGGGCCAAGGTTTCTCATCATACAGCATAAATCTCTGTGACGCTGGATCCAGTATTCTTTTGTACCACGCATGTTTGCTAAAAGATTTGTAATGCTTGACTGTAGAACCTCATCTTTTTCTTGCTCTTTTTGTAGTAATTGCGTAGTTGACATATTTTGAAAATGGGTAGCTGATTTCAATGTGTGTGCAACTGCGTAGCATAGAGTTGCTAGTTCACTTTCAAAGAGAAGGTGGAATATGTATTCCAAGTTTTGTCTAAATCTGGGATCTTCAGAATACATTCATAAAGAGCGGTATTCTGATGCTGTTATTTGTGTGGGTCTATCATCGTACCTTCCTCCTTTTCCAGTAGGAAATAGTAGAGGAAAGGCCGGCTTCTATACTTTTATTGTCACAACCCTCAACCCTGATCCTCACTGGCAATCCCATTGGCCAGGTGGAATCAGGGCTCGGATCACTAATAAGGCCTGGCATCCACTTCTCAGGCCCTCTTGGGGCCAGTCCTCGACCCTTGGCGCCAGGCTCATCAGTAAGGAAAGACATCTGCTTGAGGAACTACTTTATTTAGGCTTTCAGCCAACATGGAGGCATCCACTTAGCTTGATTCCTAGAACCAAGCTATGCGGTCTAGTGTTTTGGGTGTGGTGGCCTACGGACTACTTTATCTGGACTACTTTACAGTGGCTATTTAAACCACACCCGAACAAGACAACATGCTTCAAGTTACTTTGCTTCTAGCAACGTGACGCTCACTGTGTCCAGCTTTCTCAGAAGCCTGGTGAATTCCGGACCTACAGAAAAACCAATAACATTGTTAGCAGCAGAATCGTACCTGCATTCATCATCCTTCACTGCTCGCAGCTCCTGAGCAGCTCTGTTGGTGGAGTTCACTGCCCGGATCGAAGGACCTGAGAAAAGGAGGAAGACATCATTAAAGGAGGTAGTGGAGACATTACAACCACAAAGCGCTTAAAGACTTACCTGGTTGGTTGCTTTTCGGCCAGCATAGCTCCGGAACTCCATCTGCGCTGGGAACTCACTGCGACCTACGAAAAGAGAAAAGCACAGGTCAGTGAGGACAAGACATCGCTGCGCTACGCAAAGCGCCTCCTTACCGCATCGTAGCGCTATAGCGCACCATCATCTCCAGGTGAGAACCAGCATATCCAGTTCTCCAACCGGACACTCCACGCTCCTAGGGAGATAAAAAAAGAGACATTTAGAACAGAGAAAAGGCATGCAAAAATTATGATACTATCAACTGAAATAAAACCTACCTGAAAGACACTACAATGGCAGCAGTCAGTGAAGTAACTGGACCGCCCGCGCCCACAAAAGACAACGCTTCCCTGCCCAGAGAGCAGGACGGAGAGCCCACTGATTCCGACAACCAGGCGGAATCCCATCGACACAGAGACCACACCAGGGAATCATTGGGAAGGGCACCAACGACCAACTGGCTGGGTGGCATCCCCGTGGATACCAGGTGAGCGTAACATTTATCCCATATGCTGATTGGAGATCCTTTGGCTTGTCGCATTTGGTACATTTCTAGTGCATCATCTATGGTGTCTTTAGAGTGTAATGGATGAATTGTATAATGGTCTAAAATATTGGATACTGTAGCAGGATCTAGAAGTTGAAATTGACCAGTTTCTGGTAACTCTTGAATTATTTCAATTGTTTCTCTCAGGTTTTCTTCAATATTAATTTCTTTGGAGTATTCATCGTTGTCTTTTAGATATTGCAACGCTTGTCTAACTTTATGTAAGTCCACGAGTTGTTGCCAAATTTTTGTAGATACGCCATTTACTAAGACAATTAAAGATTGATCTATTGGGCGTTGCACTCCCAGAGTGTGTACATTTTCTTTCAGATCTAATGGTATATAAACTACTTTGCCACAAATGCCTTTCACTAATTCAGAGGGAGGTAATTTTGCTGTTTTTGGTTGAAGGTGTATTATTGCTTGAAATGGGAGCACTGTTTAAATTATGATGCTCTCATATAAATTGAGCTGTTGCTGGGGTTTTGGTAGTGGGAATAATTCCAAGTTATTTGTGATAGCACTTGAAGGAGTTTGGTTGTTATCAAGTATTGCAGTGCAGTAACTGCAAAGTTTTTAAGGGATCAGTGATTTTGTATTTGTTTTCTGCTATAAGGTACAGAGCTAATTCAAACCATTTTGAATCTTCATTGTCTTCTATTTGGTACGTTATGTCTACAGTTTTTGTGCTACTTTTATAAAAAAGTTCTGTGGCAACACACACACATGGTTTGCTACTTCAGCGGATTTACTTATACATTTTAGTATTTCTTTTTTGTATGTGTGTAGAAGAAGGTTGCCATCTGTATAGTTGTTGCTAGTCTGTTGTAAAGCTATTGCATTTTGTAAGTGGCTTTCACTTCCAAAATATTTTCTCTGGATATGCTTTATTTCTTTGAGTAGTTGTTTGGCTGTACCATGTAGACGATTGTTATTTAAATTGGCTAGTGCTAAAGCAGGACTAGCATAGTACAGTTTATGGACTAGATTTCTTATAGTTGAATGATGTATCATTTTGATATGATGTTAAGGTGCTTTTGCAAATAGGTCCTGAAATTCAGGCTAATGAATGTCCTTGTAGTCCTGTGTATTTGCGCACTGGACAGGCATCCATATTTTGTAGTATTTTCACTTTGAATTTGTCTTTGCTTTTTACACACTATTTGAGGAACTGGCGTAAACATCTGAAAGATTTTTTGGAAATGTTATACATTGACGTGCCCGGCCATTTGTACAGTGGACGTTTTGGTTCAGTGGAATGGAGAGGTGATACTGAGTTTTCTGGGGATATTTTTGTGAGCAGCATTTCTTGTTCCATTATGGTATTATTAAGTTTGTCATACCCTCATCGACTGCTTTGTATGGCAATTGGGTTTGTTTGCTTTTGTTTGTATGCTTCTTCATTAAAATATGGTTCTGTGCTTGTGGTGTGGGTCCATTCACGTCCACAGATATTTCAGAAGTTATTTTTGTTGACATTCCGTTTATTGAGAATTCTTTTTTGTAGTTTAGTAGTTAGGTTTGTTAGTGGTTTCATTCTGTTTAAAACTAAAATAAATAACTTCCTTTTGAGAAGGTTGCACTGTCTATGAGAGTGAAGGCTCACTCCCCATCTTACACATGCAAATACAAATGAATATGAAACACCCCAATGGGGAATGAGACTAAGAGAACAGGTTGCAAGAGTTAAGTATTCTTTGTAAAGAATTGGAATCCAGAGAACTCTGCTGCCCCCAGTGCGCTCTGGCAAACAATACAAAGATATTGGCTTATGAGGGGAAAAAGCATCATCACTGACATCACACTATATGGGACTACAAATGCTTGGGTTTGGGTGAATAACATTGACACATATACGGCTATGGGTTCTGCATCATCTTGATTGGTTGCTCCATTGGTGGGAGGGTGAGCATCAAGTGGTCCGGCTGCCAGTGTCCAGGAGGGGTCAGGGTCAGGTCTCGGTGAGGCAGGGCAGACACTAACTAAGATAGCATAAAAAACTACCACTAGACATATAATGAACAATGATCATCAGTATAAGCTTCAGTAAATCTTCTTTGAACCTATAAATTGCATGCATAAAATCAGAGCATCATTCATTATGAATTATATGGAGTTACCAGGCTTAGGGGTCTTGGTCAGTATGATAGCATCAACCATGGGGTGGGTCTGAGTGCATCAAAGCAACTATGATGCATGCTGGCATTTGTTAGTTCTAAGGTGCAATATACTTTGACAGAGGTCTAGTTTTAGTAGGGGTCACACTGGGGTGGGCTTCACAGTGGGGTCACACCTCTGGTACATCAAGGGAATACCTTAAGGGGCACAGGGTTATAGTGGCAATAATTTTCCAACAGCTGGGGGTAAGAGGGCACAGGCAGGTTTGTGGAGATGGACGAGATACAAGTCATGGTTTGAGCCGGTTCACACACAGGACAGTGATCTCAGAGGAAGAGTGAAGATGATACATTAGTATATTTGTTTCAATTGGCCCCTGCGCATCCGTGAGAAATGGAACTGTGAAGCTTTTAGCCAGAGAGAGAAAAGGTGGGGGCCATGAGCGCGGAGTGCATGGTCCTGCAGAGGGGAGAGAAGCCTTTTTGTATTATCGCAGTGAGACCCAGTCCAAAGATGTAGCCGAGGGCACAAAAAATGGATGCCAAGTGTCCCCGACAACAGCCCCGCTTAAGACGAAGGCAATGGAGGCATTCCCCGCTATTGTGTGAGCAAGTGGTCTACATTGTGCTGAATGGGTGAGGGGGGCCTAGACAACCCCTAACTCCCACACAAGAACTTCTAGGATCAATTTTCTACAGTAGGTTTTAAGGGTTGTGCATGATGTGTCTCCTGTTTCATAAGGTTCCGAAGGACTCTGTGGCGGAACATTTTTTGTAAAATATTTTTTTTGGTCTGGTTAGTTGCCACTACTTCAAGATTTATAGGTGCAGTGTTAGCAGAAGTGGTAGCTTGTTAATCACTTACTGTTTCGTTTTACATTTCGAAAGAGGAGGCAAAGTTTCTGTACTGGAAGCTTTTTTGTTTTGCTTAATGACTGTACCTGCTGTTTTGTTTGAAATTTTTGTACAAATTCTGCTAGAGATGGATGCTTATTTTGGACACCTTTATTTTGATCTGTTCTAATTCTGCATTGCTTTCTATGGAGTTGCTTTTTGGTAGGCATTATTTGGGGTCTGTTGGAGAAAAAAAGAAAGTGTGGGTTGGGCTGTTGTGCAATGTGTGTGTGCCTTCTGCATGAGTGTCTGAGTATGATGGTAAGGATACATGTGGAGGTGTGTGATTCTGCAAAGGCCAGCTACAACAAGTTGGGAAGGCTATTCTTCTATTTGTGTGTTACTATACTGGGGTTCAGATGACAATACAAAGTATGCTAGTGGTGAGAGGAAGCACTAATACTAAATCTAATGGTATAGAGTTAATACAGTTGTTTGTTCTCTAATACTAACATTCTAGTGTGTTTGAATAACAGTTACAACATTATGGTAGCATTGTACTTACTTTTTTGTATGGAAAGAGTAAGTTCCCTCTGAGTTCTTCTTCATACTTCAGATGCTGCTGCTTTTCAGGAGAGTGGACTTCACTGCAATTGTAAAAGAAAGAAGTTAGTACATTTGTGTGTTTATAGAACTGTTGTTAATTTAGACATTGATTTTTTTTCTTTTTGTAGTAGTAGTGTTTTTTGATAACTGAACATAGTTTTTACATGCAGTTTCCTTTGCCTATGTGCAGCCTGTATATTTTACTTAGAATCTGTTAGTTGAACATGTTTTACAAATTAGTATAATAGCAAGCGTATAAAGCTCACTTGGCTTCTTAAGGCTGTGTTATTGGATGTTAGGTGATTGAATAAATAATCATATACTTATTTTGCTATTTTTTTAGGGTAAGTGGCAGAAAAGCATGGAATGTATGCATTTCTGAAGGTGTGGGAAATAAATCAGAAGGATTTGATGTAGTGGTGTTGTTTCAGCTGGGAGCCTTTCTAATGGTAGTGTCTATCTGTGTGCATGAATAAAGATGCATGTATTAATCCTGGCTGCGTGTAATTTTATAATACACTACAAAGTCTTTTTCTACAATTTTACTGTTATTTCTCCCATCTTTTAATATGAAATTACACTTTTTTAGATAGCTGTGTGTGTAAACAAACATTTGGAGAGCAGACAGGTTTGCAAGTGACAGTTGATCATAGCAGATGGGAGAAATGACAGTAAGTTCATTTTACAGGTTATACAGGTTAAGTGGCAGTTACCCTGTTTATATGCATGTATACAACAGCTGTACATGTACTGTGCAGAAAATATGCATACCTGTAATTTGTGTTCATGCATGTGGATATGCATGAAGCTGTAAGAAGAAATCTTGGAGAGTTGTACAGTAGTTTTTGTAGTAGGTGCTTTCCAATTACATGAGAATTGAACTCAGAGTGATCAACAGTACATCTGAGGTGCTGAACTATGATGATGGATTTAGATGTAAAGTTCTTTGATGTGATTGGTGGATGGTTGTGTGACTGCTTAACAGTAGCCAATGAGGGAATGGTGCAGAGAGGGAAGTGGAAAGAGTAGAAGGGCAGCCCAAGAGTTACATGCTCCCGGATACTGCGGCTGTCTGCGGACAGGGCGTGCCACATACGGGACTTCTGAACATATTTGGCATGGAAATAGGACTTTAGGGATTAGCCAATCAGGTGTTGAGGTTGTGGTTTGTGTTGAAAGAGGCTGTATGTAGTGAAGATGGCATAGGTGGAGAAAAAGTCAGAGTGTTGGTGGGTGGAGATATGTTTGTGCATGGTTTGGAGCAGTAGGCTAAATGCAGGAATGTGGCAAACAATGTTGATGTTAAAGGAGTGGAGATGGTGTGGAGTACTGTGCCTGCTTTCAATGTGCAGGGAATTGTCAAGTTTGTGAAGATATGGGCACGGTAAATAGTCCCCATGTGGTAGTTTTGCACTGTGGTGCTTTGCATTTGGGCTATGTTAGTGCCCCTACTTTGTTGGCAGATTTGGAACACTCAGTTCAAGCACTAATTAAAGGCCTTCCAAATGCCAAGGTTGTTTTTCTGGTTTAGTAACTAGGGCTATATGGGCCAATAGTTCTGTTTTTTTTCCTCTGCAAAATATTGCTAGGTGTGCAATCAACCGAGGCATGTTTGCTTCCATGCTTAGAGCTGGTATGTTCTTTTGTAATAATGAGAACATTGCTTCTGGTAATGTAGTTTATTTTAAAGAAGATGGCATGTCTTTATCTTTTATGGGAAATACCATGTTGTTTTGGAACATAAGGGTTGCTTTGGAGAAGCTAATGTGAAGATTGTTGGAGTAAAATAAGAAAAGAAAACAAAAAAATACAAAATAAAAGTATTCTCTCAAGCATCTAAAAAAAAACAAAAAAAGGCTCTTTTCAGAGCCAACCTCAAATGGGAAATGGGGCACATTATTTAAATGTTCATTCCCCACGCTCAGAATTTTCGATTTGTCCACGGACACCGCGATACATATGGGGATCTTGGTGTTGAGAGACATTCAAATGAACCTGAGCTGAGCAAGGGATTGGTCATTAAGGTTTACTAGGTGTGATGTGTAAGGAGAGAATTTGTCAGAAAGTATTTTTTCGGAGAGGAGAGCAGATAGCTATGGCTGTGTTTTAAAAAGCAGATTATCTGGATTTTGGGAGACTCATGGATAAATTGGTTGGAGGTGCATGCAGATCGCTGTGGAGTGGCTGCACATCTTGGATTCCCTCATGTGGAAGTGCACAGGCATGGAGTGCATGGAATGAAGTGCCTGGATTTGGGACCTCTTTGTGCTACTTTGGTGACACAGCGTCATCCAGGCATTTTTATTATTCATTGTGGAGGGAACAGTTTAGGACATGTGTCTGGAATTTCTTTGCAATTTGCAATGAAAGAAGGACTTTGGAAGGTCATGGACATGTTTCCAAATTCCCAAGTAATTATTTCCTGTATTGCGCAGAGACAAATGTGGGTGTCTTCTTCTTCATTTGAACATATTATGTTTCGTAGCACATACATTTTTCGCAAAGATGGAGTACATCTTACTTATGCTGGCAATCAGATTTGTTTGTGCGAAATATACAAAATGCATTGCAACCTTTTTTGGAATTACAGTAATCAGTTTTGCAGTAGGTGTTAATCATTTGAAGTTTTTGAAATACAAAAAAACACCACCAAAAGGCTCTTTTCAGAGCCACCACTTCCTCCCAGAGAAAAGTGCAATAGTTCTAATAGGGCAGCCCCTCAAAAATTCTAATGTACGCAGACTGTCCACGGACTTCTAAAAAATGCACATGGCCCTGCACTATTTATTTGTCATTTTTATTTTTAAACTGTGAAAGGCGGCTCTGAAAAGAGCCTTTTTTGTTTTTGTTTTTGTTTTATTTATTTTTTGTTTTTTCAAACATGACACACAAGGAAAGGAGGGGAAAGGAGGGTAAGGAAGGGAGACCAACCACAGGGATAAGAAAGGGCAGGTGTAGAGAGGAAGTTGTAGGGTGGGCCTTATTCAGGTAGATAGCAGACCTTCTCATGCTCCTGGACCGCAGTCTCGAAAGCACTGCGAAGGTTCTCCCCCCTGCAGAGTACTGCATCGCAGTACATGCACAATATTGTGACCCTCGAAAGATAAGGGTCAACAGCATCATGAATGGCTTGCGAGGGAGCTGGAGGGATGCGCTGTCCCATAGGAGTGTCTCTTGTGGTGGCAGAAGCGGAAACAGAGGATGCTTATGGGGAACTCAACCTAATAAGTTTATCGCAAAGTACAACCTTACGAATAGCCCCACCGTGGAACGAACTCAGGTGTTGCTTCATTGATGTCATACCAAAGCTATACGAACCAGGCTTTCCACGACTCAGCACCATGCGGGCACTGTATGCAGATCACCTTAAATGACACAGCTTTTGGCACTCCATCAAGAGCGGTAAATAACAGCCATACCCAAGACTCACGATGAGTGCTGGTAGTAGGAACTTCCACTACCTAATCCTCTGCATCTGTCAGGACCACTGTGAGGGGGCACAAGTTGTGCCACAAGCAGACTCCCACCAGAACCCTGAGGGCCTTAAAGCCACTGCAAAAGGGCACCTGGAGCCAGTCCTGGCACCTTTGGCACCAGGCTCATATGTAGGAAGGAAGGGCTGTTCAAACTAGGTCCCATTTATGTACATGGGCCTTTAAATCCTACATGGATGCACCCACACAGTCTAGTTCTAAGAACCAAGCCATGAGGTATAGTGTATTGGGTGTGCCAGGCCTGAAACTACTTTCCCTGGTTCTACTTTACCTGGGCTATATAAACCACACCCTGACTGCAGAACACGCTTCATGTTATTCTGCAACCCACAGCGTGACGCTCACCGTGTCCAGCTCCTGGTCTTCAGCATCTTATTGTAATCCTGCAAGAACAAGAACAAGATTATTCTGTTTTACCTGAGAAAACACCATCCAGCACTCAGCATCTCAACTGGGCTGCAATCTGTGGAAACCAAGAGAAGAAGAAACATCACTCACCTGTGAGTACTAGCTTAAGGATTTCCAGAGAACCGCTACCACAGCTGCTGTTCGAACATTGTGACCTGCAATAACGAGAAAGGGAAAAACAATATTAGAATGCGTGCTTCCAAATCATCGAATTCTATCAGTCTTACCTGAATTCCATCGCGCTACGCCACGCTTCCATCCGGAGCACCACAGCAATATCTGCAAAGGAAAAGAGACATATTCAGGTTGTCTTTCAATATTAAACAACCGCACAGCGCTGTACTTACCTTAACGGATTCCGGGGGCCTGTTTTTCAACGTGCTGTCATCCACTCGCAGCACCACAGTGGCCTGTGAGGAGAAGAAGAAGAAAACACAGGTTAGCTTTACAAGACAATAAAGGTGCTGCGCTTCGTGCTTTCTCTTACCTAGAAAATGTGCCTCTCCATCCAGCACGCCAGCATCAAGACCTTCCACCTGAAAAGAAGGAGATAAATACATTCACGAATTCCCACCATAAACAGAACAAAGACTTACAATTAACAAACCTAGCTGCCTACCAGCAGATTCAGGGTCACAGCAGGTCTGGACCCAAGGAAGGCATACTGCACCAGTGAAGCAACTCGTGCAGCTCGCCAATAAACGTCAAGCACCCCTGCACAAGAAATGCAGGACGGATAGCTCACCCTACAAATAACTAAGATGAGAATAGAACCCAGTGGGAAGGGAATCAGTCAGAGGGAGGTGGGAGATTCACCCTTTTGAGACAGTTATCAGAAATTCTCCCTTCTGTAATTGCAGATTAATTATTCAGCACTGGGCAAGTACGCATCCAGGGTTCCAGATCTCAGAGCCGTCCAGACGCCCCTGGGGATATCAGGTGAGTGTTACATCATCCTCTTCATCCCTCTCCTATGCATCCTCACGCCTGTTCCCCTCTGTAGGCACTTGGTTAGGTGGTGGTGGTGGAGTGGGTGGGGGTGCTGGTGAAGCTGAAGCAGCCACGGTTGCCATCTGGATAACAGCAGGCAAAAGTCACCAGCAATGCAGTCAATGCAGGTCAGGAGCAATGCTCTGTCAGGTAGTCAGAAGCACAATGAGGGTGAGCTCTGGGGTGTGGCCTTTTATAGGGGTGCAGATGCATGCTTCGCGGACACCCACACTGTCCATGGACATGCCGAACACCAAAAAAGGGCTAAAAAAGTTACAAAAAGTATGTAGATCGCCAGGGACATTGTCTGGGACATTTGCAATGGTGAACTTTTACTGTAAAATACCTTGGATTGCCAGATAAGCACTTTTTAAATGTTCGGAGGCTCGGACAGTGTCCTCAAATAAGGACACACGCTCAGCGTGGGTGCAGTCACATGATGACATCACCGACACATTTGCAAATGGGACGGCTGTCCATAGGACACCAAATACGCAGGGTCAGTTGTGCGCATGCGTGCAAGTGTTCTACGGACAGTGTTCTAGTCCCCAAACTAATTAAAAGTGAGACACAAGTGCGGCAGACAGTTACGGACAGGCACAATATTCGTAGGACCCAAAAGTGCGCTGCGCATGTGCGCAGGCGTTCTACGGACAGTGTCGAAGTCCCTGAATAAAATAAATGCACATCATAACTTTACAAACAGGTCGACAGGATAAGTGTTCTACAGACATATTCATTCTAGTTGCGGACATTGCGAACAGGGGGATGTTCTTAGGACACCTTAATTTAAATAATTACGGAATTGCGAACGGATGTAGTGTCCTGTGGACACCCCCATTTTAATTACGAACAGTCAGAACAAGTATAGTGTCCTTAGGACATACCCATTTTGGTTACTTACGGACATCCCGGACATCAAGAGTGTTCTAAGAACACCTCCATTTTGATTGTGGACAGTACGAAAAGGTAAAGTGTCCTTAGGACACCCCCATTTTGGTTAATTGCAGACATCCCAGACATCGAGTGTGTTCTAAGAACACCCCCATTTTGATTGCGGACAGTACGAACAGGGATAGTGTCCTTAGGACACCCCCGTTTTGGTTAATTACGGACATTCCGGACATTGACTGTGTTCTAGGAACACCTCCATTTTGATTACGTCCTTAGGACACTCCCATTTTGGTTAATTGCGGACAGGTGGACATCATGTGTGTTCTAAGAACACCTCCATGTTGATTGCAGACAGTACACACAGGTATAGTGTCCTTAGGACAGCCCCATTTTGGTTAATTGCGGACATCCCGGACACCTGAGCTGTCCGCGGACATCCCAACTGCCTTTTTAAAAAAAATAAGACACAGAGGAATAAAGTAACAACACAGATAATATTTTATTATTGTATACAAATATAAAATGTATGAAAGAGAGTGGGAAGCAGAAACTGAAACAAATAGAGGGGAATTAGGGGGAACAGGTACACATGGGACAGTGATATTTAATGTTTTCTTTTATGTGGTCCTCCATAAAATGTTTTAAAAGATTGACATTTTTCATTAACATATCCATTTTTAGTTCCATTTGCTGCAGAGCATTTTCTAATGTCTCACTTGGTATATTATTTTCGCTGTTTGTATGGTCTGTTAAAAAAATAACATGTGTCAAGTACACATAAAGTAATGGTTATTATTTGGCTTATATAGATTAGTGTTGTGTCTACCATTAGAATCACTGTCTTCACTCATTTCATCCTGTGGGAAATTTTCTTCCAGCAATTCCAAAGTACTGGACATTTCTGTGTAAAAAAAAATATATGTTAGTTTTCGTGTACCTAATATAGAACATTTATAAATATATAAAATAAATGTAGTTTACTTATTAGTTTTTGGTAAGTTTTGCTGTTACTGCTATGTAGGTGTGCTGTTGCTTTTTGCTGTGCTGTTTGTGTAAGGTAATTATGTTGGAGGCATATTTATTTTGTTTTGGTATATTCCATTCTGGTGCATATGCTATTTAAATGGACAGTTGATGTCTTCCATATATAGGTTCCACTTCTTATTTATTATTAAATGTAATGTGTTTATGTGCTGCTTGTTGAACTTGTTCAGTGTTTCTGTTGCATGATACAACAATGTAAGATACCCCCTGAGTTTTTTTTTTAGTGTTGATGTTGACCGCGTCCATCCGCAGACATGCGCACAGTCCGCGGACATCAAAATCACTAGGTAGGGGTTCAGTATGTTCTATGTTACATGTATATAAACTAAGGGAATCCTAGTAAACACCTATCAAATTCACACTATGTATATCTATATTCAGTTAAAAAAAATTGAAAGGGGCCCCCAGGGGTCCCTCGCGATATGGAAACAAGGCAATAACCATACACGAAAAGATGCGCCAGAGACGAGGTTCAAATTCCCAATGCTAGGGTTTATTGCAAGCAAAATAGACCCAATTGGCCAATGCTGGTCTCACGCCCTGCAACGTGTATTTTCTAGACCTCGAGGGACGCAAGAGAGCGAATTACGTACATCAGTTACATATATACAAAATGCATATCATACAATCAGCTATGTCATGTTTAACACCCCCCTTTATCAAGTTTCTTTGACCTGTACCTGCAAGTACTGTTGGCTGTGGACTGGACTGCTCCGCCCGTTGGACTTTTTACACAGTGCTGCTACGGCCCTCTGTTATACCGTGCTTCTCTGCCCTACTGCCGTTTGTACGGCTCGGACTTCTTGAAGGCTGGAGGACGTCCTTTTGTGTGACACAGCTTGCCTGGCCCTTGCGTGTGGAAAGGAGGTGACTCTTTCTGAACTCAAACTCTCCCTAGGGAAGGGAACTCCTCCCCTCTCAATCTTGTTATTCTTTATTTAACATCTGTGTTTGAGGAGTGCCTAATCCCCTCCTGTGTTGTGCTTTCCCCGCCCGCAGGTTTCCTTTGCACCGGAGGCCCCTTCCCCCTGTGCTGCGTGACGTCCAGGAAGCTCCCATAAAACACTGCCCCTCGCGCACCAGCGCCGCGCACCAACCAAGTACCTGCAAGTATTGTTGGCTGTGGACTGGACTGCTCCGCCCGTTGGACTTTTTACAGAGTGCTGCTACGGCCCTGTGTTATACCGTGCTTCTCTGCCCTACTGCCGTGTGTACGGCTCGGACTTCTTGAAGTTTTTGAAATACAAAAAAACACCACCAAAAGGCTCTTTTCAGAGCCACCACTTCCTCCCAGAGAAAAGTGCAATAGTTCTAATAGGGCAGCCCCTCAAAAATTCTAATGTACGCAGACTGTCCACGGACTTCTAAAAAATGCACATGGCCCTGCACTATTTATTTGTCATTTTTATTTTTAAACTGTGAAAGGCGGCTCTGAAAAGAGCCTTTTTTGTTTTTGTTTTTGTTTTATTTATTTTTTGTTTTTTTAAACATGACACACAAGGAAAGGAGGGGAAAGGAGGGTAAGGAAGGGAGACCAACCACAGGGATAAGAAAGGGCAGGTGTAGAGAGGAAGTTGTAGGGTGGGCCTTATTCAGGTAGATAGCAGACCTTCTCATGCTCCTGGACCGCAGTCTCGAAAGCACTGCGAAGGTTCTCCCCCCTGCAGAGTACTGCATCGCAGTACATGCACAATATTGTGACCCTCGAAAGATAAGGGTCAACAGCATCATGAATGGCTTGCGAGGCAGCTGGAGGGATGCGCTGTCCCATAGGAGTGTCTCTTGTGGTGGCAGAAGCGGAAACAGAGGATGCTTATGGGGAACTCAACCTAATAAGTTTATCGCAAAGTACAACCTTACGAATAGCCCCACCGTGGAACGAACTCAGGTGTTGCTTCATTGATGTCATACCAAAGCTATACGAACCAGGCTTTCCACGACTCAGCACCATGCGGGCACTGTATGCAGATCACCTTAAATGACACAGCTTTTGGCACTCCATCAAGAGCGGTAAATAACAGCCATACCCAAGACTCACGATGAGTGCTGGTAGTAGGAACTTCCACTACCTAATCCTCTGCATCTGTCAGGACCACTGTGAGGGGGCACAAGTTGTGCCACAAGCAGACTCCCACCAGAACCCTGAGGGCCTTAAAGCCACTGCAAAAGGGCACCTGGAGCCAGTCCTGGCACCTTTGGCACCAGGCTCATATGTAGGAAGGAAGGGCTGTTCAAACTAGGTCCCATTTATGTACATGGGCCTTTAAATCCTACATGGATGCACCCACACAGTCTAGTTCTAAGAACCAAGCCATGAGGTATACTGTATTGGGTGTGCCAGGCCTGAAACTACTTTCCCTGGTTCTACTTTACCTGGGCTATATAAACCACACCCTGACTGCAGAACACGCTTCATGTTATTCTGCAACCCACAGCGTGACGCTCACTGTGTCCAGCTCCTGGTCTTCAGCATCTTATTGTAATCCTGCAAGAACAAGATTATTCTGTTTTACCTGAGAAAACACCATCCAGCACTCAGCATCTCAACTGGGCTGCAATCTGTGGAAACCAAGAGAAGAAGAAACATCACTCACCTGTGAGTACTAGCTTAAGGATTTCCAGAGAACCGCTACCACAGCTGCTGTTCGAACATTGTGACCTGCAATAACGAGAAAGGGAAAAACAATATTAGAATGCGTGCTTCCAAATCATCGAATTCTATCAGTCTTACCTGAATTCCATCGCGCTACGCCACGCTTCCATCCGGAGCACCACAGCAATATCTGCAAAGGAAAAGAGACATATTCAGGTTGTCTTTCAATATTAAACAACCGCACAGCGCTGTACTTACCTTAACGGATTCCGGGGGCCTGTTTTTCAACGTGCTGCCATCCACTCGCAGCACCACAGTGGCCTGTGAGGAGAAGAAGAAGAAAACACAGGTTAGCTTTACAAGACAATAAAGGTGCTGCGCTTCGTGCTTTCTCTTACCTAGAAAATGTGCCTCTCCATCCAGCACGCCAGCATCAAGACCTTCCACCTGAAAAGAAGGAGATAAATACATTCACGAATTCCCACCATAAACAGAACAAAGACTTACAATTAACAAACCTAGCTGCCTACCAGCAGATTCGGGGTCACAGCAGGTCTGGACCCAAGGAAGGCATACTGCACCAGTGAAGCAACTCGTGCAGCTCGCCAATAAACGTCAAGCACCCCTGCACAAGAAATGCAGGACGGATAGCTCACCCTACAAATAACTAAGATGAGAATAGAACCCAGTGGGAAGGGAATCAGTCAGAGGGAGGTGGGAGATTCACCCTTTTGAGACAGTTATCAGAAATTCTCCCTTCTGTAATTGCAGATTAATTATTCAGCACTGGGCAAGTACGCATCCAGGGTTCCAGATCTCAGAGCCGTCCAGACGCCCCTGGGGATATCAGGTGAGTGTTACATCATCCTCTTCATCCCTCTCCTATGCATCCTCACGCCTGTTCCCCTCTGTAGGCACTTGGTTAGGTGGTGGTGGTGGAGTGGGTGGGGGTGCTGGTGAAGCTGAAGCAGCCACGGTTGCCATCTGGATAACAGCAGGCAAAAGTCACCAGCAATGCAGTCAATGCAGGTCAGGAGCAATGCTCTGTCAGGTAGTCAGAAGCACAATGAGGGTGAGCTCTGGGGTGTGGCCTTTTATAGGGGTGCAGGTGCATGCTTCGCGGACACCCACACTGTCCATGGACATGCCGAACACCAAAAAAGGGCTAAAAAAGTTACAAAAAGTATGTAGATCGCCAGGGACATTGTCTGGGACATTTGCAATGGTGAACTTTTACTGTAAAATACCTTGGATTGCCAGATAAGCACTTTTTAAATGTTCGGAGGCTCGGACAGTGTCCTCAAATAAGGACACACGCTCAGCGTGGGTGCAGTCACATGATGACATCACTGACACATTTGCAAATGGGACGGCTGTCCATAGGACACCAAATACGCAGGGTCAGTTGTGCGCATGCGTGCAAGTGTTCTACGGACAGTGTTCTAGTCCCCAAACTAATTAAAAGTGAGACACAAGTGCGGCAGACAGTTACGGACAGGCACGATATTCGTAGGACCCAAAAGTGCGGTGCGCATGTGCGCAGGCGTTCTACGGACAGTGTCGAAGTCCCTGAATAAAATAAATGCACATCATAACTTTACAAACAGGTCGACAGGATAAGTGTTCTACAGACATATTCATTCTAGTTGCGGGCATTGCGAACAGGGGGATGTTCTTAGGACACCTTAATTTAAATAATTACGGAATTGCGAACGGATGTAGTGTCCTGTGGACACCCCCATTTTAATTACGAACAGTCAGAACAAGTATAGTGTCCTTAGGACATACCCATTTTGGTTTCTTACGGACATCCCGGACATCAAGAGTGTTCTAAGAACACCTCCATTTTGATTGTGGACAGTACGAAAAGGTAAAGTGTCCTTAGGACACCCCCATTTTGGTTAATTGCAGACATCCCAGACATCGAGTGTGTTCTAAGAACACCCCCATTTTGATTGCGGACAGTACGAACAGGGATAGTGTCCTTAGGACACCCCCGTTTTGGTTAATTACGGACATTCCGGACATTGACTGTGTTCTAGGAACACCTCCATTTTGATTACGTCCTTAGGACACTCCCATTTTGGTTAATTGCGGACAGGTGGACATCATGTGTGTTCTAAGAACACCTCCATGTTGATTGCAGACAGTACACACAGGTATAGTGTCCTTAGGACAGCCCCATTTTGGTTAATTGCGGACATCCCGGACACCTGAGCTGTCCGCGGACATCCCAACTGCCTTTTTAAAAAAAATAAGACACAGAGGAATAAAGTAACAACACAGATAATATTTTATTATTGTATACAAATATAAAATGTATGAAAGAGAGTGGGAAGCAGAAACTGAAACAAATAGAGGGGAATTAGGGGGAACAGGTACACATGGGACAGTGATATTTAATGTTTTCTTTTATGTGGTCCTCCATAAAATGTTTTAAAAGATTGACATTTTTCATTAACATATCCATTTTTAGTTCCATTTGCTGCAGAGCATTTTCTAATGTCTCACTTGGTATATTATTTTCGCTGTTTGTATGGTCTGTTAAAAAAATAACATGTGTCAAGTACACATAAAGTAATGGTTATTATTTGGCTTATATAGATTAGTGTTGTGTCTACCATTAGAATCACTGTCTTCACTCATTTCATCCTGTGGGAAATTTTCTTCCAGCAATTCCAAAGTACTGGACATTTCTGTGTAAAAAAAAATATATGTTAGTTTTCGTGTACCTAATATAGAACATTTATAAATATATAAAATAAATGTAGTTTACTTATTAGTTTTTGGTAAATTTTGCTGTTACTGCTATGTAGGTGTGCTGTTGCTTTTTGCTGTGCTGTTTGTGTAAGGTAATTATGTTGGAGGCATATTTATTTTGTTTTGGTATATTCCATTCTGGTGCATATGCTATTTAAATGGACAGTTGATGTCTTCCATATATAGGTATAGGTTCCACTTCTTATTTATTATTAAATGTAATGTGTTTATGTGCTGCTTGTTGAACTTGTTCAGTGTTTCTGTTGCATGATACAACAATGTAAGATACCCCCTGAGTTTTTTTTTTAGTGTTGATGTTGACCGCGTCCATCCGCAGACATGCGCACAGTCCGCGGACATCAAAATCACTAGGTAGGGGTTCAGTATGTTCTATGTTACATGTATATAAACTAAGGGAATCCTAGTAAACACCTATCAAATTCACACCATGTATATCTATATTCAGTTAAAAAAAAATTGAAAGGGGCCCCCAGGGGTCCCTCGCGATATGGAAACAAGGCAATAACCATACACGAAAAGATGCGCCAGAGACGAGGTTCAAATTCCCAATGCTAGGGTTTATTGCAAGCAAAATAGACCCAATTGGCCAATGCTGGTCTCACGCCCTGCAACGTGTATTTTCTAGACCTCGAGGGACGCAAGAGAGCGAATTACGTACATCAGTTACATATATACAAAATGCATATCATACAATCAGCTATGTCATGTTTAACACCCCCCTTTATCAAGTTTCTTTGACCTGTACCTGCAAGTACTGTTGGCTGTGGACTGGACTGCTCCGCCCGTTGGACTTTTTACACAGTGCTGCTACGGCCCTCTGTTATACCGTGCTTCTCTGCCCTACTGCCGTTTGTACGGCTCGGACTTCTTGAAGGCTGGAGGACGTCCTTTTGTGTGACACAGCTTGCCTGGCCCTTGCGTGTGGAAAGGAGGTGACTCTTTCTGAACTCAAACTCTCCCTAGGGAAGGGAACTCCTCCCCTCTCAATCTTGTTATTCTTTATTTAACATCTGTGTTTGAGGAGTGCCTAATCCCCTCCTGTGTTGTGCTTTCCCCGCCCGCAGGTTTCCTTTGCACCGGAGGCCCCTTCCCCCTGTGCTGCGTGACGTCCAGGAAGCTCCCATAAAACACTGCCCCTCGCGCACCAGCGCCGCGCACCAACCAAGTACCTGCAAGTATTGTTGGCTGTGGACTGGACTGCTCCGCCCGTTGGACTTTTTACAGAGTGCTGCTACGGCCCTGTGTTATACCGTGCTTCTCTGCCCTACTGCCGTGTGTACGGCTCGGACTTCTTGAAGGCTGGAGGACGTCCTTTTGTGTGGCACAGCTTGCCTGGCCCTTGCGTGTGGAAAGGAGGTGACTCTTTCTGAACTCGAACTCTCCCTAGGGAAGGGAACTCCTCCCCTCTCAATTTTGTTATTCTTTATTTAACATCTGTGTTTGAGGAGTGCCTAATCCCCTGCTGTCTTGTGCTTTCCCCGCCCGCAGGTATCCTTTTCACCGGAGGCCCCTCCCCCCTGTTCTGCGTGACGTCCAGGAAGCTCCCATAAAACACTGCCCCACGCGCACCAGCGCCGCGCACCAGCCAAGTACCTGCAAGTACTGTTGGCTGTTCGCGTGGAGCTTGGAGGCGGCTGCAAGGTCTCCCCCGCCCTGTTTGTGCATGATAGTTTATGCTTTTATGGTGGCCGAGAACGCAACTTAGTCCACCTCCTGCCATACATTTCGGTTTTCGCACTATTAAGAGCGGTAAGTGCACCGTTGCAAGCATCACTGGAGTCCCTGTGTAATTTTTCCTACATCCCTGGCCTGTCCCTCTATAGGAGACCACGGGCCGAAGGCTTTTCCCAGAGCGCACTTTTGAAGTGCATGCGAAAAGTGCAAGCTGGTTACGCCCGTTGGGTCACTGGGTGGTGGGCGGTGATGTCACGTCGACATTGTAGCAGATAGTGGAGGCGGGATGGACCGAAATTGTATCGAAGGGTAGAATTAGAATATCCAAGGTGATCACTGGAATAGTATAAGAGGTAGGCATTTATACTTCCGGCACTCGCCCCCATTGTGCAGAGCAGAGTCTGGACTGTTACCTAACACTGTTAAAAAAAAATTTGGACTACGTCGAGGCGTCGCAATAGCTTTGAATATGTGTACAGTCGTTCTTCAACTAGCGATCCTTCCGCAAATGGTCTAGGTATTAGGACTGAACAAGGTTTGGGGGTAAGGATGTATGATGATATTCTCTCAGCCCCTTTGATCTTTATTCCAGTAAAGAACACGATGCGCATGGCAATGAATATGCCCTTGCCGCCTTCCCCTCCGGAGCCTAGTGACTCCCTGATATTGGAGGGAGCAGCCATGGCACATTCCTCCATGCTATCCCTAGGAGGAAATATCTCAAATAAGCAGGACATAGCATCTAGTTCATCCTTGTTTGAGAATATTGTGAGAAAAAATGGAATTATTATACCTATTTCTTCCTTTTTGGATACTCCCCCTGACTTCTTTTCGGCGGAGGCCGAAGTATGCAATATGTCTCAACATCTACATGAGCTCCCCTCTCGACAAACACCCGTAATGAGGGGATTTCCTGAACAAAATATGGTACAACTGAAATTTTGACCCAAATTCTCCAAGAATTAAAAACACATTTTCTGGGTTTTACAGAGCTGAGAATTTTGACTGAGCGCCAGATAGCTCAGGCAAAAATCAGCGCGGACTTGATGGAATCCCTCGCTATAAGAACGATAACGCGTCTGATATCATTAGAACTGGTCCTGGCGAATCCCCAAGAAAAGAAAGCAGACGACAGTGTTGCTGAGGGGGAGAGTAAGGTAGACTCAGTCATTCCAGCGGCCCCTGAGTGCAAGGCTGTAGACACTGCCCTCCGCCAGCAGATAACAACACTGTTAGATGATAAGAAAGGTAACATGGAACAAAAAAAGACAAATCTTTCAAAAAATAGGAAAAATAATAAAAGAAAAGTTCTCTTATGCATGTGAATAGTCAAAATTTTGCCAAACACACTTGGAGAAACTTTATAAGGGAAGAGGTGGGACAGGCATTGAGCTCAAATCAGGATGGGAGTGAAGGCCAGAATCCAACATATTTCTGTCCCACCAATTCACTATCTGAAGAACTGGCTCGTAAAAAGACATTGGTTGATAAGGAAAGTGCAGCCCCCACAAAGCAGATCAGTAACCCTTCTAGGGAGGAGCAGGGGGAGAAGGGGGTAAATCCCCCCCCCCGGCCCCCGAGAGAAATTTATGGCCTTTTTACTAAGCCCAAAGAAAACCAACCAATATGGGAGGGTGCTCAGTTAGGGGAAACTGAATATCAGGTAAAGCCTGGTACAGGGCAGACAGGAGTAGGGGATCCTCCGGAAAAGGCTGGCCTAGGGCTGGAGGGTCCACTGGCGCCGAAACCCAGCGAAGACCTTGAGCAGGGGCCCAAAATTATACTCCAATTGCAGGTAGGGCTGGGAGGTCGACTGAGGAAAAGGAACAGGGCCTCCATCTGAAACCTACTCGGGAAGTCGCCACGAAAGTTACAGATAACAAAATAGATAAGGCACCGATTGACTGTCCCAGGAAACCTGCCCCAGCTATTCCTCAGGAAAAGCTAGGGGCTCCTGTGGACATAATGCAAAAGGAACTTGCATTAATGGTGAGTAGAGCGGTGGAGGAGGCACTTAGAACCAAACTTAAGTGTGAGTCCTTACCGAGAGTACCTTCATCGGACAAAGCCACCACGGGTAAAATACAGGAGAAAAGGGACAAACAAAAGCAAAATAGGGAAGGTCGAGAGGTCTCGATTGAGATACAAGATGACGATGCCTTGGCAGAAACAGCTAAAGGGGACGGATATTCCCCCCAAGCGAGGGTCGTTAGTCTTGCTCGATCCTCCCAGTTATGGCAGCCACAACAAGGGAGGTTCCTTTATGTCCAGTGGGTGCTGTACGGGAACAGGCTGTCCATTCGACCACGTATGAGGGAGGAGGAGATCTGAGAGCGCCCAAACATTATATGGAAACGGATTTGAGGGATGTGGTTTGGAGGAAACCCTGTCATTTGGATTTTCCAATTATTCTTCTGTATCCTTTGTTTGACTGTGGTAAACAACCTGCACTGAACAGAAATCGAATCCGAACCCTAATTAATGATATTCCATCTTTAGCAGATTTATCCTGTTCTGATATCAAAAGGGTTGATTTTATTCACCCGTATTGTTACGATCACGTTCGGGTAGTTTTCCACTCACAACTCGTTTTTAATAAACTCTTGTCTGAATCGGACCAATTGAATAGAAGGGGCTACGATGTACTGATCTTCACTGATGGGTCAAAGATCTCCCCCGAAAATGAAACAAACAACAACTCTAGGCCTCTCTATCCAGGTGGGTCTTTTCAAACAAAGGCTCCAGATCACGTGCCAGAACTGGAAACAAGTTGGAGATGGTTGGCATTAAGCCTAAGAGACTCGATCTCCAAACTCCAATCACTAAAACAAAATCTTTAGGAATACAGAAACATCTCTTTTTAGTATGCTGGAATTCGAGAGGGCATTCTTATTTATCATCTTTGAATGAATTATGTTGTAAACTAAAATCAAAACACATAATATGTAACCAAGAATCATGGATGATGAATGGGGAACAAATGGACGGATTTGAATATGTACATTTATTGGCTACTAAAGGCCCTATTGGCCGCCCGTCCGGAGGTATTATTACAGCAATAAAGCTCAAATGTGGGATTTTGATTAAAGAGACATATAGAGAGTGCCCGCATGCTCTGGGAACCCTACTGGAAATCTGTGATTCCCCTTTATTGTCTCATATTCTTTTATGGAATGTATACTGGACTCCGGGATGTGATTTATACACGCTTCTTCTAAATATAGAGTCAACACTGGTGGACTGTGCAGTACGTTTTCCGGGAGTCCAAGTGATGTTAATGGGTGATCTAAATACGAATATGTTACGTTTGATGTCAGACACTAAAGATGCCCATATAGTGCCAGCTAAGGTATTTGATCAGACTTCAGAGTGTATGGTCAAGATGAGTATACCGGGTAAGATAACTGATGCAAGAATCTGGAATTGGTTCTTTAAGTCATGGGGCCTAAGATCAGTACACCAACAACTTAGAACTGAGGCAAAATATACAACCTGGTCTGCGGGGGATAAGGTTTCCGCGATTGATTACATCTATGCCTCAGAAATGCTCCTTAACCTTGTAATACACTTTGAAATAAGTATGACTTTGATGAGTGATCATGGTATGCTGGAATTGGATTTGATGGTTGTTAGAGAAAGTGAGGCCCATGAAAAAATGCAAATTGATGTTCATCCCAATCAAAGGAGGAAAAGGATAATTTGGCATGAGGGAAATATTGAAGCGTGTAATACATCTTTAAGAAATGTTTTTTTCCAGGACCAGTTATACAGAGAAATGTGTAAGATTGTCGCACGCAAATGTGGGGAATTTTTTAAAAAATCTGATTGACACATCGGTGAAAAAACCAAGGTCAACAATTGTAATTAAACCACACATACATAAACACGACACAATAGTCATGCAGGCCAAGATCCTCCTACGTAGACATTTAAGAAAATTAAAATCTTTGCAATTTCCCGATTCTGTACTACAGGATGGTGGGAGACATTTAAAACAACAATATAAAAATTGGATAAGAGGCTATAAATATAAATTATATCAAACTGATAATGAAAACATGCTAGCTGCCTTAAACCATAATTCGCCACGCCAATTTTGGCGATTAGTTAACAAAAATCAGCCTATGAACATGGAAGGCTCCCTAAATCCAATTAATGAACATGCCTGGGTGAAACATATATCCAATTTATATGCAAAGGGTGAACTAGGTTCATTCAAGAGATAATCCTTAAAACATTTAAAAACAGTTGCATGGAAATGTGATTTCTCCTTTTCGAGAATAAAGGAGAAAATTATGGCCTCTAGCCCGTCGAGGGCTGCAGGACCTAATGGCATATCCAATCAGTTAATGAAAGGGGATCCTGACACTTGGGCAACAGCGCTGGAAATTTTATTCAAAGATATCGGGTGCACTAAATCTATCCCACTAACGTGGAAAATGTCATTCATTGTGCCAATATACAAAAAGGGCGACATACTCACACCTTCCAACTATAGGCCTATTGCGCTCTTAGACTCGGATTCTAAAATCTTTGCTGGTTTGATATTGCACCAAATAGAAGAATGGATATCTGATAAATCTATTTTGTGCTCACAGCAATTTGGTTTTAGAAAAAACTGTGGTACATTGGTAGGGGGCCTTCTTATAAATCTCCTACAAGAGATAGGCTGGAAAAAGAATGCTCCGCCAGTATGGATCTGTCTCTGGCGTTTGATCTAGTGAATCGAGGACATCTCTGGGGTAAACTGCAAAGATTGGGTATGCCGATAGAGATCTTGGCCATCTTAATTCACCTACACGATGGTTCGAGTGTTCAGATCAGATTAAACAACGATGGTCTTCTTTCAATACCAATTAACACCTTCAATGGCTTAAGGCAGGGATGCATATTTGCCCCAACCTTATACAATTTGTACACTTCGGATATCGGCCCATTTTTGCAGGAAGTAGCGTTCATACAGCCGTCTGTGGAAGGTATCAAATTAAGTTGGTGCTCCTATGCGGAGGATTACCTTCTATTTGACGGACTCCGGCAGGGTTGCAACGCATACTGGAAGCATTTTTCATTTATATGTCCAAAAATGGCTTAGCGGTGAATGCTCTTAAATCAAATGTTTTATGTTTTACTCGGAACAAAAAACTCCATAATAAAAACTGGTTTATAGATAAGACGAAGTTAGAAGTCAAACATAATATAATTTACTTGGGTCTGTATGTGAGTGATATTCCGGAAAGAGCACTAACACTCAGCCATTACAAGATGAAAATAAAAGAATGCTGTTTACAGATGCGAATAGTTGACCAAAAATATGGGCCTTCCACTTGTGAAATGTTACACTCTTAAAGCCATCCCGGAAATTACTTACGGTATTGAATTCCCGTTTGTTCACGGCAAAATTGACTCAGATAAATTGGAATCAATCCTATTGCGGAAAATGGTATGGTATCTTCCAAAGAGTGTGCCGCTTGTAGCAATAAGATATGATTTAGGGCTACAGTCACTAAAAAGTACTATTGAATGGAAATGTCTGTTGCTTTTTCGGAATATCATAAGTAAGAACGGAGAGACTTTATACAATGATATGGCAACCAAGTTTATTTACGGTACGTCTAAATCTGTCTTTATGGGAAAACTGGTGGAAATTTGTAAACATCTCCTGGATAGAGTAGGGGCATCAGTGAGTTCACTTATAAATCACCCGGACACAGTTAAACTATTACTAAGAAATGCAGACTGGGACGGCACAATGGAGAAACTGTGTCATTATAAACTATATGGGCACATGTTATCTTTTTATAAATGTATGGGTCTTCCGGAACCGTATCTACACTCTCTTTACAGGAGAAATTGTTGCGGTTAGAACTAAAACATCTGAGGCAATAGTTCTTTGTGGCCATTGTAAAATCAGTGGTTATAGAGAGACATTAAAACATCTCTTAATTGAGTGTCCTGTGCTGAGTCAGAAAAGGCAGCTTTATTTTAAGCGGTTTGTCCCCGCTGCCTCAAAAGTAGATTTGGAGCTATTATGGAAGCGCATGCTCTTTGATAACAAAATACCTTTACAAATGGCGGTAGTACGTTTTTTAAAAGTAGAATGTAAACTATTGTAATTTTGTATTAATTGTTAATAGTTTGTTTTAAAAGAGATTATTGATTTGTTATGCCTTAGTGGTCAAAGAAAAAAAATCATAGTGTGTAGGGTATACTGTCAAGTCCACCTGTAGGATTAATATGTATGGAAAACAATGAATTGACGTGTCTGTAAATTGCATGTTTTTAACTTTTGTTTACAAATTTTGGAACGGTTTCTTTGAAGCCATATACAAATAAAAAAAAAAATTACATTTCTTTGAACTCGGGATGACGATGGACATTTCCGACGGGTATGACAATTATGACACTTTCAATGTCTATTCTAGCAACAATGTGCAATCAGAAAGTACAGAGGCATCTTCTAGTTGTTGAACAGAACACGGTGGTTCTGTTCTTGGAAGCAAGCTGCACACAGGGGAAGAGCCACATTCCAAGTTTTGCTATCTATGAGGTACTATTCGTGTCCTGGGAGCCGACACGTTCTAAAGGGTTTTGCGAAGGGGGGCCGTAAGAAGAGCATAATTCGAGCCTTTAGTTGCTTTATTCTAACATATTCTACCACAGTACGAGACTGACTGGCAGCTGTGAAATGATTAAATGCCCTGCAGCTCTCCCTCAAGGCTACAGAGAGGGAGCGTGGGCATTCCTTTCTGGTTTACTCATGAGGAGTTTCAACAAACTCCTGACTCCCGCGACCTTGCCCTTTCATATTCAGACAACAATGTTAATAGTTGAGCAGAGTAAGCAGAATTCTCAAGAATTGCAAGCTGCAAAGCAGTTTAGACAGAAAGCAATGAGCAATGGTTAACAAGCAAAATTGCGATTCTTGCTACGTTTAAAATGGCTGCTTGCTGGTCAAGCATAGCAGTCTGTATTTCTATAATTCTGTGCATAAGACGGTTGGCCTTTGGCCATCAAGATACGTCCGTCAACCAAATGAAGGGTATTCATTTTTCCAGATTGACAAACCCTCCTTTTGGCCATATGCCAAACGTCTTATTCATTTATTGTATCCTCCTCTGATGAGGATAAGTCTGGGGTATCTATGTCTAAACCTTTCATGTTATTATAAGCATCATCTTCATCATAAATGTCTATAGCCATTAATTGTTTTACTGTTTTTGTTTCATCAGTGTCTCTGTTATTCCAGCCATGCGTTTGTTTTCCTCTCGACACCATGTGCATACATCCCTTAGTACATCCATCAGTTATTTCAGTGCAAACTATTGGTAAGCATTGTATGCAACAGCAACATGTTATGAATATACCAAGTACCACCATTAGTATCAAAATTAACTTCCATCCCCAGGACCGCAATAGTCCCCACAAACAGGATCCTATCCCCCAACCCCCTTCTTCAGTAGAGAGTGTGGAATTTAGGACATGTAATTTCCGGATTGCTTTAAATATCGTAGGGGAGTAATCATCTATATACACACAGCATGCAGTTTTTACGAGTTTGCAAACTCCCCCACGATCAACTAATATTATATCGAGAGCAATCCTGTTTTGTAGTGCCATTAGTCTTATTCCTTTTTCTTCTAATGTCATATTCAATACAATATCCGTTATTGAATCTATTGTATTTTTTAATATTCTAGACAGTTTTCTTATATTATAGGAATTTTCTATTTGGGCCAAGAATGGTATAAATGATTTGGCTATATCTATTGCTATCATTGCATCCTCGCTACTCCTTTGAGTTCTACCTTTTGTTCGTCTGGCTACTTCTGCTGTTTCCAAGAGGAACACTCCTGGAAACAGTAGACCTAGGTAGCATGTACCTCCCCAGTTCCTAGGTAACCATGGATATGCTTTTTCCCCACATATAAAGTAAACAGGGTCCCCTACATACACAGGTTCTATTTCGTGTTTTAAAACCACTGTGTTCAGGCAGCTGCTAAACGTTCCTACTTTATAGGAACCTTTTTTCTGTAAACATAGGGGAGCAGTTTCAGGGCTATGATCCACTGTATAGGCAGGGGGCACAGCATCTTTATTCCATTCATCCCTCATTCGAAATGTCATTACTGATGTTTCTTCTGCTGGCGGGGTCGGTCTATTCTGCCTATGTAATCTATCTAGTCTTGTTGTCTTTCATGTATTCTTCCTTATGGGATCTGGTGAAAACACACGAGCTTTGTGGAATATGGAACAACCCACAGGTCTCATGAACACTTCAAATTCATTCATATTGGTCTCATCTAGCTGACCCGTATTACTCTTGTTCCATTTCCCAAAGAACATTGCATTCAACGATACTTCACATGAATAAACCAATGGTAACGGTTGTACATACCAGCCTTTCCCTTTCCCACCGTGCTGTGGTAAATGGGCACAAACCCAGCAATCTTTTTTCTTTAAAACCGCATGGGTCATGTTCATGATGAGCAACAATGTATTGTTGCCATATCCTTCTCTATGTCTTTCTTCCATTGGGGACAAAGTACCAGTGATTACATGAACCGGGCTTTCAGTAGCTGCTTTTGGCAAAAGTGTTTCTAATGGGTGTGCGGACTCCAGCAACCATAGTGTAATAGCTGTTATTGTTGGTACTACCATACTTAGGAAACACAGGACCAATGTCCAAATCAGTACCTTATTCCTTTTACCATGCTTTTTCCCTAAATTTATAGTCTCTAAAACTATCATCTTTTCAGCAGGGGTGCAGGAGGAGGCTGAAACCGGTCTTGATTTGTTCTTCATCGTCCTTCTTCTTGCTGGCAAAGTTCGTCGCAAATGTTTCTCGTTCTTGATGCCAGAAAAGTTCAACGAAAATGTCACAGTTTAATTCTGCCAGCCCTTTCACAGCCTAGACCACTAATCCCCTCCGAGCAAGATTAGTTGTTCTTTCTGCCACTGCTCAGATGATTTCTGAACAGTTCTTTATTGATAGAGTACTATGTGCATCCAGCTTGTCCTGCTCTGGCTTAGGACACATGCACTCTATCAGCCTTAGTACTTATGTGCGTCCAGCTTGTCCTGCTCTGGCTCCTGACACATGTACTTTTTTTTTTTTAAGCGCACCGAGGAGCCGTGAGTCTTGAATTGTCCGACTTGCACAACTCTCGCACTTCTCTCCTCTACGCCCCTGGATCCTACTCCGTCCGTGAGTGGAACCAAAGGCAAAAGAAAAGCACCAAAGATCTGTGGATCACTTTGCCTGTCGAGGCCGCAAAATATACTGCTTCACTCCTGGTATTGTATGATCCGTGCATAGTGCCGTGCACTTCCAATATCAGGCTCAGTGTCAGCCTGCGGCACAATGATGGGTAGCGATGAGCGCCGTGGCAATGATGTAGTTTCTTTCTTTGGCTTTGGTGCGTTTGCAGAAACTGGTGGGCGCCAAAGGGGTACACGCGTTGTTTCTGCTCGTGTTTGAAATGCAGAGTTTGTGTCACTCGGCAGTGATGTTGTTTCTGCTGAGCAACGTTGTGGCACTTTTCGCCCTTTCCCCTTACTGGCAGCCTCCTCAAGCTCTGTTTCGAGCTTCACTTCTCGCTTGGGCTTTGTTTCAACTTTCACTTCTCGCTCAGGCTGATGCTGTGGCAGTAGACTGGCAACAGTTTCTTTCGTTTCTGAGACCGTTTCCTTTCTCTGGTCGTCGGAAGTTGTCAGCAGTCCTGGGAATCTTCTCGGCATGTGTCGCATGGATCCATGCCTTCCGACCGTCCACTCGAATAGCTGTTTGCGTCGCCAAAAGTACTTGGTAGGGGCCACGCCACCTGGGTGCTAATGCTGTCTTCCGATAAAAGTTCTTAATCAGGACCCAGCTTCCATGCTCCAGCGAGTGCCCCGGTCTGGTGTATCGCACTGGTAAAGCCGAATGCACCTGCTGATGAATCAAACGCAACTTCTGCATTAAAAGGTCACAGTACGTGCTTAACACTGGATGCTCGACCTCACATAATCTTTTGGGCTGCGGTGCGCACCATACATTTGCCGGTCTCCCCATTATAATTTCATAGGGGGAGAGCCCAGTTTTAGCCTGCACAGACGTGCACATGCACAATAGTGCTAGGGGTAATGCATCCACCCAACTCAACTTGCTCCCAGAACAGATTTTAGCTATCTTTGACTTTAAGATACCGTTATGTCTCTCAACAAGCCCGGCAGAACTGGGATGCCTGGAACTGTGAAATCGTTTCTCTATCTGTAGACCTGCACAGATCTGTAGTACTACTGCGCCCACAAAGTGTGGGCCGTTGTCTGACCACAGGACACGGGGCAGCCCGAACCGGGAGAAATACTCTTTCAACATTACTTTTGCCGTTGACATGGCAGTACAGTCTTTTAAAGGATATGCCTACACCCACTTGCTAAATGCACAAATCACCACTAACACATATTTGTAGTTCTGGTACCTTTCCATTTGTATGAAATCAAAATGGATCACCTCAAATGGCATAGAGGGTGGGCCAAAACTACCTACTGGAGTCACGGTTCCCTTCCCTACATTGTGTTGCAGGCACGTAATACAATTCTGCACTAGCCTTTCTGCATTCTTTTTTATGTGCTAATTTTTCCATACTGTGGATAAATGCTGTACCATTTTCTTCGCGCAAATGTGGGTAGGGCTATGCGCCATTGTAACCATTGCGGTTACGTAACAATTTGGCAACATCCAGTTCTTGGTCTCTTTGTCCACCCAACATCCTTCCAAATCTAACTCAGCAGAGCCCTCAGCCCACCCCTGAATCTCTTCGTTCGTGGCCTCAGCCTGCATTTCTTTGACTGTGGCAACTCCATTCTCTATCATACAAGGTACTTCCTCAGTCTGTACTGTCATCATTTTATTTCCCAAAACTGTGGCTGTTTGTTTCGCAATCCTGTCTGCAAATGCGTTTCCCTCTCCCACTTTACATGTTACCTTTTTATGCGCCTCACATTTCACTATAGCTAAGCACTTTGGAAACGTGAGTGCAGACAACAATCGCACAATCAAAGGCCCATGCTGAATCCTGGCCCCATGTGATGTCAAGAAACCCCTCTCAGCCCAGAGTCGGCCAAATTTATGAACCACGCCAAAGGCGTACTGGCTGTCAGTATAAATATTCACGTTCAAATTCTCAGAGAGTTCACAGGCTCGGGTCAGTGCTATTATTTCTGCGGCTTGTGCCGAATTGTAGGGGATTCTTCTGCTTTCTACAACACTCTCTAGGGTAGTAATTGCATATGCGGCAGTTGACGTGCCATCTGGTAATTTAAAACAAGAGCTGTCACAAAACAACTCCCCATCTGGCTCTTTCTGTGGGATGTCGCTCAAGTCAATTCTTCCCTTTGTTTCTTCTTCAGTGACCAATAAACAATCATGGGGTGGTGATTCGTTGTCACCAATTTCTGCTATGGGCAGTGGCATTAATTCTGCAGCATTCAATGCGCTACACCTCATAATTTGGATGTGGGGTGCAAACAAGATGAACTCATATCTTGTTAGTCTGGCAGAAGTGAGGTGTTGCGTCTGTGTTCTATTTAATAGAACGTCTATGGCATGTGGCACCATCAGAATTAAAGTATGACCCAATACCATTCTTTCCGTTTGTTTCACTGACGCAGCCGCCGCTGCAACAGATCGCAAACATCGTGGCAGTGCGCGCACTACAGGGTCCAGCGCGGAAGAACAATAGCCGCACGGCCTATTTCTTCCACCTTGTTCCTTTGTCAAAACCGCCAATGCACATCCTTCACTCTCGCTCACAAATAGTCTGAAGATCTTCTTATAGTTAGGAGTGCCTAAAACTGGCGCAGCACACAATGCAGATTTCAATTGCTCAAACGCTTTCTGACATTCCTCATCCCACTGTAAAGGCATCACTGCATCCTTTTTAGTTAATTTTATCATCGGCTTCAGAATCAACGCAAAATTACTGATCCACTGCCGACAATAAGAGGCCATGCCTATTACAGCTCTCACTCCTTTTTGAGTTTTTGGAGTAGGCATACTAGCAATACTTTCTATGCGTTCTGGTGTTAATCTTCTTCCTTCTTTCGAAAGTAGGTAACCCAAATAAGACACCTCCTTTTGATTATACTGGAATTTCTTCAAACTTGCCTTGTGGCCATGGGTCGCTAGGTGTGTCAATAGTAATATAGTACTTTCTTTGCAGATCTCTTTTGTGCCAGCAGCTAGTAATAAGTCATCTATGTACTGCAAGAGTACGCAACCTTTGGGTAATTCTAGCATGTCTAGCCGCTCTTTTAGCGCTCTGCTGTAAATGCTCGGGCTTTCTGTGTATCCTTGTGGAATGCGTGTGAATGTGAATGATCGACCTCCTAGAGTGAACGCGAACAGGTATCTAATGCTTTTATCCAGTGGAATGCTGAAGAACGCGTTCTTCAAATCAACTGCACTAAAGTATTCTGCAGTGACCGGTATCATTGTCAGTATTGTTGTGACGTCTGGGACCAAAGGGAATTGTGGGTCTACCACTTTGTTCAATGCGCGCAGATCAATTATGAAACGATAGGGTACTTCATTGCCTCCTTTCTTGTAAACTGGAAGAATCGGGCTGTTGCACGTGCTACCTGCAATTTCTTCAACCACCCCCAATCTCACCAGGTCAATAACAATACTCTTTAATCCCTTCTCACCTTCAACAGAAATTTTATACTGGGGAATTCGTGGTAATGTAACACCTTCTTTCAAAGTTATTTTTGCTGGCTCTATTTTCAAGCATCCCACATCGTTATCATGCATTGCCCACAGACAGGTTGGTACTCTACTTAGCTCTTCTGGTAACGCTTTTGACATAAATTCCATCACCGGTGCATCGTGAGGCCACATCGTGAGGAACACCCCATCTACCGTACAATGTATAACTGCCCCCAATTTTCTCAACAAATTTAATCCTAGCAAGTTCTCTCCACAATTTTCTGTCAGAAGAAATGGACAATTCAATCTTTCTTTCTTTGCTGATCGCACTTCGAGTTACCCGTACGAATCCTGTTCCTTCAGCCCCGCCTCTCGCCTCCCCGGTCTCAATTTCAACTTCTGGAGGGGCGGATGGTGCTGAATCTGTCTCTGGAGCGGGAGGTGCGGATGGGACAAGTGACACAGGTGGCATCTGTGAAGGGCCTTGCTGGGTGCTGGGGAATTGCGCGTCTGCAGTCTGCGCTTGTGGGAGGGCTCGAGCTGTGGGTGGGGCTTGGGTTAATGCTTGCGTGAGGGGAAGTGCTTGGGCTACGGGAGGGGGTATGAGAGCTACTGGTTGGGCCTGCGCAGTCACTACGTACTTCCCTGTTTGGCGTGTTTGGTTTTGATCCTGGTTTTGGGCCTCGACCCGTATTAGTTAACAAATGTTCCATTAATTCGTCTGCTATGTGCGGGTATATTCCTCCTATGTTCATTTGGTCACGTCTCCCTTCCCGTCTTAGGCTTGCCGTCCACTCCTCCTCCTCCTTTTCTTCTGCTACCTCAAGCTTTGATTTGTGCCTACACGCATGCTTCTCTCTACTCCTAAATCGGAGCATTGCTTCCCTCCTCCAATCTTTGACAGTCTCAAAAGCTGCGGGTCGCGCTTTTTTCCTAATCAGCACCCTTTCTAGGTTATCTATCTTCGCAATCTCAAAGCTACCATTAATTGGCCACTGATGGTCCTGTTGCTTTCTAGTTTGCCTATGCCAAATTTCAAAAATATTATCGCACCCACATCGTATTTTGCATACATGTCATAAGCCGGCGTTCCCCCAGGCGGTGCACTTTGGCCATTTTCCAAGGACTGTCTACCGCAGCGGAAAAGCCCCGCTAAAGTGGACAGTACTCCAGGCATGTTTTTAACCTTCCCCTTGGTTACTATCCTTAACCTGGATGTTTGAATTTGCAAAATCAACACTCTACCAAAAATCAGGTTTTTGTTTGAATCGGGGAATGACTCATCTGACAAAACAAGTCGCCTGTCCTGACGCAACCTCTCCCAACGTCGTGTCTGCACTTCTCTGGCTTCTGCCTCGTCTCGGGACCCTTGCCTCCTTTGCCCTCTGGCCCGGTACGTTGATCAGGGATCAGATGTGTGCAGATCTGCGGAAGGAATCTCTCCTCACTTCTACAGGGTGCCCCGTACACCTCTTGATCCCGGGTCGATCCTCCCGTCCTCGCCGTTCTTCCGCCTTTACTCTGTTACAATGTATACGATGGGGCAAGTGGGGGAGGGTCCCTATTCGGGCGCCATCTTGAAAGGGGCCCCTAGGGGTCCCTCGAGATATGGAAACAAGGCAATAACCATACACGAAAAGATGTGCCAGAAACGAGGTTCAAATTCCTAGTGCTAGGGTTTATTGCAAGCAAAATAGTCCCAATTGGCCAAATTCTGGTCTCACGCCCCGCAACGTGTATTTTCTAGACCTCGAGGGACGCAAGAGAGCGAATTACGTACATCAGTTACATATATACAAAATGCATATCATACAATCAGCTATGTCATGTTTAACACCCCCCTTTATTAAGTTTCTTTGAACTCGGGATGACGATGGACATTTCCGACGGGTATGACAATTATGACACTTTCGATGTCTATTCTAGTAACAATGTGCAATCAAAAAGTGCCGAGGCATCTTCTAGTTGTTGAACAGAACACGGTGGTTCTGTTCTTGGAAGCAAGCTACACACGGGGGAAGAGTCACATTCCAAGTTTTGCTATCTATGAGGTACTATTCGTGTCCTGGGAGCCGACACGCTCTAAAGGGTTTTGCGAAGGGGGGCCATAAGAATAGCATAATTCAAGCCTTTAACTGCTTTATTGTAACATATTCTACCACAGTACAGGACTGGCTGGCAGCTGTGAAATGATTAAATGCCCTGCAGCTCTCCCTCAAGGCTACAGAGAGGGAGCGTGGGCATTCCTTTCTGGGCTACTCACGAGGAGTTTCAACAAACTCCTCAGTCCCGCGACCTTGCCCTTTCATATTCAGACAACAATGTTAACAGTTGAGCAGAGTAAGCAGAATTCGCAAGAATTGCAAGCTGCAAAGCAGTTTAGACAGAAAGCAATGAGCAATGGTTAACAAGCAAAATGGCGATTCTTGCTACGTTTAAAATGGCCGTTTGCTGGTCAAGCATAGCAGTCTGTATTTCTATAATTCTGTGCATAAGACGGTTGGCCTTCGGCCATCAAGATACGTCCGTCCACCAAATGAAGGGTATTCATTTTTCCAGATTGACAAAATGTGTTACTAGGGCGTTAGGTTGAGCTGCTAAAAACCTATGAAATTCAGTAAAAAAAAGTTGTTAAAGGGACGGTATGGTTCCAAGTAAAACTGAAAAACCCCTGCCAGTTATGGGAAGCTAAGCAACCATAACTCAGGCCACCGCTATGCACTGCTAAGACTAACACCCAGGACATCACCATAGGTTTTTAGTAGTGTAACTTAACCATAATGTCCCTTCAACAATGTTTTTTTACTAAATATATATAATAGTTCAAATGTGTTTGTTTGTGGCAGGATTAATGGCGAACCATTGTTCCTTATACAATTCCAAACCGTTTCACCAATATGCAACAATTTCTGCGTAGTTACCGCTAAGGGCACTCTGGGCATCACTGGCTACATGTCTATGATTATGTAGCCAGTGTGAATATAAATACCACACTTAGATAGAGCTGTGAACATTAGCCTGCGTCGCATCTAGACAGGATTTTGAACGTTAGCAGATGTCACACTTGGATGGAATTGTGGATGTTAAGTATATGCCACACTTAGAATTGTGGACATTAGCCTGCGTCGCATCTAGGCATGATTTTGAATGTTAACAGATGCCACACCTGGATAGAATTTGAACATGTTGGCAGATGCCACACTTGGATAGAATTGTGAATGTTAAATAAATGCCACACTGAGATAGAACTGTGGATGTTAGCCTACGTCACATATACCTTGGATTTTGAATGTTGGCAGATGCCACATTTGGATAGAGTTTTGAGTGTTCGCTGGTGCCACACTTCGATAGAACTGTGAATATTAAGCAAACATGGACTCTCAAATCCAGATAGAGCCTCCCCCTTTGTCTATTGTATGGTGAAACGTAATGTATTAGGCTACCTAGGCTTCTATCCCACTCTGCAGGACTCTTGAATCTAGGTGTGGCCTCTGTCTCTGTCTGTTATATGTTGAGACCGACATATTGTGGAACCTAGACCTTTCTCCCACTATACAGGACTCTCATATCTGGGTATGGCCTCCATCCTTGTCTGCTATATAGTGAAAGTAATGGATTATGCAACCTAGAACTCTTCACGACTTTGCAGGACACTCAAGCCTACATCTTTGTCTATTGTATGGTGAAACGTGATGTATTGTGAGACCTGGCATCTCACCCACCACACAGGATTCTCAAAATCAGAGATAGTTCTGTGATAGTACTGTGAATTTACTAGTTTTTGTTGCAGTCAGAAAATTGCTAGAAACTATTAACATTACATTGACTCACACTTAGAACATTATTAAAAATGATTAGCATTTCATTTAAACAAACCTAGAGGGTGCCCTCTGTGATGGTGCTGTGAATTTACTAGTAAGTGTCGCCTGCCTGTGCCGTTCTACTGGAACTGGTCTTGTTGCATCCTCCGGACCTGAGTCTGGAGGGTGCACGCTGAGATGGTGCTGTGATTTATTTACATGCTTAGGAGTTGTTCTTGCATGATTTGATTCACATCTAGAGGGCGATTTTGACTCATATCTTGGGAATGCCCCTTGAAATGGCACTGTGTATTGCTCGCATGCACCATATGCTTGGAATTGCTCTCGCTCGCTTGACTCGCGGCTGGAGGGTGCTGCCTGAGATAGTTATTTAATTTACTTACCTAGGTTTAGATCATAATTCAACCCAAACCCTCTCCTCCCATATCATTATGCTTACTCACTTCTCTACACCATCACTCAATTAGACTGCAGCTATACCCTTCGATCAATTTTGGCCTAGCTGCCCACATACGAACATTAACACCTCATCAACCTAATAAAACGCAGCTATACCCCATGACAAACTGGCCTAGCTGCGCACATATGATATGATAGGTTATTTATAATGCGCTTAATACCCAGAGGTTACTAAACGCGGACCCAGGGATCTAACCTGTGTTGCTCTGTGCCGTCTTGCTTCCAAGACCACAAACGCATCCTACTGGCCCAACGCAGCCAGAACCCAGTATTGGTGTCCACCCGCCAGACTGCACACATTCAACTGATATCAATACCACCACACCTAATGCTAGGATGCAGCTTCCATCAGGCAATTACATCAGATGCACACATAACTTGTGCACCCAAGAACCCAACGATACCTTATTCTCTCAACTGACCTGGACTACGAATCCCAAGAACTTTCATTCTACCAGTGCTTTGAGGTCACACCAATGACATATAGAGTGGTAGATAAATGCCAAATAACATAACATAACATAACATAACATTTGGACACCCCACCCCTTTCCTTGGATTCTAGCAAAAGTCAAGATTGTTTGGTGGTTTGTGGCTTTGTAAAGCATTGTTCCTGATATAATTCTACACTGTTTCACTAATCTGCACAACATTTAACATAGTTACCTGTCAACATTTAACATAGTTACCTGTCAGGACCCACCAGACAGTACTGGCTACATGATATTTACGCACCCTACCCCGTTCCCCAGATTTTAGCACAAGTCCAAATGTGTTTGTGGGTTTGTGGCTTGGCCAAGGATTGTTCCTTATACAATTCCACACCTTTTCACCAGTCTGCACGAAATTTGACCTTCTGGATATTACTAGCTACATGATATTTGGACACCCCACCCCTTTCTCCAGGTATCAGCACCTTCACACATGAGATGGTTGACTGAAATTGGTGAAACAATGTGGCCATAGAAAGACAGGTCCTCAACACTAGAATGCACAGTTTCTGGGGCATTTGTAACACAATGCATCACAATGGCTGGGTTGTGGGACATAATTTCCCCCCAGGAAGGGATGGGGACCTTGTCGGGGCTCCCTCAAACCACCGTTGGGCTTGGGGATGTTTAACCCACAAGGGAAACAGCTGCCCTAGGCTAGGGACATGATCCCCTACCACTCATGAGCTCTGGCTGGGTCGTGTTACAACTTCTCCCTTTGGGAAAGGACAGTGACCCTGCCAAGTCTCGTTGGAACTGCTGCTGGACATGTGGATGGTCAACCCACAGCCCAAGGCCAGGGACATCACCCCCGACCATCTTGGAGCTCTGGCTGGGATGCATTACAGAATTTCCCTCCGACAAGGGATTTCACTCCCTGTGACTTCCGCTGCACTTGGGGATGGTTGACCAACATGGGAGACTGCCGCCCAAGGCTGGGGATCTCACACAAGACTATCCTGGAGCTCAGGACAGCAAGAGCTCCAGGATGGTCAGGGGTGATGTCCCCGGCGTTGGGCGGCTATCTCCCATGTGGGTTGACCATCCCCAATAACAGCGGCAGTCCCAGGGAGCCCTGGCAGGGTCCCTGACCTTTCCTGGAGGGAGAAGCTGTAATGCAGGCCAGCCAGAGCTCCAGGATAGTCGGGGGTAATATCTCCGGCCTTCAGCACCTGTCTCCCATGTGGCTCGACCATCTGCAAGCCCTGACTGCACCTTTGACTGGCCTGTGTTACAGATTTTTCCTCCGGGGAAGAATGGGAACGCTGCAGGGGCTCCCCAGAACTGCAGTTGGACTTGGGGACGGTCGACCCGCATGAGAGACAGGTGTCCAAGGCCGGAGGCAACACCTCCGACCCCCCTGGAGTTCTGACTGGCCTGTGTTACAGCTTTTCCCCTCCAGGAAAGGAAGGGACCCTGCCTGGGCTCCCTGGAAACGTCGCTGTGCTTGGGGCATTCATCCCACATGGGAGACAGCCGCTAAAGGCCAGGGACTAGTTTACCAGGGGTTATGAGTCTAGTGTACCAGGAGTAACATACCTGCTGTGTAAAAGAAGTCCCTGGGATCTCCCACAGTTGTTGAAAAAAACAGAAGAAAATACACCACATTCAGTCCATTCTTTATATTTATGTAAAATGATACTAACAATAATACTTTAAGGAACAAATATCCGCCACCAAACAGATATTCTTTATCTGCATACTATCAAATGTCTATACAACTGACACAAATATTTTAAAATTGTATTATATCTTCAATTGTTTAAAGATATTTCAATTGTTTGCAAACAGATAGAAGTCATTCAAGTATCTAGAAGAATCAAACAAGAAGCACCACAACAAATACTCACAAAACTAATCATGGATTTATTAACAGAATGTAAACAACTACCAATTAATATTAAAAAAAGAAGTACAATCAATGAAATAGGACATTTAAAATTTAACACATACCATGGACAGTAAAAATCCAGATAATTGGGCTGAATAATAAGATGTATCATGTGTTTCAACTAAAAGAAAAAGAAAACCCACAACCACATCCCTCCCAAATAAACCTGTTTTCAACAAACTGTGTTTGTATATTTGTTTACCTTTTTCAGGTATGTACACCCATATGCATTATGAATTAATAATGAATGAATAAAAAGTATTTCAAATGTTACAATAACTGTTTACAAATACTACACTCAATACCGCCCACAAGGAAATCATTTCTTCAAAAATGTTTTATAGCCACGGCTAACAACCCAGCTCCTAGATACTCCTAGACACGATCATAAATATACCATGGCACCCCGTCTATGGTAGCCACAGCTATAGTATTCTGTGTTTTCTTTTATTATCTTGAATATAGAATATGAAAAACAAAATACACAGCAAAAAGAGTTAAATAAAGTACATAATAACTCATCGCTCATAGCCTATGTTTTTTATAGCTACGGTTCCAATATGAAACTTTTGCGGGTACGTCACATCGATTTTTATGCATATATAGATAAAAGATCATTCTTAGAAAATACTCTTTTGGTGCAAACAGCATACATTTTAGCAAATTGAGGCCTACAGCCGCGTGTATGGTCCAACAAACCTGTGGCTACAACACTTCCCTGTTGTTGCTGGGGTTAACCGCACCTCCAATACTCAACTACCCATTGGCCTACACAGTAGCTGCGCATTTTCATTTATAAATAATATCCTTCTATCTGAAAAAAAACCATAATCAGTAAAAGAACACACACTTTAAGAAACACAATTTAATACACACGTTTATATGATCGTCATATCTTGTATGCACTGCATAACATAAACTATATAAGATACAACATTTGTGCGTACAACACTGTTGTTCTATTTGCACATACTAATCATTGGGCCTCATCACGACCCAGGCGGTAAGTTACCGCCTGGGCCATGACTTTACCACCATGGCGTAAACTATGTTTACGCCATGGTGGTTGGCGGAGTTACCGCCCCATTCCGACCTTGGCGGGGCGGTAAGTCCCCAATCCCCATTTACCCTTCCCCATTCCCATTTTTGCCCCATAGGGCATAATGGGTGTGGGGAAGGCGTTAATTACGCCACCGTAAATTACGGTGGCGTAATTAACTCCATGGTCCCTTAGCGCCATGGATTTTAACACCTGCTAAAAGCAGGTGTTAAATCCGCCATGGCGCTAAGGGACCTCGTACTCAGGCGGTAAGGGTCGGCGCTGTTTACGGCGCCGTAAACCCCTTACCGCCTGAGTTGTAATGAGGGCCATTGGGTCATTGGCAAACAAATCCAACTTGGATTAAAAAAAACATACAATAATATAAAAAAGTATCATACAATACCACCACAATAGACAAACAGGGATATATAAACTGGGTAAGAATAAACAATGAATGTTATACTGGGTGATTGCAGGACAGAGGACAGGGAAGATTAAGTAAACTTGGAGAACAAGAGAGAACAGGGTGGGATAAGTAAATTTCGAGAACAAGGGATAGAAAACATTCACACAGGTAGAAACACAAAAATTACTTTTTTTTAAAAATCCTTTTTCTTATTTTGTGGCAAAAAAGAAATGCAGAAAGTCCAATTCACTTTATGGAAAAAAACACACCAAGACGTGGACCTTAAAATCTTTCTAGCTGGTCTGCCCCATACTAGGCTGCAGACTTTTCTGACCTACATGTGGTTTTCCTCATCACTGGAGCTGTGAGCGGTGGTTGTGCAAATCCAACCTACACACATTAAAGGTGCTACCACCAACAGCCAGAGTCTTAAAACACCTGCAGCACTCCACTTAAAAAATCATCAGAAATGCTAAAAAGGTTCATAAACGAGGCTCTTCATTAACTGACTACAGAAGTATTGCTCCCATCTCTAACAATACCACTATGTTTTGAATGTAGGTTGACCTTTCACAGGAGTTAACTATACAACATCTGATGCAAGTACAGTTGGATGCTGACAACGATGCCCCTACAACAAAATACAAAAATAAAAAATTAACAAAATGTAACTTTCAAAATACCATCAATTGTATTAACTCACAGCAAACTCAAAACAGCTAAGAGTACTTTGTAGCTGAAAGTGCATTACAATTACAACAATCAGATAAACCTTCAACATCACTAACATGAATATACAACTAAATGCCTGCATAAAAATGCTACTGATTGGCAAGTATTTTGAAATTTATTTTTTAAGTTTACTAACATGGACCTACAAAATTACATTTGTCACACAATCAGATCAGATGAACAAAATGATAATACACACCACCTGATAGCAGTGCTTAATAAAACTAACATACGCAACAATGCAAATACACCTTATAATATATAAATATTTATTAACACTTACTTTCACATCAGCCAGCCACACTCCTGTTGTGTGCACAGTATGAGTTCTGGAATCAAAAGGATAAAACTGCAGAAAATGGTGGTTTTTATACTTTCCAAAATGAATACCAAAAAAAGAGTACTGTCTGCTAATAAAATTACTAAATCTGATGCCACTTTTCCCTACAACCAATCACAAAGAGCTGCACAAATAGAACAGTAACAACAACCAATAACAAACAATGAAACTCACATAAATCTATTTTTTCCCCACCTAGCTTCTTTCATAGCCGCACCTATTTGACACAGCTGTAGACCTTGCTTTGTATCCACGGCTGCATGTACACTTTTCTACAATCCCAAAACCAAGCTAAATCGGCCTTCAAGCCTTCAAATGATATAAGAGAACGCCTAAGCAGAAAAAATAACACTCACACATAAAATTCTGTACTGTATCATCCACATAAAAATATGATTATTTCAGAGACAATTTATAGTTTATAAATGCGGCTTTAAATATAATTCGACCATGCGTACAAGCAATAAAGTGACAAAAAGCATTGATGCGCCTCCGCACATACTTTTTCAATAGACGAGGTTATAGAAAAGCACTCATGGCTGTTTACTGTTTCCCGCGGCAATACTAAAAAACTATTAATAAAAATATGTATTTCCACTCCTCCAAACTCCAAACAAGTGTCCCTAACATGCCTACCAGGCCCCCTCCACTCCCCATGGTTCTCAGCCACTCCCCGGGTCTCTCCCAATCCCCCAAAACACTCAACGCATCTATGATGCTACTACACCCAAAATGTCAGATAGCCGTGGATACCATGCATCAACAAATACACAATGTGCCATTTCCCAGCATATAGTTGCGCCTGTACAGGGTGTCACATCTACCTGCAATGGATAGCCGTGGATAATTAGAACAGTACCATCAACCAATTACAATCTCTAAAACACACACATCATACACACCCTGCTCATACAAACTACTAGAAATTCAAACTAGGAATCATTTTACCAGAAACAAAGAAAGACTGCAGATATCATGGCTTTTTTGAAAACTGTGTGGCTGAGCAGAGACAGTTGGCTATTTTGGTTACTGAGAAACTTTTAGGCCCGATTCATGGAATTAAATTGTGTGGAAAAAGGGGCGCTTGAGTGCAAAACGCGTGCAAGCGCCCGTTTGACAATTCATGGAACACATGCATTACCCGAGACATGCGCTGAATCCCTGAGGGTCCAACAAGTCACTGCGATACCATGAACACATTGCGCGAGAAGCCCAGCGGAGGCGCATACCGTCTAGCGCAGTCACCTAAAAAGGGGGCGGAACAAGTGGAATGGGGAACAACAAGCGTAAATGTGGGAGTTAGGGGGAAGTACCACAGTAAAATACTTACAAAGCCCACACCCACGCTAACAACACATATTCATGGAATCGAACAGGGCTCACCGGTGCGCGGAAAAAGGAGTGCTAATCTGGAAACACGTCTGCCACGCAAAAGCTGGCATAAGCATCACTGCGCACTAAAAACAATGCATAAAAAGGGTGTGTATACAGCTACAATGAAAGTTCAATTCTTCACAGCCGTGATTGTGGGACACCGCAGGAGGAGGAGGATAGCCAGGGCATGCATTTTTTTACCCAGGACCAGCCTTTTTGGGATGCCCGATGACCAGATCTATGGCAGGTATAGGTTTCCACCTCATTTCATATTAGACCTGGTCACGGAGTGGGAAGATGACCTCACATCACCCACCCTGTGCTCCCAAGCACTGAGCCCCTTGGAAAAGGTTCTCAATGTCCTGTATTATTTGGCCACTGGGTCATTTCAGCAGACAACTGCCATAGTCAGGGGCATTTCACAAGCCACGCAGTCACGCTGCCTACACCAGGTGTTGGCAATCATGACTGCACGCCCCTCAGTCATAGGCACATATACATGCCCAGAACACCCGCAGAAAGGCAGGCCGTGGTCCAGGACTTTTACGGGTGGCGCACTTCTTTCAAGTGCTTAGTGCCATCGATTGCACCCATGTAGTCCTATGTCCACCTAGGGCCACAGAGAAAATCTATCTCAATCGCAAGCACTGGCATTTCATCAACGTGCAGGTTGTATGTGATGCCAAGGGAATCATCACCTCTGTATATGCCAACTATCTGGGGTCCACCCATGATAGATTCATATTCAGAATGTCACCCCTACACCGGGCCCTGGAAGCTGGGACACATAGCAACAAATGGCTCATTGGTGAGTACAAATGGCCCTGCAAATGCATTCATGTGTCAAACAGACAAAATCACACAACTGACAATCCATCCCACCTCCACAGGCGACAGTACCTACCCTCTGAGCATCTACATCATGATGACGCCAATACGGAACCCCACCACACTACCCCAGGTAAGATACAACGCATCCCATATTGCAACTAGGGCTATGGTGGAGCACACATTCGGAGTGCTAAAGTCATGCTTCCACTCCCTTGACCACTCTGGTGGTGAGCTACTATATGCACCACCAGTAGTGTGCAGGATCATTGTGGCAGCATGTGTCCTGCACAACATTGCAACACTGCATGGCATACCGGTAGACATGGTGGTGCCCCCACAACCCCAACCACATGCACGGTTGCTGCGCATTTGAGGGGAAAGGGCACATGGTGAGGCTGCCTGTATCCAGCTTGTGGCACAATTTTTCACCTAAAATCCAACCCCTGTGGAGTACACACAGCCCTGGCACATTCCAGGTGACAATCGATGATGACAAAGGGACAATCATCTGTCCCAACCTTAACACCCTGATAATGTGTCCTTGGAAGTGCTACATTGTGTGCTTCCCTTAGTATTAAAAGTATCTTAATCCGGTGTGCACAAAAGGAAAACATGGAAGATGGAGTATGCCACTAACACCATGCCAAAGTACACATCACCTGGTTAACACACTATGCCATGGCATGCAATGTCCAAACTGAGAAATAAATGGCCAACACATAACACTACTGTCACAAAGTGCTCAACGATCAATGGAACAAGTTAAGAAATAACTCACTCTCACTCATCAATATAATAATGATCACAGGAACATCATTTAGCCAGTACAACATACCAGAAACACAGGACCCAAGAGTGAATCTGCCTGACAGTGACCATTCATAATTGCACATGTGCCTCAATATGTCGTGACTTGCACATGGCACCCTTGTACATTCGTGTGGCACTGCTAACCAAAGGGGGCAGGGAAGCGCATGCAGCAGGGGCTAACAATAATTGAGATAGTCAAGCTAATAAATGAATATGGAACATGAACAAAGGATGGATCTCAATGTCCAAACAAAAAGGGATACCAACCATGCACCGGACAATCATGAATCCCACTAAGGGTGTATACACAGGTCAGACTAATGACTGCCCACAGATATAATGGAAGCCCAAAACCTCTGTGAAAGTTACTTTCACATGCTGCACTCCTTGCAAGCCCATGAGAAGGGGAAGCAGGAATGGCATATGTGTCTGGACCCTAAGGCACAAACAAGGAGTGTACCAACACGAGACAAGCCTGCATGGGTCCAGCTGGAATCTACAGTAGATGCCCTCAGCTGCCACACAAAGCAACACACTGTCACATAAATGCACAATAGACAAAAAACAAGTAATAATGCCCATGGGGGAAAAGGAGGGGGGGCACCTGTCGCTGCTGTCGCCACCCTCTGGTGTGGTACCAGAATGTGGTAGTGGTAAGGGAGGATCACCACGTATAGCCCTGGTCTGGTCCTATATGGCAGTGGCCATGCGGGTCGAGATGCTTGCACCTGCAACATGATGGCTTGGAGGTCCCCATGCAACACCTCACGGGATGCATGCAGTTCCTCCTTGATGGTATGAATCAACTGTTGCATTTTCGTTGCATTTTCTGTCCAGACCATCTACTGTGAGCTGCCTTGAGTGCAACCAGTGTAGTTCTGAGGACCCTATACTCTAACCTCAGGGCCTCCCTCTGGGCGTGACCCTCTGCAGCCATGGATGCACGCAGAGCCCTCAGTTCTGCCCGTTGGCTCCTGTTGCTGGCCACCATGTTCAGCCTCTGCGAGCGGCACGTGAACCACAATGCCTGCTGCTGGTGCTCCACATGACTTGCTGGTGGTATCATGGAAATGACCACCCTATGCATGCCCTGAGCCAACATCTCACATGAAGCAACATGTTGTTGTGCAACAGCATACATGGACTGTTCCCACACAGTATCACCAGCTAACACACGGCCACCGCGTCGGCGGACCCCACGCCTGCCTGGGCCAAGGGAACCTGGCCCTTGATGTGATGGCACTGTCTGTGGCTGCAGGACTGCATCCCTCCCTTGATCAGCTGGCCCAGGACCAGGGGTCAATCCTGTGGAGCGTGACCCTGCAGCTGGAACTACCACAGACGGACGTACCAACACTGACTGGACCTGTGAGGGGTTGTCCTCCACTTAAGAAGTTTGGGATACAACAGCACCCACAGTCAATGCATTCACCTGCGATAGCACAGAGATATCCATATCCATTTCACTACCAGAGCGAAAGGTTTCCTCAGAAGTGGACTCAGACTGAGACATGGCCAGGATGGCCTGTAGCACCAGTGGATCTTCATGAGCTACCACACCATGTCCTCCACTGGTGGTTGGTCGTGGCTCAGTATCCTGTTCCTCCTCCACCTCCTCCTCTGCATCCATTGCCTCATCACCTGCACATGGACAGAAAAATACATGAAAGGCCATGTAAATAGCATAGCCCACACACATAGGCATCACAATGTCGTCATGCAACACATTAACCTGCCATGTCACATACGCAGTGTCAATGCAAGTGGAGGGTAGTATGAAAGCAGCCATGGACTCATGTGGAAGGGCTAAATACCACATGTAGTGCATGGTGCATAGCACCTGCTTCACACACAAGCACATGACTGACATAGTTCATTCACCAACATCACTGATGCAAATACACATATGCCACGTAGCATAGCCATGCCTGAACTGTTAAACTGCATGAGATGGAACTTGCTGACTACTGTCCCAGAGCCATGTACAATGGATGTGACATGACATGACATGTAATTCACAAACTCTATACACACAAGTGTCACATGGTGCTACGATGCAAGGGTGGTGGAATAGAGTGAAGCCAGACACACCCATCCCATGAGGCCAGGTCACATTGACATCAAGCAAGTGAATAGGCACGGTGAAGGTGAGACCTGGTGTTGGAAGTGGGAGTGGGCAGTACAGTACATGGGAATGGCATTCAAATAAAATACAACTACATAATTAGCAAAGAAAATTAGGCCCGCCGGTGGAAGTGGAAGTGCAGATATCAGGTGTCAATTGCTGGTAAAGGGTTGTAGGGATACAGTAAACAGCCACCGAGTGTAGGGGATGGCAGGGAGGCAGTGCATGGGTTCAACTGGTGGCTCAGAGGCCCGTATCGGAGATCAGAGTGTGGCCAGGTGACTAGTGCATTCTCTCAGTCATCCAAGACTCCATGTGGGGAGAGGAGAAGAGAAAGCACAACACATGAGGAAGCATCAGAAGTGCCTCCAGATCCAGAGAAGGTTCACCTCCAGTTCCATTGAGGCAGGGAGGTTGTACCAGAGAGAGGCTCCAGCCGAAGATAGACATTAACCACCAACTAATTGCTATGAGAAGTAACTGACCCTGAGGGAGTAGGAACAGGGTGATCAAAGAACATGAGAAGTAAAGGAAGCTAATTTGGAAGATGGAGTTGAAGGAACTGCGGCCCTAGTAGCCATAAGGCCCTGTGGACAATGCACAGGAATTGGAAATGAAAAGTCGTAGCCACTGGTAGCCAGTGCCATCATCACAGTCCTAGGGAGATACAATACCTGGCCCCAAGACAAAAGGACAGTTCCCACAGTCCAGGTCTTGATGAGTTGCAGAGGGACGAGAGTAGAAGCACAGAAATCTTGGTAGAGGCCATTGCAGTACCCCACCATAACTATGACCAGTCCTCTGGAGACAGTGAGCTGCTGGGGGGAGGAAAGGAAGAATACTCCTGAGGAGGTGCAGCTGGCAGGGTGACCTCTCAGGGATGTCAGAGATGTACGGAGAGAAGGCGAGTGTGGAGTATAAGATCAAGTCATCAGCCATCACAGGTTGGAGCAGGAAGAAGAGGGCCAAGAGAGGCTGGACAGAGAGTGACATGGAAGGAGTGAACAGGTGTGGTGATGGGGTTTGTCAAGGTGTGCAGCACATTGTGTGTATGCAGTCTGTAGGACAACAAGCACGTGTCAGTCCACTGTGACATTGTTCACCCATGGCACTCATGTAAATGCAAGCAGAACTGCCAGACAATCATTACACTTCATCCAAGCAACACACACATGTCCTGAACACACATGCATCTCCACTCACCAGACATTCCCTCATAAATTGGCAGGTCTGCCAAGCCTTGGATCTGCTCCACATCAATCATCTCACTTATGATCTCCTCATGTGGAGTGAGTTCTTCATCCTCTCGTGGTGTCCCACCTCCATTCACCAGAGTAGGGGCATAGTTGGCGCCCAGCTTATCTTTGGCTCAGTGCCGGAGGTCATTCCAATGCTTCACTGCATCCGAAGCTTTGCACCTCTCATTGCCCAAGGCATTGATACGATCGGTGACGCACTGCCAGTGGGCCAAATATGAGTGCTCCCTGCCCGCACAAGCATGTCATCTTCATGTTCCCGCACGTAGTACACAAGGATCTGGAGTTCCTCATTACTGAAGCTACTCTTCCTCGACGTGTGGGTCTCCTGTGGTGTGCCTTGGGTCTGAGCCTGTTTGCCTACTGCACGCTTTGCCTTCTTTCAAGGTTGTGCAGACCCTGAGTGGCTGGCGCCACTTGGGTCAGTAGGGGCTGGAGCACTGGTGGACTGGGCTGTGGCACCACCCACCGATGCTGTGACTGTAGGTAGCCTTGCAGGCATCTGTACGTGGGTGCTGGTGGCTGGACCTTTGTCCACACGTCTCTTGCCTGCGGGCCTGGGCCGGGACCACTACAGGACTAGCTGGGTGACCCTGAGCCTGGGTGGTGGCTACTGCAGCTGCCCCTGCAGCTTCTTCACCCTGCCTGGTGTTCGCCACATATGGAAATCTTGCTCCATGACTCCGGGTGCTGGTGCCTGGACATATGCCGGTCAAGTGGCACAGCAAGTAGAGTGCTCACTTTGACATCCGTGCAGAGCTTGCTAACGCAGGCTCGAATCCCGGCGGGGCCAAAGTCAGCCTTTCATCCTTCCAAGGTCGATAAACGAGCACCACACACCATGGGTAATAATAAGCAGCGCTCAGATACCTGAGGGTTCGTAGCGCTATATAAATGCCAAATTGTTATTATTTTTTATTATTTGTCCACACGTCTCATGCCCTTGGAGACACGTACGGACATCCGCCCCTGGGTCTCTGCGGGCCTGGGCCAGGACCACTACAGGGCTGGCTAGTTGACCCTGAGCCTGGGTGGTGGTTGCTGTAGCTGCCCCTGCAGCTTCCTCACCCTGCCTGGTGTGGACAGCAGATGGCAATGCTGCTCCACGACCCTGGGTGCTGGGAACATCAGCATCAGCTGCATCTCCCTGACCCTGTTGGGTGGAGGGCATGTCTCTCCCTGCATGGCCCCGGGCACCTTGGCCACCTCGGCCACCTCTGCCACCTCTGTCACCTCGTCCACCTTTTCCTCCCTTCCCACTTGTTGCCCTCCAAGCCATGGCACTGATGGATTAGTGCAATGGGAGGTGCAGTTATCAATTGTCCAGGGTAATTTGAGTGAGGTGGCAGTGTACGTGATGTTAAACATACCAGTGTGCCCCAACAAGGCTCAATGTAACCCCTGGGGAAAAATAAATGAGCCGCATAACGCACAGGCACCCCAATAAAGAAAAAAACATGTATGCGACCCCTCGGTAGCACACGTGTAAAGGAAAAACATTACAGAGTACACTGTGGCACCCAGAAACACAGAAAGTGCGCATGCGAAGAACATGTAAGCAACTGTGATTAAATAAGGGGGTACGCGACACACAGGGGCACCCACAGTATGCAAAATGTGTACGCAACTCACCATCAGCCTCAAAAGTACACGCATGTGTGCGCAGACTCAAACCCCCACCAAAACAAGAGGCTTGCACGGTCGCAGTAGTGAAGAGATCGCGTGGTAAATGAAGTCTACACGTCCGTCTGCTATAACTTGCACAAGCATGTGATGGTCTCCTACGCACTACTTTATTCTATGAATCGCGCCCTAAAAATTGAGATGGACCTAAGTTTTAGAGATTTTACAAACAAATGGTTTGGTTTGCGGGGAATGCGTTGGTTCCAAGTTTTACAAACAACAAAATTGTTAAGTCTGAGAAGTACAGGGCAGCCGGACATCATACCAATTCATTGTGGATGCAATAATTTGGGGAATGTGCGAGGAGTGTCCCTTACTTTAATGATCAAACACTACATGCCAAAACTAATGGAACTATTCCCTCACACCATCTTTATCTTTTCCAATTTGACTCAGAGGCAAAAATGGAGATGGACTACCACAATTAACAATAAATTGAGAAATCACTGAGAAATGTTAATAGAGTAGTTTCAGCATTCATGAGAGACCACAACTAATTATGGATTTCAAACAACAACATACAGTTCTACCTAGCCAATTTCTCTAGACTTGATGGAGTACACCTAACCGATGAAGGAAATGCAGTGTTCCTTCATAACATCAAAACAGTACTGCAAATATACTAAAATACTACACTCAGTGTGCCCCAAAACAGTCGTTTTAATGACAACTTATCATATATAAATACAAAAATGGCATAAAATATTAACAACAGATTTTTGTTATTATACCCGCGAGTTCAGTTCATTGACTTTTATCATATCCGCTATTACAAATACGTTTTAACTTTAAAGAATTAGAACATTTTAGTACTACTCATACACCTATTCATTGTGAGTGTCTTACTCAGATGCTATAAGAAATAGCCATCCACAAAATGCAGCAGGTCTGTTTACATATAACGCTACACTATTTTACAGGCACTGCTGCCAGATTACACGTACTTCCAACATACTGCACCTGCTCACACCAAGGACCAGTTAGCAGTATTGTAGAAATATTTTGCAAGTGCATTTTCCCTAGTTGTAAAAAATATACAAATCGTGAGGCTCCTAATGCGCCTATGCATTTTTTGACTTTCAATAAAATGCTGCTAAAAAGATAAATTTATAAAAGAACATCATTTTTCCTTACATATAAATGTCTAATGTTTTCCAACCATTGCCATCAAATCCCATATAGTGCCACCATTCTCCACCTGCTCACATCAACTGTCACTTAATACTACCATACTAATATTTAGCAAGTGCATTTCCTTTTCAGAAATGTAAACATGTTTATGTTGCTAATGCACCTATCGACTGTATGTTTTTTTACTAAAATAGAGCTAAAAATAGGTGCTACTAAAATGCATCAGTTTTTCCTTACATATAAAGGTACAGTGTTGAGGCCCGTGCTACCACATTAATTGATTGATTGAGCCATTTCTAACACGCTCCGAATGAACCCAATCAAATCTAGGTGCTGATGACATGCAATGATATGATTGTGAGTAAACATAAACTGAAGCACATACAGATTAAATAAAAAGTGCTCTACACAGACTGCCAGCTGAATTTCGGAATAGGGGAAAAAGAGCGTTATAGATACACCCAAGCCTGACACCGGACTTCCGACCCATCAATGAAGAAGGCGGGCGAGAGGCCGACATCAGGTCTTGAGCTGCCCCTGCAGGAGGTCAGACAATGAAGGGAGTGACCAGGCTCTACAGATTACTCTCCAAGGTGCAACCAATGGATAATCTCCCAAATAAAGCTAATTGGTAAAGATACATGGAAGAGACAATAACGGAGGAGGGCTGGAATCACATGTGGGCAAGGGGACCCGGTATTTCCAGATGCATCGCGATTAAAGGGTCAGCATACAAATTATGCCTCAGATGGTATATTCCCCATACCGTATACACAATATCAACAAGACCTACCCACCCCATTGCTGGAGGAACTGTGGCGAGAGGGGGGTCCTATTCCATATGTGTTTGTCATGTCCCAAAGCAATGGCTTTTAGGAAGGAAATACTAGGTCACATCAAAGACATTGCGGGAACGAAGCTGCCGTTATCTCCGAAAATGATCCTGCTAGGTGCGCCCATAGCGGGATTTTACGCTATGTCGGGGGCGAGAGCCACCTTAATCACTCATCTTCTGTCAGAAGTGATAATGACCCTCGCACAGGACTGGAAAAGTGAAGCTGGCCCGCAGTCCGCCTGGTGGTGGGTCTGTGGATTGATGGCCTTGGAGAAGATATGTGCCCTCAACACAGGGAAATACCTAAAGTTTCTGACGATTTGGAACCCCTTCCATAAACTGGTGAAGGACAGAGAAGCCCAATACTACAGACCACGTCTACTCAAAATCACACATGTCATCTGATCCCCACTATGGCGATGAAACCCTGGCTCAATCTTCTGTGAGCGATCTCAGACTGTTCGAACTCTGGACCCCAAAGTTGAAATAATAAAGAGATAACAGGGAGGCCGGTGAGTGGGGGGAGTGGGGCAGGGCATTGGATAAATGTGAAAACTCAGAGACAAAGGGGACAATCACTGGACTAGAGGACAAGAAAGTAAGCCAAATATAGATTAAAGTTACAAGTTCACTGAACATGTTATGATACTGAGATTTTGCATGCCTCCGATCAATGAATAAAGATGTTTAAAAAAAGAAAATAAGAAGTGACTAGCGCTTGCCATACAGGTATGTTTGTACCGCTTTACAGAACCTTGGAAAAGACTGCAGTTTCCTGATCTCTAAAGGGAGACGGTTCTATTCTTTGGGGCCAAAAACTGAACATTCCTGGTCACCTCTGGTCACACAGGACGTCGGAGGAACCGTCAGAAGAAACTTGTCCTGCGAACAGAGAGCTTGTGTTGGCAAATAACGCTTTAATTTATCAGCAAGATATGCCGGAGCCAACTTGTTTAGACACTTATTTATCAGACAAAGGATCTTAAACCTGATCCTATCCTCCACTATTAGGCTGTGTAAAGATCGCTGTAACCCTAAAATGGGAGTGGATTTACCAACCCAGAACACCATTCGGATTCGGGCGTTTTGTGCTTTTTGAAGTTGGTGAACCTGTTTTGTCGGAATGCCAGCCAAAAGGCTATTGCATTATGTTCATAAGTGGGCTCAGATATGGATTAAATAAAAGAGGTGAAAGCGAGAATGCTTGAGGGACCCCGCACTCCTGATGGAATTTGACAGAAAGCCTCCCAACCTTACCTGTTGGCGGTGTTCCGACAGAAATGATTCAAACCAGCTAATGGCCTTGTCTGAGACCATCCCCACTTCCCTTAAACAGTTGACGAGGATGGCATGATCCACCGTGTCAAACGCTCCTGACAGGTCTAACATGAACAGAAGCAAGAGTTGTCCCTGATTCGTTACTCGCAGCAGGTCATAACATACCGCCACTAATGATGTTTCCGTTCAAAATTTTACACGGAACCCTAACTGTAGCGGATCCAGGAGAGACTCCTTGTCCGCAAACTCCTGCAATTGAGTAGTGAAGATTTTAACAGAAAATGTTGCCGCCCATGGTAAACTTGCCACTGAGCAGTAATTCTGGAAATTCTCAGCTTCCAAATCTGCTATTTTCACTAACAGGGAGATTTTCTGATATTTTTAAGTCTGCAGGAACAAATCCCTGCTTCAATGATTTGTTAACAAAACAGGTTAAAAAATGAATGATATCTTATGCCAGGCAGGTTGCACTCCATGCAGGCATCCTTAGTAGGTTTAAGTACTTTTACCAAAGCAAAAACGATTTCCTCTAGCACTGGTTTAAATTTAAAGACTGTCCTATTGAGGAGGGCAGTTGCCACCCCCCACCCAATCTGATCATGTTATGTTATGTTATGTTATTTTGCACTTATATAGCGCCTTATATACCATTGGTATGGTCTGAAGGCGCTGGTAGGTTGAACGCCCTTGGGAACCGCAGTTCAAATCAGTAGAGAGAGTAGAGAGAGTCAAAAAGGTGCGTGTGAGCACCAGGTATGTGTACAGCTCGTGCAGTATCGGTGTAATAGCTGCTTTCTAGCGGTAGGTGTGGTGGTTGAGAGGTCAGGGGTATGTGTTCGTTCTGGCAGGATTTATCCAGATCGGATGTGGCTGCGTTAGGCCTGAGGAGAACGCCTCGCTGGGGGGTGCGTAACCAGCAGTGATTACTTAGAGTGATGTGGGGTGAGCGGCAAATGTTGATATGAGAACAGTTATACCGAATGGTGTCATAGTATCTCTGTGTTCTATTTGAGTGATGGTGTAAGGAGAGAGTAAGCGTGTTGGTGAGATATGATGGGTTACATGGGGTACACTTCTATATTCAACTTTCCACGGGAGGCTCTTGGGCGTACTTCTTAATTCACAGAGAGGCTACAGGGCACACTTCTAAATTCAATTTTCTAAATGTACTTCTAAATTAAACTTTCCACAGACAGGCTATTGGGCACACTTTTAAATGCAATTCTATATTCAACTTATCACAGAGTGGGTACACTTCTAAATTCAACTTTTCACAGAGAGGCTGTTGGGTACACTTCTAAATGCTGCTTCTAAATGCACTTTCAATGCAACTTTCTAAATGTACTTCTAAATGCAACTTTCTACATAGAGGCTATTGGGCACACTTCTAAATGCAACTTCTAAATGCAATTCTAAATTCAACTTTCACAGAGAGGCTGTTGGGTACACTTCTAATTCCCTTTTCACAGAGAGGCAATTGGGTATACTTCTAAATTTACTATTGACAGTTCTATCTAAGTGTGGGCATGCTAATATTCATAATTCCATCTAAGAGTGGACATGCTAACTCTCACAACTCCATCTAGGAGTGGACAAGCTAACTTTCGCAGTTCCATCCAAGTGTGGGCATGCGAATATTCACAGTTCAATCCAAGAATGGACATGTTAACATTCACAATTTCATCTAAGAGTGGACATGCTATCTTTCAAAGTTTTAACTAAGTGTGGGCATGATAATATTCATAATTCCATCTAAGAGTGGACATGCTATCTTTTACAATTCCATCTAAGAGTGGACATGCTAACTTTCACAGTTCTAACCAAGTGTGGGCATGTGAATATTCACAATTCCATCTAAGAGTGGACATGCTAACTTTCACAGTTCTAACCAAGTGTGGGCATGCGAATATTCACAATTCCATCTAAGAGTGGACATGCTATCTTTCAAAGTTTTAACTAAGTGTGGGCATGATAATATTCACAATTCCATCTAAGAGTGGACATGCTAATATTCACAATTCCATCTAAGAGTGGACATGCTATCTTTCACAATTCCATCTAAGAGTGGGCATGATAATATTCACAATTCCATCTAAGAGTGGACATGCTATCTTTCACAATTCCATCTAAGAGTGGACATGCTAACTTTCACAGTTCTAACCAAGTGTGGGCATGCTAATATTCACAATTCCATCTAAGAGTGGACATGCTATCTTTCACAATTCCATCTAAGAGTGGGCATGCTATCTTTCACAATTCCATCTAAGAGTGGACATGCTATCTTTCACAATTCCATCTAAGAGTGGGCATGATAATATTCACAATTCCATCTAAGAGTGGGCATGATAATATTCACAATTCCATCTAAGAGTGGACATGCTATCTTTCACAATTCCATCTAAGAGTGGACATGCTATCTTTCACAATTCCATCTAAGAGTGGACATGCTATCTTTCACAATTCCATCTAAGAGTGGGCATGATAATATTCACAATTCCATCTAAGAGTGGGCATGATAATATTCACAATTCCATCTAAGAGTGGGCATGATAATATTCACAATTCCATCTAAGAGTGGACATGCTATCTTTCACAATTCCATCTAAGAGTGGACATGCTATCTTTCACAATTCCATCTAAGAGTGGACATGCTATCTTTCACAATTCCATCTAAGAGTGGACATGCTATCTTTCACAATTCCATCTAAGAGTGGACATGCTATCTTTCACAATTCCATCTAAGAGTGGACATGCAAACATTATGGCAGTCTATGTTATTTGGATGTAAGATAGAGTGGCATGGGCTTTCAGGAGTGGAGTGATTGCTCTACTCCCCACCCACACCACACTCACGGTTTTTGGTGGTGTCTGTTAGTTGCTGGCTTCATTGGCTTCCCCTGCGGACACCTGCAGACACATCTTGGAGCCGCCTCTGTTGGAGCCGCCCTTGGCCTTGGGGCCCTTAGCCGCTGGGGGCTGCCGGGCAGAGGGCTGCCCTGGGAGGACCAGTGATAAAGGTCGAGGGGCCTATCAGAGGGGGGGTGGGCGGGAGGGATGGGATCAGGAAGAGGTTTTAGAGGAGGGGAAGTGGGGATTGACTCATTTGCTCCTAGGATGGGAAATGGGTGCAGGAAGCGGGATGGGAGGCGGGAGGAAGGGGAGAGACCAGGAAATGGTGGCTGGGCCACGAGAGGCACACGGGGAATCTAACACTTTTACAGTGTTTTCTTTCCAAAATGGGATTGCGCGCTGCTGCTCCACTCACCTTCCTTCTTGGTAAGGAAATGAAGTGGGCTGCAGCGCTCGAAACGCTAGGCCCAGGAGCTGCTGGCTGTGCAGCCAATCACTTGCCAGTGGGCGGGATGGGAGGCGGGAGGAAGGGGAGAGACCAGGAAATGGTGGCTGGGCCACGAGAGGCACACGGGGAATCTAACACTTTTACAGTGTTTTCTTTCCAAAATGGGATTGCGCGCTGCTGCTCCACTCACCTTCCTTCTTGGTAAGGAAATGAAGTGGGCTGCAGCGCTCGAAACGCTAGGCCCAGGAGCTGCTGGCTGTGCAGCCAATCACTTGCCAGTGGGCGGGATGGGAGGCGGGAGGAAGGGGAGAGACCAGGAAATGGTGGCTGGGCCACGAGAGGCACACGGGGAATCTAACACTTTTACAGTGTTTTCTTTCCAAAATGGGATTGCGCGCTGCTGCTCCACTCACCTTCCTTCTTGGTAGGGAAATGAAGTGGGCTGCAGCGCTCGAAACGCTAGGCCCAGGAGCTGCTGGCTGTGCAGCCAATCACTTGCCAGTGGGTGGGATGGGAGGCGGGAGGAAGGGGAGAGACCAGGAAATGGTGGCTGGGCCACGAGAGGCACACGGGGAATCTAACACTTTTACAGTGTTTTCTTTCCAAAATGGCATTGCGCGCTGCTGCTCCACTCACCTTCCTTCTTGGTAAGGAAATGAAGTGGGCTGCAGCGCTCGAAACGCTAGGCCCAGGAGCTGCTGGCTGTGCAGCCAATCACTTGCCAGTGGGCGGGATGGGAGGCGGGAGGAAGGGGAGAGACCAGGAAATGGTGGCTGGGCCACGAGAGGCACACGGGGAATCTAACACTTTTACAGTGTTTTCTTTCCAAAATGGGATTGCGCGCTGCTGCTCCACTCACCTTCCTTCTTGGTAAGGAAATGAAGTGGGCTGCAGCGCTCGAAACGCTAGGCCCAGGAGCTGCTGGCTGTGCAGCCAATCACTTGCCAGTGGGCGGGATGGGAGGCGGGAGGAAGGGGAGAGACCAGGAAATGGTGGCTGGGCCACGAGAGGCACACGGGGAATCTAACACTTTTACAGTGTTTTCTTTCCAAAATGGCATTGCGCGCTGCTGCTCCACTCACCTTCCTTCTTGGTAGGTCATCCAATATTTTATATAGCTCTGGCCTCAGATGTCTGTTTAAGGCATTTTGTGCTTGAATACTGTTGATTTTATCACAGAAAAATAAGTTAAAAGAATTGGCCTGGCTGAATGAGGCATCGCTAATCGAAATTGGATATTACCAAAAATAATTCTGTACATGATTTTTTGCCACCTGAATCTTGCTAGATAAATAATTCCTTTTTGCATCAAAAATAGCCACTTTATATACTCTTTATATTCTTTTTTAAGAGTAGCCAATAATGTTTTGATATTTTTTTTTATACACTTGGTCTCAATGGAGCAACTAAGGAGCAGGTATTCTCCAATGTTTCTACCCCAAGCTCAAAGATTTTCTCACAATCAAGTGAAGACCAATCTCAGCAAGAGCTCTCCTCAGCTCACACTTAAATCAGACCCCGATATTTTTTCAAGATCTTTAAGTCTGCATGTAGAAAGTATGCCTTTGGTATTCACCATCTGTTCTTTATGTGGATCTATGGTGATGTCGGATAATCTTAGGAAATGGTCTGACCATGAAACTGAGTAAGTATGTGTTACTAAGGTGCCCCTATCACTTGCCAGTATCACATCCAAGCAATGTCCCTCTATGTGAGAACATGAAATCACCAAGGGGGTTAAGTCGTGTTTTCCCATAATTTCCCACAGTCTGTTTCCATCTGTTCCTCCGACCAGATGGTAAAATCACCCAAGCATCACAAATCCTTATGTTTCACCCCTGTGGTAATGATGTAATCATCAAATTTGTCAAAAAAAAGGCCCTAGCTGGACTGGGGGAATGTACCCAAATAAGATCTTTATTGAACTCCTGGGTGAAGTCCACACTAGCCCATGTTCAATCTGTGTAGAATAATCCCACCCCAATTCTTTAAGGTGGGAGGAATTAACACTGGATCTATGAATCAAAGCAATCCCTCTTTTCCAAACTCTGGTAATACATTGAATTGTATATCCCGCAGGTAGCAGGCTGTAATGGACACAAGGGAGCTATCATTAAAACAAGTCTCTGTGATAAACAGTATATCAAGCTGGTGCTCCTCAATCAGCTCTTCTACTTCAATGCTGTGTGCCACCACTGACTTATCATTTATGAGTCCTGCTTTCCATGGTCTGCGTTCCTGACTGTTAAATATATACCGGCCCTGTGTGGCCTCAATCCCAAGTACTCGTAGAAGCAGTGAACTAAAGTTGTTTCTGAGGCTGTGTATAATCCTGCTTTCATAGATAATAGCCATCCTGGGAGTTCTCCTCATTAAAGCAATGCAACCAACTTAGTAGAATGATGTTACCTGCTGAACTCGGACAATTATGCCTCCCGAAGTCAGCCTAAACAGGCTTAGCGTCAGTGCTTTGTGCTGGCATGGGCCTGTTAAAGTCTTTGTCCCCAGCAAATGGCATCAGCTCAGTGGACTGGACTGGATCATAACACTTTCCCCACAAGATGTTTACACCTTTAAACAATAATAATATCAAAACCTGAATAAAGCTCAACACTATAAAGTCAAACAGCAAATACAATTTTATGCAATTTAAAATACAGTCCTGACTAGATTCTATGTCTAAAATGATTCACTTCACTCGCATAATCTTTAAAATGTCCTTCAATGTCTCACATTAATACTAACACTCTTGGCACGAACCGAGGAACTTCATTCCATATAGTGTCATAATATTACACCTCATTACAACATGTGCCACTTAAAACAGTTGCAGAAATATTTTGCCCATGCATGTTCCCTACTTCAAAAACACAGGGAGATGGTGGAAGTCCAAATGCACCTATACATTCTTTGTATTTCAATAAATTGCTAATAAAAAGAGGCAATCCAAAGGCAACACTTTTCCTTATGTATGAAGTGCTAGTGTTTTCCAACCAGTGCTATGAGATACCATATAGTCAATTAACAGAACAAAGAAAACGAATGGCAGCCTAAAAATCTTTCATGGCAATTCATGTGGGACTTAGAAGATATAAAGAAGCAATAAAGAATTAAATATATCCAGAGCGCCAGGCCCTGATGGTCTATCCAACATAATAATTAAACAGAACCCTTACTCCTGGAGCTCAATATGCGACTGCATATTTAAACTCATACGGAAGACCAAAAACATACCAGAAACATCACAGCAAGCTACCATAATTCCCATATTCAAAAATGTGCTAACTGAGGAGCCAAGAAACTACCACCCATTGGCCTTATTTGACCCACTTGGGAAAATATTTGCGAAAATACTATTGGGGAGCTTGAATAACTGGGCAACAAAAGAAAAGAAATATGCCATGAGACAAACAGGTTTTGTAAAAACAATAGGGACTAACATCAACCTTTTCATCCTGAATCTACTAAAGCATGAAGCTATAATATCTAGAACACAGACCTATGCAGCGTTTATAGACCTAAAATTAGCTTTTGATTCAGTAAACAGAAATCATCTGTGGAAGAAACTAAGTGCCTGGGAGTGCCCGAGTAACATCCTGGAACCGATCAAGCTACTGTACCATAATACCACCATAAGAATCAGAATGTCCAAGGAAAGCTCACTTTAAGACCAGATAAAGACTTGCAAGGGCCTAAAACAGGGCTGTCTTTTGGCTGCCACTTTGTTCCACCAATATATAGCAGATTTAGAAGCAAGTATCTATACATCGTAGATCAACCCTCCGAAACTGAACAGCACAACGATAACGTGCATCATGTACGCAGATGACATCGTAGTATTAGCAAAAACCCTGAGAGGACTGCAGATTGCCTTACAGAATCTAGAGCAGTACATGATGAAAACCCAGCTTGAAATAAATGTTCAGAAAACAAAAATCATGACACTGATGAGACAAAATAAAAAGAAAGGGCCTGCGACCTTATTCTACATTGGAAAGAAAAAAATCAAAGAAGTAAAAATGGTCAAATACCTTGGAGTTTGGCTAACCCAATCACTGACAGAGACAGAATGGTCACAGCTCCTCAGAGCCAAATCACTATCATTAGCCCGATAGGCGAAAATGATTCATCTCAAATACGGAAAAATGTCATTGACACCTGTAATAACATTCTAAAGACAAAAAGGGATGGCGATTCAAACATACGGCGCAGAAGCAATGCTAGACATAGAAAACGCCATCTGGCAACAAATAGAAGGTCACTTCTGGAGGAAAGTTCTAAGCTTACCAACATAATTCCCCATACCACACATTCGAGAAGAACTAGCCTTACAATCACTGAACTCCATTGTTGAGTGGAAACCAATGGATCTATATAGGAAGATAATGAGTGACACATATGCACCACCAATAGAAATCTTACGATCGAAGACTAATGGAAAGAAAGAATAACCATTGGAAATATGGAAAAGGGTGATTGAAGCGAAATGCGAAGCTGAAGGTATTTCGAGAGATATGCTACTCAGTAGACCACAAAAAGCGAAAAGGAGATTGATAGAGAATGATTGGATACGGACGAATGAGACCAAAGCCAAATATTTATACGACATCGCGTGTAAACTGAATGTTAGACCTATTAACAAATTGCCAGCGTATTTAAATTCATTCCCTTCACCGAAGATCAGAAACATCTTTATGAGAATGAGGTTAAACATTCTTTCCACACGCGAAATCATGGCTGCCAGGAGAAAAATCTCAGCTAACTAAAAATATTGCAGATTTTGCAATGACGAAGAGTCAACCAAAAGCCTGCATCATATTATGATGATATGCCGAGCTTTAAGCGGGAAAAGAAATCTATCCAGAGGATGGTTTATGCAGAAGCAAACGTTGTTCTCCCCCTAATTATAGCAGGAAACGAAAAAAAATTGATATATGCGGTAGTTTCCTTTTGGAATAATATCATGGGGAACTGTCAAACTGAATGAGAAAGAAGAAAGAAAAGAACTTATGATACATAACAGCCGCTAGCGGGTTTAATTGAAAAAATGTTTTATTAAGTTTGTTGGAATGTATAAAGTGACATCTAAGATAATCCAATAAGATGAAAGGTTTGATATGTAAACCGGAGCATTTTAAATTAAATTAAAAAAAATATATATATATAGTGAAAACATAGTTAACATACTTCAGTGCCCCACACATCACACAACTTTATTCACTTCTTTTTCCATTTACTGCTCCTACAGTAATAAATGACAAGCTACGCTACGGAAGCCATTTCAATATTAACACATATACCAACTACCTTTCTTTACAATTACAGAAAAAAAGATTAACAAAAACAGCTATTGAACAAAGACAACTCTTCACATGCTACAAGGAAAGTATATTAATATGTGATGTAGATCTCTCTAAATGAAATAACACAATTTCATTATGTATTTGCCTAATTGTCAGAGCAACTGAATACTTGAGATGGAGCGAGTTGCCTCGTAGTGTAGACGAAGAAGTCTTCCAAATAATGTACCTGTCTGATTGTTAGAATTCACAACCAGAATGGTCTATTAATGGAAAGACAGGAGACCGATGACACTGGCGTCGTAGAACTGGACACAAGGTTGGCAGGTGTACACACCACTGGCGTCGTAGAACTGGACACAAGGTAGGCTGAAGTACACACCCCCAGCTGAAGACAAGGCAATAGTCAATATCGTGTAACCAGAAAAACACTACACAATGTACCCAATAAAATGATAAGCAGCCAAGTGAATTCACAGAGAGGGGAACCAGGAATTAGGAATTGGCTAAGGCAGAAACAAGAAACAGTCAAATTAGCTGAATAACAGTCTTACCGTATTGGATTCCTGTCCGACGGAAAAAACGAAGTTCAAGAGCAACTGACATGCGTGGCAAGTTCCAGGTGGCAAAAACGTACACCCAGAAGTCTCTAGTCCGTGTACTTAATCCCCAAATACAAAGTTATTTCCAGGCACTATGCAAAGTTCTGTCAAGCAAGGTGAACAAGGTAAAGAAGACGAAATCCAAAGACAATCCTATGAGTTTTTCCAGGTCAGGCAACGTGCAGGCGGCAAGGTATTCAGACGTGTCCAAAGATAAACCCAAAGTCGGTCCGTGATCAGGCACGAGGAAGGCAACGAAGAGTTGAGTCGAAATCCAAAGGCAAAACAGCAGCGGTCCATGGTCAGGCAGGGTGCAGACGACAAAAGCAGAATCAGAATCCAGATATGCAAAACTATTAGCGGTCCGTGGTCATAGCGAGGAAGGCAAGAAGGCAAGTTTACAAAGACACAAAAAGCAAGGTCCGTAACGCCACCGAAGGTTGTTCAGAAGCGCCGGCAACTTCGGTGGGAAGGGCTTAAGAAGGATGAATCATGTGACTGCATTGCGTGCTGCCGTCAGCGCAGGGCGGGCCAACCTGTGGTGTAGAGGACGCCTGTGTTGCCAAGCGACCTTCCAGGCGCCAGGCTGCGTTCCAGGTAAGCAGAAAGTTTTATTCATGCGGCCCGCATCCTACACTTGTATTTCGCTACTGCCCGCATTTTCCCTACTACCGTACCTGGACGGCAGGGAAACCTGACACTAATGTATTCTTTTCCACACAACAGTATTGTCTTACACTGTTCCTCATTGCATTGTAGCAGTCACACTATTTCCAATCCCATCTAAACATTGCTCCATATTCAATATGCCACCAGTCCCTTATTGACTAACAACACAACTTTCTCTCTTAAACATTCTGTAGCACAATGGGCCGCATCATGAGTTAGGCAGAGCGGTAAAATGTGTCACTAATGCTATTACCACTGCATTTACAGCTCTGCCCAGTCTCAATTTGGGCAGAAAGTCGGAGTTTTACCTCCAGCTTTTTGCTGGAGGTAAAAATCACCCCTTTCAACCTATTTTCAGTGCTATTAGCGTGATGCTAATTGCACCAGCACTAATAGCGCCAAGACACTCCCAAGGACCCAATGGGAGTGGGTAATGACCTCCCCACTGCAACTCAGGATCTGGCACAAATCTCGTAGGACCAAGTTGCGGTAATGCTTATAGCATTGGGTGCTATCTCTGTGCAATTAGCGCCGGGATACCACCCAACTTGTGATGAGGCCCAATATAATGTATGTATTCTTGAACATCCCTATCCTCATCCATTGCTGAAATCAAATCCAAGAACTTTCAGACTCATTTCATTCCAAACAAATTACACACATTACCACAGGCCTCATTATACAGACGGCGGTGGACCAAGGTGCTATTAGCACCTTGGTCCATGCCGGTAAAATAACGGCACCGCCTTGGTGGAAAGGGGAATTACCGCCCTATTCCAAGGTTGGTGGTGCGGTAATTCCCCCTTCCCCCATTGCCCTTCCCCATTCCCATTTTTGCCCCATAGGGCATAATGGGAATGGGGAAGGTGCTAATTACAGCACCGCAAATTGCGGTACCGTAATTAGCTCCCTGGTCCCTTTGCGGGTTGGTTTTTAATGCCTGCAAAAAGCAGGCGTTAAATTCTCCAACCCGCAAAGGGACCTCGTAGTAAGGCGGTAAGGGTTAACGGTCACCGGTACCATTAATGGTGACCGTTAACCCTTACCGCCGTCCGTGTAATGAGGCCCATAGACAATCTTTCTCACCCCTCTACAATGACACACACAGAACCCTCATAACTCTACAGTAAATCACACATTATAACAACCATTGTGTTTCTCATCACAGCACAATATTCCTCCTAATTCAATAACAGCACCACTATACAACACATAGGGCCTCATCACGAGACTGGCAGTCACCCTCTGATGCTAACGGTGGGTTACCGGCCGTCTCGCCTTACTGTTACCTGCGCATGATATCCCGGTGTTACTGGCAGTAATTTCCAATTCCATGTATTCCCTAAGGACTCCATGGAATGGGAACCACTGAAGCACCGTCACTATTATTAACAATAACAGTGCTTCAATGATTTTTCTGCAGGTAGGGGCCTGAACTACCAGCAGGTCAGGCCTGAGGGTTGTTCACTGCCCCTATCGGCAGACTCAGACTAATCCGTTCTGGAAAAAATGCCCGAGCAGGTAGTACTGGCCGTTTTGCCAACATTCTTTTCTGGACCCGGTTACTCGTAATGAGGCCCATAGCACTACAAAAACTTTATCACCCATTCCCCATTACATACACATACTTATGCCACACAACAATTCCCGATTTCAATGTCATATTTATCCAAGACTACTACACCTATACAACCTCTCACTGTTACAACCTTCTCAACCATACCTACGATCCTACTACACAATCAGACAGCGGTCTTGCTCAACCCTTTACAATTACAGAACACACCCATAGACATTCATAAACATTCTTCAACTAAAAGACGTTTGGGATGACGTTTAATCCAACAAAACACTGTCACAAAAATTGGACAGCTTTGGTATCAGAATGGTTTCACATAAAGAATACAGGTACAATGAAGCGTAGATCGTTTTAAATGTACAGACTTATATGGAAAAATCTTAAAACATACTCTGGCTAAACCTTGGTCCAGATTCATCACAAAAAAGAGTGCTAAAATCCTAGAAATAGAAACAATAGCCACATAAAATCCCAGCAATCAGGATATTAAAAAAAACAATTTACTTGACACATACAATCCAAACAGGACTGCTGCTTTGAAAAATATGTGCCTGTATGACACTCTACTCTATGAACTACTCCTACAAAAATAATGTGATGCCAGATGAGACAACTGGCAAATATGTAGTCTCAACTTGTGAAGGGAACTTGCTAAAACCTACCAAGCCCAGCCTAATTAAATATTGTAAAGTTATCCTTTCAAACTCCTCAGCATGGAGAACGTTTTTCCATGGCCCTATTGTAACTATTAAAATTTTGGAGAAAACAGGAAGACTTGTTAGGTGATTATGACACATTTGAAGCTGCATTCAAGTCAAATGAAAACAGTATAACCAATGTCAATTTTAAAAGAGTACAAACAAATGTTGAACGGTGAACGCCAACAAGAGGAAGATCTTGAAACTCTAATAGATAAATACACTCCTGAAGGCAGTCAGCCTTCACTTACAGGAAGCCAAACACCACTCAGAGAACCACTGATTCAAAATGAAGCAGACATAGCCATGACTGAGAAGCAAACACCATGTATCAATCTAAACAATCTGAAGAGGATTTGTCTGTGCTCACATCACAGATAAATTATTAGCAACTAGCCATTTACCTAGTCATGTACTAAAACATGAAAGTAAAACTTGCAGTTGTAACCATTATAAACCTCTCCTCTTGTATGTGAGTGGTGAAGCTGGTTCTGGCAAAACCTTCCTAATAAAAACAATCAGGAAATGTTTAGAGGAGTTAATGAATAACAACCTGTTGTAACAGCCCCACAGGTCTTCTGCCTACAAAACAGGAGGTGTAACTTCACACCATTTACTTTTCAACCCAGAAGAACACAAACACGAATTAGAATACTACAAACTGACAGCAGAAGCTGCGGCTGAAGTAAGCAGAATTTGGTGGAGAAGTCCTTATTTTATTCCACAATGCATGCCTAGGCAATCAAGCAAGGAGGTTTGACAAATCAGAGGTTCCATGCCAGTGCCCTGATCATCCAGGGCTGCTAAAGCCATTGTGCACCTGCCTCTGATGCAATGTGCCAGCAACGTTACTCTGCAGAGTTCCTCACAGAGGATGCAGCCCACTATGGAGGGCAAAGATCAAAGGCATCGAGGGCAGAGCCCTAGATGGCAAGGGGTGCCACCACACACTTTTGTGTCACTGGGTAGAGCATAGCTGTCAAGTTACCTTGTTCCATACAGGACACCTCAAGGCTGTTCAAGTTGTTTACTTTCATGCACTGCATGTCTACGCAAGCTGAAAAGGCGATTGAGGGTGAAATACCTGCTGCCTTCTCTGGATGTGGTGGTTGTTTGTCAGGTTCACTCTCTTGAACTGAAACATTTTTCACCCTTACCTGTGAGCACCATAGTAGGCAAAGGAAGTTGACAGGCCAGACATCACTATGTATGTTTGGCATCATAGGGAGGTGAAAACTGACCAAGTGTAGCTAAATTCACTGAAGCGGCCATGATATCCCATAATGTTTTAAGTCTAATTAATGCATGCATCCCAGGAGGTCAGCATCTGCTAGCATGTATAAGCTGTTTATCCACCAGGGAAAACAAAGTAAATTAGTCAGCCACCAAAGGGGACATCACTAACTCAATGAGCCATTTGCACTGTCAGCATATTAGCCATGTGTAGAAACACGTCTATGGCTCACTCATTGAGACATGCATATGCCACTTGTTGGATCCTCACAGTAGCTTCACGTGCCTGAGCATACCAATGGGTGTGCCTTGCAACCTCCTTTGGCTGATTTGGATGCCCTTGTGGACTTCTGTGGGACAGAATCGAGAGAGCATGCAAAGCCGTGGGACCTGGGGGTGGACAGGTCAACCACATGTGGACCGGCAGGCCAGCCTGCACAGGGGTGGTGTTGAAAGGGGAGTGAGTGGCCACAGGCACATCTGGAAGTAGGAGGGGTGCCACCACACACCACCACCAGTGCGGTGACATGGGGGGTGGCACACCAATGAAGAATTGTTTTGAAATGCTGCACATATGCCAAAGGCTGAACAGCATGGCCATGAGGGCCTGCACTGGGGAAAACAATACTCAACCCATCCACTCTGAACTGGCATTAGTGAACTTCCAGTATGCTCATCCTCTGCAATGCCTGCCTGTTGGGGGCAGACACTCATGTAAGGGTACCCACCCAAGGGGACATACACTTGACACAGTCCCAAGGTGGATGGAATCCATTACATAAAACTGTGTTCATGAATGTGGGAGACACGACAGATTGGAGAAGGCTGTGTGGGTTCACCCAGGAAGAGCCACAATCCTGGACCAGGGATCAACCAACATGATTACGGGGTGTGTGGGGTACACTTGGATGCATGGGAGGGAAAGGGACACCAAGGGATAAGTGAAAGGGCTGCAGGGTGAAAGTACAAGTGGGACTGCTGATAGGTAGGAGGACAGAGGACCAGAGGGACTGGGGAGGGAGGAGACAGAGGGAAATATGGGCAGCTAGGGAGTGGAGAGAGAGACAGAGAGTGTGAGTGTGGATCAAGGATGTGATTTGCTGCTGGGGAGATGATGGTAGAGAAGGGGGCTGTTAGAGTGGGTGAGGGTTGAGAGAAGGGGAATAGAGGGAGACAAAGACCGAAGGAGAGGAAAAGAAGGAGACATTGGGCAGAGAGGCTGGGAGGCACACTGATGTGAAAATAGTACAGGTTGGGGGTGAAGTCGGACACTAGGGGGAGAGGGTGAGGGTAAACTGGGAAAGAAGGACCACCTGCTAAAGGGGACTCATCAGCTCCTCAACGCAACCCACATGGTCAACACACCACAGCTAACAACCCAGAAAGTTATTGGGTCCTCAATCCCAAGCATATAAGGCTGTGGCACCCCCACTCCAGACTCATCCCCACCCACCTTCTACCCCTGTTGGACACAGTAGTTCATGGACAAGACATCACTCTCCAGCCGTCGCATCCCCTTCAATCAGTCCAGACCCAGGATGAGCTGTTCCCAGGAAGGGTGAGGAAATCCTAAGGTATAGTGCAAACACTTGCAGGGACAACAGGTGGACAGAAGCTGTGGGGAGGGTATGATGTTTTCCATGCATGCACCCACAACAATGTGGAAAAGCAAATTCTTGCAGTACATGAAAGATGAGAATACATATAGAAAAGCAAAAGTAAACAACTAGTGATTTGCATGTGTAACACTGGTAAAGGCTGTCACAGGTCCACATGTGCCAAGCATCACAAATCTAGATGGTCCGGTGCGCTAAAACGGTCATGTGGAGTGCAGGGAGACATATGGGCAGGCTTCCATGCCATCTGTGTTCAAGTCAGTGTATGTAGTCCTTTTTTCCAGGCACCTAGCTGTCGCAAATAAATGGAACTCCTGAAAACCATCATAGGCAAGATATGCAGTACAACACTGCCCTCGGCTGGCAGGGTGCTCCCAGTAGAGAAATCTATGCTGGTGTGTGGCCTTTGACTGGCTTGAGAAAGGAAAGAGCCAGGCTTTGAGTGCCTTCCGGAAAGGTAAGGTGGTCCTCCACTTGGTGGATGCTGAGCGGGAGGGAGTTGCAGAGTGTCTGAGCTTGGAGAGAGAAAGAGGTATCTCTTATTTGAGTGTTATTGAAGGAAGAGATCTTAAGGAGTGCAGAGCCTGATGTGAGGTTTCTATTCTGTTGGTAGCCTGTGAGTCAATGTTGGAGGAATTCAAGGTGCACCTCGTGGAGGGCACAGTTGGTGATACAAATGGCCCTGAAAGTAGTGCATCGGACAATGGGAAGCCAGTGGAGAACATGGAGTGCATGAGTCATGTGTTCCCTGGGAGTGAGTGCAGGGATGAGGCTGGCTGCGTTATACTGGGTCTGTTGTAGCTTCATGGGTTGATAGGCAGGGGCACACACATACATGGAATCAAAGCAGTCTAGGCGAAAGAGGATGATAGCCAACATTGCAGTGATTCACGACGGTAGGACAGGCAAGGAAAGGATCATCTAAGGATGTGGAGGTGTAGATCCCAGGATCAACAAGCAGCATACATGTGGGGAGAGAGATGTCTGGGCCAACTATGGAGATTTCTAGGGTAATGGAGGTGGAGGTGGGGAAGGGGGTCATTGCAGTCCAGCCCACAGGGTCAGGTGTGAGTATCATATAGGGTGTTCAGGCTGCACCCCTGACCCAGAGACATGAGGATATGCAGTGCACAGTGGAGGGTTCTGCACAACCTCCAGTCCCTTGGACATCTGCTGCAGCAGTGACCACCTTCTGTGATGCCTCCACCTAGAATGATCCCCCACTTGTGGCTGATGAGGCCATCTCAGTAGTAGTGCAGCCCCTTCTGGCAGGTATTTCCAGATGAGTGCAGCTATTTGTGATGCTGTACAGGTTTCTTGCATGGATCTTGTATGACATCATAAGAAGATATCCTTCTTCCTGGCCCAGTTGGTGACTGCACCCCTCTCGGGTGGTCTCTCTGGTCTGGGCACTGCAATGGCCCCCTCCACCTCTTCCTCCTCTGTGGCCCAGTTGTCCTTCACTGCAGCTTCCATGCCACGGATCTCACCTAAGCCACCTGTGCACCAGTCCCACCACCGCCCTGTCTGGATTTGCCCATGTCCCTGGTTGAGGTGGAAGTCCCTACATCAGCTGCAGAGGTGGTCACTGAGCCTGCCCAGGAGCCCACACAGGTTTAGGCAATGGACAAACAGCAGGCCCTTCAGGACAGTGCAGGTGCCATACTCCCCTGTCAACTGTCATCTGATCGGATGGAGTACATCAATTGATAACTCACTCCCAGTCAACAGCAGATGATGGCTGCGATAAGTCGCATATTACAGGGCATTGTCACACAGAGGAGGCAAAATGGCGCACAGGTGGCACAACTGAGGCTGGGGGTCCGGATCCAGCTGGCCAATCTGTTGTCGGCCAGGGAGTGTTTGTGGTGGAGAGGCAAGGGGCATGGGATGTGGCTATTCAGAGGATCTGTGCCGAGGCAGATGAGACAAGGGCACAGGGTGGGCTGCCATCTTGGGGAGTACTGCAGGGTGGCAGAGGAGGTGGAGGGAGATTTGGTGGACACCCTGCAATCCATCCAGGTAAGTACAGAGGCCTGGCTTCAGGAGGAGGATGTTGTGGTGGAGTCGACCGAGTGGAAGGCCTAACTAACATCCCATCAGACTACCCGCTGCCAGTGTACATAGTTTCATAGTGCTAGGTTTTATGTTTGACTTTTATTTATTTTTATCCATGGGCATTTGTCCCCTCCCCTTATTTATGTGCCAACAGTTTTAATGCAGGTTTTCATGTTATTCATACCCCACATGCAGTCTCTTTGTCCATGTGCACTTTCACTTTTTCCATGTTCTCCAAGTGCATCGGTCCTATGGCAGTCATTTGGGTTGGGGCCTCAGTGTTTGGATCATGTTGTTAATGTGATGCCTGCTGGGGATATGTATGCTTGCTCCTTGTGTGTGATGGATTTTACATCCATGCTCGATATACATGGGTTGACTCTTGTAGATGTGGGGTGGTGAAGTGCTTTTGGGTTGAAATTTAGGACAGCTTTGTCATGCTCATGTGGTGCTTGCCTACTTGCGTGCTTTGAGATACGGGCAGGTTTTTCAATTGTGCACATGGTGTGAATGTGAATGTGATAGTCATATGTCATGGTTGAGTTTGTTCTCCATTGGTGAATGTGTTCATGTGGGTTTGTTAATGTTTTGTGTTTTGTCAGTGCTTGACACGTTGTCATTATTTTAATTGACTTGGACATGTGCACATGAATTTAACATATTGAGTGGGACCATCAGATGGCTTGAGGTGGCAATGGCTGTTTATCTGATTCCATTCCTTGTGTATGGTCACGGTGTGTTTAGTGACAGTGTGTGGGTGTTGTTGATGTGACATATTTTAGTGTGTGTGTCTAACAGCGTGCATACAGGGTTGGTTTTGGTGATGTGTGAGATATGTAAGGATGGTGTTTGGGGTCTCTCATTGGGATGGATAATTCATTGTTCAAGTGTATTGCCACATGTTCTACTTGCTTAAGTTGTGTGTCATATCTGGTGACAGCGTATTCACCTCTGCAAATTGGTTACTGGAGTTTGAGTTTATTGTACGCTACATTACTTTCCGGTCCACTGATGTTTCAGTGCTCCTTTGGCACTAGCTTGTCATTGTGGAAGGGCTGACACTTCTTTCACTGTTATAGGTATTTCACATTGCAGGTGTTCACTGTGGATTAGTTGGCTAACTCATCACATGTGCACTCAATGGGAGATTGCTGTATCGATCCCAAGGTGCGGCCACCCACCCACCCACATCTGCCAGCAGCCACTAGCTGCTCTCAAATCATGAATCACCTTTGCCATTGGAATGCAGCTGAGTCCCATGGTTGATAGTAAACTCTAGCTGGACACATTATCAGTCGCCTTGAGTCGCACATTCTCTGACAGCATTCACATCAACCATCCACATGCCTGTAATGCGTGGGTCAAATGCATGAACTTTGCCACCCCTACCTATCTACCTTTGTACAGGCTGAAATGCACAAGCATTTTTGATGACTCAGTCCAATCGGTGATTCCTCAGACTTAGGCCCTCCAGGGCATTCTGCTACCGAACTTTGAGGCAATTTCTTAATCAAGTTCTCTATATCATCCACTGTCATAGTTAGATTCCACTCATGATCATTCCTAACACTCTTTATATTAGTCTCTGGGTGCTTGTATACTTCTTCAAAATGATTAATATATTCACTTTCAGCAATCGGTTTGGGCTGCAGGCGACTCTGTGTTTTCTCCATTGTGTCTATGAGTTCACAAAGAATTCTAGAGTCTTTTTTTGTTATTAGTTCAAGCATCTGCCAGCCCTCTTTCTGAGCTATGTATGCTTTATAACATCTTATTCAGCTTTTAAAGCATTGCTTAAGGTGTGTCTTACTGGCCAAATAAAGATGTGCATTCTCGCCTTCCCTTTTTAAATCGCAGATATCTTTCCTCAGCAATTTCTTTTTTGAGTATATCACCATGTCAAAGGGATGCGTACTTCTACAGACTCTGTAATTGTTCATCCTCACCACCCTCTTGCACTTATCGAGGAAAGGCATCAAATGTATGCAGGGACAAGTAAGCTGCTCTATCACTTCTGCCAGATTTTCAAGGAACTGATATACTCAATCATTAACACCGTTCAAGATGCCTACATATTTAGATTTTCTATTTCTGGCAGAATGTACTGTGAATCCACTCATACTGTGGTTGCTAGCCCTCTGGGTATACACCTTAAATACAACTGTGAGTTTCCTATGTCACTCTCATCATTCTCTAACACCTTCATGTCTTTGCATAGATTAAACAGGGTGGGTGACATAGCTATGTAATCCCAAGTATGCAGAGGACCGCTCGGACCTCCAGGTTGGCCTAGGTGGAATAACACCCACTATCACTCTGTTAAGTAGTCTAAGATTCCAAGTGGAAAACCGCTCCCTCCATATATTCCCTGTCACAGGTGATTTACCCTTAACACAAGCTTAATCTTCCTCATAGCCTGAATCAGTCATAAAACCAACATTAAAATCACTAGCTATAACAATGTTACATCCTTCATGTACACCAAGGATGGTCTCACATATTGACCCACATTTATTGCGAAATAGTCCCCCTCAACTTGTAGCGGGTCGCAATATGCATTTACCAATAGGATAGGTTGCTGATGGCAGAGTACTTTAACTTCCACCTTTACCGCTAGAAACCCATAACATTGATCGCTGAGAACTGCAAAGTCTATCAACTCAGGATTTCTTATCAATAATGATAAACCACCAGAAGGTCTCCCCATGGAACCTTTCATAGCCATTTGCTGGAACACTCTAAAACCATCCACAATTAGCGTGTCACACAGCCACGTCTTTTGCACAAATAAAATGTTATAACTTTTGAAGATGCCCCCTTCTAACCTCCGAACCAATAAAACTGTTAAAACAACGAGTGTTCCAGCTCAAAAGCCGTATCTTCTACTCTATGGTAGATAATATTAGAGTCTTATTTTGATTCCCCTCAGAGTCGTATCCCTACTTCCCATTGGAAAACAAGGAGGGTACACTGTGCTCCTTTGCTTCTGACCACTGTTCACAAATGTGGGGTTGGCATTACACACAGTTCGTTTGAAACCTAGATAAAACAGTGCTTCAGCATGAGTGCATAGCAGTGAGGTAATTGCTGGGGGGGACAGCTGAATCAGAGCACAGTTTGAGGTGTTCTGCCATGTCGGCAATTCCACCCAAACTAAATAAGTATTCCCAATTGCTGAAAGCCAAGGAATTCTCTTCCATATGTCCAGCAAACCAGAGCGGTCGAGGAATGGACTATTGTTCCTTGGTAATATGTCTTCAATTTTTACTAGATTATTCAAAACAGCAAAAGAATTGGGATCAAAATAGGTGTGGGCATAGGTATTATTAGACCATGCTTTAGTTCCATCATCAATAAAGCAAAGCTATAACTGAAGCATTGCTATATTAGCCGTTTGTCGATTCAGCCAATTACTATTCACCTCACTATTCGCCAACTTCAAATCTTAGTCTTTCAATTTTGTCCCAAGCCATTTGTTTAAGGGGCCTCTCAATTGCACTTGTTTGGTGATTCCATCTCCTCCATCTTCAGTTACGACATAGAGACCTAGAGTCCTTCTGTACTCTCGTCTGAGTGATCATATTTCCGGGAGACATTGTTGGAAATGCTACATGCTTAAGGCATCGAGAGAGCGGGGCTTAGTAGTCTTGCACTTAGCCGGTTTTGATTTTCTTCGCAGGCTTCCCATCATTGAGATCTCATTGCAGAGGACATCAATGGCATCCTCTTCTGTCCCTACTGCAATTGTCAGTGAGTCACTTTGAGGGGGTAATATACAACTCAAAGCTGCATCTTGTTGAGAAACAGTAGTGACTTTGGCCAGCACACTTCTGCTAGCTGTTATGACTCCTGAATATGTACCTTCCTCCTCATCATCAATGGATATAGCCGATGTAATCTGGTCTTCCATTGTTGGATCCAGCCTGATGCTTAATTTGGCACTATTTTCTAGAATCACATTCACCACTTTATCAATTATACCTTTCACGTCTTGTTGTTCAGCAAGATGAGAGCACAATGCAAATAGCGTCTCAATTTTCGCTAGATTCACTTCTATTGATGCACTTATGGGAGCTAATGCGGAGGCCTGAACTGCACTGTTTATGCCTGAAAGGTCGTCACCAAAGGAGACCGTTTCTCTGGAGATCTCTGAGGTAGAACTGAGTGCCTCGAGGTTAGGGCATGCAGACAAATTGGTACCAATTATGTTATTAAAATCCTCAGCTTCCAAGCCCAGCATCTTTCTCCTAAAGTCTAGGCACATATTCAACAATGATTTGCTGTTATCAATTGTAAAGGAGCATTGTTGGGCATTCGTGCTAGGGATATTTCCAAAGGAAGATGGTACTTCATCTAATTTGGCAGGCTTGGAGCATTTCTTATATCCACCTTGATAGAGAGTGTATTCTGTAACAGGACTATAATTGATGGTTGAGACACTTGGTATTTCTAATGCTAATTCAGTTCGAAGTATTTTTCTGCCCTTTTCTCGTTTTTGTATGACTTTTGGCAGACAGTGATGTTTTAGACAGACTTCATGAGCTAGTTTCGGTAGTTGTCTTCCCGTGCAAACCATAGCTGCACGATTTTGACACATTTGTGGATATTATGCACGTAATTAGGGTTACAGCCTGTGTCTTCACGCAAGTAATGCAATCAGCAAATGAAGGGTAAAAAGGCGAGCCTAGCATGTCGACGATTCTAAACACCAAACTCATTGGCAGTGTTTTCAGGAATAATACCTCACTTCCACAAACACAGCCTATAGGATGTAGTAATTACCAGTTTCCCAGTTCAGCAGCTCAAGTTGGGGGTCAATGAAGAGATCTTTCCACTACCAACCTCTCACGTGTCTCTCCCAGCTGACCACCGCAGAAGATGCACTACTCCTCTAACGATGATGCGAAAGGGAAGAACACTCTGATCAACAGAGTGGATGGTAGCATCAGGCACCCAAGCCTGTCACAAAAGGAAGGATAGAAAGGGTGGCGAATTACAGAGTGTCAGAGGCCAGAGACCAGATGTTATGAGCCTTGTATCAGTTACAAAAGAGTAACCCACTTTGGGCAGAGTTGGGCCTGCCATCACCAGATGCAGAGTGGGGTGCAGTCTACGCTCACCACCTTACATCCCGGGACACACCGTCAAGACTTCAAACCCTCTTACCTCACACTCGTCAAACCTTAGATTGCACAATGGACCCCACAACCTCTAAAAGAGGTTTAGGCAGTAGGGCGCACAGGTCACGCCTCCGGTCTCCATCTGCCTTTTCTGCCTGTTCTTCACGGCAGTCGCAGCCGGCAGCCAGCAGCCAGCAGCGGGATGCGAGGCAAATCAAAAGTTGAGTGAATGCGAAGAAAGGACCCAAAAACGTAACTCATACATGTTAAACTGCACTGCACACTGCGTTAGGACAACAGCAGCAACCAGCAGCCACTTCTGACACAATCCTTGCCTCCTTTGAGGCCATTGCAATGTCAGAACAGCACTATACAAATACCAGATTGATTTGCATTGCATTACTATGTTGCATATACATGGAGTGGTGGAAGTGTAGGTGGTGCAACAGTATGCTGTCCGGATGATTTGCAGCTGAGTGTGGTCTAGCACAGAGTCTTCGAAGAAGTTACAGACCTGGATTCAACATCAGTGCTACCAGTTGATTGTGTTGGTGAAGGATATGTTCCAGGTGTACTCCATGGTGGAGGCAAGTCTGATAAGTTGTGGTAGGTTGTTGCTCCACATTTGACTGGTAGATGTGTGGATGAGCATGGGGCTGCCTGGGGTTGGGGCAGAGGGAAATGGGGTAGTGGGAGTAGGGCAGACTATCAGGGGGCTGCCTGGGATTAGGGCATTGGTGAGTGGGGGTAGTGGGGGGAGTCAGGACTTGAGGGGGCTGCCAGGGGTGATGATTAGAGGTGAGAGTTGGGGTAGTGAGAGTAGGGCCGTCTAGCAGGGGGCTGACTGGGGTTGGGGCAGAGGTGAATGGAAGTAGTGGGAGGTGTCAGGACTTGAGGGGGCTTCCAGAGGTGATGGGCAGAGGTGAGTGGGGCTAGTGGGACTAGGGTGGACTAGGTGGGGGTTGCCTAGGGTTGGGGTGAAGGTGAGTAGGATTAGTGGGAGGTGTCAGGACTTTAGGGGGGTACTATGACTTAGGAGTGACCATCACAGTTGCGCTGTGGTGCTGCCTTACATTACATGTGACATCTGCAGTTTTGCTGGGGTGCTGATTTCAGTTCTGGGGTCAGACCACAGTTTTGCCTGGTTGCTGCCTTGCGTTACGTGTGTCAGTCCGCAGTTTCACCAGGGTGCTTTCTTGAGTTACGGGGGATGCTCCACAGTTTCCCCATGGTGCTGCCTTGCGTTACATATGATGGTACACAGTTTCTCTGGGGGTGCTGCATTCAGTTACAGGTGACAGACTACAGTTTTGCCGGGGTGCACACTTGAGTTACGGGGGACGGTCTGCAGTTTCGCAGGAGTGTTGGATGGTGGTGAGAAGGCAGTTGCAAATGTAGTTTGTTTGTGCTCGTGTTTGTTTGCATGGGGGCGTGTTGTGGGCGTTCCATGGGCAACTCATTGTTGTTTGCGCTGCAGGTTACTTTGCGCTTTGGAATCCATGACTATGTTAACAGCGCTAAACTTTTAGCACGCACAAGTAGGAGCAATGTTCTTTGTGGTGCATGGTGCTTTTTCTCTGCATTTATCTGCAAAAAATATGACAAGCATTACTTTGTATAATGTACTTGGGCAAGTACATTTGTCATTGTCGGAATGACATATGCGATCATGAGTCCCAAGACGTCTTTCTGTTACCTATCGGGCCATGCAGAAGAATGTAGGCTTTGCTTCCAGTTGCATGACTCATTAGGTGATTGACATTTGAATGAAACCTTTCATTCAACGGCCTTAACAACAACAAAAAAAGGTTTTGTTATGTGAATGACAGCAAAATGTTCATTCTGATAGAAAGAGAATGATTACATGACACTTGAGTAGGAGACTAGAATGGATGTGCAAAAACCTTTAAAAAAATACATACATCAATTTACATTAACAGAGCTTAAACAAACTTACGGGTGTGGTCTTTGCTAGATTAATGACAAACTAAATAAGTGTCCCAGAATTGCTTTGTAAAAGCACAGTTCTGTCTTAAATAGTGACAAACTTATTTGAGGCATGGTGAACTTCTGCCTTGCAAGTCTCCAAGCTGATCAGACTCCTCACTCTGAGCAGACTCACCAGATAACCAAAATTTCTTTCAAACTCGCATGAGATTTTGGCAGGCAAGTTAAAGTTCAACAGGCCAATAGGAATCTCTGAACCTTTCAGAAAAATTAAGTCAACCATTCAGAGCGCTGGAATCTTAAGGGAGTGGTTATAGCCATGAAAAATAACTATCTGTCGCCCGTTAATCTAAGATGTTAGAGTGAGGCACATGAAAGAGAATGGGCCTCATTACGAATGTGGCAGTACAGTGACAACGGCGCCGGTAGTGCTACCGGCACCGTAGTTACCGTGCTGCCACATTACGAGTTCTGCTTGCGGGTGCCGTTCTGCACGCCTGGTCATAACAGGCGTGCAGAGCGGCACCCGCAAGCAGAACTCGTGATTGCACCAGCACCGTTATCAACAATGCCGGTGCAACCATGCTCCCCACCCCCATTCTGCCCTATGCAACGGAATGGGGATCGGGAGCACGCCCACACCGGCACCAGCGAATGGGCAATTACCGGCCCATTCAATTTATAATGGGCCGGTTATGGCCCATTTGCGGGTGCAGGTGCCGGTAGCGAGTTCGGCGGTAGCCGTGCCCGTAATACAGGCACGGCTACCACCAAACTCGTAATGAGGCCCAATGAGACTGTCTGTGTTCAGACAGTACAAAATAGGGCAGCAGACAGAAACCCTGGTCCTCCAACTCAGGAAACATGAAGTTGAATCTGGCACTCTGAAAAACGTTCATTGGTTAAATATACTTTTTTGGATTGTCTTGAAGAGGCTCTGCATAACGCGAGAAGAGCAGTATGGCCCAAAATGCATCTCTGGCCATCTCACCAAACACACTCGAAGGTGAGCCCAGCTACCTATACTTCAAATAGCCAAATAGTCTAACCCTTGGAATCTTTTAATTTAATTGATTCTAAAAAATGATCTGGGGGTAGCAGGACTTGAATTCGAAATATCTAGATTCTAGAATGGCCACTGGAGGAGCAGCAGTTTAAGAGAGCAGCTCCTGTCCTCCACTCTGTCAACCATCAGATTATCACTTTCAGACTGGAAATATCAGCAAAAAGAATATTGAGACCTCTGGCAATCCCTCCTCCAAAAACCCTAAACAAATCAATGATGATCCAGATGAAGAAACGCCAAGCAGCGCAGATATTTTTTAACTTTTGAAACAAGTGGCCAGTGATGTTGTGGATGTCAAGGCAGCTCTGACCGACTTGATTGGAAAAGTTAATAATTTGGAGACTCGCATGGTAGATGTGGAAGGAAGGAGCTCTGGTTTAGAGAGAGAAGCATCAGGTAGTTACAGAACCTACCAAGAGCTGCAAGAGGGAATGAATAAGCTCCAAATTAAAAATATGAATTTGGAAATCCAAGCAAGAAACAATACTATTCACCTGATTGGTATTCCTGAAAAACCTGAACCTAATCTGACTGCCTTGGTGGTTAACATATTGCAAGAATGCCTACCTGCCTGTGGATTACAAAGAGATGGCTTGGATGTGGTATTCAGAGTGGGTAAACCGGAGGCTGGGAAATCAAGGCAAACAATCATCTCATTTGTGAAGACATCCATGAAGGAAAATGTTCTGCGCAATGCAATACAGTTCGAATCATCTTGGCATGGAGACTTGATACATATCTACCCTGACTTTCCAAAAGGAGTGGCGATCACAGAGCTTCACTTCTTAAATCTGCAGTTTTAAAACGTTTTCTACCTTAAGGGATCGAGATTACTGATGCCCCAGCACAGGCTTGTGCTTGGCTTAGGAAAGGCCCTACCACAAATGCCTTTTCTCGAGCGGTTCTTGTTCTAAGCCTTTAATATATTATATATTCAATGTTTGATATGTTTGACGTTTTTATGTGATAGTAATTCATTTTCGTAATGTTATTAATTGAAATGCTGTGCACAGTTAACGTCCGCTGCTTGTGCATTACAAATTTTAGCTATATTTATTTTTGAAACTTAAAGTCTTCATTTGTGGCATTGTGGCATTGTTACACGCACATCTGTATGGAAACGTGCAGTAACCTATTGGCCCCGACACTAGTGGTAGAAGAATGGACCTGATAGACTGTAGCATGTCTTTGAGGATGCTGCGTAGACGTAATGACGCGCTTCTGGTGGGCGGAGGTCTATAATGTATGTAGGAATCCAGGGGCGGTTGATTTTGTTAAACTGGACCCTCGGCCTTGTTGGGTGGCCGCCCGTGCCTCGGGCAGGCCTGCATGCACTCCTGCGCACATTCACACAGGAACACACGGGACACGGTGTTGGCCATTTCGCGTCCCGACCGCAACTGCCGGCACGGGTGCACTTTATTTAACTGCGCATGCGCGTAGCCCGAACGAGGCTCACGCATGCACGCAACGTGACTCGCACGTCACATCCCTTTTTTTCTTTAACGAAAATACAAACCCAACATATGTGCAAATAACAGTTCAAACTTGGAACACCCCCCTCCAACATTTTCTTACTCCCAGAGAAACGACTTCACACACCCCGGCTCAGTCTCCCGAGTCCAGGACATAGTCCTTGAGGTATGAGGGCGGTCGGCGACCCCTCCTCATCGGGTACCTGGACATCTCTGGCGCGGCTCCACGGAGGCCATCCTCAGCTGGACCAGGCTCCCTCTGGATGTCCTCCACTCGACCCTCTGGGGTTTCCTCGGAGACCCTGCTCTCGCTCGGCTCACTCGTATCCGCTGAAATGTCGACTCGCTTAAAGAAGGACTTGTTGCGAGTGACTGTGCCACGGGCACATGCTGCCGTCACAATGGTCCCTTTTACATGTGTGACTCTCCACGGGTGGGGTTCGTAGGGCAATGACAACTTGCCCTCGGGGTGGCAGTTACGGACCAGCACCGCATCCCCCACACGTACCTCTTTGTCTTGTAGACCCCTTCCTTCACTTTCTCGCTGGTTTCGTGCCATGCGATCCTCTCTAACCTTCTCGTTGTCAATGACGCCTGGCCCGCAGCCCTCGATCTCTGGTATCATGCCTCTGGGGCAGCGTCCGAACAGCGCTTAAGCGGGGGCTACCCCCGTGGACTGGTGTGGGGTGGTTCTGTACTCTCTTAAGAATTCCACTAGCTTCTTGGGAAGGTCCTCCCCTCCGTGAGCGGAAATTCTTAGCACTTTGTTCAAAGTGCGCATTAACCTTTCGGCCTCCCCGTTGGCGGAAGGCCACAGAGGGGATACTCTCCGGTGGTGAATGCCTCTGTCTTTGAGGTATTGGGCGAAAATACTGCCTGTGAACGGGGGCCCATTGTCCGAGCATAATATTTCCGGGAACCCATGGGTTGCGAACATTTTGTCCAGGGCCCTAGTGGTGTATTCGGTCGCTGTGTGTTCCAACACCTCCACCTCCGGGTATGGCGACCATTGGTCCACGGCCACTAAAAAGTACATGCCCCGACCAGTCGATCCGAAATCCACGTGTACAGTTCCCCAGGGCTTCTCGCTCCATTCCATCGACCTAATCGGTGGGGCCTTGTCCTCGGGAGCCGCGGCTTGACACGGCAGACATCTTCCCACAAAGCGCTCTACCATTCCTTCAAGGTCGGGGAACCACACCTTCGGATGGAGCCTCGCCTTGGTCTTGATGACCCCTTGGTGCCCGATGTGTGCTAACTCCAGGACGCGATTCCTCAAGGCTTGCGGAATCACAATTTGTCTCCCTCTCAGTAGCAGCCCATCATCTGAAATGGACAACTCATCCCTCACCTTCCAGAGCGCTTGAAGGTCCTTCTGGGCCTCTAGCTGCTGCCTGGAGTTGTCCCTTAGCACAGCTTTCCAGTCACCACTCCTCACCGCCGCCTTGATGATGTGGAACACTTCATCCTTGGATAACTCAGTTGCGATGGTGAGTCTCGATAGCGCTACTGGCAATGCCCCTTCCACGACGTGGCAGAGTAGTCCTTGGCATTCCGACACTTCCTCGTTCAGGTCCCCACTCCCCTTATTGGGGTGGCGTGACAGATAGTCCGCCGGGTTATTGGTGCCTGGCCTGTACACGAGTCTCACCCCATACTCCATCAGGGCCAGCATCCACCGCTCGATTCTGGGAGGCGGCTTAGACGATACTTACACCAGGATGGGCAGTAACGGCTTATGGTCAGTCACGACCACCACGGGCTTGCCCAGAATGTATAGCTGAAAGTGGCGACAGCCCCACAGAATAGCTAGAGCCTCTCTTTCAATTTGCGAGTAGCGCCTTTCAGTGTCAGAGAGCGCCTTGCTTGCATACGCGATGGGTCTCATTTCCCCTCTTTTGTCTGGCTGTAGTAGCACTGCACCAACACTCACGGGACTCACATCTACAACAATTTCTGATTCAACTAATGTATTGAAATACGCCATGGTGTCATCATCTGACAGGGCATTCTTGAGGCGCTGAAAGGCCTCTTGCTCCTCCCTGTCCCATGTCCACACGGCATCGTTCCTGGTCAATGCCCTGAGAGGTTCCGACAGGGAGGCCAACCCTCTGATAAAGCGCCCACAGTAATTGACCATCCGCAAGAAACTCCTCACCTCGGTAGGGGATTGGGGTGCGTCGGCCTCACGAATGTCTTTAATCTTTGCCGGATCCGGAGACACACCGCTGGCATGGAAGATGAATCTGAAGAACCTGATCCTGTCCTTGAAAAATTCACACTTTTCGCGATGTAAGGTGAGTCCCAAATCATCCAACCTTTTTAGTCTGCACTCCAGCCTCTTCATGTGTTCCGATTCAGATTCTGCGAACACTAGAATGTCATCACTCATGTTCAAAACACCTTTTAGGCCCGCCAGCGCCCCCCTGATGGTGTTCTGGAAGACTTCGGCAGCTGAGGAAATGCCGAAGCTCAGGCGCTTAAACTGGTACAGGCCTTCATGCGTCGTGAACGTCGTAATGAATCTGGAGTCTGGGTGGAGTTCGAGCTGATGGTAGCCCGCTCGCAGGTCTAGCTTTGAGAACACTCTTGCGCCGTGCAGTTCGCCTATAATGTCATCCAGAGTGGGTGTGATGTGTCTCTCCCTCTTGATGGCGGCGTTGGAGAGCCGCATATCTACGCATATACGCACCGCTCCAGGCTGCTTCGGCTTGGGGGCTACCACAATGGGTGAGACCCAGGGCGTAGGGCCTTCCACCCTCTCAATGATGTCCATCTGCACCAGCGACCGAAGCTCCTCTTCGACCTTTTCTCTGAGGTGGAACGGGATTCTACGATGCTTGAGCGCCGTAGGCCTGACGGTGTCATCTATGTGCAGACGTACCGGAGGAGCCTTCAGATTCCCCACGCCTTCGAAAATGCCTGGGAACTTGCCCAGTATCTGCTCTATGTCGACTTGATAAACTTCCCAGGCGAAATGCACCAGGTCGAGGGTCTCAGAAGCTGCACAACTGAGTAGAGAGTGAGGGCTCACGTCTGTGACAAAGAAACAAGCTTTGATGGTCTTGCCTCCTCTTGACACCGGTGCCACGAAAACGCCCTTGATAGGGAGCGGTGTATCTCCTCCGAACGTGAATATTTTCGCCGTTGAAACATCCAGCGCTGGTGGGCCCGGTATGGACTGGTAGTGGTCGGACGCCAGTACACACACCGAGGCTCCCGTGTCTACCAGTACTTGTGTCGGCACCCCTTGAATGTCCACAACACACTTTGGTTGCCTTTTCTTCCACGCCCCCGTGGCCGATCATCAAATGAAGAACACCTCCTCTTCCTCCTCTTCCTCTTCCTCTGCCAAGTTCAGCCTCTGCATTTCCTGCTCTAGTACAGCAACGCTCCTCGGTCTCCTTGAACTTCCGCCGAACGCCCTGGCGGGGCCCCTCTGTGTGGTCACCGGGGCAGGAGCACGACACATCCGTGCATAATGACCAGGACTGTTGCATCTGCCGCATGTTCTCGACTTGGCCGGACACTCTTCAGAGTGTGGAAGGTCATATCCACAGTACTGGCACACAGATGACGCCCCTTGCACCGACCCCGTGTCTTGGCGCCTATGGACCCACTTAGCCTTTAACGCCCCCTGTTTGCCAATGGCAAAAGCCTCCTCCACTTTTCCCGGGCGCACTGCGGCATCCATTTTGGCAGCCCTTGACTCCGCCAGCTCATACGTCCGGCTGCTGTCCAAAATTTGTTTTAGAGTCCAACCAGGCTCCCTCAAAACTTGCCTGCGTAACTTGCCTGAGCCACAGCCTTGGAGGACCTGATTTCGAACCATGGATTCCTCATTGTCCCACCGACAAGTTGTAGCCATTTGACGCAGGCGAGCGCAAAACTGGTCGAGTGACTCCTCTTCCCGCTGCTTTTCGCCGCAGAACAGGAATCTCTCGTAGTCCACATTGGATAATGGGATAAAGTAGTTCTCAAGAGCAGCTTTGACGGCATCATAGGTTGTTACCTGTAGATTCAGGGACTCATAGATGCGTAATACGTCCATGCCCGCCGAGTACAACAGGGTGGCTCTCTTTGCGTCGTCATCGGTTTCCCCCGTTGCAGTAAAGTGCATGTCTAATTTCTTGATCCACAACAGCCACCTCGGGCCTAGTTTGGAAGGGGGCCCGTCGTGTCGAACTCTTGCATGGGAAGTAACGCCCCTTGTTGCCTCCTTACCACCACTCTCGCTGCCTCTTGTTCACCGTCGCTCTCTGCCATGTTCACAGGTCGCACAGGCACCTTGTGGTGGGTTTGAGGCCGCAAACTGCCTTGGATAACTATTGGACGTATCTTGAAACACTGCGCGGTCCTTGAACCTCCGAGTTGCCTGAATGTTGCACCAGCTGCCCCTGGGTGGTGGCGGCTAGTTGAGGTACAGTCCTCCTGTTTGGTGAAGACTGCAGGGTTTCCAAAAATTCTGTTGTGATAGGCCTTTCAAGTAAACAGCAGCACACAAGCACCTTTTCAGGCCGCTACTGCTGTCTACGAAGCGTGAAAACACCTCCGTTGTGTTCGCGCCGGGTTTGTAACATACCGCGGTGCGGCGTCGTGAAAATAAAAGCATTCACTCTGCGCCCCGCTGGTGTCCCGCCTCTTTGCCACGATGTTGTGTGGCCGCCCGTGCCTCGGGCAGGCCTGCATGCACTCCTGCGCACATTCACACAGGAACACACGGGACACGGTGTTGGCCGTTCCGTGTCCCGGCCGCAACTGCCGGCACGGGCGCACTTTATTTAACTGCGCATGCGTGTAGCCCACACGAGGCTCGCGCATGTGCGCAACGTGACTCGCACATCACAGGCCTGAGGGGATCACGAGGTAGGCATTTGTTTCTGTGTCTTTAAATGCTCGCTGGGGACTGATTTGATTACTTGTGATTTACTTGCACATGAGAGTTGTTTACGGCGTCCGATTGGAGGCATGGGCATTGGGTATATCACATCTGCGTTTTGCTGGTGAGATTGAACGGAATTGACTATACTTGTAGGGATAGGAATTCTTTGACGTATTTATTGTTGCTTTTGTACTCTAGCCAAGTGATTATGGCACTTCATTCCAACAATAAGGATTTGACTAGATATTGGGCACTCAGTTTCGAACCTGCTTACATGTGCTAAAGTTGAATTTATTAATTTTGCGCACCGGGGTACGTACTATTGAAAGAACCAAATTGTTCTGTCTATCGCGCCTATGCTATTTTTGCAGTGAAACGTTTTGCCAGAAAGGTATATGCCTACATTGTGTTATACATGCTGTATGTGGACATTGAAACCTGTATCTCACAAACAGGCAATAGTGTTAGTTGTTAGGATTGCAATGACTCACATTGATTCGAGGTAGGGATTGGAGGGTTTTTTAAAATAACAACGCAACTTGGTTGAATGTACACATATGTTATATTTGCTATGGATGATTGGAATTAAGTCATGTGTTTCACAATGGACTGAGTATACAGTTTGCTATCATCTGCTGATTGTAAGTTAACCATGGAACGCATGCCATTTATTAACATACATTAATCAATAGACTATGTGCCTAATGTGGTCTATGGGATTATATTATTAGGCTGCACCGTCATTCTGGGGTTTGAGTACATATTCCCTTCAACTAGTAGACGTGCACGCTTGTGGAATGGGGCCATTTTGAGGGGGTGGTGTGATCCCTCTTGCTCTGACGCCAATATTCCATGCCCTCTTTTATTCTTTCTGAAAACCGGGTTAGTGTTCCCTGCATTATTAAGTGTTGAATCTAAAGGTTGTGATTTGTTCCTGAGAACACCAGTGAGTACTGCATGGATATAGCTGCTATTCTGATGCCTAGGAATCCAGGTGGGGGCACATTTCTATGATGTACTGGTGTTGATAAATTGGCCTTGATTAGATGTCATTATTGAACCTCCACGCCATATTTCGAACAAACCTCAAGGGCGGAGAGTTCTTGTTTGGTGGCTGGTCCTTCACCTCCAAAGCTAGGTAATTGTGTGTACGTGAACGTACTTAGGGGTCTGGTGCTTATAGGATTGAATATTGACTTTAAACGTTAATGACAGCTGAGAATATCGATGATGGGTGGAGGGCAGGGGCTAGGGTTGAGCGATTTATATATATATATTATTTTACTTGTGACTACTGTGCTCTGACACAGCGCTATATCCGACCAGTGGGCCATCTCATTGTAACTGTCACCAGAATTGTCTGGTTGCCCATGTGTCACGACTCGCTCCCTTCGCTCCCGTTCCCGCCACTTGGGGGCATGTTTTGGGGCTTATTCCTTGCTGGACATTTCCTCCGAACCTAATGCCACAGTGCTGTAATGAATTGGGAGCGCAAAATCCCTATTTTCCAAACTACTTCCCTTCCGGATCCATTCCAGGTCTTTGGCAGCCAGCATGCTTCTTTAACCAAATGACTGTGTTTCCCAGAATGCCTGGCCTCCTGCTCCACCTCCACCCTTGCAGGACTAGGTTGGGTGGAGGATAAGCAACACCTGTGGCTGCAGGTGCAGCAGTCAGCACACCTGAGGCGTGTGCTCGTTTAGCAGCTTTAAAAGCCACAGTCTCACTTCAGTCCAGCGCTGGTCATCGTTTGCAGTGTTCCTGTTTTTGACTAGTCCCTTGTTCACTGTTCCTTGCCCTTTTACCTAGGTCCTGGTTCCTGTTTTCTTGTTCCCTCCGCCCTGAATCTCTGATTCATGCTCTAATTGATTTCTGCTCCCTTGTTTCCCTTTTTTCCTTCCTCTGTTTACAGGCAGCATTTCTCAGTGCTTTCCCTTTTCAAATGCAGCCCAGTTGGTATTTCTTTGACTCTGTCCTTTGCTGCTGTTAACCCGTATGCCTTAGCCTTCCTCTTTAGCTTCCTGTCTTTTCCTTGGAAGGATAGGGAGAAGTTTGCATTGGTTATTTAGCTTTTTCCCTGCTCCTGATCCTTACTTCTTTTGGGATCCATTCCAGGTTTTCCTTAGCACTTCTGCATTTATTTTCCCATTTGATTTTAGGTGTGGTGTGCGGTTGTTAGCTAGCTCCTGTGTGAATGCTTATGTTTTCCTCACTATTTGTTATCACTATTTCAACTTAGGTATTTAGTTTTCTGCAGCGGATCACTCTCGGCTGCCTTCCAGCCTTCACCCTTGCCCTGTCGGGCTCCCCACATAACAGCGGATCACGCTCTGCTGCATTCCAGCCTCCGCCCTTGTCCTCTGGGCTCCCTGCCCTGCAGCCTGCCTCGCTCCGGCTGCCTTCAGCCCTTGTCCTCTTGGGCCCCCTGTTCTACAGTCTACCTCTCCCTGGCAACCTACAGCCCGTGCCCTCTGGACCTTCCTACTTCTCCCATTGCTGTTCTAGCCTCTCGGGGTCCCAGTTCATCAACAGGATTCATGGGCTAGCTGACGTTCAAGAGGTTTATTCTCGTCCTTGTGAGTACAGTTCTTTAGTTCCTTATTTGATACCATCAGAGTGTTAGTTCACAGATCCTGTCATTGCTTGCCCTCTACGTGGGTTTAGCGCTGTCAGTACCTGTAACAGCAATTGGGGGTAAGGCGCTTGCCGACTTTCCTCGCGGTCAGGTGCTTACCCCACATCCCTTTTCACATATTGGGTTTAATATCACACTCTGTTTGCACTCCTGGCTTCTAGCATACATGAGTCGTTGTTCCTATGTGCACATTTCCCTTGCCATATTCGCTGCCTTAGTATTCGCAAGACTAATCCTGACAGAATGACCAGCCCAAAATTCCCATTGAATATGGCAAGTTTAAGAAAGAAAGGCAGCAAGGCCTCTAACAAGTTTGTACAGAAAGCTTCCCCTACATTTACCTGTGACAATCAAATCACTAGTCTTGGTTTAAATGAACTCCTTGTCACGAATGGGCATTTACGAGCAGAGTATTTTTCCCATAGGATGGCTCATCCTACATTGCCTGATCCTAATTCGATCTTTTGTTCTGATCCCGATTCTATGTCAGCGCAAGCCTTAACCGTAGAAAACAACACACTGTCAGACTTATTAGACAAGAGTACCTCGGTTGTTGAAACCCATGATTCCAGTTGTGCTTCACCTCAGATAGAACAGTTTCATGGTACAAACATAAAGAATGGAGGGGTTCCTTGCATAACTTCTGTTTTCTACCCTCAGTCCAAATACTTCTTTGCACAAGTACATACGGTAGTCCCTAATGTCAAGAGGTCTAAGGTCAATAGTTTGCTTAAGGGTAACACAGACCAAGTTAGTATGAGAAAGTATAAATCTCAGAACCTGAAAGCAGTAGAGGACAGTGCACAATCGGTGCACATCCAGATTGCTAGTGCAGGATCCAGCCCTGATGCTACTATGCCTCCCCCTGTGCCTACTGATAGTGATGTACAGTTAATGCAGGGCATACTAAGAGCCAAGCTTGAGGAGTTAACACAAGAATTCATTTCTTTACAAGAGGAGAATAAGATCTTGCACGCATTCCTGAATACACCTCAGACTTTATCCATTGATGTTGATGAAGTGAACACAGTTCAGCCCCTGAGTGCAGAGACTTTGGTAAATCATGATAATTGCCAATATGTTAGATCTATTGGAAGTGAAAGTCTTTCTTCTAGCACAGCGCTCAATCTGGGCACAGTTTCTAACAATTGTTCTGCTGATTATCAGGGATTGCAGTTAGCTGAAGATTTACAAGCCACTCCTTTACCTAAAGTTTCCTGTGTAGCAGTCTGTCATAATTCTGAGCTAGCACACATACAAGCTTCTGATCTCCAAACACAATACACAAAGGTGGCATACACAGACTCAGTCACTACACTAGGCTTAGGTCCTGCTCTTGATACAGCTGCTGAGACTGAAGTAGAGTTTAAAGCTGATGTGGAAGACGATCTTACCTCTGGGTTCACTCTTCCTTCTGCCAATTCTGATCAATACAAACAGTCAGAGACTGTACAGATTGCATGTTCTGATGAACTCATTCCACAGTATACAGAACCAAAAGACCAGCAGGCGAATCCTGAACTGTTGATTGTTAATCTGCCTCTTTCAGAAGCTAAGACAGAGGAATGGACAATTGACGAAATCCTGATTAACAGAGACTTTACTATGGTGATTCCACTGGTTGATTTTGACTTCCACAAAGAAAGAGACTCTGTGTCACCCACTAAAGAAAAGGACCGCAAGGGTACAGTTCAGTCCTTGGTTACTGGAGCCAAGGAGTCTAATGCCCTAAAGGTGCCCTCCATTCCTGAGACACCAATGTGTCTATCAACTTCTGAGACTTCTGTGTGTCCTCCTACAACCATTGACTCTTCTATGATCCAATCCACAGCCCTGCAGTCATCTTTGGTACACGTGTCTTCAACCAATGAACCACTGCCATGTCTGCCATTTCATCAAGAGCCTCCACCATGCACGGGGTTAGTCCCAAAGACCCTGACATGTTTGGATTCAGCTACCGAGATGGCTCCAACTTGCATGCCTTCCGCTTCAAAGTTTCCTCTGGCCTGCCTGTCTACAGTGACTCATCCAGAAGATCATCCTTCAGCCAGAGAGCCTCCGGTAGTCCATCATATGTGCATGTCTTCAGTTCCAGAGTCTATTGCTTGTTTGCCTTCAGTTCATGATACACCGGTATCCTGCTTAGCTTCGCTTCCAACATCAGAGGTATACCTGTCGACACCATCAGATCCTGCTGTATTTTCTACTGCTCCAGACAGTCCTCCTGAATCCCAAACATTTACTGTCGATGAACGTTTAGAATGCCTTTCTTTTGCTTCAGGAGGAGCATCAGAATGCCAGCCTTTTCCACAAGACGATTCTCCCAACTGCTTCACTTTAGCATCAGAGCCTCCAAAAGATGCAGCATCAGATTTTGAGACTTTTGCCAGCTCCCGCTTCAGAGTCATCAAGCTAGACCAAGTGGTGAGTCAGAACCACTCACCTGGGTGTGCACAGGGGGTGGTGCAGACCGGCGTATTACCTACAGAACTTGTGCAACAGAATTCCGCCAAGAAGCACCGGTTGGGTGCTAGTAGCCAAAGGAAGGGAATGACTGCTGCAGTTCAAGATGTGTCTGTTATTGCTCCTTCTGCAAGTGTGCCTGAAATACCAAGTGCTGTGTCTATCACTCCTATCAGTATGCAAAACGTCCCTGCTGTTGTATCCAACGTGCAATCAAACCTTAATCATTTTCAACCACAAGCCTTTTCCCAGATGGATGACAGAAAAAGATCTGAACCTCTACCTCAGCCGCCACCTTCTCTAATGGCTGAACATGAACATTTCCTGAAGCCAGCAACTTCCTTACCTCCCGCATGTGCGCTCTCGACAGAAAGGCTAACAGAACTTCTACCATTGTCTAAAGCAAGTTGCACCAGCCTGCCTCCCTCCTCAAAGACTTACAAGGGTCCACTCCCAGTGACTGAGCTTCCTGGACCTTTCAACTTTGCTTCAGGTCTTGCAAGTCCTTCATGCCTTTCTTCAAACCATGAGTCTCTTCCTCACCAGAAGCCATCGATTCCAGCAGTATCACTTCCAAAGACAAAGCACTCCTATCATGGAAGCCCATCTGCCTTTGCCCACAAGCCACCATTTCCATCAGTGCCACCTCCAAAGAAAAAGCACTCCCATCATGGAAAGAAGAAGTCTCGTGCGGGTGGCGGGCACCCGAAGAGGGCCGTAGGAGGGGGTATACTGTCACGACTCGCTCCCTTCGCTCCCGTTCCCGCCACTTGGGGGCATGTTTTGGGGCTTATTCCTTGCTGGACATTTCCTCCGAACCTAATGCCACAGTGCTGTAATGAATTGGGAGCGCAAAATCCCTATTTTCCAAACTACTTCCCTTCCGGATCCATTCCAGGTCTTTGGCAGCCAGCATGCTTCTTTAACCAAATGACTGTGTTTCCCAGAATGCCTGGCCTCCTGCTCCACCTCCACCCTTGCAGGACTAGGTTGGGTGGAGGATAAGCAACACCTGTGGCTGCAGGTGCAGCAGTCAGCACACCTGAGGCGTGTGCTCGTTTAGCAGCTTTAAAAGCCACAGTCTCACTTCAGTCCAGCGCTGGTCATCGTTTGCAGTGTTCCTGTTTTTGACTAGTCCCTTGTTCACTGTTCCTTGCCCTTTTACCTAGGTCCTGGTTCCTGTTTTCTTGTTCCCTCCGCCCTGAATCTCTGATTCATGCTCTAATTGATTTCTGCTCCCTTGTTTCCCTTTTTTCCTTCCTCTGTTTACAGGCAGCATTTCTCAGTGCTTTCCCTTTTCAAATGCAGCCCAGTTGGTATTTCTTTGACTCTGTCCTTTGCTGCTGTTAACCCGTATGCCTTAGCCTTCCTCTTTAGCTTCCTGTCTTTTCCTTGGAAGGATAGGGAGAAGTTTGCATTGGTTATTTAGCTTTTTCCCTGCTCCTGATCCTTACTTCTTTTGGGATCCATTCCAGGTTTTCCTTAGCACTTCTGCATTTATTTTCCCATTTGATTTTAGGTGTGGTGTGCGGTTGTTAGCTAGCTCCTGTGTGAATGCTTATGTTTTCCTCACTATTTGTTATCACTATTTCAACTTAGGTATTTAGTTTTCTGCAGCGGATCACTCTCGGCTGCCTTCCAGCCTTCACCCTTGCCCTGTCGGGCTCCCCACATAACAGCGGATCACGCTCTGCTGCATTCCAGCCTCCGCCCTTGTCCTCTGGGCTCCCTGCCCTGCAGCCTGCCTCGCTCCGGCTGCCTTCAGCCCTTGTCCTCTTGGGCCCCCTGTTCTACAGTCTACCTCTCCCTGGCAACCTACAGCCCGTGCCCTCTGGACCTTCCTACTTCTCCCATTGCTGTTCTAGCCTCTCGGGGTCCCAGTTCATCAACAGGATTCATGGGCTAGCTGACGTTCAAGAGGTTTATTCTCGTCCTTGTGAGTACAGTTCTTTAGTTCCTTATTTGATACCATCAGAGTGTTAGTTCACAGATCCTGTCATTGCTTGCCCTCTACGTGGGTTTAGCGCTGTCAGTACCTGTAACAGCAATTGGGGGTAAGGCGCTTGCCGACTTTCCTCGCGGTCAGGTGCTTACCCCACATCCCTTTTCACATATTGGGTTTAATATCACACTCTGTTTGCACTCCTGGCTTCTAGCATACATGAGTCGTTGTTCCTATGTGCACATTTCCCTTGCCATATTCGCTGCCTTAGTATTCGCAAGACTAATCCTGACACCATGCCCGGTTTGGGTGTGGGTCTCTACCTTTGTCTTTTCCTTTCTCTGTCATTCTTCTCTATCCCTTTTTCTTTATTGATTACATTTCGTACTTGTCTTATATTGTGATGTACAACATGAATTCTAGACCTATTAATCACCTGCACATGGTCTCATGGAATGGGAATGGACTAAACAATGTTGTGAAATGAGCCAAGGTGTTAACTTGTTTGAAATCCATGCCTTGTGACATTGCTTTTCTTCATGAGACACACCTTGATGATAATTAAGCTGGAAAACTTAGACGGGGTGGGTAGGTCAACCAGCAAGAGGGGTGTCTCGATACTTTTAAGGAAAAACTTACCTTTGACAGTCCTGTCCAGCAAAGCGTATACGGAGGGAAGAATTGTTTGTATTACAGTCAAAATGCAAGACACAGTATTACTATTATGTAATATATACGCACCAAACGCAGACGATCCTGTTTTTTTCCATAGACTTGCACAACTTATTCAGAACTTCAATGTTGACTCAATTGTGTTAGCTGGCGATTTTAACCAAGTATTGACCCCATTACTTGAACGCTCAAATGGGGACTGTTCATGAATACCAAAGAAAAGCAGGCGATCTCTAGAGAGTTTGTTTACTGAACTACATTTGGCAGTTATTTTGTGTCTGGAGCACCCATCGGAAAGAGACTATAGCTTCCACACCTCATGCCATGTTACTTATACAGTCATTGACTTCTTTCTGACTTCTGGGTGAGTAACACCAAGTTGCTTTGGTTCAAAAATAGGACTCATTGGTATCTCTGACCACACACCTGTATCATTATGCCTCTCCCTGCAATAAACTTTGGTTAAATCAGCAAGATGGAGAATGAACTCAAACATTCTGCAGAATGAGCAAATTAAATCTGAAATTGTAAAAAAGTTTGTTTTAGGCGATTAAATGTTTTAAAAGAGGTGTACTGATATCCAAAACTGGTACATACAAAAGAGAAAAGGAGATAAAGAAACTGTCTGCATGAGCCAAGTATTTGGAAAACAATATGCTATGAGCCATGACCAAGGAATTAAATCACAATCAAGGAAGGCAAAATGTGATCTAAATTAACTTATATCAGATCAAATAGATTATGCATTGTTCAGGCAAAGGATGAACTATTTTGAGAATGGAGGGAAGGCTAGTAGGCTTCTTGCGCATAGACTGAATATTGCTGAGAGTGATCATGTCATCACTGCAATACGAAATCCTAGAGGCCAAATGGAGATGCAACAAAAAGAAATAAATATTGTGTTCCAAAAATGTTATGAAAACCTCTACAGATCGGATTTGAAATGTGAACCGGACACAATAAAATCTTTTGTGGACTTCTTAGAAATTCCTTACTTAATTAATGACCAAACAGCTAGTCTAGAAGGTAACATTGGATTAGAATATGTTCACTTGGCTGTCTCCTCGCTTAATTTGGGCAAGTCACCTGCTACCAATGGACTACCTGTGGAATTCTACAGGATCTTACCTGACTGCGCTCTACAGCTGCTATGTGATGTATATAACACGTCTTTTGATACTGGATCCATTCCATAGACTATGCGGCATGCTTTGATAACTGTCCTTAAAAAGAAGGATAGACCCACAACAAGATGTGCAAATTACAGACTGATCAGTTTAATTAAGACGGATTGCAAGATTTTGGCCACAACGTTAGCTAGAAAAATGGAGCCCGTGATGCCTTCATTAATTAATGGAAATCAGGTTGGCTTTGTAAACCGGAAAATCAGTGGCAGACATTATGAGGCGCTTACTTTTGGCAATTGAACATGGGAATAAACAAATGAACGCTGCTGCTGTGGTCGCTTTAGACACTGAGAAGGCATTTGACTGTATTGGGTGCCCTTTCTATTTAATTGCTTAGAGAAGAGGAGATTTGGTCCAGACTTCAAACAATGGGTACGATTACTGTACATGAATCCATCCGCCAGTTATGGTATGGTGGATTAAGAACTTTGACAATATATAATTGGTAGATGGTTGCACCAAACGCAGGTATCCCAATAATGGGTTATGGACCACGTTATTCATAAGTAAATTAAAACAGTTAATGAAATGCGACAATGATTTATAGGAACTGCATCAGTATATATGTAAATTCCGAAGGCATAGTTAACTGGGAATGCTTTTTCTTTTACCTTGTGCCCTGATTGCCATGGATGTTCACACTTCCCAACCCTCAACAACCTGTGTGGTATGTTTTTTGACAATTTGCTTTTTTATTTATGTTGCTAATTATGATTTGCTTTTATCGGGAATTCCCGTATTGATTTTGTTATGAATGGTAATGACTATTTATTTGCTTATATTTTAATATGGTTTACTTGGACACAAATAGCCTTGAGGACGACTGCACTGGTGGAAACACGTGTCGGCTATATCATTGTTGTACTGCACGGCAACAACATAAAGAAAACATCACCTTGATTTCATTTTGTGGACTTTATTGCTTCGAATTGAATAATATGATGACTTGTTACTGAATAGAGTATTATGGAAGAGGAATATTAGTTTCAAGCGCAGTGACTGTCTCGCAACAATTTATTAACCATTTGCATATTAGTCTTGTTCCTGCCCGCATGGGCAGTCCAGCACCTAAATGCTATGGCAATTCCTCTCTGAACAAGAGTACCAACAGCAACCCCATACACGTGTTTCAACCTTGTTGGGCCTCATCAGTGAGGTGAAGCTGTGCCACTCTGTGCACAGTGAGCAAGGAGTCCACGTCTGGTTGCCCCCAGGTAACTCAGGGTGACCAACCCCAAGTTCCTTGCAAATTTTCAAAAAAGGTAGCAGGTGCTCCTCTCCAGAAAGAACATGGCATGATAACCTGTTCTGAGATGGGAGTTTGCAGCACATGCTTTTTGCTCACTGTACCTTTCACAGATGGGAAATATCAATTTGCATATCAATCTTTGTCCTGCCCACATGGGCAGTCCAGCACCGAAATGCTATGGCAATTCCTCTCTGAACAAGAGTACCAACAGCAACCCCATAAACCTGTTTCAACCTTGTTGGGCCTCATCAGTGAGGTCTCTTGGTCTCTTGGCTGGACAAATTTGAAGCAAAGATATTATGCTCAATGATGAACCTCCCCAATTCTGTCCCCGTAGAGGCATTGAGATTGCATATCAGTCTTTGTTGAGATTGGAATTCGGAGCATGCTCTCTTTGGTTGATTCAGCAATCCATCCTTTATTTTAAGGTTATGCATCCGCTGAACCAAGTAAATGGATTGTTGAAAATATTGGCAAAAGGAAAACATTTAGTCAGGAAAAATCGCTTTATTAAGGACCTGGAGAAATGTACTCTAGACCTACTCTAGATCAACTTTTGATCTAGAAATGGTCTTGTTCCGTGAGGCTCTTAATAGGCACACCATTTGGAAAGATAAGGCTGTATTGTGGGTAAAAGTATCAATCTCGAAAAGCCTGCGCGCAAGAAGAGATATAAGTCCTTCTGAGATCAAAGTTTCTTGTTGAAGCGGCCTTGTTCATACCTTATCACATTTGTGCCTAAGGCGTTAAAGAGGTTTATTATCTACCTCTGGTTTAATATATTGCCTACAGCTAACTACCTGGGCTCCTGGAAGGCAGGCAATGCTGTATCTGTCACCTTCAACTCAAAGCTGATCGACACATTCTGACTGGGTGTCTGTTATTATCCTGATTATATGTAAAGGGTTATGGGAAAGTTGTGAAGTACATTGAAATTATTGAGGCAGATCTATTTTGGAATATGTGTGTCCCTGCAGAGTTCCTTATTATCACAGCGGCTGACTAAACATGGACTTGTGTAGTTAGCGGGCTTTAACTTTCAATCCTTTTAAAACAGATTTTAAGTATTTTTGTGTGGATTTCTAAATGTTAACTTGGCCAAATTGTGCATATGCAACTAGACACATTATGAGTGATGAATATGATATGTATATGTTATTAATTTTTAATGTATGCGGATAGTCCATAATTTTTAAAAGTGAATTTAATGTGTATTGATATGAATTTATTATGTAATTGTGCTTTCATTTTGTTTTAAAATAAATGCGCATAAAAAAGAAAAAATATTAATACATACATACCAACTATGCATGCATGTCATAAGAGACACTAGTTCCTGTCCACTTGCTTGGTGTGGTGGAATTAAAAATATTGGACACAGTAAGCACCTTGATAAAGAGCAGACACTCGTTTTTTTGGATTTTGAATTTATTTCCTAAAAGCTTTAAAATTAGTATATTTCTATATAATAAAATATATATATATATTTTTACGTGTATGTGTACGCTTTAAATGCTCCTATCTGGAATTAAGTTGATACATATATATTAAATGAAAAAACTTTAGCTAAAGTGATCATATTTAATGCAACAAAACTTATGAAATTGAGCGGATGTGGGAAGTGATGATCATCTTAATTCAGCGTCCCACCTAGGATCTAATGATGTGTTATTTATATAGCGCTTATTTCTAAGCACTTTACATAGAATACATATGCATACAATATCACCAAACTGGAGTTGATACTCATTTATCGGCCTCGGAAGGATGAAAGGCTCAGTTGACCTTGCCAAGATTCAAACCTACGACCTGCAGATCACACATAAATTGTATCAGCGAGCACTCAACCCTCTTTGCTATCTTACATGCCCCTAATTCTGCTGGTCATTGTGAATCACATCTGTTATGTATGTGCTCATGGGCTTTGCAACAGGGGGACGCTGAGTTTAGATGATCATCACTTCCCACAGCCGCTGAATTTCAAGGGTTTTGTTGCGTTAAAGCTGATCACCTTAACTGTCACTTAACTAGTCATTTTTCAAAGAATTTCAAAGGTTTTGTTAGACCATAATTTATGCAAACGTCACTAGCAATGACCTTCGCCATGGCCATTGTACATGTTCCACCTATAGGTTTCCTTAGGGCCCACTAGCCATGGCCTTCGGCCTTGGCCAGTGAGCAAAGCCTTCGTCCGTACCCACTGTATATTAGAATACAATAGGTTTCTTTCAAGCCCACTTGTAATGGCCTTTGGCCATGGCCACTGCACATGTTGCTCCAATAGGATTCTCTGGGGCCCACTGACCGGGTCCAATGGCTCAAAGTCCCATTTGCCCCTGCCTAGTAGATCTGATCACAACAGATGTCCCCCCATTTATTTTTTCCTCTGTTGCCATTCCCCCTATAACCCCAGATGATTACAGGGATAACGCTGGAAAATGAAAAAAGACCCCACAGGTACTCCCCATGAGCCTCCTTCATTCTCCCCAGGTCCTCCCACCCAGTTCAGTTGATTTTTCCCTCCCTTGTCCTCCCCCATTATTCCTGTTCTCTTTTTGCTCCATGTGACACATTTTTGTTTTCAATTGCATGTTACCTTATTACAGGGGTAATCGAGCAAGAATCCCCCGATAAGCTGAAAATGTCCAAACTGTAACTGGCTCCCGGGGTCAACCTCAACTACCCAATTTCACATGCCCCATAACGCTAACCCCCTGAAGAAACTTAGCTAGGTACGTTCACCACACAGGGTGGGTAGGGAGACACTGGACAAAGAGGTAAGAGAGTAAGACAAAAAAAAAAAATGAATTAAAAAAACTAAAAAATAAATAAAAAAAACACTAACCCAACTCTCAAATTTCCTCATACTACTCTCATGCAGAAAACCAGACAACCACCTTTCTGCACAGCAATCCACACACACTTCACCACATTCCAACAACAGACTAACAACACATAACCGGGCACAACAGCACCTGGAAGTTCACACAGACCCGTTAACCACACTTAAGCTCAGCGAACGGTGCAAACCGAACTGAAGCTGCCAACACATCACAAATCTCACTTTCCTATTCCAAACTACACTCTACTAACCCTAAACCAAACCCCCTTTTTTCCACACTCTCCTTTTCAGATCTACCAGAGCGCCTGGGGACCACTTCGGTGGTGACGGTGCGCGGTACAAAACCTTTAACATTAACATTAACATGATGTCCTTTCCCGCACCTCTAGCCTAATGCAATTTCAGCCCTTTTACTCCTCTAAATAGCTTTTTTCACACTTTTCTTTTTCTCATTGCCCCTATATTACAGCGATAAACGCTTGTGTCGAGCAAATAAAAAAAAATGCGGCTTTTCATTTCTGCAAAGCCTATCTGCAAAGACCATGGGATATACAGCTATATTTCTAAGAGAAGGGGGCACCCCCTTCTCTGTCAAATATTTGAAAAACTACTAAACGGAATAATCCCAAACCTGTCCTAGCCATTAAGTCAACACTTTGTGTCCAAGTTGTTTCTTAATTGATCCAATCATCTCCAGCAGTTTTTGTGCTCTGGTTTGATAACATGTTTACTTTTTCTCTATGGGAAAATGAATGGGAGTACACCAAAAACAGTTTTATTTTTCTTTCTTAATAACCTTTTCATTTTTTAACAAATCTTTCCCATAATGTTCAGCCTGGTGGGAAGGGTGGCCATTGACAAAGGTTTTGTTTGTCAAATATCAGCCAATTTCATCATACAAGGCTAACATTATTAGCAATAGAATTGTAAGATTTCCAATGGCTCATGTCACTCACCTTATCTATATTGTGGCGACTGCTGCACTATATACTACACGGCCTGCGGTAGTGGCTGTGTAATTATGGTTGCTAAACTCATAGGAACAGCACTTTTTCGTTGGCTAATAACTTTTGCTTCCCATGGACGAATCCGAACCAAACTTTGCAAAAAAAGTACTAGGGTGGCTTTGAATTATTTTTTCCAAGTTTGCTGAGGTGCAGGGGGGCAACGTTGTAGGGGTGTCCCAAAAAAATGTTTTTCCCATAGAGTAAATGGGGAAAATCTTCGCGCACAGCTACAGGCTGAATGGCTGGATGTATGTTTGGCAAATTTGCGGTGGGCAGGGGGCTTGGATCAGAGAGCATGCTTTTTATGTGTTTGGTGGAAATCCGACCAGTACTTTTTTGGGGAAATTACTGAAATGTACACCACAAAAAATTAGTGATATATGGGTTCCGCTGCATTGACCCATTTCCCTATTCGCTCTGTGGACTGCAGTGTCATTGGCCTGCAGTACGCTGTGATGTCGGTGAAAGTTGGACGCGGCATGTGGTTGGCTGGAGGGAAGTCAAAGTTTTTGGGAAACACTGCCATGCTGTATCGGAGGACAGTGCGGCGGCGGAAGGGAGTGGAAAATGGACCATACAGAATGGGTGGGGGAGTGAAAAGTGGGTTATGTGAAATATGTGTGTAGGTGGAAGAAGACAGAGGAGTGCCTGTACTGTCGGCGCGTACTGCGTGAACTGGTGGATACCTACGCAGGCAAGTATTTTGTGTGGTGATTGGATATTGGTGGCACAACAGCCCCACACATTTTGCTGCCACTTGTTTCCTTCCACCTATTTCTGATGCGGATGGAATGCAGTAGTTGGCCACATGGTGGTATGCATGGGTTGAGGAACTTGCGTTGGGTTAGTGGAAGGATTACAATATTGGCTGCATGGGGTAAGGACGTAGACCGTAGGGCATGGAGTGAACAGCTCAGGCCTTTACCATACGAAACGCAATAACGCAACAAGTGTGGGTGTACATCTGGTGCATGGTGGTGTTTGCATTGTGCAGTGTGTGGGAATTGATTGCAGTAAGCTAGTGTTGAAAACTGAAGGTGGGTTCTTTGGCAGTGGCACTATAGTTTAGGAATGGAAGTGGGGACGGGCATAGTATGTAAAGGAAAGAGCAGAGGGGTGAAGGAGAGAGTGCGTTTTTTGCAAAGTGGTGCAATTTCTTCCTGTGTAGGTAAATGCTAGTGTGCAGGTTGGGTAATAGAGTTGGTGGTAGTGCGGTGTATGTGGATAGGTGACGTTGGTCACATGGTCAAATGGATGATGCAATTATGTAGCAGTAATAGTGTTGAATGTGTACACTGTTGGGTACATGGCCGAAGGCCGTAGGCCATGCACTACAGAGGCTCGGACTGAAGGACACACATGGCACTAATGCATTTTAAAATGTGCAGCACTTACAGGCTGGTGAATGGATGGTGCCATTATGTAGAAGTGAGACTGTTGAAGGCTTAGACTGTTGGGTGCATGGCCATGCGCTCAAGAGGCTAGGACTTTAGGACAGACACAGTAGTAATGCATCTTGGAATTTGCAGTATGTAGAGGGTAGTGACATGTAAAAAAAAAAAAAATGGGTGTGGAGCACATTTGAAATGCAGTAGAGCTGAACAAGTGAGCTGCCGTGCCTGCATGTTTGATTTTGCTCGTGAAGACACTGTTACAACATGCTAAAGTATTTGATGTGTACTTGGAGATGGTGATGTGAAAAGTGATGTGGTGTGGAAACTGGGTGCTGGGTTTGGATACTGTTATGGCAGTGGCACTATAGTTTAGGAATGGAAGTAGGGATGGCTATAGTATTTGAATCAAAGTGCACAGGGGTGCAGGAGAGAGTGTTTTCTTTCTACATTATGGTAAGTGGTGCTATTTGCTGCTGTATAGGTACATGGTGGTGGGCAGGTTGGGTAGTAGTGCTGGTAGTAGTGCTGTGTATGTGGATAGGTGATGTTGGTCACATGGTCAAATGGATGGTGCAATTATGTAGCACTCATAGTGTTGAAGGTGTACACTGTTGGGTGCATGGGCGATGGCCGTAGGCCGTAAGCCATGCACTCAAGAGGCTAGGACTGTAGGACACACACGGCACTAATGCATTTCGGAATGCGTAGCAGTTACAGTCTGGTGAATGGATGGTGCCATTATGTAGAAGTGAGATGTTGAAGGCCTAGACTGTTGGGTGCATGGTCGAAGGACGTGGGCCATGCACTCAAGGCTAGGATTTAGGACAGACACAGTACTAATGCATTTTGGAATTTGCTGCACGTAGAGGGTGGTGACCTGTAAAATAAGGGTGTAGCGCACATTTGAAATGCAATAGAGCAGAACAAGTGAGCTGCCATGCCTGCATGTTTGGTTTTGCTGGTGAGGACACTGTTACAACATGGTAATGTATTTGATGTGTTCTTGGAGATGGTGATGTGAAAAGTGATGCAGTGTTGGAACTGGTTGCTGGGTTTGCATGCTGTTACTATGCAAAGGATATGGTAGAAGTGCACCTTAATTGTGATTGGTAACTATGCTGTGGGATGAATTGTGGCAATAGCGCCAATGTTGTGCAACAGTTGTGGTTAGATTGGTAGTGATATGATACTTTGTGAATGGGTCTGGGTAGGGTTGGTGGAGGTTGTGGTATGTTTGTGCATTTTGGTTATAGCAGCCTGTTTTAGTGAATGGGTGGAATGCAGAGGTTTTGTTTGTGATTGGTGGATGCGTGTACAGGTGACTTGTTTGCGGCCACCTCTTTCTGTGCTAAGTGTTGGCAGGTACAGTGTAGAAGGGGAATGAATTGCACATGAAATAGGTTGGGTGGGAGCGCGGGTGGCTGTATCATGCAGATGGAATGCAGTACTTGGGCACATGTGGCATGCATGGGTTAAAGAAGCTTGTTGGGTTTGTGAAAAGATTATAATATTGGCTGCATAGACGAAGCCCGCATAGGGCATGCAGTGGAGAGTGTAGGCCTTTACCATATCTACCGCAGTAAAGCAAGTGTGGGTGTACATATGGTGCAGGGTGGTGCTTGCATTTTGCGGTGTGTGCACATGTATTGCAGTAGGCTACTATAGCCAACTGAATGTGGCTACTTATGCAGTGGCTCTATAGTTTGGGAATGGGAATGGGAATGGCCATAGTTTGTGAATGAAAGTGCACAGGGGTCTAGGAGAGAGTTTTTTCTTTCTACATTATGGTAAGTGGTGCAAATTGTTGCTCTATAGGTCCATGGCAGTGCGCAGGTTGGGTAGTAGTGCTAGTGCTACTGCTGTGTATGTGGATAGGCTAAATTGGTGAAATGGTGAAATGGATGATGCTATTACGCAGCAGTGACAGTCTTGAAGGCCTAGACTGTTGGGTGCATCGCTGAAGGTCGTAGGCCATGCACTGAAGAGGCTTGGACTTTAGGACGCACACGGTATTGAGGCATTTCAGATTCAGCAGCAGGCAGAGGGTTGTGACCTGTAAAGAATGGGTGTGGAGCACATTTCAGATGCAATAGAGCAGGACAGGTGAGCTGTCATGACTGCTTGTGTGGTTTTGCTCGTGAGGACACTGTTACAACATGGTAAAGTTTTTGATGTGTACTTGGAGATGGTGCTGTGAAAAGTGATGCAGTGTGTCCACTGGGTTCTGGGTTTGCATAATGTCACTATGGAGTTGCGGTCCCTATGTTGAAGGTGTAGCCTATTGGGTGTCTGGCTGAAGGTGGTAGGTTGTAGGCCATGGATTGAAGGGCCTAGGACTTGGGGACAGCACTAATGCAATGTTGACTGTGCATCTGGTAGACGGTTATGACCTGCAAAGAATGGTTGTGCAGTACGTTGCAGATGATATAGAGCAGTACAAATGAGCTGGCAGGTGTGTATGTTTGGTTCTGCAGGTGCGGTGGATGGTAGAAGTTTTGGATGTGTTATTGGACATGGTGCAATGAAAAGTCACACAGTGTGCCCACTTGGTGCAGTGTGTGCATACTGGCAGTATGGCACAGGGTATGGATGAAGTGCAGTTTATATGGGTTCTTTACTATGATGTGTGCAGAATTGTTGAGGTAGGGGAAATGTTGTAACAATGTTGTGGTTAGGTTGCTAGTGAAACAATACTTTCTGCATGGTAGTGGGTAGGGGTGATGTGTATGTCAGTGGATGGTGGTAATTGTGACCTGTTTTCGTCAATGGATTCTTTATGGAGTGAGGGAGTTGGTCGGACATGGAGAGACGGCGAGTGCTTGTAGTCGGTGATAGCTTCTGCACGATCTGTACAGGTATGCCATTTCAGTTGGAAGGAGTGCAGGCTTTTTGGGCCACAGTTTATGAGTGGGGTTTCGTCTGCATGGATCTTCTTTGCAAAAATGTGCCCTCTGTTGGTACTGTGGATGTGATGGTCGTGCATTTTGGAGGACTACATTTGGGGCACATGTCGTGTTTATGTTTGCTCATTTATTTAAAGATGTTGATGAGATCTGTGATGCAGATATTTCCTATTGAAAAGGTGATTTTCTTATCGATGACACCAAGTGGAAAATGGGAGCATGTCAGTGTCAGTTGTCCAAAGCTAGAGGTTGAGAGACGTTGGATAAACAGAAGCATGTACGACTTTATGTCCAGTGTTGGGATGTTGTGCACAGACTATGACAGCATTAATAACCAGCAAGAGTTCAAGTGGTTCCAGGGAAATGGCATTTTTTTACTTCCATTGGCAATGCTGTTGTGTTTGCCACTGTGCACGAAGCTTTGAAGACAATCCTGTAGAAATGTAAGATAACGGTTAATCTGCAGTGGAGAAACATGTCAAGAAGAGAAGGAAACAGACAGTGAGCAAAAGACAGAAGAAGAAGAAAAACAAGTATGAATGCACGTATGTAATAAAAACACAACAAATAGAACAAAAAAATATAAGTGTTTGTGGGGACTCCTCACGTAATCTAGCGAGAATTAAGGAGTGCGAAGAGCGCGATGAGAACCGAGCGCCAGACCTCGGTGGGAAGATGACCAAGGCAGTCAGCCCCGGGCCTCCTCCTGAGAAGGAGCTTCATAAGTGACAGGGCCCACCTGGCAGAGGCCCAGCTAGCAGAGCGTAATACCAAGGCTGAGGACAGCTGCCTAGGTGCTCTTGCTGGCTAAGTTTGTCTCATTCCATGACACCTTGGATGCAGTGAAGTTAACTGCATTATTAGACAGCAAAACAGTGAGTACGAACCCCAGTCCTGCTCTGGACCATACCCAGCCCTCCAACATTGTTATTGTGCTGTTGTCTAAATAAACACCCACTGAAACCATACAGCATCCTGTCATCCTTCTAGGCCACTACAGTGGTTTTACACACCATCCTAAAGACACACTCCCACCCCTTTATTTCACCCCCCCCAACGACCTCTAACACTCTCTCAACCCCCCTTTTACTATATAGCATAGTAAATGCTGCGCCATCCGCTGTACTGTCAGGATTACACGTGGCACATTCGGTTGTTTTTAGGATGGCAGCTATAATTGCTTTGCCTCCTCAGTGGCATTGCTATAGCTGCCATCCTAAAAACAACCGGATGTGCCACGTGGAATCATGACAGTGCAGCAGATTGCGCGGCATTACCGTGCTATATACTAGAAGAGGGGTTGAGAGGGTGTCAGGGGTGGTGGGGGAGATGAAATAAAGGGGTGGGATTGTGTCTTCAGGATGGTGTGTAAAACCACTGTAGTGGCCTAGAAGGATGACAGGATGCTGTATGGTTTCAGTGGGTGTTTATTTAGACACCAGCACAATAACAATGTATTGAGGTCCCAGGGACCAGATGTCATTCTGCATTAAGCACAGGGCTTTTTTTTTATTGTTCGGAGTTAGTGGGAGGTAGTGCACGCATTTTACTAAAGCAGAGGTAGCATACCTGCCGTGCAGGCGAAGGACAAGATGTACACTCTTTCATGTATGAGTTGATGAGGACAGAAAGTGAAGGTGGGCACATTTAAAAAGAGCCTGTGGCAACAGTGGTGCATACAAAGCACCACACTCTTGCAGACACTGACCTTTTGGAAAGTGCATGTAGGTTCCTAAAATACATTCAGTGGTGCATTTAGTGCCTTATTTTTACGAGTTATGTAGTAGGTGGTTTAGTGGGGAAAACATTTGGTATCAATGTGGGAAGGCAAGAACAGAGTTACTGATTAGCTAATATAGTGTATGATGTGGGCAAATAAAAACATTGGAAGCATATACCAACAAATTGCCACTTCATGGTGGCAGATGGGAGGAACATTAGTATGCTTTTTAAAAATGTAGTGGATGCTTATAAGCAGATTTTGTGCACAAAGGTACTTCTAACAGAGTTGTGCACACACTGCTTAAAAAATGTCCATCAGTTTCTTTTGTGGTGATGGGTGCTTATGTGCATGAATGTGTATGTATAATTACTGCAATGTTTCACTGAAGTTTAACTGGAAGTGCTTCCCAATAACACCACATGTGCAGCCTAATGTTGTAACGGTACATATGAACTATTGTGGAGAAGTGACATTGTATGATTCTGAAGTCTTGGAGGCCATTGGTGCATGCGTGTGTCAGTATTTACAAACACCTAATCAGGACGTGGTGGGAAGAAGATAGTGGAAAGGGAAGAAGGACTGTAAATGAATTGTTGGGGTGTGGCTCTAATGGTACTTTGCGAGGAGCATGTGCTATATTCTGTGCCTTTGAACATGCTGGCCAATGGAAATGTGATTGTTGCAATTGTCCAATGAGGTGCTTAGATTGTGCGTCACAGGAGAAGGCCACCATATTTTGTTCAATTCATGTGTGTAGTGGACAGAGAAGGAGAAACGCAAAGTTTTGATAGTGGGTGATCGCTTAGTGCACAATCTGCTCCAGTATGCCGTTGAAAGAAGCCTTAATAGCAATTTGAATTTGGACAAAGTGGAGACTTTGTGGTGCGATGTCCTGTGTAGTTTCCACTATTTGGTTGAAGAATGTCGAAGAATGGCCACTTTAGGTAATGTACACGTTGTGATAGTGCATTATGGAGAATTGCTTTTGGGTTCATTAGCTTGTGCAAGTGTGAACCATCAACTGAAAAACATGATGAAAGAAGTGAAGCGCATATTTGCCACTGCGAAGGGGATCTCATGTATACCACCAAGTCCACTATATAACTATTCAAATTAATGTTGTCGGAAGCCAGAGGTGAGAAGGTGTCTTATCAACAGAAGTATGTACAACTTTTGCGTGCTGCTGGGAATGTATTCTTGGAAGAATGAGAACATTGGTCATCAATATCTGCACCTTCTCAAAGGAAATGCATTTCATTGTTGCACAGTGGCAATGAATTTGTTTTTTGAATCTACAGGCTGCAGTGAAGACGCTATTTTAGGATGTGAGGCACAGAGTAACAAATAAAAACCATTATCAAAGCCCGACAAAGGAGTTATTACTGTGGAAGTTGTTTTTAAAAAAAAGGCGTTTTTTTTAAAAGCCACAACTACAAAGCACTTCAACTACCTTGGTTGACATTTATTCCCATACTCCCGCGCGTGCACACCTGCAACAAATCGCACACATCGCCACAGTTGCAGGGTTGTAACATGTGTAACATACGCCAATTTTGCAAATGCACATATTCTGTTTGGGATTGTGGAGGACACAGGATTGCGCAATAAGCTTTGTGGGTGTGCAATGCACGCACAGAATGTGCTATACAATTATATTTGTTCACCTTAGTGCAGAGGGTGAGTTTATGGCTGTGTGTAGTACGCGGCACAGCCTATGGTGAGTGAGTGATTTGCCTATACGTTACTTGACAGTGAATGAAAAAGTGCCTCCGATGGGAGTTGTGTGCTGTGTATCATGTGGGTTTGTATGCGTATGGAACACCTATACTGAAGTGATTGCTTTTGGTTTCTTTGTGTCAGACTTTGGTGATGCTAGATCCAAAGGAGATTATTGTTGTTGCTTGTATAGGGAGAAATTCACACCATGGAACACAATGTTTAGTGGCGTTGTGCTGAGGGAGGTAGTAGGGCAGGCAGTGATTTTGTTTCCAATCTCCTGCATAATTGTGTTTCCCAATATGCAGCCACCCATGTAGGGATGTTATTTTTCATTTGGTGCGGAAATGGAGAAAGCGCGGTATATGGTGAAGAAGTGTATTTGTGTCTCTTTATAACGTGTGCCATTGTCCTACTATACAAATGGGAATCTATTTTTTGCCAGCACGAGCATTTTACGCCCACAAATAGCATTCTTTTTCCTACTACTGCATTTTCATTTGTGCCCGCTATACATTCATTGGTTTGGTGCCCTTTTTGGAAGTACACGAAAAATGTTTCTCATTGCTGTTGCGCCCTTGAAAACATGCACAACTATCGCTTTCATCAGGTACCTATTTCTACCTGTTTCCACTGCAGTGTTTTCCATACTACCACTGTTCCTTCCATTTAGCAAACAATTGTGTGGTGGGTATACGATGCTTGTCACACTTACTCCCTTCATTGCCACTTACTTTTTGACACTGTAAAGGAGCTTTCTGTGATAATCACGTACAGAAACCATTCCTAAAGGGACGTTAAGATACTGGTGCACTTTTACAGACTTAGCATCATTTCCAAAAGCAGTATGCTAAAGCAAAGTTATGTTTACAGTGCCGTACTAAAAACCTATGAAATTCAGTAAGAGAAACTGTCATTGAAGGGACGTTATGGTTAAGTTGCACTACTACAAACCTTTTGCCTTTCCTGAAAAAAACTACCCTGAAGCAACGTTCGCCTTACAGTGCCCTACTAGAAACCTATGAAATTTACTAACAAAAAACATTGTTAAAGGGGCGTTATGGTTAAGCTGCTCTGCTAAACACCTTTTGCCTTTACTGCAAAAAATGACACTAAAGCAACATTATGGTTACAGTGCCGTACTAAAAACCTATGAAATTCACTAACAAAAAAACATTGTTAAAGGGACGTAATAGATAGGTTTTGCTACTACAACCATTTCCGCTTTATTTACAAAACTAGCCTAAAGCATCGTTATGGTTACAGTGCACTATTAAAAACCTATGCAATTGACTCACAAAAAACCTTGTTAAAGGGACGTTATGGTTAAGTTTCACCACTACAAAACCTATGAAATTCAATGGAAAAAAAAGTTGCTACAGGGGCATTATGGTTACAGGTGAAGCCTAAAAACACCAGAAATTTGCAAGTTATGGTAAGCTACACAACCATAACTCACGCTACCACTGTGCACTGCAAGGACTAACACCCATGACATCAAAGATGACATCACAAATGTCATTGCTGACATCACTGATGACATCACAAGTCTGGCACCCTCTTTTTTGATTAGTGATATATGTACACTAGGTGATTTTCTTTACTAGCAGTGACGAATTGCAAAGTGAGAAGGTACTACATTTGTACACCTTACCGTTCCCATATGTACTTACACTGATTTCCTTAGGGTTCAGGGATATCATATGCTACATATGTATATTGGAAGAAGGAAGCCTGAAATGAAGCACTTATTTCTGTGCATTAAAATAATCAGTTAGCTTATGAACTCGTTGGGGTAGTACTGCTTCGTTTTTGCTTCCTTTACTTTCTTTGTACATGCTGCTATTGCTATGCGTTGTGATGTCTTTCATTTTTGTATGCAGTAGTATATTTATATAGTAACTGAGGGATTGGTAGCTACTTATCACAGGTTTAACAGTCCATAAAAGTCTAACAGCAAAGCATGCATCATTTCACTATGCAACATGGGAAAAATGTGGATATTGCACCTGTATTATGCATGCTGCACACACTGCTTACGGTGTAGATTAGTTAGGTCTTGTAATGGAAATAAATGTGTAATGCAATACTGTGTATAGCAATGCCTTGTGTAATTACCTACTTATGTAATGATAGTTCTCCCCATGATGTCTGATAGTTTTATGGCAATATAACAAAGACAAGGCTTAGCATGAAAACTGCATATACATGTGATGTCATCAATGACATTTGTGATGTCATCATTGATGTCATGGGTGGTAGTCCTTGCAGTGCACAGTGGTAGCGTGAGTTATGGTTGTGTAGCATACCATAACTTGCAAATTTCTTGGGTTTTAGGTTTTACCTGTAACCATAACGTCAATGTAACAACGTTTTTCCATTGACTTTGATAGGTTTTGTAATGGTGCGACTTAACCATAATGTCCCTTTAACAAGGTTTTTTGTTAGTGTTATATATATATGTATATATATATATATATATATATATATATATATATATATATATATATATATATTTTACAGGCTCTGCGGTACCGACCATGTAGTTATTGTTAAGATGCTCAAACCATAGGGAGAGCAGTTTTTGAGTGGCTTTTATCTTTGGCACTGTTCGATGAATCTTGATTTCTTCAAGGGTGGAAAGTTTATAGAGGGGGTCCCAAAAACGTTTGAAATCCAGAAAGACATGAATGTAATACAGATTTGTTTACCGCTACAGCCAAACAGCTCAACAGATTTTCACCAAACCTGTGTGAGGAGCAGCAGCCTGGTCCCAAAAGTCTGCTTTTGCAAATTTGGTGTTAATCCATCCATTAGATTTTTTTTAAATGCCCAAAAAGTAGGCAAAAAAAGGTTAGTTATATCTATCTCAGGTCTGCTGACTAATTTCCTGATTTGATGTCCACAGACACCTTTGAGCCAACCAGAATGCTGCGCAAGGTTCACAGACATGATACGTGCTCCCTGATTTGTTAAATGATAAAGGTGAGTTGCATCAAAACCTTTGAGATGGACGCCAGGTTGGAGACATAAACCGTGTTCCTCGTCTGCAGACATCACGCTACAACAAAACCTTTGGACAATAGTTTCCTATTATTTTAAGCATGAAAGAGTGTCTAGGTAGGGTGGGGAAGAGATGAAATGGAAACATTGAATCATTGCAGCCTTAATGTTGGTTAAAATGGCCATGGGTTTGTCGCCCAGTTTACTGTCATTTTGAATGTCCCCGGCCAATGCTGACATTTCCATGAGTCCGCTGACATCTATTGGTGTTGTGTGATATGTTACAACAATGTTTAATTTGGAATGTATAGTTATGTAATGAAACTACTTAGTGTGACTAATAATTATGTGTAGTAGTAATGTAGTAGTAATAACAATACATATTTTTGTGGCTATGGAAGTTGGTAGATTGTTCATGACATGCCCTCAACAAACTGGACACTGGCCAGGGCCATAGCAATATGTTTACTTTGAACAATATGGATGTGGTCATTGTCACAATAGTGAAAAGTGGCTAGATTGTTTGTGACATGGCTGCAGCATTTTGTTTTGACTATGGGCGGTGTCCACAGCAATATGTATACTATGAACACTATGGATGTGGTCATTGCCACAATAATATGTTTACTTTGGGTTGAATATGTTGAAGAAAACTGGCCATGGCAAGAACAATATATTACATTTGAATAATATGGATGTGCACATTGTGAAACCAATAATCTGGACATTGGGCATGGCTAAAGCAATATGTTTACTTTGGGTTGAATGGGAGGAATAATGCGACTGCTGGCAATGGCTAAAATAGTGTGCTCAGTTATACATGGGAAAAGGGTATACCTGTGTTTCCTTGTAAAGAAAAGCAAATATAGCTAATTGTAGACCATAGCATGCAAGGCATAAATACTCATGGTTTTACACATTCATTTATTTCGACCCTCATAAGTAGTACATTGTATGTTTTATGTTTTGTACAACATGTGTGTATGATACATTGGTGTCACAAAAACCACTGACTGTAAAACCAGCCGGCACTATTATGGCCGGTGCTATTACAGCTGGCGTAATTACAGCTGGTCACACGGGCGCAAACACAGCTGCATCACATGTCCATGTATGGCGGTATTGGCGCTAATAACTGGCGCTTATACTGCTGGAAACGTGGTTCATTTACCTCCAGTTTACAGCTGGAGGTAAACGGACACAGGTGCCTTAAATGAAGCCACATGTGTGCCCAATCCACCCCAGAGGGCTACATAAGGCACGCCCCTACCCCAAACACTGATTCCAACATCATGCTGCCACTAGCCACTATGAACTGGGACAGGTAGCTGCTCATGCTGCGCCTCGAAGTAGAGATGCAGGACAATCAGGTGAGGGCACAGGGAGGAAAGAGGGGGGAAGACCCCAAGAAAGGTGTGCACCCATCCCAAGGGTCAGACCCTCACTGTGGACACTCACTGAAACCCAGTTGGTGACCCTGTACTGCCTCAACAGGGAGACTATTACTGGGCTGTTCAGTAAAATACTTGAGGACATAGGGAGCACGATAAACATCCGTACAGCTTTGACCCCACTGCTCAATCTAGTGTCAGTGTTACTATGTCTAGGTACTGGCACCTTCCAGCACTCTGTGTCCATGATGCACAGCATGGCACAGTCCACATTCTGTGCAGTTCTTGCCCAGTTGCTGTATGCCCTCCTGTGGCATGTGCAACACCACATTGCCCACCACCCCAGCCCAGGACAATGGCATGAAGACAAAGTTATTTTCCATAGCCCAATTGCCTAATGTGATTGCAGCCCTGGACTGCATCCATGTTGCATTGGTGCCCCCCCGCCCCAGGCCAACACAGCAGTGTACCGAACTCACAAGCACTACCACTCCCTCGATGTGCAGGTGACCTGCGACCTCAAACTCATCATCACCCACTGCTTTGCCCAATACACAGGATCCACTCACGACTCCATGGTCCTACGGAACAGCACACTGGCAGGTAAAATGGAAGGGCTCACAGGACAATGTACCTGGATAGTGGATGAGTAAAACTATCAGCACTTATGCACTGTGAAGCACCTAACCAAATTGGGTGGGGGAATGTGAATAATGCCCCAAAGCATGGCAAAACCAGTACCCACCCACCTTGTGCACCAATGACAGAGTACAGCACGGAGCATGCACATTGTGAACACACCTGGGTGGACATGCAGATGAACACATAATTCATCCCAGACACAGGACTACAGCTACCACAATGCATCATGCATAATCCAAAGCAATAGCAAGCAAAGTGCCACATTGCAGAACACAACAGCTGCGCTGCCAGTACCACACCGATGTACCCATGCACACCCATCCCGTAATGCTGTCCCACTGCCTCCAGAAGTGTAGGGAAGGCTACTAAGCAACCCAGCGAGCCACATGCACGAGAGCAATGCACAGCCTCAAGGCAGCCTCCTGGTACATATGTCACCGACAGACACATCACGAAAAATCTGCTGCAATGGAACAGGGTGCATGTGATGCCAAAACAATACATGAAACCAGTGACAGATACAATTGACCACACCTCCATTCTCCTTCATCCTGTCATACCCATATTCGGGTTTCAATACATTACACTCACCCCCCCACCCCATCAAGCTACTTCCTTGTTCTATGTACTCCTCTGGCCCACACGTCATAAAGCAATAGTCCCCAACTCCTTCACAATTGACCCAGTGGTATGTATAATTTAAAGGTCAAAAGGGGGCATGAGCCTGGTGCCAGTGTCATATCTTTTCTCCTTCTGATCACTTTTAGGATAGACTAGTTTCCTATTTGCACTACATCACTTGGGGTCCACTGGTACAACACTGCTAGTGAGCATGAACCACCCCAATTTGGCGTGAGCTGCATATGGGCCCTCAGACCACAGGCCTAATAGTGGTCCATCAATACTGCTGTGCCTACCTGGCAAATCCATGAAGCGTTTGCATCCTTTATGGTTCCCTTAGTTGATTGTTGCCGGGGACTCCTGTCTCACCTAGATCCGTCAAAATATCAATTTCAATGATTTAATCATTGCAGTCAAATAAGCATGGATTTCTTCACCAAACACAGTTGTTGTTTTTTCTGCATCTGATGAAGCATACAGAAAAGCACGTGTCAAACTCACTGTGTTGGAGCCCTGCTAAAACGTATGCTGAGGCTGAACAACCGGAGCTACTAGGAAGGAAGAGGAACTGCAGTGGTTGATCGAAGAGGAGCCACCGCCAACAGAAGGAAGCCGTCCAGCAGGTAAGGTGTCCGAATGCAAATGGAAATCCGTGTAAACAGGCAAGGCTATCTGGTACACGGGCTGGCAGTTCAGGGACAAAACGAAAGGCAAGCGGAATCCGTGTAAACAGGCTAATGTCTCAGTACACAATAAGGCAATATCAATGAAGACGAAACTTCGGGAAGTAGGTTTGCAACTTTAAACAGAAGCAGCATTCTGAGACACCCAGCTGCATTTATGAAAGAGAAAGCAGAAGCAGACGCAGCCTTGAAGAGAGACAGAGCAGTGTGATTTGTGGAGCGAGTCATATGTCACAACCACTGTGCATCATGGGAAATGTAGTCCACATTAACTCGTTCTGCACCGCAGCTTCCACCGGGCATAGAACGGCGCAGTAAAGCGTTGCACACCATGATGCAGGGCAATAGATCTACACTTATTTATTGAGGATGAGACTGCCTGTCCAGATGCGTGGAAGAGCCTTGTGACTAGTGGTGTGCACAGCGAAGTGTAACCGCATCCATCCCCAAAGGCGGCGCCAAGCCCCGGCGGGCATGAAACTGGCGCACAAGGTTAGGTGAATGAATGTTGCAGAGAGGTTCCCAAGACCTGTCCTCAGGACCGTAACCCTTCCAATCAACCAGGTAGAAGGGACGGCCCCTGTGTAACTGTAAGTCCAAGATATCGGCCACCTCACATTCCCGTTCTCCATCCACTTGAATTGGAGGCGGACGAAGAGGCAGTCTAGTAGAGAGGAGACAAGGCTTCAACAGGCTAACATGGAATACAGGATGAATATTCCATGAGGAAGGCAAAGAAAGACGCACAGCCGCAGGGTTGATCACGGTCACGACTGTATATTTACCAACGTATCTCGGTAGAAGCATGTGTTTCCCAGGGATTTTCAGATTGCTTGTGGAAAGCCACACCTTCATGCCCACCTTGTAGTTGTGCACGGCAACCATATGCCGATCAGCGTAACACTTTGCCCTCTTCTGGGCCTGGAGCAAATGCAACCTGACTGATCTATGCACAGCTTTGACATCCCGAACACAAGTCAGAGTCACCAGATTGTCAATGGGAAGAGCCGGATCCAGAGGCAAGGAGTGAGGAGGCTGCCCATACAGAGCAAAGAAAGGAGACACACCAGAGGCTGAGTGCACAGAATTGTTGTATGCGTATTCGGCTGGCGAAAGCATCGCCAACCAGGTAGTCTGAAATTGAAGGCAGAGACACCGAAGATATTGTTCAAGAGTGCCGTTGACCCTTTGGGTCTGTCCATCCGTTTGTGGATGGTAAACTGAGCTAAACCAGTCCTCGATGTGGAGGGATGCCATCAAAGCTTTCCAAAAGCATGACGTAAACTGCGTCCCACGGTCCAAGACGACAGACAAAGGGAGACCAAAAAGCCTGAATACATTCTTGATGAACAGGGCCACCAGGACCGGGGCCGAATGGCGTCCAGTGCATGGAACAAAGATTGCCATCTTAGTGAAGTAGTCTATGACTACCCAGATGGTGTTGAATCCATCCAGAGGGGGAAAGTCCAATATCAAATCCATGGAAACCATGTACCAAGGTTTATGCGGTACGGGGAGTGGGTGCAAGAGGCCCATGGGCTTAGAACGTGAGGTCTTACATTGGGAGCAAATGCAACAGGAAGCAATCTAGTCTACAACGTCCTTGGACATCAAAGGCCACCAGGCCCAACAGCAAACAGATTCCAGGTTCTTCTGTTGGCCTGATGTGCCACCAACAAAGAGTCATGGGACCAGGTAAGAACACAAAGTCGTGCCTTCCCGTAGTAAAGTACAATTGACCTTGAATATATGGGAGACCCTGCACAATATCTAGGTTGAGATGTACACATTCCGCCGCATGAGAGGAAACTCAATCTGCGACCAGGGAGCGCAGAGGCGGTTATGGAGTACAACCACAAACAATCTTACAAGGTAACACCAAAGGACGGTCAGTTGAAGTATTCCAAGGTCTGGATGTTAGACGTGACAAAGCATATACACAAGTGTTAAAACAGGCAGGACGGTAGGTGATGATGAAATCAAACTGAGAAAAAAGATGCAAGCAGGAATGACGAGCAGTGAGGCACTCAAGACTGCAATGGTCTGAGAAGACCGTAACAGGATGATGGGCACCCAACAAAGGGTGTCTCCACTCGTAAAAAGCATCCTTGATGGCTAACAATTCTCTTTCCGTGATGGGATACTACTTTACGTAAGGAGTGAGTTTTGTGGCAAAAAAAGCAATGGGATGGATTTCCCCTGAATCAGGACAACGTTGAGACAGTATTGCGCCAATAGCCGAACCTGAGGCATCTGCTTCTACCTAATATGGCAACAGAGGGTTGGGATGTTGTAATACCAGAGCCGATGAAAATGCCGCTGGAGGGCGTCAAAGTCCTGTTGTGCCTCTGGGTTCTACCGATAAGGATGCTTGGAGCTGGTCAAAGCCATCAAAGGGGCCAAGATGGATGAGAAGGAGTGAATAAATCATCTGTAGAAATTCGAGAAGCCCAAAAATGACTGAAGTGCTTTGACGGAAGTAGGAATTGGCCACTCCAAGACAGCCTTGACCTTAGAATGACTCATTCGTATGCCATGGTTGGTGAGGTCGTAACCAAGGAATTCCACCTCTGTCGTGTTGAATCCGCATTTCTCGGCTTTTACGAACAAGTGGTTTTCCCTGAGCATCTGTAGGAAAAAACGCACATGTTCAGTGTGTGCTTCTCTGGATGATGAATATATCAAGATATCATCCAAATAGACCACTACAAACTGGCCCAGGCAGTCATGGAAAATGTCATTCAGAAAAGCCTGAAAAGTGGCCGGGGCATTATGAGATACTCGAATAACCCATACCGTGTTTTGAAGGAGGTCTTCCATTCGTCCCCTTTTTTGATGCGTACAAGATTGTATGCACCCCAGAGATCCAGTTTGGTAAATACCACAGAGGTACCAAGTTGATCCAGGAGGACTGAAATCAATGGGAGTGGGTATTGGTTATTTACTGTGATAGTGTTTAAAGCTCTGTAGTCGATGCATGGGCGGAGATCGCCATCCTTCTTCAGAACAGAAAAAAGGGGAGAAGCTGCAGGCAATCTGGACGGTCTTATAAACCCTGTGACCAAGGCTTTATTGATGCATTCTTTCAGTGCTCGATCCTCTGGTAAAGTGAGTGAGTACACTCTTCCAGCTGGAAATTTGGCCTCAGGTATCAGGTTGATGGGGCAATTGTGGGGACGATGTGGAGGTAAATGGTCAGCACCACCCTTATCAAAGACATCCCGGAACGCCAAATACTCTGAAGGAATGCTGCTCTCTTTGGTGGTAGTAATAGCCCCAATAAGTGCTGTGGAGGCGACCAAGGCCTGGGAAGAAGAAACAGGAGATACACTGGTATTCTGGAAACACTGTTCATTACAGACAGAAGATGGGAACTGTACAACTGTTTTAGCCCAATCTATAGTGGGGTTATGGTGCTGTAGCCAGGGTGCCCCTAGTATAACCCAGAACTGAGGAGCCTTGATCAGGTCAAAGGATATGTTTTACACATGTCCTTCTTCTGTCTGCATATGAATGATAGTGGTGTTTTGTGTGACTAATCCAGCGACCAACGAGGTACCATCCATAGCATGAACGGTTTCAGGTCGTGACTTGGGCAACAAAGGAATGCTATGGGTCATAATGTAATCGTAGTCCATGTAAATCCCTGTGGCTCCGGAGTCAATGATAGCCAAAGAAGAAAAAGAGACGTCAGGTGCAGTAGTGAAGACCACAGGCAAGCTGACAGGAGCAGAGGAGTTTTCAAGGGAGTCCAAAGAATGTACCCCTGGCGTAGGGACTCTTACTACCGCTGGTTTCAGGCATTTCCCACCTTCTTGACATGTTTCTTGGGACAATCTTTCAGTTGATGCTGAGCCGAAATGGAGTACACACAAAGATTGTTTGTTCTGCAGTATTCCCCTTGAGCAGGGGTCAGAGAGCCACGTACAGCCCCCACTTGCATGGGCACTGGGGCAGAAGAGGACGGACCGGCAGAGTCCAGGTGGGGAGAAACTGGGTTAGCTGGTTTGCGTTCCCCTTTTCTTTCGACTCTTCTGCCATCTATCCGCAAGACCAGATTCAGCAGCTCACCGAAAACAGCGGGAACCACAGGTACGGTTGCCAGAATGTCTTTCAGTTCCTCAGAAAGCTGCTTGTAAAAGACAGCTGACTTCTTTTCTTCTTGCCAGCCTGTCTCGGCTGCCAGTTGGTTAAACCTAGTAAGATATGTAAATAGGGAAGACGTCCCTTGGCACAAATTCAGAAATTGCGATTTATATTGTGTATCAAGCACTCTGTTCATAGCCGGAATAAGGGTATTGCAATCATATAGAACACAACTATTCGATTTAAGCAGAGGATTTTCCCAAGCTGCTGCACTTACCCCAAGATTGGAAAGGACAAACGCGGCTTTAGTGGTAAAGTTTGGGAAGGTCATTGGGCGGCAAAGAAAATGCAACTTGCACTGATTGAAGAATGTCCTATATTGTTTAGGATCACCAAGGAACCTTTCAGGGGGGGGCTAACGGGAACTGTGAAGCAACCAGAACTGGGGCCGCAGAAAAACCCGAACCAGAGGCTGTAGAAACCCCCGTAGCTGATGTAGTAGCATCAGACATGTCGATCCCCAGGTTTTGAGGAGTTGGGAAAAATCATAGGACATCAATCCTATGATGCAGGGAATCATGGGCTGTCGCCATGTCTGCTCGCAGTTCAGCACCAAACGGACCATGGCAGCAAAGGAGTCCTCTCCTTCCATGGCTTCTGTTTCTGTTACTCACCGAACGGTGAATGACTGAGGCAGGAGACCACATCTGTGCTACTGTGGGTTTTGATTGAAGAGCTTAGGTTGGAGCCTCCACCCGAGCCTCCTCTCTGAGGAAAAAAAGATCTTTTCAATTATATGACTCTCTGTTGTATGAAACAGTAAGAGAGACTCATCACTTAAACGAGCGGGGAGAACGCACCGCCACGGAACCAGCTGCAAAGAAAGAACAAGAAAATGAGATACTGGGGGCAGATAGGGTAACAACAATTCTCAACACTCTATAGGAATATACCTGATATATTCTCTTTCTGATTGGTCACTAGGAACACTTCTTCCTATCTACAATACACAGCGTGGTTATGAAAGTTATCAGGAGAACAGGATGTATTATGAGGAGAGATGTTTAGTCTTGCCACTTGGTGAACTTGGATTACTTCAAGGAATGACAACGACAGTATAAAATAACGAACAGGAAGGTTAGTGAGGTACTTATCCCGATCGGCACGAGGAGCGTGCTTGGTACGGGTTGGTATACACTCTGCGCAGCGTCCCCCTGTGCACTTGTAGAACCAGAAGGTATTCAGACCCAGTAGTTTGTAGGAAAAATGCAGGAGCAAAAGATAAAGAATTCCTTGGCAGCAAGGTTCAATGGAGCGGGCAACTGTTCAAACCAGACTGATTGTGGTTCCCCCAAGTACACAGAAAAGCACGTGTCAGACTCACCCTGTTGGAGCCCTGCAAAGACTTATGCTACGTGAGGCTGAACAACCGGAGCTCCCGGGAAGGAAGATGAACTGCATGCGGTTGATTGGAGAGGAGTCACTGGCAAACAGAAGGAAGCCGTCCAGCAGGTAAGGTGTCTGAAGGGAAGTGAAAATCTGTGTAAACAGGCAAGGCTATCTGGTACACGGGCTGGCAGTTCTGACACAAAAGTCAAACGGAATCCATATAACAGGCAAGGAGATCCGGTACACAGGCTGGCAGTTTCTCGCACAAATCGATAGGCAAACCGAATCTGTGTAAACAGGCAGGGTATCTGGTACATGACTGGCAGTTCTGGGACAAAAAAAAAAGGCAAGGGGAATCCGTGTAAACAGGCTAAAGTCTTGGTACACAATAAGGCAATATCAATGAAGACGAAACTTCGGGGAGTAGGTTCACAACTTTAAACATAAGCAGCATTCTGAGACACCCGGCTGCATTTATGAAAGAGAAAGCGGAAGCGGACGTAGCCCTGAAGAGAGGCAGAGCAGCGTGATTGGTGGAGCGAGTCATATGTCACAAACACAGAGCAGCATGGGAAATGTAGTCCACATTAACTTGTTCTGCACCGCAGCTTCCACTGGGCATAGAACGGTGCAGTAAAGCATTGCATACCATGATGCAGGGCAATAGATCTACACATATTCATCCGAGGATGAGACTGCCTGTCCAGATGCATGGAAGAGCCTTGTGATGCAGGGTGTGCACGGCGAAGTGAAACAGGTATTAGCAGAGGAGCGAAGGAAGGAAGGAAGGAGGAGGAAAAGAATAAAGTCTTAAGGAGCTTCTGGAATTTGAGTATATCCTGCTCAAGGCATAGGGGTTGGGGAGTATATTCCAAAGGAGGGAGCCCGCAGAGGAAAGTAGCAAACCCTTGCCCTTTACACACGCTTTACACACAAAGAGTTGGTGTCAGAGGAGCGAAGTGGTCTAGACTGTCCACTGTGAGTGTACTGTAGGCGTCACATAGGCAGGGTCTGAATATATTGTCAATGCCTGGTCCACATGCTGTTCTAATGCCAGTATCATTGCTACCAACTCAGCTGACTTCACAGAAAAATATGCTGGTAATCTGGCACTTGTCACAACTTCATAAGGGCCACTCATCCATAGTTTACTCTGTACTTTTGCCAAATCCTGTTGCACAAAGATGGTACCTTTTTAACCAACAGTATAATCGGAAGTGTTTCCCTGTACTATATTTGCAGTTGGTATGAAATACAAATCTCAAACTATCTCATCATCTGTATTGCTGTCTTCAAATAGCTCTTCATCTTTCATTTTGCTCAACCACTGTGTTGAGACTTGTGGTATTCCTGTGCCCCAATTGACAGCATCCTTACATGTAACACTATTCTGTCCTCTTGTATCACTTGTTGGGAAGCAGGGGCAGAAGTCCCAGGTCCCTCTGCGATTTAGGATGAGCCAATTGTAAAAGGAGATATTGTATGGGAGCTAGGTGAATGGAGAGGAGCCCACTCATAGAAGCTGGATTGTAGCGGAAATGTAGTGAATTCTAGCATTAGTATCACGTGTATATTGAAACTCCATTTTAGAAGTAAGACGCCATTTGAAAATTGTGGCCTACTGCCACAGCTTTGCCAAGTACACTTACATCCTGTCGAGAGAGTTAGAAGGGTGCAAACTAGTTATTTTCTCGCAGCCCTGGCAGCCCTGGCAGCCCTGGAAAGTGAGCAATCGATCAGGAAGATCAGAGAGCGGGGACAGGCTGCCCCCACCATCCTTTCATGTGCTTTGTCCTGCGAGGTGCCAGAGGGGAAGGTAAAACATTTAGACTGTGGGTGTGGATGACAAAGTTCTGAGAAGTTATCATGACCTTGAAAGTAGCCGCCTGCTCATGTCCTTGATACCAGGTGCACTGTAGAGCTATGAAATAATTATTTATGTAACCAAATTGCCAATTATAGCCTTTGTACTTGATGAAAGAAGATCATCCCCACGTGGAAGAAGATGGTCAGAAGATGATGGGATCAATCGCCAGGCATCCCGTATGGAGCAGGCTATATGTGTAAAGGGTTGCACCAACCAGCTACCTGGATTTGTAACCTATGTGATGTACGTCACTCATGACGCTGTGTATCCTTATGACCCATTGCTTATGCTGTTTTTGTCAGCGCACTTCATGACAGCAGAGTTCTTTGCTAGCGCATACTTTATTTTGTTAGAATTAGCCGTGTTCTCCTTGCAAGATGCGTGCTGAGCCTTTTTTCCAAGTGGGGTGTATTTTTTCTGGTGTGAGTGTTGAGGGGTTTCTCTGCAAAATTGGTGACCCCAGCTGTTAGGGGGAATTCTCCAGAATGGCTAATTTCTGTTACCTACTGAGTCCCTCAGTAGCTTTGCTTGATTTCTAGGATTCTTTTTTTTTCACCTAGTAAGAGTGTGAGCCTTTTTGCCCACTCTTACATATGTTTTTGCTGTGTGTTGTACATTTTTTGGCCATGGACTATGGAGTCTCACCTACTCCATAGGCATCATCTTTTTACTGTGTGTCACACAGCACTTTTAGTGCAGTGACACAGGGTCGTCTTTTTAGACTTCCCACTTTAAACTCAATTTTCTGGGACTGACTACTGTCTCCCAGAACAAGTAAAGTTGCCAATGAATTTACTAGTCTTTTTAAATTTACAGACCCGGTACAAACTATCTTCCATGGAGTACTGGAAAGGGTTAATTGTTATCCCTTTTTGTTTGTTTCTCATGGAACATTATTTTGTTCCCCTTTCTCTAAGATTTGGCTGGTGGCAGCGGTATCTCCCATTTTTGTTTTACGGCGAGCTATGACACTAGCCTCGGTATTGTTAGAGGCTATGGTGGTAGCCTCAAACTTTAATCCGCTGAACCCCTTTTAATTTTATTTGGTCCGGTCGGGTTTATTCACCATTTCTTTTTGTAAAGGTCTTTCTCATGTCTTACTCTGCGCAGAAAACCGCGGTTGGTTCCTTTGTTCACCGTCCTTTGACGGGCTTCTGCACAGAAGCCCTTATTAGGCGTCTGAGTGTCTGGGTGGACAGGATGTGAGGGAGGGGTTTGAGGCCCCCTGCACAGGGTCTCCTTGGAGACACAAGTCACACTCTAGTTTGATTGGCTAGGTGGATGTCCTGCCAGGACAACCACCCTGCTGTGTGATGGGAAAACTACATAAAAAGCAGGTATCTGGGACTTGGAAGGCAGAGTCGCCACTGTATCAAAAGAGAACCAAGGAGAAGCTGAAGAAAGACGACTGCTGCAACTACTGGACACACCGGTGAAGCCCTGCTGCAGCTCCGAATTGCCCGAACTTCGACGACAGAGAAGATCTGCAAGGAATCTTCTTCCCTTGAGCTTGGTGGGACCAACCAGCTCACAAAGCCCTGGAACATCCTCTTCAGCCTGGTCAAATTTGCTCTGCTTCAGGAAACCAGATAGCCAGTTAGAGAGAGTCCATTTGTGCTTTTAAGGAGCACACCTTTTTTTTCGAAATTTTGCTCCGTTGCTGGCTTCTTCCCTGGGCAGTGCAGGACCCTCCAGTCTTCCTCCTTCTTGTCAGTCTGACAGTCGCTTCAGGAACCGTGAGCCAGCAGGAACTTCTAGGAACCACCACCTCAGCTACAGCATTCTTCTTCTTGTAAGGTACTGTTCAAATCCGGTTGTTCGTTCCGTCCGACCATGGTGAGAGTATTTTTAAATCTTTCGCCTCTCTGAAGGCTTGTCCTTCTCTACTCTTTTGAATAACTTTTCCTCCGACCAACTTGAACTCTTGGCAAAGACTTAACCGCAAACTACTCTGAACTGTGTGATCCTCTGCAATGACTCTGCAACATTAACATTAGCCTAGATCTATTGATTTGAATCCTAGTTGTAGTAAGCCTTTTCTAGATTGCCCTGCCTATTACTTGTTGGTGTTGTTGATTTTTGATAACCTTGTCTTTTCCCTCCCTTTTAAATTGCTGGAGTGCCTTTTTGCTCACACTTCATTTTGAGCTTAACTTGTCCAGAATGTATTGGGCGTTGTGTAGTATGTTAAGATTGTGATTTTCTGCTGCTTTATAATAGTGAACTTTTTTTTATAACTGATGGTGTAAATAAATGTATATTTATTACTCAGAAACCTTGAGTCAGTGTTTGTTTGAACCATAGAAATTGATGTCCTTTGTGTAACTTCTGATACTGCCCACTTTACTCTTGAGATAAGTCTGGCTGCTCAGCCATCGCTACCACTTTTCTGTGTAGTACAGGCTTGTACCAAAGGTGAATGTGTACTTGCACTTGTAGTCTTAATTGTGTGTGGTGCTCCCAAAGGGTACTGCATATGATTCTTCCTAACACCAACATGATCCCAGATTTTCTGCAAGAGACAGATGATTCCATGCCACACATTTGGAAGGGCCACGCCCACCTGTAGGGGCCAGTCCCAAGTGCGAAACCCATGGTGGTGTGCAGGAGACGTTTCGACAGAATTCCTGTCTGCTCTTTGGAGTGGGGCGCAGCTCCCAGGATTGTGCAAGACGTTAATGGGACCCTGTTGCGGAAGAGCTTGGGTAAACATGCAGATGTAAGTATACCTCTTGCAGACAAAAACAATGGGGGCAGATGCTGAGTGGGAAGTAAGGGGAACAGGTAAAAGGTGGGTCAGTTTGTGTGCGTTGAAGAGGAGGGGGACAGAGTGTATGGTGGAATGGTGTGGGACTGAGTTGAGTAGTGTGTAAAGACCATGTGGCGGTTATGTTTTTTCATTATTATTATTAGTATATGAGAAGTGAAATGGAGACGTGGGATTCTTTCTGGGGTAGGTAAGAAGATGGCACCATATTTTCAGATAAGAGAATACAGAATTAGGGGCCCCGTATAATTCGAGGGTATGCATTCCCATGCCCAATATATTCCGGGTGGGGGAATAAGGTGAAGTAATTGTTGTCATTTTAGTTTATTATTTTAGCTTGTTGTATTAGTGTTTTAACTTTATATTGTGTAGTGCGCAAGGGCCAAGGGAGGACCTGTGGAATAAGTGGTGTGGGTGTTGTGTGTGAGGAAACTGTGTGTGTGTGCATGGAGTGGCTGAGATGGAGGGCAGTGTGGGTAGTGGTGACAGAGGAGCAGGAGCGAGGGACTGGTAGGAACACTGAAGATGAACTATTTTTTTGTATATGGTGTGAAATGTTCATATATAAAGTTTTAACATGGTGCTAGTTAAACCGTTAGAGTACATGTGTATTGCATTGCCATTTTTTAAGGATAAAATTGAGAAATATCATAAGCAGTGTGTAGCAGAGACAGAAGGGGGAATGTTCCACCCATGGCCTGAGCGGGTACAAACAATAGAGGGAAACTGGAACACATGTATACATTTTTGGCTGCCAAATATGAAGGTAAAAAGCACCAAAGGAGGAAAGACATTTTAGAATTATGAATAATGCTGGAGGACATAGCGTGTAAATCCCAGTGTGACAGCGGCCCAACCCTGAGTGTAATTAAATCAGCAGTACTTGAGTAGAAACAGCCACCCCCAGAAGGGTGTTACCCAACCCTTACTGCCACAAGATGTACCAATCCAATGTATGTGCCCCTATCTGCCACATCACCACCCTCATCTGTGTTTCCGCCCCCATTCGAAATGGATACTAACACTGCTGTACTAATGGAGAAGAAACCACAGAAGGAGTTGGGCTTTCAAAGCAGCATAAATGGAATTGGCACAGTTGAAGGCCCTCCAGGAAGAAGGGGTCAAATTGGGTGTTGACTAGATGAATGGAGGGCCAGAGACATTTTGTATAGATTAGAAAGTAACGTGATTAAGGATGTTCATATTGAGAAGAAGAGGAATTGTAATAAACAAGGAGCTGGAATGTAGACTGTGGGACAATGAGGTCAGATGGGGATACAGGATCATTTATTTTAATTGTTGTACTACGCTACATGCCCGTTGGCCTCAGGGCGCACAAATAGGGAGCTGCGTAAACAAGATTGCTTAACAGTGGATGAATTATAAGATGACGAGGAAATGGCAGTAATTACCCTGTGGGTAGAGAGCTTGTGGGGTCCGCAGTTGAGGAACAAATTTGGGCAGGCAGCAGTGGCAAGGAAAAAGGCGAGTGGCGGCAAGGCGAGTGATGGCAAGAAGTGAAGAAGAGTAGTAGGTACACAGTTGCCATTACTGCATAAAGGCCCTGGGAGGGTGCAGTATGTACCTTGGGCTAAGATGGACAAAAACAACTTGATTAAAGCAATTCCGCCCCTTTCTGCAGGGGCCTTGAAATGGATATATTCTTTTGAAAAACAAACAGCTGGTATCCCTTTAGCAGTGGAAGATATAACAAGTGTGCTTGTAGCAATTGTGGGAGATAAGGCAGGGGACTTTTAGGTTAAGGCTGGATACCCTGGAGTTACAATTGATGATAATGTACATGATGGGGTGCACTTTATTGACATCAGAGCGCATGTGTTGGCTGCACTTTAGCAGGCATACTCTAATACACCAGATTTACAGTCTATACTACAGTATACAATGTAGGATGATGAAGACAGAGGCCCATATATTTTAAAAGTACAGGAGATATAAAGAGGGCAGAGATGGGAAAATGGTGGGACCATCACTTCCGCTTTTCAATTTTGTCATTAAAAGGGGATTGCCCAAGGAATTACAAAACGTTATCAATACGATTATGGGTATAGAGGCGAAAGGGTGGGCCGCAAAACAGACTATAATTATACATCACTGTAAGCAGATCAATGAAATAGAGAATGAAATGGCACAACGGTTGCAGGTTGAGGAAGCGAAACTAGTATAAAAGACATTGGCAAAAATTGCAGTTGAAGGGGCGGTTGTGGCAGTTACTCAAACAGACCCAGCAGAGCAGGCAAAAGCATGAACAGGTGCAAGAATAGCAGCAGTCTGAACAGACGGGGAGCAATGGTATGGTAGGTCTCAGTCACAGTACCCTGAGCAGTACCAAGGAGGTGAGCAGCGTGGAATAGGAGAGTTTACAGTTGTGACAGGAAAGAGTGTGTACACAATCCCCCACAGACGTATTCTGGTGCGCGGTTAAAGGCTTGGTTTATCCCCAATCTACAGGAAGTTCTTACTAAAATGGTGATAAATTGCATCACCTTCATCACCTGTCAGACCTACAGTACCGATCACACACTGAGAATGATACGAGGTGCACTACCTTGCCCTACTGAGCCGTTCCAAGAACTCCACATTCATTAAGCTGGCATGGAATAGCGGTGCAATGGGTGTAAGTATGATTGTTGTAGTATGTCCCTTTTCCCAGTGGGTTGAGGCAGGTCCTTGTGCACATCCAGAAGCTCAATACGCTGGCAAATTTCTTGTAAGAGAGGTGTTTCCTCAATGGGGTGTCTGCGATATCCTGCGGTCAGACAATTGCACCCCTTTTTTTAACAAACATTTTAAATAAGTGACTGCGCTGCTACGCATTCAGCATTGGATGTGCACAATTTACCACCCTAAGGCTAATTGGGGTTGAAGAGATGATCAATGGATTGCTAAAGGCAAAGCTAGTTATGTACCACCCTTAAAAGTAACTGGTTGTACTGTCTCCCCTTGCCTTATTAAGTTTACTATCCCTATAAGGATCATCTCTTATCATGATATAAGGTGGTAACAGGCTGGGGAATTCATACGCCACTATGTCCTGTGCGGAGGCCTCTGATGCTCACAGGACAGAGTCCGTTCAGGACGAAGAATTTAAGGATTACTTAACTGTTTTGATTAGATCGATCACATGTATTTCCCAACAGATAACACCACAGCTGTCTGAAGAAAACAGTGTTGCATATGCTGCAACTGCATCATAAACTCTTCCATTTTTACCAGGTGATCACATGTTCATTAGGGACTTCAGTGCGCAGGTGGAGTGAACACTGATACAACAGGCATTTTACCATTGTGTATTCCACTCCGTTTGTGGTAAAGGTCTGGGAGCTGCGAAATTGGGTGCACCTTTCTGATGTCCGGAAGGCTCCTAATATAACACACCCCACTAATGAGCACATTACTAGTACATGAGTAGCGTTGACTAAGAGTGAGCATGCATTTGCAGAGTACATTTTCCAAATGTACATATGTATATGGATTGCACACAGAATTTCACAGATTCTCTATTTTAACTGAATGGTGTTTTGATTTACATTCTATTTTATGTGCTAGTATATTCTCACTCATTGTCTTTCCTTTTTTCCCCCTTTCTCTAATAATGCAAATGTGATTACTTATTTATACACCGGTTGCTAATTTACAATTTGAAGCTACGAAGAAATCTTGTAATACTGTCATTGTCTCTATGTGTATGTGTGTTATGCCTTTTACACATTTGAAAAATGAATATTAAAGTATTACCTGATGCAAAGTCATATGTGCCATATGCAAGCATGTTAAAACGTTTTAAAAGACAATCCAAGAAAAATGTATGATGAATATAGAATTTTACGTTTTGATATGATAGAGGATGAGCACCACCGAGAAATGAGTAACAGTTGGTACACAGACATGAGCTTAGTGGGGAAACAGGGTAAATGGGAGTTGTAATATTTGCTCCTTAATTCCACACACGCCGGGAGCCCCCAAGGTACTGATACTGCAAGAGGTACCCATTTTGGATGCTCAATGTCCATCTAGCACTATGTAGGTTATGACGCATGTTCCAAGCGCACATCATACGCCTTGTGATGATGGATCCAGATGAACAGCAGTATGCTCGTAATGCCAAAAGCCCACCATGCTTACAAAGGCATATCTGCAGATAGAAGGAATGAAGTTCATGACCAATCACTGGAAAGAGACTGTGATGGGATGTATGACAGGAGGACCTATAGAAAGAAGTGGTTTGGAGATTAAACAAAGCATGTCAATCGTATTAGGGGAGCATGTGGCAAGGTTAACATGGATCGAAGTGAAAGAGAAGTCAGTGAAGGTGCAGAAACAAGAAGACTATCAACTATGCTTCTATACTGCAGGAGATGTCTCTGTGGTACCAATGACAAGTGCAATGTGACAATAAACATTCCAGACCTCAAGAAAGGAACAGCAGCAGTGATGGATATGTACTGGGTCTGTGGCCAACAGGCTTTCCTGCACCTCCCACCATCATGTAGGGGTATATGCTCGCTGACCACGCTGCACTTGGCTCTCCTTATGGTCACTGAAGCACACCTACCTATGAGACCATGGAGCTGGGTTAGCCACGCCAATGCCAGGGCCTACCACCTCCACATCGCCACTGCAGCCCCCTGTCTTCTGGATCTTGCCATGGAAAAAGGAAAATAAACTTTTAAAAAGGAAAAAGAAGTATAGCTATCTGTCCAAAAACTCAGCTGAATTGATTCAAGAAGTACTGATCAATATAGACTGTACAGTAAAGAAGAGACATTTTTCGCTTCTCTGCTAGTGCCAGGGATACAACCAGTGGCTAATGTCAAATGGCTACAAATAGTGAGATGGGAACTGATACAGCTGGTGAACAATACTGAACAAGGATTCAAAGCAACCAAGGTTGAAATGAGAGCCATCCGATTAATGACATTGCAGAACCAGTATGTGTTTGATCTGCTCACACTGATGGAAGGGGGCGTTTGTAAAAGAAAGGAGAATCCTGCTGCACTTACGTGCCCCCAAACGATACAGCAAATGGGTTTCTCACACAGATAATAGAGGCTGTACACACCCTCGTAGAACATATGCAGACTGAAGCTGGGATTCATAAGAGTGATTATTTCGATGATCTCTTGATCTCTTCTCACGGCCACCAATGTAGATGGGAGCAGTTGTAAAAATACTAGTGCCAGTGGTGGTGTTTGTGATGTTGATCGTCTGCACTTGCCAATTGGGACTTCAATGTTGTGCTAAATAGATCCCTAATAGTGTGATAAGAATGGTATCTATTGGTGTAAGTAGTGTACCTTGCGGTACAAAAGATGGACAGGTACAAACAGATGACCCAAACATGCACGGTATGGTAAGAACAGAGCAAAGAATTGGCCCTCTGGAAAAGTTACAATGTCACCACCTGATCCTGAAAACTATAAGGAGCACTGGGTTGACTTAGAAGGAGATTGGGGTTGTGTGTATCTTACTTGCACCCCAGAGCACTACACTCAGGCAGGAGAAAGTTTGCATTTAGTATGTAGAGTGTAGGTGCCCAAGAAAGGAACATGGAGGTTTGAGGAGGCTGCGAGGATGGCAATGGAGTTCATTAATATATAATTAATGAAAGGAAGGAATGTTGGGAAGCAGAGGTGGAAGTCACAGGCCCCTCAGAAATTTAGGATGAGGCAATTGTAGAAGGAGATGTTGTAGGGGAGCTGGGAGAATGCAGGGGGTTTGTGATCACCCCAATGGAAATGTAGTGAATCCTTGCATTGATTTCACTCCTTTAAATGCCATCTTGAAATTGAGGCCCATTACCATAGCTATGCCAATACATCTAATCCCGTCCCGAAGGTTAGAATGGTGTGCATGTCCTGGCAGCCCTGCAGAAGGTTAATTCACTGAAGAAACACAGTTCTCCATTGCGTCTTATGATTAGTGTATGTAATCAGAAGGAATGTTCCCTGCAAGGCCAAGAGAGGGCCAGAATTGATCTTTGGAGAGCTATCTCATGAGAAGGGGGGCGAGGGCTTTAAGACTTTGCCAGTCCAGATCTTTATGTTACAGCAGCCAGGGTCCCCTGAGCTGAGACCCCAAGCATTTGAGTGCACTGACCAGCCCAAGACCCCTGGCCATAAACCTGTAAATTAGCCAATCGATCAGAAAGATCAGATAGCAGTGATGGGTTGCCCTCACCATTGGTTCATGTGATTTGTGCTGCAAGGTCCCTGGGGAGAAGGTAACACAATGAGGCTGCAGGTGGGAAAGTTGAAGCGGTGCCGGTGTGCTTGGGATGGAGCACAGGTTCACATCGTTCTGAGAAGTTATCACAACCTCAAAAGTATCTGCCTCACTCATGACATTGTTACCAGGTGCACCATAGAGCTATGAAATAATGAATTGTGTAACTAAATTGCCAATTAGAGTCTTTGCACCCGATGATGGAAAAAGAAGATCCCCACGTGGAAGGAGATGCAGAGAATATGCTGGAACCAATCGCCAGACATCCTTTATGAAGCAGGCTATATGTGTATGGGGTCGCACCAACCAGCTACGCATATTTGTAACCTCTGTAATCTGCATCACTTGTGATGTTTTGTATCCTTAAAACCCATTGCTTATGTTGTTTTTGTCAGAGTACTCCATGATAGCTGAGTTCTTTGCTTGCACGTACTTGTATTTTTGTGAGATTAAATCTTGTTCTCCTTGTCTCCTTGCAAGTTGTGTGCTGGGCTTTTTTCCCTAGTGGGTTGTATTTTTCCAGGTGTGAGTGTTGAAGAGCATCTCTACACACTGCTGATTCTAAATATATTGTTATTATCTCCCCTTCTGCCACATCTGTGGGTACTTCTGCACTGAACAAAAACACTGTGGGTAATCTTAGTAATGTGTCCTGTTTTCACAGTAGCCATCCTAACAATATTTATACTCTGAAAAAGGAATAATTATGGATTTAAAAGCATCCCTCGTAATGGCTGCTGACTATAGAATGTTTGTATGTACTCTCTCGGATTTGCATAATGAATGCCTAGTGTTGAACATACTATCCCTTCCTCACTGAATGAAATCATCCTATTTAATGTACTCATCAAATGTCTTCCCAATAAGTTAACCAGTGTCTTTTAGGAATACAACAACGGTGCAGCCATCCTTTTTTCTCCCATTGTTATAGGTGACTGTTCTGTGAATGGAACCTTTATCATAGCCCCAGAGAACCCTTGTGTACCCATTGTTATTCCTGAGTGAGGAAACCTTCCTCCTTTACACAATATCTTGTTTCTCAGGTGTCAAATAAAAAGGAAAACATCCTACCCCCTATTGTCACCTGCACCTCGATTTCCTCTTCCGGGTGGGGAGTTTCTGATTACTGATTTTCTGGACAGATCTTGCTTCTCTTTGGGCTGTCCTATTGAGGGTGCACGTTCATCGTAGTTCCAGTAAAGCGTTTCCCTCCAACCACTTTGACACCCCCTGTCATGGGCACTGATGTTTGTAGCATCATGTTCCTTTACCACTGTCCGGACTACTTTGTTTGCATTTAGTGATTGTTTTTGTACTCGTGGCTGCTGAATCTTGGGTATCTACTGCACAATCTAGTGTTTCTGCTGTGGTGTTTGGTGCATCTGTGGTTCTATGTTATGTTGTAGAAATGGTTGCTGTTCAGATATTGAAATGTGTCCTGCTCTTCATGTAATGTGCATACTGCAACAGGGGGTATACAAGCACCTCTTCTTGGGCTGTATTGTTGCCATCCTTCACTCATTGCCCCTCTGCTCCTACATGCTCATGCATAATGCCCTGTCTTCCCACACATCCAACATTGTCCTCCAAACCCTCCAAAACCTCAAAATTGTGGTTTTATTCCATCAAAACCTCTTCAATATCCACCTCCAAACCCGTACCCTCTTCTCCTCGGTGTATACCTCCTCACCCTGGGGTAATAACTACTTTCTCCTCTCCCTCACAAATATCTGCTTGCCCGCTGCTGTTGATATTCTTGCTCACAATTTTCTCCCCCAAAATTCGCTATCATTGCCCCTCTACAACTATCTTTGACAATTTCTTTAGCACATCATCATCTGATTGTTCTCCCAATATTGAAGCAAATAAACTCTTCACATTCCCTACTACCAATGTCAGTCCTGCCATCCTTTTCTCAAGCTCATAAATTTACTTTCCTGCCCCAGCTGTCAACGATGGTAAATTAACAATTTACTGTTTGTGGCATGGTATATATTGAGCCAGTCCCCTCCCCGTTTAGAGCAAGGGTAACTGCGTCTTCCCCGCCTTATGAATGGGCGTAACCACACCATTCTTTCCTTTTGACACTATTTCCATATGTTCTTTTGACAGCCTGGCAAGTTCCTTAATCTGGTTATATATCATATTTTTCTTCTTGAGTTCATTGGGAGAAGATCTGGGAGCAATGTACCCCCGTTCTGGCCTAACTTGTTATCCCACAAATCTATTAGAAATTGTATGCTGATAATAAGATGAACAGCTAAAACTACAATAGGAGTTTGGTTAGCTGTTGGCGTTTGAAGTGCTCAGTAGCAATAGTTGAGGACGAGGACTTCATTAAGAAGTCATCCTCTTCAAGGGCAGAGGGCCCTGATGGCCTTTCAAATTATATGTTTAAACAAAACTCAATTGAGTGGGCGAGTATTCTAAATAATGCTTTTCATCACATCATGCAAACAAAAACCATACCTAATTCATGGCATACATCCCTAATAGTACCAATATACAAAAAGGGTGACCGTAAGGACCCCAAAAGCTATGGATCGATAGCGCTGTTGGATGCGCCGGGAAAAATCTTTTCTAGTATGGTTTTAAGAGAATTTAATGATTGGACAGTGAAAGCTGCCCTGCGTGATCCAGCTCAAACTGGGTTTGTTGCGGGTCTAGGGACCACTGTAAACCTGATCACTTTGAACGCCATCAGGCACCAAGCTCAAATTAAGAGACACCCACTTTACTTTGCATTTGTAGACTTACATTCCACATTTGATTCCGTATCAAGACCAAAACGTATGGATAACTGATTCAAGCGGATTGTCCTCCAACCTTAACATATATTATTTTTTTACTTATATAAAGACCGCCATTATATACTGGAGTCAGAACGAAGTCGCCCTAATATTATATGGTCTGGAGACATATAGCAAAATTACACTGACTTTTCTGAGCTCATTGGAGGCTAAATTCTGGCGTGCTACTTTACATCTGCCACAATGCACCCCAGGAGTGCTCATTCGCTATGAACTTGGTTTAATTTTGTTAACCGCAATGTATAATTGGCCCTCTGTTTCGTAAATGTTTGTTGACTCCATGTAACAACACTACATTAGCTATAGTTTCCAGCTACCTACTCAAATCTTCCGAAATGTTTCCGAAACAATGGTCTAGAAATATTCTTGTTGTTATGTTGAATGCTGACATTTTTCTTGAGACCCTCGTATTTAATACTGAGCGGGCTAAAAAAAAACTTTATTTAATGGATTGGATTGATACGAGGGCCAGTTGTTTACAGTACAAAGATTTTGATACTTCAGTATTTGGTCCTAAACTTTATAGAGAAACTGTGTCATACTTAAACTTAGCGCCATCTGCTGCAATAAGAAATGCAATATTGCGTTTACGGTTTAATATCTGGCCCACTCGTGAGGTTAAAGTCAGAAGGAAACAGATTGCTTCGGATGATAAATGGTGTCGTTGTTGTAAAGATGATACAGTTGTTGAAACATTGCAACATGTAATTATTGATTGCCCAGACTTATAAATCTGGGGATAATTCACTTTGCTAAACATCTTGCGTATTTAGCACAGATTGACCCTAAACATCGATGGGTAGCATTGGCAGCTACCTAATGTATGAGCATTAGATTAGCTACTATTAACTTTCTGGCAGCCTGAAGATGGAATGAATGGTAATCAATTTCCTGTGTGGATGCATTTTTAAATTGCTCCTTGAAGGTGTTTTACGGTGATTTAAGAGTTTTTGTATTTTCAATTTTTTTGATATGTTTATCTTAATGGTGATTATGTTGTTGTAATTGAAATTGAAATTGTAAACTGTAATTGTGCATTCTTTTTATGTAAAACTTTTTATCTCATTGTTTTTAGAATTGATTGATAAAATTGTAATAATTGAAAAAGTTGATTTATTTCAACTATATTCAATAAAAATAAAATAAAATAAAGAATTAGTGGATATTCTGGTGCATATGGCTCACTTTTGTGAGGTGCTTGTGTTGCCTTTTTCTTCCTTTTCCTCTTCTTCATCTTCCCACTCTTCTTCCTCTCACTCTCTCTTCCATCACCTTGTTGCTGACACCCCCAAGACCTTCCCTCACATGCACTCCTCTTTTTATTTCCTCTATTATGTTCCTGTTGACACTGTCAGCAAATTCTCTCATGTTCTCTTCTCCTTCTCTGTCCTCTGTCACTTTCCTTCAAATGGTATCATTAACCCCCCCTTCTACACTCCCTTGTGTATAGGTGCGTTACAAATGCCATATCATATCATATATCATATCTTCTCTCCTGCTTCCCCTTTTTCCATGGCCTTCGCATTTCCATTGTCAGTGTTCTGTCTGTCTTTTTTAAATAATATCTTACCTCCCACCCATTTGTCTTGCGTAACTGCTGCTCCTCATCCCCCCTTCATATTTTTCACCTTCTTTAATTCTTCTTTTGCTTCCCTTGGCTGTGCTTCCAAACTCCGCTGTTTATCATTTTCTACTCATATTGCTAATGCACTTCTTGTTCAGCCTTTTGTTTCTTAGTCCCCAATATCACCTTCCTCCTCCGGCTCACAAATCAGGGATTACAGTACCCTGCTGCTTGCAATGAATATAATCCTGGAGCGGTCGAGAACAGAGAAATAGTCGACGGGTAGTTGCGGGCTCCACACACCCTTTGTCTTCTCTTTTACCTATATGTTCTTTTTTACCTGCTCCTCCTCCTAAACATCTTCTATAATTCAAGCATGCTCTTTCTGATTTGTAATCTGCTTCCCTTGTGTGTCACATGTAGGTAAGTGCGCTTATGTTGCAGCAGATCTTTCGAATTTGTCCCATCTTGAGGCCATGGTTGAAACATCTTGCTGGCTGTGTCTTTGACCCATTGTAGATGATATTTAAGTATATTGCCTTTATATTGGGAAAGTGTCTTACACAAATTAGCAATGGGGTGTCGGCCATTACAATAATATAAAGCTCAATTTACCATAAAATTCAACAATCTCTGTTTCAACAAACTCTCCCTTTCCCTTTCCTTTTCTCAACCCCCTCCCTCACAGTTCTTTAGAATGTCAACATGATGACCTCCCTAAATCACACCAACAATACACAACCTCAATCTATTCCATACTTACCTCCAAACAATCCTACTACTCTACAACACATAAAATGCCTCTACCATCCTATTATACCAAAACAATACCTACAAATAACCAACATCAAATAGGATATATTCTACACAGCTGTCTTCCATATATATATATATATTATTGTATTTGTTGGTAGCGCCCAGACCCGGAGGTATCACGTTGCTAAAGGCAGTATATAATGTGTTACAGGAGGTTAGAAACAACAGAGTTACATTTCATCAAAGACAATTATATTCATAAAATGAGCTGTGGAGTTACACATATTTGTTAAAAAGTAAGGTTGTTACTTGTTTTCGATTGAGTGTGTAAGATGGTTCATTTTGAATATGCTGAGGGAGAGTATTCCAGAGTGTAGGAGCAATGGTTGTGAAGCAGGATCCCCCAGCTCTCTTTCTGAAGAATCTAGGTATGAAGAGAATGGAAGTGATGGAAGAACAGAGATTGTGTGAGTTGTTTCTTGGTGATACAGTTCATAAAATAGGGGGAGCAGTGTTGTGCAGGCAGCAGTATGTGATAGTGAGGAGTTTGAAAATGATACAAGCTTTGATGGGGAGCCAGGGACCCTCTCATCTGATTTAAGTAATGTGATTGGAGCATTTCAAGCCCCAAACATCTCCATGAGTCTTGTTTTGAAGCAATTGAAGTTTCTTGAGGTCCCTGATGGAATGGCATTGCAATAGTCCAGTTTTCTGCCTATGATAGCTCTAGCTAGGGTGAGGCAGTTTTCAGGGGTAAGGAATCGCCTAGAAGGGTTTATTATTTTGGTGGAATAGGCTGCTAAGAAGGCGGTTGCGTTGACATGTTTTTGCATTGTGAGTTCAGTGTCCAGGTAAACGCCTAGCATTTTGACGTGGGTGAGGACCGGGATGGTGTTGCCGTCAATGATGAAAGAAGAAAAGGCTGAGCTGAGGTGTTTGAGGCGGTGAGGGGATCCCACGAGAAGGAGCTCAGATTTTTCGTAATTCAAGCAAAGATGGTGAGTGGCCATCAGGACTGTATGATGCTGAAGACACGGTTGATATAAGTAGAGTCTAAGCCATGGTTCCCGGTGATTTTAAGTAGGATTTGTGTATCATCGGCATAGTTGGTATAGGGTATGTCAAGGCCGTCTAAGTGGTCAAAGCAAGGTGTCTTGTACATGTTATTGATGGTAGGTGAGCCTTGTGGGACACCGTAGGAGACAGCTATGGGCTTAGCAGATTCAGACCCAGGGAAGACCCTGGTAGATTGGCCAGATAGGAAGGGTTGGATCCATACGGTGGCATCTGGAGCGAGGTGGAAAGTTGCAGTGAGGTTTTTGCAGATGATGGCATGGTCTACCAGGTCGAAGGCTGCAGAGAGGTCAAGTAAGAGGTAAATTGCAAGCTTGCTGTTATCCCTAACCTGGCCAAGCTTGATTTTTGAGGTCAACGAGGCAGGTTCTGTACTGTCTTTAAGTCTAAAACCAGATTGGAGGGTACCTAGCAAGTTATGGTTTTCCAGGGGTAGTTTTAGTTGCGTGTAGACAGTGTGGTCCAGGATTTTGAGGAGATAAAGAACTGTGTTGATGGGTGGTAGCTAGTGGGGATGGTGGGATCTAAGATGGACTTCTTTAAGATGGGTGTTACCCATTCTTCTTTGATGGCCATTGGAATTAAATTGGATTTAAAAGATGCATTAATGAAGTTGGCTAAAGTAGGAGCCGAGTGTTATGCACATATTTTGACAATGTGTGCTGGGCAGGTGTTGCCAACACAGTTGGGTGCTTTCAGGTGCTGAATGATAGTGAGGACTCCAAGGGGGAGACGGCAGTGAATTGGAACTGAGGTGGATGAGTGGCGGTTGTAGGGGTAATGACCGAGGGGGTAGGTGGCAAGGGTGGGAGTAGGGATTTTGTGTGCATGGCTTTATCTCTTAATTTCTGTGTTTTGGAATCCAAGGAGGATTGGATGAATGTGCACCATGTTTTGTCTTTTGAGAAGTTATCAGATTGAGCAGTGGGGGTTTCTAGCTCTCTAAGATTGTTAAAGAGCTCTTTGTTATTAGACCTAGCGTCGGAAATTCTGGTCTTGTAGATATTGGCTTTGGTAGCAGTGATGGCTGTTTTGTTGGTGTCAGCTGAACACTTAAAGACAATTTTGTTGGTGGGGCTGGGGTTCTTTCTCCAGAGATGTTTGAGTGCATGTTTCTTTTTCCGGAGGGAGGCTATATCATCAGTGAACCAGTTTTGGGGTTTCTTTCTGCAATGAGTGTTGCATGGTTTTAGAATGGTAGTAGGGCTTCCAGGGCAGATTTGTCTGGGTTCGATTTGAGTGAGGCTAGAATGGTGGGAGTCAGAAGCTCAGCTGTAAGCTTGTGGGTGTATTTTGCAGTGATGGGAAAGAAGTTCCTGGTCGTAGGGGTGTTTTTGGTGGTGGTGGTATACGAGAATAGGATGAGGGAGTGATCTGACGACGGAATGAGGAGAAGGGAGGATATCTTGAGGGGAATGTTGCAAGGGAGAATCCAATCAAGTGTTCTACCATTTTCGTGGGCAGGTGAGAGGACCCGTTGTGTGAAGTTCATTTCATGAAGGGTGGCAGCGAGGGCAGAAGCCTTGTGATCAGAGGGGTCATTGTAGCCTAGAATGAAGTCTCCTAGGAGGATGAGTTTGGTATTGGGCTTGTGGAGTGGAGAAGTGAGGAGGGTTAAATTGGTATTTGGGTTGCCAGTGTGGGAGGGTTGGCAGCAAAGGAGGACTAGGTTGATGGTGGCCTGGTGGGAGGATTCAAGTTTGGCCAGTAGGATTTTATAACCTGGTATCTGCTGCAGAGGGGAGGCTCTGATGGGAAGGGTGGATTTGTGGATGAGTGTAACTCCACCTCGCAGGCCTTCTTGACGGTCAACACGAAGGATGGAATAACCAATAGGAATGTCAAGAGAGAGGAGGGGCTAGCTACTCTGTGTAGCCATGTTTCATATAAGGCTTGTAAGTCTAGATTGTTGGCTAGCAGCAGGTCATGGATGTCAGGAGCATGAGTGCATATGGAGCGCATGTTTAATAAAGCATATGTGAAGGAGCTAGGAGGGGAGGGAGAAGGGGAGAAGGTAGGTAGGAGGGTGGGGGTATAGTGGATTTGTTTTGAGGGGTGTAAGGCAAGGGCTTTTGGTCTTGTTTGACCGTCAGTGTTTTGGTTCCTGGAGGGGAGGGGATGTGTGGATTCTTGAGCCGGGTCTGTATAGGCGTGCTGGGCCTACACAGGGTGCTGATGGTTTATGAGGGGTAGTGTGGTTGCCGATCAGAATGTTGGTAGCTAAGGCGTGGTGGCGCATGGGTCTGTGGAGGGATTTGACTGGATTGAAAGTGCTGTTGTGGGGCACAAAGGAGGGTAAATGGGTATCTATGTTGGTGTTGATGTGGTTGGCTATTGCGTTGGCACAGGAAACAGGCAACAGGCATGTCCTTGAAGAGTGCTGTGTGTGTATGGCACTGGGTGGGAGGATGTTGCAGGTAGAGGGCAGGGGTGGTAGTTGCAGAGGGGTTAATAAAGGGGGTCCTGTGAAGGAAGAGGGTCTGATGGCTGTTAGAGGTCAGGGTCTCTCTTGCACTGGCATGAGACCACTTAGGCAGTGAGGTGGCTTAGAGAGGAGAGTAACGGCATCTGGTGCGGGAGTGAGTGTAGTGTGTGCATGGTGTATGTGATGGGGGCTGAATGTATGCTTGATGGGTGAGAGCGTGAGAGTGAGTGTGAAGTAATGCAGTGACTACTATTACTGTACGAGATGCACAGGGGTTTGCTTTTGGCATGGGGAGAGCAGCACATTTCTGGCAGGGTTTCACTAGTATGTTGAACAATGTGAAGAAGGTTCTGTACACCCTAGGGGTGAGACCTGAATGAATGGAAAGAGGAGGCAAACCACATTCTGTGTTGTGGGTGTCTGGTTGTGGTTGTGTGTCCCAATACCTGTGGTCCTTCCTGATCCACCCCAGTCTGAAACTGGAGAGAATGCACTCTGTGCTCTGAAAGACTGGGTGTTTCTCCAGCAATACATCCACTGTTTCTAATGTCTGGTTTTGGGTAAATTCTCTAAATGAATGTGAGCCTGATTGGGTGATGCATGATTAATGCACTAGTGTGTGATTGGCTGACAGAGCCTAGCTCAGCCTTAGTGAATGGGGTAATGTGTATATAAAAGAAGACCCCTCACTTCTCCTCTGGGTCAGAAGCTTGGGAACCTCCTGTGTCAGAAGCTTGGGCTGTTCCTATAGGCTTGTATCCTGGATCCAGCTGGAGGATGAATTCCTGCTTCTGCAACTCTTCACAAGATCCAAAGGCTGCTGTGCTGATAAAAGGACTGATCATGAGAGAACCTGGACAGGTGACTTCTTCCCATAGCTATGAGAGGACATTGTGCAACTACTGTTATTCACCTGAAGTGTCCTGGAAACCAATCCTGAGTGCCTGTCATCCTAAACAGGTATCTTCGTGGATCCAGATGAAGAGTGCCCAGACATATTGAGTCCAAGAAGTCAATCAGCATCATCCAGTGTCCGGAGGCTTCTCTGTGAATATTGCAAAGCCAGACTGCATGTATCACCCGGAAGAGCGGGTACTCTGGCACAGTGATGCTCAATTCCCAGAGCTTGCCAAGTGACAACCTACTGAAGAAATCTTCAAGTGGCACGGCAAACCTGAAATCTGTCCACTTTTCCACAGCAGAGAAAGTCCAGTGTTGCAACTTGCAGAGATGTGCTCGCTGTTGGGTTTCCTGTGACTCTGCATCAAGAAACAAATCTTGAAGGTCCAAACTTTGTAGTGGCCCACAAAGAAGCCATCGTGTCCTCCGTTCTGCGGATGCAGCACCAAAGAATCAAACAGCACCAATTGTGAACCAAAAAAACCCAACACCTACTTCTGTCACTGCTCCTGTCACCACCAAAATTCATTGACAAAAACCAAAGAACTCATCTTCACCTCCCAGGCCTTGTCTAGGTCCACAGTGAGTTTCAGATTTGTAGGACATCCACAGTCAACAGAGCAACCCGACCAAGAGTCCACAATGACAGGCCTGCATTGCTGCTTTTCCCACACTGCTTAGTTTCCTTCTCCTGCTCAACAGCAACGACCCAGAGAATTCTTCTTCTCGAGGGGGTCCATCCCGAGGGGCATCATCAAATAAAGATGAGAGACTCCACCCTTTCGGCTTCCAAAGCACCCAAGGTACTGTGAAGAGGAAGAGGGATTGCCTCCCTCGGAGTCCATCCAGCGGTCTCAGATTAATCTTGGCTTTGGCTACTGTACTTTCGGATGGTGGGAGAACAGCATACAAATAATGAACATTGAAGGACTAGGCCTTAATATAAAAGCCAACTATAACGTAATCTTTTATTGCAGGTTTCCCAGGTGCTCGTCAAACAGAATTGCATTTTTATCCTGAAAGGTAGTCTGCCAGTGTTCTAGAGTAACCTTCTTGTATTTCTACAACTGTGGTTTTGAAGTTAAATAGTGCTGTGTAATTCTGGTGCATTTTACTACAATTACCAGTTGGTGCATTATTGCTGAAGCTGAGAATAACTGTGGTACCACATATTACTGTATATATTGTGTTGACTGTTGAAAGTTTCTTGAGTAGAAAGTGAATCTTATTTATTGTGTATACACACCTAAACCTAAACGATGGAGTCTTGCAAAAGTGTATCAGAAGTGCATTAGAGATAAATTGGGGCCAAAATGGTGATGTAATGTGCAAGTGAAACAGCTGTTTCAGTAAATGAAAAAGATATGTCACCATAATAATGAGATTACTAATGCAGGAGTTTAATAACGAGTAGTGGCTTAACCGCCTACTTAGCTCCCACACTTGAGAGAAACCTATACAAAAGAAAAGGGAAAATAAAAATTCCTTATTTAAACAAAATAAATATATGAACGGTACAATGTTAGGATATGATAATTCATTTATAACGCGCCTGTACACAAGTGTTTCTAGGGGCAACAAGACAAGGGAAGTAAGACAGAGGAAGGACAAGACAAACAGTATTACTAGGCATTGTGTCATTCAGATCATGCAAGTGCGAGAATGAGAAGTGCAAAAGGGAAAGGGAGGTGGGAAGTGCAAAGGAGAGGGGAGGGGAAAACAGGGCAGCAATGCTCATTCATCACCCCTTTTTTTCCACTGAGTTTATTACCGAAACGTTTTTGCAGCAAAGAAAATCATCGGAAAATATGGAGGGATGGGTAAGGGCATATAAGAGGTTGGGGGTGGGAGGATAGGGAATAAATAAAAGCGGATGAGGGATTGGGGGACCAAATTAAAGAAAGAAAATCAATTCGTTTTTTCAGAAGAAGTGTTTCAGCAAAAATCAAATGGGGATGAATGAACATAGAACCATGTGAATTACATTCTAAGCAAAGGATTTGAAAGAAACACATTGGAGGAAATATAATGTCAGCAGACCAGCTACAACAAAAGTACATTTGTTCACAGTAAATGACGAGGCACAACAAGAAATCTTTTCAGTTACATGGAAGTGTACAACAATCTGCATTAAATGGAGAACAGTCAATTTGGGATAAAAAACACAGTCTTTTATAGAAAAGTAAAAATCAAATTGCGGTCTGTATTATTTATGGTTTCCTCTTTAGAGGACTTAGAATCGCTCTTACATAAGAAACCTACAGAAACGTGGAGTGTAAATTGTTATCAACAGGAGTCTGATTGCAGAAATACTATAATGACTGTTTAAAAAGCAAAACATGATATGGAAAAGAAAGTGACTTCATTGGCTAAAAGGTAAAATGTCAATTTATCTGACCCCAACAACAATGCTGGGGAGATATTTTCCCAAAATAATTAAACCAAGGTCTGTAGGCTGGGCTATGAACTTTATGGCCCTCATTACGACCCAGGCGGTAAGTATACGACATTACCGGCATGGCGTAACTAACGTTTACGTGCTGGGTGAAAGCCGTAAAAAGTGGGACATTACGACCCATCGTGCACGAGCATTACGCCATGCCGGTAATGTAAAGTGCGCCATGGCGTTAATGCCCCCAAAACGGCACCTACCGACATCGTATGCCGCGCAAGGTGCACTACCGCCACCCCGACCACCGTTCATAGCGGTGACCGTAGTTAGCAGTCACCGCAATTAGCGGTGACCGTAAATAAGCGGCGGAACGGGAAAGAGCAAGGCAGCCATCTTTAAAAACACAATCCATTGGCATCCTCCACAACCACTGGACATCCGAGCCTGAGACCCGGCAAATACCATCAGCAACCTTCTTCCTGCAAGAAAATGCCTAAACTGGTAAAAAAAAGCCTGTGACCGCCAGCGGCAAGACCGCTTCACCAGAGAGGAGCTTACCATGCTTGCGGAGACATTCCAGGAGAACGCTGCAGTGGTATTCTCCAACCAAATGACAAGACCGGCCAAGAAGAAGGCCATATGGGCACTGGTAGCTCAGCGGGTTAGTGCCGTGAGGACTGTACCCCGCAATGTCAGACAGTGCAGCAAGCGGTGGCACAATCTCAGGCTCAGAGTCAGGAGCATCCTATCGGCTATCAGGAACCTGGGCACGGCAACCGGGGGAGGATCGGAGTCCCCTATTAAATTGCAGCCATGGGAGGAAATCTGTGCCTCCACAATCTTAATGGAGAGCATAGAAGGAGTAGGAGGAATGGAGAGAGGAGCCCCGACATCAGGCGATGCAGGTAGGTGGCTCAAATCAAGCCATGCAAAATTCACCAACGTCCATTCATGTGAAGTACAATATTGCCCCATAGTGTAAATGCAACACATCAGCAGGATACTGCCCACAGACACATCTGATCTCCAACCTGTACACATGCAGTATGCACACCCTAACTGCAGGCACCCACATACCTCCATGCTACTTCCACACAAAAGGGAGACAACCTGTATGCCCCTGCCTCAAATGTGCCGCATGTACTAACTGATAAGATGTCAGTCGTCACAATGCCCGTCCAATGTCCGCAGACTCATCAATAACACTTTCCTTCCTTTGCTCCACCACAGGCTCAAATTCCGACCTTGAGGATGAGGACACCACTGCCTCCACACGTACCAAGAGGGCCAGGACAACTGTGCCAACACCACAACCCTCCACCTTTGCTGTCCCGAGGAAAACCCCACAGCAGCCAAAATCCCTGCCAGGAAAACAGGACAGGGCACTGACAGCCACCCCAGCAGCACCACAGAAGCAGCAGCAGCAGCGGACATTACCCAAATCGTACCCACAGAAGGGACAGGCTCTGCTGCAAGCAGCACTATTGGGGAAACTGCTGCCATTGCAGCCTCCTCCGATAGCGAAGCAGGGATCATTGAGGAGATTGATGTTGGAAGCCCCACTGCCCGCCCTCATTCCCCCTACCTGTCCCTAAGCAGCCTGCATGCGGATGCCACACAGGGGCAGTTAGAGGATGAGGATTGGCCAGGCACTCCATCCCCGCTGCAGGAGTTGAGCAGCCCAATGGGAATACCACTGCCATTAGCCATGGGCCAGAGGAACCAACAAACCCTGGAGGAGATTGTCACCCGGTAGCAGCAACTATCCTCGCTCCTTAATGAGCACATTGCAGACTGTGGGGGGCAAGTGCAGCAATGGAGAAATGTGAAGAGACAGTGAAGGCTGCTATTGAGTCCTCCACAAAGGACATCTGTGCAGAACTCGCCGCTGTGCGGCACGTCATCTCAGAACTAGTGCAGACAATTCGGGACATGCGTCCAAATGAGCAGGCAGGAACCTCCTCAGGTGCCAGCTCGACACCAAGCAGCCCCATCCGCCGATCGGGGAGGAACCTGCGCAGCAAAGGCAGGGGTGCCCAGGGTGACAGGGGAGGGGGCTGCCAATAGTGGCCGGACAGTGGAGAAATCCTACATCACACACTGCTACACAGACTTACTCACACCTTTGTAGGGACTCCAGGAGGGGCGGTGGAGGGGGGAGTGGGTGTGTTGGGGAGTTCAGGGGGAGGGTGGAGGGGGAAGTGGGTGTGTTGGGGAGTTCAGGGGGGAGGGTGGAGGGGGAGTGGCTGTGTTGGGGAGTTCAGGGGGGAGGGAGGAGTGGGTGTGTAGGGGAGTTCAGGGGGGAAGGGGGAAGGGGGAGTGGGTGTGTTGGGGAGTTCAGGGGGGGAGAGGGTGTGTTGGGGAGTTCAGGGGGGAGGGGGGAGTGGGTGTGTTCAACAAAATCACTTTCACAATACACTTTTCATATTTGCACAAATCACATGTGTGGACATTGCTCATTGCATATGTGTGATTTATTGGTAAACAGTCCCCAGTGTCAATATAACAGACGCACACAGTGACACAATCGTCATCTCCAGGTGACACCACCCATCCACGTGTGCTAGAATAATTGGTTGATCAGAGTACTACGCATTTCACGCCCCTCCTGTGCATCGCCGCCTCCATGAGGTGCTGCCCCATCCCCACCCTCATCATCCTTATCGTCAGGTGGTTGCAGTTCTGCATCAGGGGGTAGGGGCACATTGCGTCTGACGCACATATTGTGTAGCATGACACATGCCATGACGATCTTTGCCACCTTCTCATGGCTGTACAGGAGTGCCCCACCAGACCTGCTGAGGCAGCGAAACTGTGCCTCAATAGGCCAAATGCCTGCTCAATCACCACACTGGTACGTGTATGTGCACGGTTGAAGTCCTCCTCATGCTGGTTCTGTGGGTTCCGGACTGGTGTAAGGAGCCACCTCTTCAGGGGATAGCCTGCATCACCTGTATGTGGGCGAGAATGTATGTCAGTCATGACGTCTATTTCAGAACATGACGTGCCACCATGGCTTGCATCCAACTGTTACTTCGGACCTCTTTTAAATGCACTAATTGATTCACACTATGCGACCAGTATATGCTCATGGCTCTTATGGAATGTTGTGCATGCCATCAACCAATGTATGCAGGGGGGTCAAGTGCCTTGTGAGTGCCCATTCACTGTGTTCGTTCATGCCGTTTGTTTTGGTGGCCTGGCACGTGTCCTGTGATGTCAACGCTCACATCATTGCAACATTGCTGTCAGCCTCATCATGACCCCAGTGAGCAATGCTGATGTTGATAGGGACATTTTGTGGGCCTTGCTGTCTGTGTGATGGTGTGTTGATGTTTCTGTCCGTCATGTGCCTCATTCGTGCGCAGTTATGGGGGACAGGCCTTTCAGTGGATGGTGTCTGGTGACGTGCATGTAGGTGCATATCGTCGAGGTCAATGTGGTATGAATTGGTACAATGCCCTTGCAGATGGTTGTGTCATGGTTGGGGCACACCTTCATTCACGTGGTGGGGCTGCATACATCGGCCATTAGGTTTAGTGGTGTCAGCTGAAGTTTGTGCTGCTTTAGGGTATGATCTGGCTCAGTTGTCTCTGCTACTCACAGCCAGGTAGAGTATGCATCATTCCCCCACCCTTTCAGCCAGGTGGAGTATGCATCATTTCCGCCCCTTTCAGCCAGGTGGAGTATGCATCACCCCCCCCTTTCAGCCAGGTGGAGTATGCATCATCCCCCCCCCTTTCAGCCAGGTGGAGTTTGCATCATTCCCCCCCCTTTCAGCCAGGTGGAGTATGCATCATCCCCCCCTTTCAGCCAGGTGGAGTATGCATCATTCCCCCCCCTGGAGTATGCATTGGTACGTCGTTCACCTACCCACTTCACTTTTCCATGGTCATGACATGTGACTCACCGAGTAGCCAGGATCTTGGCCCTGCATGTCGCTCCATGTAGCGTGGTATTGTGGAGTTCCGAAGGACCATTGAATCATGGGTTGCTCCGGCGAATCAGGCACAGCAATGTGTGATGATCCTGTTGGAGTCACAGACCATTTGCACGTTGATTGAGTGAAATAGTTTACGGTTACGGTACAGTACCTCCATGGCATGTGGCACCACCAATTCTACATGGGTGCAGTCAATGCCACCAATGCAACCAGGTATGCCGGCTAGTGCATGGAAACCCACCTTGGTGTTTGCAATCTCCTGGGCAGACCGTGGTAATGAGATGTAGTCGTCTGTGTGCTTGAGGAGGGCATCAAGCACTTGGATCAGTGTACGTGAGAATAATGGTTGTGAAATGCCATGCAAGTGTCCCACTGTGTGCTGGTAGGTGCCTGTGGCCAGGAAGTGGAGTACAGACACTACCTTCAGTAGGGGTGGGATGGCGGTTGGTGTTTCTATCATGCTGACGATGTCGTTGTGTATCATGTCTATGATGGCAGTGATGGTGTCCCGGTCCAAACGGTACAGGGTGTGGATCTGCTCAACAGTGAGGTTGAATGGACTGGCTCTGATGCGTGGGATTGTGGGCTGCCTGCGTGGTGCCACTGGCTGTGCTGGTGGGGCTTGCTGGCCCTGCCTTTCCCTCCTTCTCCTCCTGCATCTCCTCTGTGCAGCCTGTTGTTGTTGTTGTTGTTGTTGTTGTTGTTGTTGTTGTTGTTGTTGAAGTTGTAGCACTTGCATTGCTATCAGGTCCTCAAGCCCCAATATTGCTAGTCCTATTGGAATCATTGTGGAGTGTGACTGGGTGTGGGAAGGGGTTGAGTGTGCTCTTTTTTTACTTCCTGAGTCTATATTGCCTCCACCTGTGCTGATTCTGTGCACCTGTGGCAGCTGGATTCACTGCAGAAGGCCCTTTACGGTTGGTTCGCGATGACGTAATTAGCACCATGGCGGTAAGGTACTTAACGGGTTGGGTGATGGCGTTAGGTGCATGTCCGCTTGGGTCGTCATTCGTGTAGCTTTGCGCCATGCCGGTATTTGCGGTGTGGCAGGTCGCGTGCGCGTGTCCTTGGTGCAGTTAGCGACAGCGTTAACTACGATGCCGTTAATGGCATCGTAGTTAACGGTCACGGGTCATGATCGGACCTAGAGGAAAACGATGCCGGTAATCATTTACCGGCATCGTTTTTCACTTACCGCCGGGGTCGTAATGACTGTTTATGACCAAGTTCTTCCCCTGAAGGATCAAATACTCTTTTTGAGTTGAGATGCAGGACTTGGTAATACAGCTAATGATGCCCATTTACAGTTTCAATGGGTCACTGGGTATGTGCAAGGTGTCAGGTTCCCTGGCCTCCGGCCATGTGCTTTCTCCCATGGAGGCTCGGGGCCTGGCGGGACATATTTCCCTGGCGAAACCCTGCAGGGATGCCAACATAGAGTGCCACATCAATCAGCTGACACATGGTCTGCTGAGGCACCAAGACTCATCTCCATGGTCAACAATGCTACCGCACAGTATAAGAGCTTTTGGAGCATGGATTGCGGTGCTCCCCACTGAGCACATTTGTGCCCGAGTTACCTTGCCTTGCCTGTATATTCTATTGCCTCCTCTCCTGTGCTTTTGATCCCTCTCATTCCTCCTTGTAGCTTTCTTCTTCCCTTGTACTGTCTTACCTTATCCTTCACCAGTGACCTTTCTGACTTCCTGCTTCAACTTTTACCTGCTTCATGGAATCCCTTGGATAATGTCTGGAATCGCTTACTTTTGTCTTCATGTTATGAAATTGGTATGCTCTTTGGATTTTGTATTTGGATCACGACTTTCTTAGGATTTCCCTATAACTTCCTCCTAGTATTGTATTATGTACTAATACTTGGTACTCCATCATTCCCAATAGTATGTCATTGTGCCAACGGATATGTCCTTGCATTGTTTTTTCTTATTTTGTCATGCCTTGTGGCACGTGCGGTTTACCTGACCTAAGGACTCAGTTAACAGGGGGAAGGAGTCAGTTACCCACAAGGCTCCAGTGGATCATCATTCAACCCTAGGTAGATGTGCACCTTAGGAACATTCTAGTATATTGTTGGTTCTCTATAAGTACTGATATGTTCCTTTTCTTTTTACAGCATGGGATGTGAGGTGTCGTTACTGCACTTCCTTGCAACTTTTCTCTACCACTATGGAAAATCCCATTACATTGAGATTCTGGGGGGCTATGTTGGGTTATCTCACAGATTTCTGTTGAAGGTTCACTGCTAGTGACCAGGTGAGGCATTCTTGACAGAAGGATTCTTTAAAAATACAGAGAAATGTTTTCTGAAAACTGGTCTCCAGTGGACTGGCCTAAATTATCAGCAACTTTCATCAAACTGGCCTCCTTTTAAAGATGACATTCATGCTTGCAGATACTTAGGGGGTAATTAATAGAATCCAGCGCACAAGTGGCGCATGCAGCTGGCGCATGGTGTACGCATGCGACAGTCTGCGCCAGCCGCGTGTGCCAAAATCCATTTCTGCGCACAGGGTATTCATGGATTTTAACATCCATAACCAGCCGTGGCGCAGAGTGGCGCAGCGACCTTGCAGCAGCGCCAGTTACGCCCCCAACCCCTCCCTGTGCGCCACGCACAGCGAACAAATCCCGTACATGGCGCACAGGCCAGTGGACCAGTATACAGCCCCCCAACCACGAAAACGCCTGTAAAACTCCCTGCGCACCCCTCCGAATACATGTACACCCCTGCGGGTAGATTCACGCGATTGGGCCTGTGCGAAACATGAAAAAAATGTTTGAAAAAAAGATGAACTGCAGCATGTACAAAACACAAAAAGAAAAACATGAAGTCTGAATCCAAATAAATCGAAATGAAAATGTGTCCAAAGTCTCCGCCCACCAAATCAAATCCAAAGGAAACGGAAACAGTAAAATCCCCATTGCTCCATGGTGATAAAAATAATAATAGATAAATCCACTGTTCAACTATGTACAAAGAAGTAATCCAGGGTCCATGAGCCCAACGAATGAAATGAAACCTACCAAAAAAACAACCTAATAAAGAACTATATACAAAAATTCAGGGGAATAGTCCAAGCACCCCAAATGAATGAAAAAGATAAAGGAAACCTAAAACTACAAACTATATATAATGGCAGCGGGCTAGTCTGACGGCTCACTTCCCGATTTCCCGGGCCAGGGCATCATCGAACTCCTGCTCGATGTCCTGGAGGCGGTCCTCTTCCATGGCCCCGAGGGTTCACAGGGACGATGATGTGTTGGCCTCCAACTCCCTGCGAATAGCTTTGAGGCACTCGGCCCGCCTCCTCCGCATAGAGTTCTCCGCCCTGACCATTGTGAGCCGTGCCTCTTCCGCCCGCCGCCGCTCCGCACCTATGTCCTGGCCGAACTGCTGCCACATGGAAGACACTTCCAATCCTGGGCCCTCCTGCCCTCTGGCCGATGCCTTCCCCTCGGATGTTGAGGGCCCCGAGCCATCATGGCTCCAAACTTGTTGCTGCTGCTGCTGTGCTTGTGCCTGTGCTCTGGCTCTTGCTGCCTGTAAATCCACCTCTGGTTGGGGTGCAGTTGTTGAGGTGGCCACCCCTGCTGGACGTCTGACTTCCGACTGTGGCAGGGATATGCCCTCCACCAGCCTGGCCGCAGGGTCAGAGGCAGCTCCACAGGGTACCCAGGTGATAATGGGTGGGAAGATGGCATGGAGGACGACTGGCGCATAGGGAGTTCAGGTGAGGAGGGGGTCGGAACAAGGTCCAGCATACGGAGGAATCCAGCCCTGGTGACCCGTCCCAGTAGGTCAACACGATCAACGAGGCATCCGAGATGACGTGCAGTGTCTTCACGAAAACACGGCAGGTCACCTTGCATGCCCCGTTGACGCAATGCCATCCCAGACAGGACAGGCTCAACTCGGTCCCGGATTGCCACGTCCGCAGGGAGAGGAAGGCCAGTTGTTGTGCGCTCATCCCCTCCCTGAAAACGGGTCTGGACGTAGGCATCCCTGCTGGTGCTGGATGATGCAGTCACAGGATCGGGGACAGGATTACACAAAGGCACCTCCGCGGCGGCCTGTGCAGCCTCCTGTCCCTGCCGCTGCACTGCACCACTAGCACCAGTGGAATCCCCACCTCCAGACCCCGTGTGTGTCCCTTCCACGGCCTCCTCCTCCACCAAACCCCCCACCAACCTGGATGACTCCGTGCCATCTTCCTCCATCGGACCCTGTAGGGTCTCAGCTGCCCCTTCTGCTGCCGAGGAGTCCACCTCCGACCTCCGCCTGTTGGACATACCCTCAGCAGCTGCGGTCTGGAATGCGGAACCAGACTCCTCACTCCCCGACGAGATGACAACCTGGGAGGGGAGCCGGGCCTTGCGTCTCCAGCTGGTGGTGCAATCCCTGCCGCTTTGCTCCACAGCACCCTCTCTGCCCTCTTCATCAGGTGACGGTGCAGACAGGGAGATATAGAACACAGGCATCAGGGCACTGTACAATGGACTGATACACACATGACAGTTGCACATGAGTGGCAGTGTAAAACTACAGACATGGCATCACACTCCCCAACACATATGTCAATTCAACTCACACACATGAGCAAATCCACAGGAATATTGCACCAGGCAGCACAATCCATACGCAAACAACAGCACGAGCAGCCGAAGGTGAGCCTGACGTCACATGAAACACAGGGAGTGCACAACACATGCACACATGCCACCAGACTGTCATGTATCTGTACATCTCCACCACTGCAGTGATAATGTCACCATCCATGTCACATCTGACAATCAGCCTCCTACATGTCAGTGTCACATGCATCCATGTTGCATCACAGTTGCACACTTGACAAATACACACACATGCACATGTACACAGTGCAGATACATGCAGCAGGAACCACCATCCATGTGTGACACCACAACCATGCCAACGGTACATTCACAGAAATTCAAACATGTGTGCTCCCACACCTGCATTTGGCCAGCATGCTTAGCAACACATACACCATCGTTGTGTCTCACACATGAGAGGACTCCCATGTGGCGGCCTCACGCCCCTGTACACACACATCCATACATGGCCCTACAAAAACACATGTGCAACCTGCACACTACTGGCACACCACAACACGCACAGCGTCCAATCAGTATGCATGTACAGTTACCGCTCGACTCCATACGGGTCTGCCTCTCAAGGACCTGGACGTGGAGCGTTGGGCGTATGCGTCCCAGGACCCTCATTTGGTGGTTGGACAGGTGGCCCCGGCGCCCCTCCCCATCCGCTGCCTTCAAGAGGCGCCGGGCCTTGTTGAGGGTCCTGGACCTGAAGTCCTCTCAGCGCTTCCGGACATGTTTGATGTTGCAGACTGCCACCCCCTCCTCGTTGATGGCAGTCACAATGTCCATCCAGATCCTGGTCTGTCCTTCATTGTCGGCTCACAAACCTCCAAAGAGGGCATCATACTGCCCCAGGACTTGCTCCACCAGGACACCAACTTCCCTGGCACTGAAGCTGGTGCCCCTCTGCCTCTCTGGCTGGGGGTTGCCAGTTAGTTCCAGATGGTGTTGTGCCCGACATGGCAACCCCAGATGCAGGTGTGGGTGGGCAACTAGTTCCTGGGGCTGGGCTGTGGAGCGATGGTATCCCAGTCAGGAGTCTTCAGTTCCAGCAGGGGTGGTCACAGCAACTGCACCCCTGGCTGACATGCAGGCACCAAATAGCAGGGCACGTGGGCAGCAGGCAGGCAGGCAGCAGCAGATGGCAGGTGGGAGCATGCTCGGGGCTCTGTGGGGCAGTAATTCGGCCTTCTGGGCAGGAGCATGGTCTTCCGTGTGTTGTTGCGTGGCCAGCTTGATACGGAGTGATTTGGCACGTGAAAAAAGTGCACATCAGAGTGTAATTCGAGGAAAGGGCCTTAGCGCGTAAGCGTGTCTGTGACGTAGCGCACACAGGCGTTTCCCTCGTGATGTGGGCATAGTGGTTCAGCACAGGCGTGAAAAACTGCACGTCCGCGTGTGAATGCATGTAATCCGAGGAAAGGGGCTATGCACGTAAGTGACGCGCCGCGCGCAGGCGTTTCCCTCAGCACGGGTTAACAGTGAGCGGGGCCAGCATTTCGCTGTACGTGCCTTTCGTGGAGACCGACGTGTGTTGCTACTTCGTGTTGTTTCGTGCGCCATCACAACTTCACAGCGGATCAAGGACGTATCTCTTCTTTTGGTGGGGGTATTGGCTATGCGTGTTTTTCATTATCACGCTAGTCAGACGGTAAGTCGCCCATGCTATTTTTCCCACTGCGTGTGCCCCTGTGTATCACACCCATTTTTGAGGTCATAGTAGCCTGCGTGTCCCCCACGTACGCGTTTTTCGTGTTACTGGGTGCCACCGCGTACTGCGGGAGATTAAATTCCACGCATGTAGGCTGCAGGGTTGCGTGCACGGTTTTACTGCAGTTTTGGGGTGCCTGAGCGTTGCATGACCCGTCACTACATCACCAGGGTCACATACACCCGGGACCCGGGAGGATAGCTCAGCGGCAGCGTGCGCATCTTGGAAGCAAGACGACACGAAGCAACAACAGGTTCGATCCCCGGGTCCGCGCTTAGAAACCTCTGGGTGTTTCAGCGCGTTATAAATACGTAACTAAGACAAAAAAATACGCAACAGCGCCTCGATGCCTGCGGGCTGTGTGAGCGCTTTATAAATGTAAATGTAAATAAAATAAAAATAAATACAGCCTTGCAGGTGCAGGGGGGCTGTTAACATCTTGCATCCCACCCCCTTCACGCCAATTGCCCAGGACAATTGTGGTTTACACCTCCCATTGGCACTCCTCCATCTGTGCCGGCACTACTCCATCTGTGTCATAGTTGGGAGGCCACCAAAGGTGAGGGGCACCTCAGCTGGCATCCTCCTCGTGGCAGGCATGGTCAGGGACATGGCTGGGGTGACCAGGGAGTAGGGGGACTCCAGGGTGTCCAGGGTGGCCGCAGAGGGGGAAGAGGCAGGGGTGCGCCACTTGAGCACGATGTTGTGCCATGTGTCGGTGCAGTCATGCCACCATCACCTGTGGTTCCGGGAGATGCAGCTTCTGCATCTGGCACTGCCGCCCGTGTGACCCGGCAGTCCGTTTCATCGACTGCTACGGGCCCAAGGGTAGTGGTAGCTGCAGGTGCAGCTGTGGAACCCACCACCCAGGCTCAGGGTCTGCCAGTGCAGGCTGCATTGGCACTTGAAGAGTCCTTGGAAGATTTCCAACAGGCCAGGAAGGAAACCATAGGTGCACGCAGGGCTGCCCTGATCAAGACATGTGTCCCTGGGGCAGTAATGTGATCTGCTGCCCCGAACAGCCGGGTATTGACAAGTGCAGGGGCAGATGCAGCTAACAACACCCCGGTTGTGAGTCTGCCAACCAGGATAGTCGCGGTCAATGACCCTGCCACAGCGGATGTTGCTCCGCAGGGTCCATTAGAGGGCACCAAGCTGCCACTGACGCAAGTCAGGCCTTTGGTCGTCCCTCCACCTGCCACTCCGTTGGCTCAATCCACCAGTGCCACTGGCCATACTGATCAGGGCGGCATTTGCCAGCCAGGGTCTGCGCCACAATCCAAGAGGAGGAAGGTTGCACCTGCAGCACAGGCTGGGACCCCACACACAGCCACAACCTCCTGCATGTCGAGGAAGAAGCCTTTCTGCAACCAGGAACTGGACTTCCTCGTGGACTAAGTGCGGGACCACAGCCGTGACATGCTAGTGGGTCCTAATTATCAGACTACGGCTGCCCACCGTGATACCCACTGGAAGCAAGTTGCGAAACATCTGAGTGCATTCGGCCATGAGGTGCGCACGGCGCAAGAGTGCAAAAAGCGTTGGAATGACCTCAAACGCAGTGCTAAGGCTAAGCGTGCCTCAAATTACAACTTGACTCTGGTGACTGGCAGTGGGCCTGCACCTGAGGAGGAAGACCTCACTCCGCATGAGTCACTCATTGCGGAGTTCATACCATCTGAATCGGTCAAAGGAGTGGGAGAGATGCCGGACTTTGATGCCCAGTCCAGTGAGTGTTGCTGCGTGTTTGTTGAGGACATGTGTGTTTTACTTGTGTGATGAGTTGTGCATGACTGCCACAACATGTCACGTGTACATGGTTCTGATGTGCAAGTAATGCAATGCTTCCCTGATGCATGGTTGCTCTGCTGGATGGTGGACATGTGGAGCGGACGGGGACTGTCCGCATCACCACTATTGCACCCTACTCACATGCTGGTCACCAGGATGCCCCTCCAGTCCGTGTTCCAGCCCACTGGCCCTTCTGCATGTAGCGTGGGGGACCTTCCTCTCAGCCCAGGGACTGCCTGCATGCGGGTACTCCATGTAGGCATGCTCCCTTGCCCCTCCACCCCCCGCTCGGCACCCCAATTCCACCTTTGCACTGGTCTGCTTCAATTTTGCCGTTGAGTACTTCCCTGTTCATGCGTCCTGTGTACATGCTAACTTCCAGCGGCCAAACATCCAGACGTATGCTGTGTGGTACATCCTTTGTACTTGATGCAGGGTGTCTTACTTTGACTGTGCAGAGGTCAGATGCCCCGCAGGGACATGAGTGCCAATTCATGCTCCATGTGTATTCCACGCATGCCCCTATGTGTCCTTGACTGGATGATCATTGTAGTATTCTATTCTATTTTCTTCAGAGTTCTATTTTGGATCAGAGCAGAACCATTGAAATAGCTGCAGATCTCACTCCCTTATAACAACAGCGTGCCTTACAAACACTGATACATTTGTCGGTGAGGGATAATGAGGCTGTCCTCCAAATCAGTGTGACCCCTGGTATTTACTTGCCCCCGTGTTGCCATTGCTTCTGTTTGAGAACTCTTCAACACCCCATTGCTTATAATGTCCAGAGGTAACCCTTCTGGAGTAGTAGTCTCATAGCGTTCCATCAACTGATTATAAAAGCACTAGCAAAAATTCACCCCTTTGTAAAGAACACAGAAAATATAGAACATAAATTAAAGCACACTAGGTAAAGTAGCAAATGTGTAGAGAGGAAAACTGCAGCAATGTCACTTTTAAAAGTATATTCCTTTAGAGGATAAAGGTGTAAATGTATGGTTTATCAATCTGTAGGGTCCCAAAAGTGGACTATGAGGGTTCAACTTTACAAAAATACCTCAGTCTCTTTGTGGTGGATTGACAGCATTTAACTGGGCTTCTCAGAGCTGTGAATGTTAGGTGAAATGAGCTCCAATTCACTGAGTCACAGTGATCTAGCCAGCTAGTCGGCATTGAGGCGAGTTGGATGTGAAGGTCAACGCAGTTCAATGCTGCGTCAGAATGGTGCAGTTCAAAGTGTTCACCAGGTTAGGTGCGACAGTTGAGCCGGTGCGATGTCATGATTCCTACTGGTTCAAATTGATGGACAAATCAATATTTCCAGTGGTTAATTTCGAGGTGCAGGTCAGTTCAATTCGAACATTCTGGCAGAACAAGGTACTGTTTTAATACACAGTGGCTAAAATAATTCTTCTGCTGTGAGCTCCTTGTTCGAGCTGTGCAGGTGACTCACTCTGGTGGCGTGATGTCACAGGGAACTGCTTCGATTCAGAAATGCAGGGGTTTAAGGTTCAGAATGAGTGCCAAAGAAAGTATTGTAGGTCCTGTGTACTAAGGTGCTGGTATCTGTGAAACCTTGAGAGTGTGGAATACTGGAGTGGAATGTTGTGCTTTGAATGTTTGGATTCTAAGAGGACAGTTAGAGAGAGGGAGTGAGCTGAGCTGTGTGGATGGGCCAGTGTTTCTCCCTGCATTACACTTGGGCTAAGTGTACAACTGGACAATAAATATTACCTATGAACTTACCTGTTGTCTTGCGCTGTACTTGAGAAAGAAGCTCACCGTGGTTTCTTCATTGGCGACAAGGATTTACTTGCCAGGACTAGGTGCTGCTGTGGGGGAGCAGCAGGCGGAAGACACTGACCCAATTGTCACCCATCCACCAGCAACCAAGGTTTGGGTACCTTGCCGGCTGGTTGGTGCAAGGAGGTGCTGACAGGTGTCCTGGTACAGCGGTTGGCCTGAATGGAGCAGACAGGGTGAGGGACACAGTGCCTGTGGTCTGGTAGAGCAAGTAGCCTCTCTGCTGCCAGTGGGCATTGGAGAGGGGGGAGGGGGAGTGGGTGTGTTGGGGAGTTCAGGGGGGAGGGGGGAGTGGGTGTGTTGGAGAGTTCAGGGGGAGGGGGGAAGGGGGAGTTGGTGTGTTGGGGAGTTCAGGGGGAGGGGGGAGTGGGTGTGTTCAACAAAATCACTTTCACAATACACTTTTCATATTTGCACAAATCACATGTATGGACATTGCTCATTGCGTATGTGTGATTTATTGGTAAACAGTCCCCAGTGTCCATATAACAGATGCACACAGTGACACAGTGACCATGTGAATTACATTCTAAGCAAAGGATTTGAAAGAAACACATTGGAGGAAATATAATGTCAGCAGACCAGCTACAACAAAAGTACATTTGTTCACAGTAAATGACGAGGCACAACAGGAAATCTTTTCAGTTACATGGAAGTGTACAGCAATCTGCATTAAATGGAGAACAGTCAATTTGGGATACAAAACACAGTCTTTTATAGAAAAGTGAAAATCAAATTGAGGTCTGTATTATTTCTGGTTTCCTCTTTAGAGGACTTAGAATCGCTCTTACATAAGAATCCTACAGAAACGTGGAGTGTAAATTGCTATCAACAGGAGTCTGATTGCAAAAATACTATAATGACTCTGTTTAAAAAGCAAAACATGATATGGAAAAGAAAGTGACTTCATTGGCTAAAAGGTAAAATGTCAATTTATCTGACCCCAACAACAATGCTGGGGAGATATTTTCCCAAAATAATTAAACCAAGGTCTGTAGGCTGGGCTATGAACTTTATGGCCCTCATTACGACCCAGGCGGTAAGTATACGACTTTACCGGCATGGCTTAACTAACGTTTATGTGCTGGGTCAAAGCCGTAAAAAGCGGGACATTACGACCCATCGTGCACGAGCATTACGCCATGCCAGTAATGTAAACTGCGCCATGGCGTTAATGCCCCCAAAACGGCACCTACCGGCATTGTATGCCGCGCAAGGTGCACTACCGCCACCCCGACCACCGTTCATAGAGGTGACCGTAGTTAGCGGTCACCGCAATTAGCGGTCACCGCAATTAGAGATGACCGTAAATAAGCGGAACCGGAAGTAGCGTCACCGCGGCGGAATGGGAAAGAGCACGGCGGCCATCTTTAAAAACACAATCCATTGGCATCCTCCGCAACCACTGGACATCCGAGCCTGAGACCCGGCAAATACCATCAGCAACCTTCTTCCTGCAAGAAAATGCCTAAAGTGGTAAAAAAAAGCCTGTGACCGCCAGCGGCAAGACCGCTTCACCAGAGAGGAGCTTACCATGCTTGCGGAGACCCTCCAGGAGAACGCTGCAGTGGTATTCTCCAACCAAATGACAAGACCGGCCATAGCCACGAAGAAGGCCATATGGGCACTGGTAGCTCAGCGGGTTAGTGCCGTGGGGACTGTACCCCGCAATGTCAGACAGTGCAGCAAGCGGTGGCACGATCTCAGGCTCAGAGTTAGGAGCATCCTATCGGCTAACAGGAACCTGGGCACGGCAACCGGGGGAGGATCGGAGTCCCCTATTAAATTGCAGCCATGGGAGGAAATCTGTGCCTCCACAATCTTAATGGAGGGCATAGAAGGAGTAGGAGGAATGGAGAGAAGAGCCCCGACATCAGGCGATGCAGGTAGGTGGCTCAAATCAAGCCATGCAAAATTCACCAAAGTCCATTCATGTGAAGTACAATGTTGCCCCATAGTGTAAATGCAACACATCAGCAGCAGACTGCCCACAGACACATCCAATCTCCACCCTGTACACATGCAGTATGCACACCCTAACTGCAGGCACCCACATACCTCCATGCTACTTCCACACAAAAGGGAGACAACCTGTATGCCCCTGCCTCAAATGTGCCGCATGTACTAACTGATAAGATGTCAGTCATCACAATGCCCGCCGAATGTCCGCAGACCCATCAATAACACTTTCCCTCCTTTGCTCCACCACAAGCTCAAATTCCGACCTTGAGGATGAGGACACACTGCCTCCACATGTACCAAGAGGGCCAGGACAACTGTGCCAACACCACAACCCTCCACCTCTGCTGTCCCGAGGAAAACCCCACAGCAGCCAAAATTCCTGCCAGGAAAACAGGACAGGGAACTGACAGCCACCCCAGCAGGCACCACAGAAGCAGCAGCAGCAGCGGACATTACCCAAATTGTGCCCACAGAAGGGACAGGCTCTGCTGCAAGCAGCACTATTGGGGAAACTGCTGCCATTGCAGCCTCCTCTAATAGCGAAGCAGGGATTATTGAGGAGATTGATGTTGGATGCCCCACTGCCCACCCTCATTCCCCCTACCTTTCCCTAAGCAGCCCGCATGCGGATGCCACACAGGGGCAGTTAGAGGATGAGAATTGGCCAGGCACTCCATCCCCGCTGCAGGAGGTGAGCAGCCCAATGGGAATACCACTCCCATTAGCCATGGGCCAGAGGAACCAACAAACCCTGGAGGAGATCGTCACCCGGCAGCAGCAACTATCCTCACTCCTTAATGAGCACGTTGCAGACTGTGGGGGGGCAAGTGCAGCAATGGAGAAATGTGCAGAGACAGTGAAGGCTGCTATTGAGTCCTCCACAAAGGACATCTGTGCAGAACTCGCCGCTGTGCGGCACGTCATCTCAGAACTAGTGCAGACAATTCGGGACATGCGTCCAAATGAGCAGGCAGGAACCTCCTCGGGTGCCAGCTCGACACCGAGCAGCCCCATCCCCCGATCGGGGAGGAACCTGCGCAGCACAGGCAGGGGTGCCCGGGGGGCCAGGGGAGGGGGCTGCCAATAGTGGCCGGACAGTGGAGAAATCCTACATCACACACTGCTGCACAGACTTACTCACACCTTTGTAGGGATTCCAGGGGGGGTGGAGGGGGGAGTGGGTGTGTTGGGGAGTTCAGGGGGAGGGTGGAGGGGGGAGTGGGTGTGTTCGGGAGTTCAGGGGGGAGGAGGGAGTGGTTGTGTTGGGGAGTTCAGGGGGGAGGGGGGAGGGAGGAGTGGGTGTGTTGGGGAGTTCAGGGGGGAGGGGGGAGTGGGTGTGTTGGGGAGTTCAGGGGGGAGGGGAGAAGGGGGAGTGGGTGTGTTGGGGAGTTCAGGGGGGAGGAGGGAGGGGGGAGTGGGTGTGTTCAACAAAATCACTTTCACAATACACTTTTCATATTTTCACAAATCACATGTGTGGACATTGCTCATTGTGTATGTGTGATTTATTGGTAAACAGTCCCCAGTGTCCATATAACAGACGCACACAGTGACACAATCGTCATCTCCAGGTGACACCACCCATCCGCGTGTGCTAGAATAATTGGTTGATCAGAGTACTACGCATTTCACGCCCCTCCTGTGCATCGCCGCCTCCATGAGGTGCTGCCCCATCCCCACCCTCATCATCCTCATCGGCAGTGGTTGCAGTTCTGCGTCATGGCATGTGTCATGCTACACAATATGTGCGTGTGCACATATTGTGTAGCATGACACATGCCATGACGATCTTTGCCACCTTCTCATGGCGGTACAGGAGTGCCCCACCAGACCTGCTGAGGCAGCGAAACCGTGCCTTCAATAGGCCAAATGCCTGCTCAATCACCACACGGGTACGTGTATGTGCATGGTTGAAGTCCTCCTCGTGCTGGTTCTGTGGGTTCCGGACTGGTGTAAGGAGCCACCTCTTCAGGGGATAGCCTGCATCACCTGTATGTGGGCGAGAATGTATGTCAGTCATGACGTCTATTTCAGAACATGACGTGCCACCATGGCTTGCATCCAACTGTTACTTCGGACCTCTTTTAAATGCACTAATTGATTCACACTATGCAACCAGTATATGCTCATGGCTCTTATGGAATGTTGTGCATGCCATCAACCATTGTATGCAGGGGGGTCAAGTGCCTTGTGAGTGCCCATCCACTGTGTTCGTTCATGCCGTTTGTTTTGGTGGCCTGGCACGTGTCCTGTGATGTCAACGCTCACATCATTGCAACATTGCTGTCAGCCTCATCATGACCCCAGTGAGCAATGCTGATGTTGATAGGGACATTTTGTGGGCCTTGCTGTCTGTGTGATGGTGTGTTGATGTTTCTGTCCGTCATGTGCCTCATTCGTGCGCAGTTATGGGGGACAGGCCTTTCAATGGATGGTGTCTGGTGACGTGCATGTAGGTGCATTTCGTCGAGGTCAATGTGGTGTGAATTGGTACAATGCCCTTGCAGATGGTTGTGTCATGGTTGGGGCACATTCACCTGGTGGGGCTGCATACATCGGCCATTAGGTTTAGTGGTGTCAGCTGAAGTTTGTGCTGCTTTAGTGTATGATCTGGCTCCGTTGTCTCTGGTACTCACAGCCAGGTAGAGTATGCATCATCCCCCCCCCCTTTCAGCCAGGAGGAGTATGCATCATTCCTCCCCCTTTCAGCCAGCTGGAGTATGCACCATTCCCCCCCTTTCAGCCAGGTGGAGTATGCATCATTCCCCCCCCTTTCAGCCAGGTGGAGTATGCATCATTCCCCCCCCTTTCAGCCAGGTGGAGTATGCATCATTCCCCCCCTGAGTATGCATTGTTACGTCGTTCACCTACCCACTTCACTTTTCCATGGTCATGACATGTGACTCACCGAGTAGCCAGGATCTTGGCCCTGCATGTCGCTCCATGTAGCGGGGTATTGTGGAGTTCGGAAGGACCCTTGAATCATGGGTTGCTCTGGCGAATCGGGCACAGCAATGTGTGATGATCCTGTTGGAGTCACAGACCATTTGCACGTTGATTGAGTGAAATAGTTTACGGTTGCGGTACGGTACCTCCATGGCATGTGGCACCACCAATTCTACATGGGTGCAGTCAATGGCACCAATGCAACCAGGTATGCCGGCTAGTGCATGGAAACCCACCTTGGTGTTTGCAATCTCCTGGGCAGACCGTGGTAATGAGATGTAGTCGTCTGTGTGCTTGAGGAGGGCGTCAAGCACTTGCATCAGTGTACGTGAGAATAATGGTTGTGAAATGCCATGCAAGTGTCCCACTGTGTGCTGGTAGGTGCCTGTGGCCAGGAAGTGGAGTACAGACACTACCTTCAGTAGGGGTGGGATGGCGGTTGGTGTTTCTATCATGCTGACGATATCGTTGTGTATCATGTCAACGATGGCCGTGATGGTGTCCCGGTCCAAACGGTACAGGTTGTGGATCTGCTCAGCAGTGAGGTTGAATAGACTGGCTCTGATGCGTGGGATTGTGGGCTGCCTGCGTGGTGCCACTGACTGTGCTGGTGGGGCTTGCTGGCCCTGCCTTGCCCTCCTTCTCCTCCTGCATCTCCTCTGTGCAGCCTGTTGTTGTTGTTGTTGTTGTTGTAGTTGAAGTTGTAGCACTTGCATTGCTATCAGGTCCTCCAACCCCAACATTGCTAGTCCTATTGGAATCATTGTGGAGTGTGACTGGGTGTGGGAAGGGGTTGGGTGTGCTCTTGTTTTACTTCCTGAGTCTGTATTGCCTCCACCTGTGCTGATTCTGTGCACCTGTGGCAGCTGGATTCACTGCACAAGGCCCTTTACGGTTGGTTCGCGATGGCGTAATTAGCACCATGGCGGTAAGGTACTTAACGGGCTGGGTGATGGCGTTAGGTGCATGTCCGCTTGGGTCGTCATTCGCGTAGCTTTGCACCATGCCGGTATTTGCGGTGTGGCAGGTCGCGTGCGCGCTTCCTTGGTGCAGTTAGCGGCAGCGTTAACTACGATGCCGCTAATGGCATCGTAGTTAACGGTCACGGGTTATGATCGGACCTAGCGGAAAACGATGCCGGTAATCATTTACCGGCATCGTTTTTCACTTACCGCCTGGGTCGTAATAACTGTTTATGACCAAGTTCTTCCCCTGAAGGATCAAATACTCTTTTTGAGTTGAGATGCAGGACTTGGTAATACAGCTAATGATGCCCATTTACAGTTTCAATGGGTCACTGGGTATGTGCAAGGTGTCAGGTTCCCTGGCCTCCGGCCATGTGCTTTCTCCCATGGAGGCTCGGGACCTGGCAGGACTTATTTCCCTGGCGAACCCTGCAGGGATGCCAACATAGAGTGCCACATCAATCAGCTGACACGTGGACTGCTGAGGCACCAAGACTCATCTCCATGTTCAACAATGCTACCGCACAGTATAAGAGCTTTTGGAGCATGGATTGTGGTGCTCCCCACTGAGCACATTTGTGCCCGAGGTACCTTGCCTTGCCTGTATATTCTATTGCCTCCTCTCCTGTGCTTTTGATCCCTCTCATTCCTCCTTGTACCTTTCTTCTTCCCTTGTACTGTCTTACCTTATCCTTCGCCAGTGACCTTTCTGACTTCCTGCTTCAACGTTTACCTGCTTCATGGAATCCCTTGGATAACGTTTGTCTGGAATCGCTTACTTTTGTCTCCATGTTATGAAATTGGTATGCTCTTTGGATTTTGTATTTGGATCACAACTTTCTTAGGATTTCCCTGGAACTTCCTCCTAGTATTGTATTATGTACTAAGACTTGGTACTCCATCGTTCCCAATAGTATGTCATTGTGCCAACGGATATGTCCTTGCATTGTTTTTTCTTATTTTGTCATGTCTTGTGGCACGTGCGGTTTACCTGACCTATGGACTCAGTTAACAGGGGGAAGGAGTCAGGTACCCACAACGCTAAAGTGGATCATCATTCGACCATAGGTAGATGTGCACCTTAGGAACATTCTAGCATATTGTTGGTTCTCTATAAGTACTGATATGTTCCTTTTCTTTTTACAGCATGGGATGTGAGGTGTTGGTACTGCACTTCCTTGCAACTTTAATTTTACCACTATGGAAAATCTCATTACATTGAGATTCTGGGGGGCTATGTTGGGTTATCTCACAGATTTCTGTTGAAGGTTCACTGCTAGTGATCAGGTGAGGCATTCTTGACAGAAGGATTCTTTTAAAATACAGAGAAATGTGTTCTGAAAACTGGTCTCCAGTGGACTGGCCTAAATTATCAGCAACTTTCATCAAACTGGCCTCCTTTTAAAGATGACATTCATGCTTGCAGATACTTAGGGGGTAATTCATAGAATTCAGCGCACAAGTGGCGCATGCGGCTTCGCACAGTGTACGCATGCGACAGTCTGTGCCAGCCGCGTGTACCAAAATCCATTTCTGCGCACAGCGTATTCATGGATTTTAACATCCATAACCAGCCGTGGCACAGAGTGGCGCAGCGACCTTGCAGCAGCGCCAGTTACGCCCCCAACCACTCCCTGTGCGCCATGCACAGCGCACAAATCCCGTACATGGCGCACAGGCCAGTGGACCAGCATACAGCCCCCCAACCACGAAAACACCTGTAAAACTCCCTGCGCACCCCTCCGAATACATGTACACACCTGCGGGTAGATTCACGCAATTGGGCCTGTGCGAAACATGAAAAAAATGTTTGAAAAAAAGATGAAATGCAGCATGTCCAAAACACAAAAAGAAAAACATGAAGTCTGAATCCAAATAAATCGAAATGAAAATGTGTCCAAAGTCTCCGCCCACCAAATCAAATCCAAAGGAAACGGAAACAGTAAAATCCATGGCTCCATGGTGAGAAAAATAATAATAGATAAATCCACTGTTCAACTATGTAAAAAGAAGTAATCCAGGGTCCATGAGCCCAACGAATGAAATGAAACCTACCAAAAAAACAACCTAATAAAGAACTATATACAAAAAGGCGGGGCATAGTCCAAGCACACCAAATGAATGAAAAAGATAAAGGAAACCTAAAACTACAAACTATATACAATGGCAGCGAGCTAGTCCTACGGCTCACTTCCCGATTTCCCGGGCCAGGGCATCATCGAACTCGTGCTCGATGTCCTGGAGGCGGTCCTCTTCCATGGCCCCGAGGGTTCACAGGGACGATGACGTGTTGGCCTCCAACTCCCTGCGAATTGCCTCGAGGCACTCGGCCCGCCTCAGTGCCCTCCGCATAGAGTTCTCCGCCCTGACCATTGTGAGCCGTGCCTCTTCCGCCCGCCGCCGCTCCGCACCTATGGCCTGGCCCAACTGCTGCCACATGGAAGACACTTCCAATCCTGGGTCCTCCTGCCGTCTGGCCGATGCCTGCCCCGGATGTTGAAGGCCCCGAGCCATCATGGCTCCCACTTTGTTGCTGCTGCTGCTGTGATTGTGCCTGTGCCCTGGCTCTTGCTGCCTGCACGTCCTCCTCTGGCTGGGGTGCAGTTGTTGAGGTGGCCACCCCTGCTGGACGTCCGACTTCCGACTGTGGCAGGGATGTGTCCTCCACCAGCCTGGCCGCAGGGTCAGAGGCAGCTCCACAGGGTACCCAGGTGATAATGGGTGGGAAGATGGCATGGAGGACGACTGGCGCATAGGGAGTTCAGGTGAGGAGGGGGTCGGAAAAAGGTCCAGCATACGGAGGAATCCAGCCCTGGTGACCTGTCCCAGTAGGTCAACATGATCAACGAGGCATCCGAGATGACGTGCAGTGTCTTCACGAAAACACTGCAGGTCACCTTGCATGCCCCGTTGACGCAACACAATCCCAGACAGGACAGGCTCAACCCGGTCCCGGATTGCCACATCCACAGGGAGAGGAAGGCCAGTTGTTGTGCGCTCATCCCCTCCCTGAAAACGGGTCTGGACGTAGGCATCCCTGCCGGTGCTGGATGATGCAGTCACAGGATCGGGGACAGGATTACACACAGGCACCTCCGCGGCGGCCTGTGCAGCCTCCTGTCCCTGCCGCTGCACTGCACCACTAGCACCAGTGGAATCCCCACCTCCAGACCCCGTGTGTGTCCCTTCCACGGCCTCCTCCTCACCAAACCCCCCACCAACCTGGACGACTCCGTACCATCTTCCTCCATCGGACCCTGTAGGGTCTCAGCTGCCCCTTCTGCTGCCGAGGAGTCCACCTCCGACCTCCGCCTCTTGGACATACCCTCAGCAGCTGCGGCCTGGAACGCGGCACCAGACTCCTCACTCCCTGACGAGATGACAGCCTGGGAGGGGAGCCGGGCCTTGCGTCTCCAGCTGGTGGTGCAATCCCTGCCGCTTTGCTCCACAGCACCCTCTCTGCCCTCTTCATCAGTTGACGGTGCAGACAGGGAGAGATAGAACACAGGCATCAGGGCACTGTACAATGGACTGATACACACATGACAGTTGCACATGAGTGGCAGTGTAAAACAACAGACATGGCATCACACTCCCCAACTCATATGTCAATTCAACTCACACACATGAGCAAATCCACAGGAATATTGCACCAGGCAGCACCGTCCATACACAAACAACAGCACGAAGGTGAGCCTGACGTCACATGAAACACAGGGAGTGCACAACACATGCACACATGCCACCAGACTGGCATGTATCTGTACATCTCCACCACTGCAGTGATAATGTCACCATCCATGTCACATCTGGCAATCAGCCTCCTACATGTCAGTGTCACATGCATCCATGTTGCATCACAGTTGCACACTTGACAAATACACACACATGCACATGTACACAATGCAGATACATGCAGCAGGAACCACCATCCATGTGTGACACCACAACCATGCCAACGGTACATACACAGAAATTCAAACATGTGTGCTCCCACACCTGCATTTGGCCAGCATGCTTAGCAACACATACACCATTGTTGTGTCTCACACATGAGAGGACTCCCATACTCCCATGTGCCGGCCTCACGCCCCTGTACATACACATCCATACATGGCCCTACAAAAACACATGTGCAACCTGCACACTGCTGGCACACCACAGCACGCACAGCGTCCAATCAGTATGCATATACAGTTGCCGCTCGACTCCATACGGGTCTGCCTCTCAAGGACCTGGACGTGGAGCGCTGGGTGTATGCGTTCCAGGACCCTCATTTGGTGGTTGGACAGGTGGCCCTGGCGCCCCTCCCCATCTGCTGCCTTCAAGAGGCGCCGGGCCTTGTTGAGGGTCCTGGACCTGAAGTCCTCTCAGCGCTTCTGGACATGTTTGATGTTGCAGACTGCCACCCCCTCCTCATTGATGGCAGTCACAATGTCCATCCAGATCCTGGTCTGTCCTTCATTGTCGGCTCACAAACTTCCAAAGAGGGCATCATACTGCCCCAGGACTTGCTCCACCAGGACACCAACTTTCCTGGCACTGAAGCTGGTGCCCCTCTGCCTCTCTGGCTGGGGGTTGCCAGTGGTGCCAGATGGTGTTGTGCCCGACATGGATGCAGATGCAGGTCTGGGTGGGCAACTGGTTCCTGGGGCTGGGCTGTGGAGCGATGGTATCCCAGTCAGGAGTCTTCAGTTCCAGCAGGGGTGGTCACAGCAACTGCACCCCTGGCTGACGTGCAGGCACCAAATAGCAGGGCACGTGGGCAGCAGGCAGGCAGCAGCAGATGGCAGGTGGGAGCATGCTCGGGGCTCTGTGGGGCAGTAATTCGGCCTTCTGGGCAGGAGCGTGGTCTTCCGTGTGTTGTTGCATGGCCAGCTTGATACGGAGTGATTTGGCACGTGAAAAAAGTGCACATCAGCGTGTAATTCGAGGAAAGGGCCTTAGCGTGTAAGCGTGTCTGTGACGTAGCGCGCACAGGCGTTTCCCTCGTGATGTGGGCATAGTGGTTCAGCGCACGCGTGAAAAACTGCACGTCCGCGTGTGAATGCATGTAATCCGAGGAAAGGGGCGACGCACGTAAGTGACGCGCCGCGCGCGGGCGTTTCCCTCAGGACGCGTTAAAGGTGAGCGGGGCCAGCATTTCGCTGTACGTGCCTTTCGTGGAGACCGACGTGTGTTGCTACTTTGTGTTGTTTCGTGCGCCATCACAACTTCACAGCGGATCAAGGACGTATCTCTTCTTTTTGCGGGGGTATTGGCTACGCATTTTTTTCATTATCACGCTAGTCAGACGGTGAGTCGCGCATGCTATTTTTCCCACTGCGGGTGCCCCTGTGTATCACACCCATTTTCGAGGTCATAGTAGCCTGCGTATCCCCTGCGTACGCGTTTTTCGTATTACTGGGTGCCACCGCGTGAGATTAAATTCCACGCACATAGGCTGCAGGGTTGCGTGCACGGTTTTACTGCAGTTTTGGGGTGCCTGATGGTTGCGTGACCCGTCACTACATCACCAGGGTCACATACAGCCTTGCAGGTGCAGGGGGGCTGTTAACATCTTGCATCCCACCCCCTTCCCCCCAATTGCTCAGGACAATTGTGGTGTACACCTCCCCTTGGCACTCCTCCATCTGTGCCGGCACTACTCCATCTGTGCCATAGTTGGGAGGCCACCAAAGGTGAGGGGCACCTCAGCTGGGCATCCTCCTCGTGGCGGGCGTGGTCAGGGACGTGGCTGGGGTGACCAGGGAGTAGGGGGACTCCAGGGTGTCCAGGGTGGCCGCAGAGGGGGAAGAGGCAGGGGTGCGCCACTTGAGCACGATGTTGTGCCATGTGTCGGTGCAGTCATGCCACCATCACCTGTGGTTCCGGGAGATGCAGCTTCTGCATCTGGCACTGGCGCCCGTGTGACCCGGAAGTCCGTTTCATTGACTGCTACGGGCCCAAGGGTAGTGGTAGCTGCAGGTGCAGCTGTGGACACCACCACCCAGGCTCAGAGTCTGCCAGTGCAGGCTGCATTGGCACTTGAAGAGTCCTTGGAAGATTTCCAACAGGCCAGGAGGGAAACCGTAGGTGCACGCAGGGCTGCCCTGACCAAGACATGTGTCCCTGGGGCAGTAATGTGATCTGCTGCCCCGAACAGCCGGGTGTTGGCAAGTGCAGGGGCAGATGCAGCCAACAACAACCCGGTTGTGAGTCTGCCAACCAGGACAGTCGCGGTCAATGACCCTGCCACAGCGGATGTTGCTCCGCAGGGTCCATTAGAGGGCCCCAGCTGCCACTGACGCAAGTCAGGCCTTTTGTCGTCTCTCCACCTGCCACTCCCTTGGCTCAATCCACCGGTGCCACTGGCCATACTGATCAGGGCGGCATTTGCCAGCCAGGGTCTGCACCACTATCCAAGAGGAGGAAGGTAGCACCTGCAGCACAGGCTGGGACCCCACACACAGCCACAACCTCCTGCATGTCAAGGAAGAAGCCTTTCTGCAACCAGGAACTGGACTTCCTCGTGGACTAAGTGCGGGACCACAGCCGTGACATGCTAGTGGGTCCTAATTGTCAGACTACGGCTGCCCACCGTGATTCCCACTGGAAGCAAGTTGCGGAACATCTGAGTGCATTCGGCCATGAGGTGCGCATGGCGCAAGAGTGCAAAAAGCGTTGGAATGACCTCAAACGCAGCGCTAAGGCTAAGCGTGCCTCAAATTACAACTTGACTCTGGTGACTGGCAGTGGGCCTGCACCTGAGGAGGAAGACCTCACTCCGCATGAGTCACTCATTGCGGAGTTCATACCATCTGAATCGGTCAAAGGAGTGGGAGAGATGCCAGACTTTGATGCCCAGTCCAGTGAGTGTTGCTGCGTGTTTGTTGAGGACATGTGTGTTTTACTTGTGTGATGTGTTGTGCATGACTGCCACAACATGTCACGTGTACATGGTTCCGATGTGCAAGTAATGTAATGCTTCCCTGATGCATGGTTGCTCTGCTGGATGGTGGACATGTGGAGCGGACGGGGACTGTCCGCATCACCACTATTGCACCCTACTCACATGCTGGTCACCAGGATGCCCCTCCAGTCCGTGTTCCAGCTCACTGGCCCTTCTGCATGTAGCGTGGGGTGACCTTCCTCTCAGCCCAGGGACTATGCCATGCATGTGTCCTCTGCCTGCATGTGGGTACTCCATGTATTCATGCTCCCTTGCCCCTCCACCCCCCGCTCTGCACCCCAATTCCACCTTTGCACTGGTCTGCTTCAATTTTTCCGTTGAGTACTTCCCTGTTCATGCGTCCTGTGTACATGCTAACTTCCAGCAGCCAATCTGCCAGACATATGCTGTGTGGTACATCCTTTGTACTTGATGCAGGGTGTCTCACTTTGACTGTGCAGAGGTCAGATGCCCCACAGGGACATTAGTGCCCATTCATGCTCCATGTGTATTCCACGCATGCCCCTATGTGTCCTTGACTGGATGATCATTGTAATATGAGTCCAGGGTGACCTACATTGCATGGCATTTCATCAGCCTTCCCATGTCCACTGTGGCTCAGTCCTGCGTCGCACACATGTTTAGGGTTTACAGTCTGTGTGGGTCACAGGCCTCAGCCTGTTTAATGGCCAATGACTCTTTCCAACTGGTGTAGTGTCTTCTTCACATGTGGGTGTACTCCAGAGGTTTCATCATGTGTCCTGCTTACTGTCCCATCATCATTTGCTGTGTTGTCACTTGGCTCACATGATGCAGTTGATGCTAGTCAACATGTCAGGCATCCCTGCATTTGCACTTGGGGGGAGGGGTGGTTTGCTTGTAGCCATGCTACCCATTGAATACACATTGCACGTGATGCCTGAAGTTGACCTTGCACTGCCTTCACATTTTCTGACACACTTCATGAAGTACTTGTACATGTAGATAGTGAATAACGTACAAATTTGCTGCACTGCATCGACCCATTTCTGTGCAAACTCACACCATTCTACATGCCTAATCACAGAAGCAATGTCAAGTTGACCCAGCATGCATGGCAGGTTCTATTTTGTGTGTGACATGTCTGCTTGATGTGTTTGGTGTCTGTGTGATGTCTGTGTGTGGGTGTGTTGTGTGCTTCTAACATGTGTAGTGACCGTTTTTCTCTCTACTTTTCAGATGATGACGCAATGGAGCCAAGGATGGTGTTGTCATGCCAGGCACAGTGTTGTTATCACTACAGCAACCCAGCACAAGTGGGGGCAGTGGGGTAGTAGGCCACGAAAACCCACATGTGCTACAGTCCATCTTGTCTCTGGCTGGCAATGAGTCCAGCCCTGATGAAAACTCTGACGTCCATGTAGAGTTGGATGTGCATCAGGTTCATATGTCAGGGGGAGTGATTCTGATATGGGCGCTACTCTGTCCGCGACACCTGCACTGAGGGGTCAGACAGTGGGAACCTCCGCCTGTGGTGGATCGGGACACAGGGTCACCCTCCACACCAGTCACTTATGTGCCTGGGACATCACGTCAACGGGGGCATATAGTCGTGCAGCCGCAGGCAGTGCCAACACAATGAGGACACCCGGTCCTTGGGACCCTCAGGGGTCAAGCACAGCAACGCGGTCACCACGTGCAACCACAGTATACGGAGTGGGAGCAAGACATGACTGCCAATTCTAAACGGCAGGGGGCATCAATGGAGAACATCGCTGAGAGCATGGAGCGTGTGGCCCAATCCGTGCTCCCCCCTGCTAGGCAGGTGCTTCTCCAGCAGCAGGCGGCACGGTCCATGGCCTGCTCGCTCAGGCTGGGCATGGCGGCCTCAGACAGGGCACGCCAGGCTGAAATGTTGTCTCTGCATAAAGCAATTGCTGTTCACACAGAGGCACACATGGAGGCCCTGAGGCAGGAGTATGCCTCCCTCAGATCCACTCTGGGTGTCCTTAGGATGTCCCAGAGGGAGCGGGCAGAGGAGAGGTTTGCGCAGCTTGAGCGTACCATCTCGGCTGAGCTATATGCTTGCCGGGAGATGCAGCAGTTGTCCAGCCAGGCCTTGCAGGAGGAACTCCGTGTTACATGTGCTTCCTTGCAAGAGGAAGCACGTGTATCACGGGAGGTTCTGCATGCAGACCTATGTGTCACCGCCACACAGAACCAGGCTCACCCGTCCGGCAGACTTGCTGCCGACGAGGGGCAAGCTGTGGCTAGGCATGGTCAGGCTCCTGTGTCACGTCCTCCTTTCCAGGAAGAGCCAGACTCGGACGACAATGTATCTCCCACATAGGTCGAGCTGTGCAGGCGTTGAGCCCATGGAGGTTTTTTTTCCTCAACATCATCTCATGTGGGTGTTGAGCAGCACCCTGTACCTCCCCCTTCCTGGGTGCCTCCCCCCTGGGTCGCATGTGGCCATTTTTGATTTTTATTTTAGTTTAGTTAGTTTAGTTTCAATTTGATAGTTAATTTAATTAGGTAATGTAGGTTTTTCATAGTTAGTGTAATTAGTTAATATAGTTTAAAATTGCTTGTCTATTGTGCTTTCATTTACATGAGAAATGCAATGTTTTAGAAAACCACAATTGTTTAATGAAAAAAATCCAAGGGTGACATCACATCAAATGGGAGGGAAACTGGGTTAGAATGTTACTCCCATTGGACTGCCCTCATCATTAATATACTCAATGAGTACAAAGGAGAAGGTTTAGAGTGATGTCACTTTTGGAACACTGTCTAATGACATAGATTGACCAATTAAAACTCAGAAATAGCACACACCACTAAAGGGGGTTGTTTCTAATCTGTGAAAGTCAAAAACCCAGCTTTCAGAGGATAGTAGGTACAGTTAGAAAGAATACATTACCGGAGAACATAGAATAAATTAGCTTGCTTGCCTTTGGATTTATTATGGATTGCAGGCAGGCCATTGTGATTGATGATGCAATCCCAGGACTTTCTCAGTGGAAAAATAAGCAAACAGGCCCAATACAGAAGAAGAAAAAACAGGCTGTGGAGGGAAGCTGACCTATCTTGTTGACTGATGCTGACCTGTTACTAGAAGGGGAAAACTGATTTAACTTAAATCGTAAGTAAGTGTCCCGTTCTAATTTTGCCTGGAATTGCATCAAATATCTTGCTCTTGGGGTGTATCTAGTAATAAACTGTGCTATTTCTGTGTACATTGTCAGCGTTGAAAGGGTCTCAAGGGTAATTCTCCAATCATGTTCATGTAGCTTTTTTTTAACATAGGCTGGGCGCAACTGCAAGTCATCAATTGTTGCATTGATATTTGATAATAAGTTCAACATTTCCCCATAATATTTTTTTATAGATTTGGGAGATTTCTCTGTAATCATGGTTGACAGATTTTCATACAGAGAGTTTTGTGGTGGAGTAAGCATTTTTGAAAGATTGTTGAGACGCCTCCAATGAAGGCGAGCAGATAGGGATATGAAACCAAGCTCATGTCGTATCACTGCACTAGGGATTGCATTAGATAGCCTTAACGTTTTTTTCGGTATCACGGATTGAGCCTGGTTTAGCTCTGGTCCGATGTTTATCAAACACATGTCCAGACTATATAACACTATTGCTTCTACTTTTAACGTGTAGTATTCAAATAGAGGAGACATAGAGTACTCGCAGTATCTATTGAATATAATTTTCATTTGTGCATATAGTGGTTTGATCTTATCTTCAATGCGAGCTTTCCACATGCTTTTCGACTCATTGTTAGATAGATTGTATCCAAGATATTTCACCGAGTGTATGCATTCAACTCGAGTATCATTTAGTGCCCACTTATATTTAACATATTTTTTACTAGAGTTACTGAATATAATGATGTTTGATTTCAATGCATTTGCACTGAGATTATGTGATAGTGCGAATTTTGCAAACATCTCTAATTTAGTTTGCAAACCAGATGGCGTGAGGTCGAACAGTAATATATCGTCCGTAAACGCCAACCACTGTATGCGCAAGCCCCCCAGCTTGGCAGGATAGATGGAAGTATCCTGCCATATGTCATCCATATCACACAAATAGGCATTAAACAGAGTGGATGCTAAATTGCATCCCTGTCTGACGCCAATAAACGTAGAGACTGCGTCAGATAAGTTGCCTTGTTGAGTGATACGAATCCGGACTTGCGTGTTTTCATGGAGAAGAGCTAACATGTGTAATAACATTGGATCAAACCCTGATTTTTTTAACTTGGACCATAATAATGATCGGATGACTGTGTCAAACGCAGATGTTAAATCCAGGGAGGCCATGTAGATAGGACCACATTCACCATGTTTTGATTTTGTAAGTAAGTGCGCTAGGATGGTGGCATTCAGAGGAGTGCCCATTGCCCGTCGAAAGCCCACTTGAAATCTTGAAAGCATGTTTTTGTCTTTCATGTGACGTTCCAGTTCCTTTAGAATCAAAATAGAAAATACTTTTTCTGAGGTGTCTAGGAGGGCGATAGCTCTATAGCTGGCTGGATCTTCTCTGCTTCCTTTTTTCCAGATGGGCACTACTATGGCAGTGTTCCATGATGTAGGGATTGATTTGGATTTAAAAATGTTATCATATTTGATTTTACATATGGAGGCCCATAATCCAGGATCTTGTTTCATGACACATGCCGGGATGCCATCGGGCCCCGGTGCCTTTGAGTATTTTAGGTTGTTTATCACCCATTTAATGTCTAGTTCTGACCACGGACAGACAGATACAGTTGTATAATTTGTATCGCATGGATCCGTTTGCTGGAACGCGAGGGGGAGTTGGTATTTCCTTTTTATGAATGTCGTCCAAGTTGACGCAGAGATTGGAGATGTCATTACTTCTGATTTTTTGTCTACGCCACTGCGGAGCATCGCCCATATGGATCTCCTGTTGTTTGTGCACAGAAATAGGACCATGTTTTGATTATTTTTGATTTTTGCACTCCATTTGATGTTACAAACTTTGTTGGTGAAATTATTACAAATTTTCTTTTTTTGTATTAGATAATCTTCGATATTGGGACAACTTTTCTTTAATTTTCGTAAAGTTCTGTTTTTCAAACATTTCAATATGAGGATTGCATCATTACAAAGTTTGTGAGGCTGTGATTTTAATCTATCAACGTCATTGGTTCTTAGTAAGACAGTGGATGCAATCGTCTCCGTGAATAACTTCTCTATGCACTTGGTGTCATGTGAATGCCAATTAGACTTTGTTAGTGCGGAAGTAGAAGCTTTAATTACTTTATTTACTTCACGACATAATCGGGCATTCCATTTTATGGAGATGTCCGGGCGTTCAATTTCAACAAAGTCCAACCCTAAGTCCTTTGCTAATGCTGGTACTTTCATACTAATATTTGTGCCAATAATTAAGTGATCCCCCAGTTGTACATCTACCGTATATGCCAGTGATGTTAACTGTAGCAAATTGTGTGATGCAGCCAAAAAATCAATTCTGGAGGTACTTTTATCTCGCTGCCATGTATATTGAGTTGCGTTAGAATCAAAATCTATCAGATAAATGTCCCAGCTTTCCAAAAACTGTCTCCATCTGTTGCCATTCTCCTATGACTGTGATTGATATGCAGAGAGCCCATGTGACACGCTTGCAGTTTCATACCCACTGCAGCATGCATTGAAATCCCCTCCAATGATTATATAATTCGAGGGATGGCGTGAGTAAATATCCTCCAAAATTGAATTTAACTGTTCCAGCATGCACTCTAGTGATATTCTGGCTGGATTCCAGTATAAATCAATTATGTAAAATGGACGCCACAAATCGTTACATAAAGAAAGCAGCACTACTAGCATGAATTCTGTACTTTGAATCATCTCTGAATTTACATTTAAACTATTGTTAATGCAAATGGCCAGCCCTCCAGCCGGTTGCCCTCCCCTGCCAGACTTGGCTTTAGTGAAAAATGTCGTGAAGCCATTTATAACCCAGTCCTGTGTGTTCATCGTTTCCTGTATTAGAATTATCGATATCTCAGAATGAGCAGGAATTTTGTCCTGCCATGTAGTAAAATTTTTGAACCCACAGGAATTCCAGGAGCAAATTGATATTTCGTTGTTACTATGAAAGATGTGCTACCGGATTTACTTCATTTAGAGTTTTAGCTAAAGGAATCAGCCATGACCAGTCTTTGATCGTAGCAGTTAAGTTGGCCAGTTGTGTAAGTGCTATTATTTCTGGCTCTCTGAGGGCTTGATTGCCATCAGCTTGTGTGTCAGCCATGGAATATTTGGGTGGTTGGAATTGGAGAATGTTTTTAGCTGCTTCATGCGATTCAAATTGAAAAAGTTCAAGTCCCAATAACTCAAAGTCCATGCAATGTTCTAAGAGCAGTTTCTTAATAATTAAAGAGTGCGTTTTACATACCATTCTATTATTGTTGGAGTTAAACAGTTCCACCCAGTCAATGTCCTCTGATTTCAGATTTCTGAGCGATGGTATGAGATTGAAGATGTGCATTAGATGAGAGCGATTAATTTGTTTCTTGCCGTTAACATCTTCATCGCTTTGCCATCCGATGATGTTCTCCATTTCTTTATCTACTTCTTTGGTGGCATTGGATGTGATTTCCTGTTGGCAATCAGAGCTCATTTCCTCCTCACTATCTTCCGGGACAGTACACGGTTGGTTGGCGCTTGTATTGCCACTTGATTCTTTTTTGGGGAGCTCCAATTTTTCTGTACAAATAGTGGCATGTGCAGGTTGTGGTGTTACCTTCTTTTCTGTAGATATTTGTTTCTCTTTAGGTTTCATTTCAAGCTGTGATTTAGCGTTGGTATCTGATGGTTTTTTACTCCCCTTCGCTTGAAAAAAGGCGGAGAGTTGTAGCTGTTTAGATGGTTTAGATTCGATAGCCAAAGCACCTTCAATACTCATTGCGGTGGGTGCTTGTGCCTCCCTGCAGTTGTGCATGGCTGTCTTCTTTAATTGTGTTGCCGTTGTGGTGATATGTGTGTCCTTCTTTATTTTGGTCATTTTTTGTTTTTTTGTAACACTCTTTATTCCTTTTTCTGCTTCCTTTTTTCCGTTTGTCATTTTATTTTTCTCTATTTGCAGGGCTTTTTTACTTTCATCGTCTAGCTGTTCCAGGTCCAGCAAGCCCTCCTCTCCTGAGGTGCTTAGCTGGCTGTCTGTCATGTCCACACCTTTAGCATCATCCTGGGGCATGATTACTGATTGTGCAGTTTCAGACGCTTTTGTCTCTTTTTTAGGGCGAAGATTCCTTTTTAATTGGCGTGTGTGCATACGCTTTCGTCTTCTTGACATATAGGGTCCTGCAGAAAATCCCTTTTTGTTTTTAATAGGGACCTCATGTGTGATGTTAGCAATTGTTGCCTCATTAACTTCCTGCTGTTCCTGCTCAATTATCTCTAGTAAGATGGACGGGTTGTCACTCTTCTCTCTGCTGGTTGAGGGAAAGCTAGATGTAGGGCTTTCCGAGCTGCCTTCCAGGTTGCAAAAAACTCTGTTGGTTAGTAGAGTAAGTTTTGAATCCAACATATCTAATTTGATTTGAATTGTGTCACTAATTATCGATGGTTCAGCAGAGGCCTCTGCCTGTATACTTTTGTTCAACATCGTTTTTTGTTCCAACACTTTAGAATATGATCTTGATGACACCGCAAATGGTTTTTCCGAGAGGTTTGTTTGTACTGTTTTGGATTGCAGTAAGAGTGCTGCAGTTTGAGTGGCCATAGAGGACGCTTGGGTTATTTTTCCTGTGGTGGAGTTGCTTGGTTTGAGTTCACCAACATTCTTTAATCCCAGAAGATACCCCTCTTTTTTGCTGATCTTGTTGAGGGTTTCTTTAGCTGTTTGTTTGAGTTCTCTGATTTCAAGGTGGGTGAACTCATGCCCCTTATTAAGCAAGTTCAAAATTCTGGTTATTACAGGGAATGTTGCTTCTGCATTCTCAAAATCATTGAGTGCATTTGTCATTCCCATAATTGGAATTTGGGAGGCTTCATGAGCTGCCAGGATATTTTGTTTGTAGTCTACGGGACTGGAGCATGCTCTAGCCCCATCAGCCGTGGCTGGATTTAGCTCGTAATTTTGAGGATTATTGCTGTTCGTGGCAAAAGATGTTTGCATTGAGATTGGATCTGAGTCATTTAGTCCCATTGGAGGGATTTGCGGACGATCAGAGTTGATGCAACTCGCACCAAATAGATCTACTTCTTCAATGGTTCCATGTCTCGGATTTGCAGGAGTCGAGGGCCCTAATTACATACGTACTCGTTTTCCCAGCTCAGCTATTATAGTTGGAGCTAGCATAGATTCATCGGATATGCCCTGTTTCAAAAGGCCACCTGACCCACTATTTGGTACATTAGTGTGTGGGTCTTCACGTATACTCAGAAAACTGAGTTGCACAGAGTGTTCACCATCATACATTTACTTCAGCGGGAATGGAGGGATTCCGTGTGGATGCGCACATGGTGTATGTACAGTTACAGGGTTGCCTTTGATTGCATTACCATTATTTTGATCTAGCAACATTTGTGTCTTTTCTGCCTCAGTGAGAGGTGTGGGTTGTGCGATTTTCTCACCCACCTTGCTTCTTAGCCCACTGGCCATGTTTTCCTCTCGCTTTGGATGGACTGCTACAACTGTTTTAACTACCTTGCAGTCCTAATAGTATAGCTTTGTCACTTAGTATGCTAATCGAAAAGTGCTAAAGTCACTCACTTCTCAGTAGTAGTTATGGTAAATTCGCATACAAACCACTAGCTCACCTTATCAACAATAAACATTAGCTTCCAATTTTCATATGCAAGTAATTACACAGATGAATAAGGGCGAGAAAATGAAAATACTCAGGGCCACCTCGCCACCCTCAACGCCCGAACAGCCCAAACAGCACTTCCAGGCACTTCCGGGGTGCCCACGCGGGTGAGCAGACCCGTGCCTTGTTATCGGAAGGCTTGGGGGCGGGCGCAGGGGGGGAGGGAGCTTCCCACCTTGATTGGCAGGTCCTGCGAAGCAAGAAAGAGAGGGGGGCGTGTGAGTACTAGTTTTAGTGATGAAGGCGAGCTCAGTAACACATTACCAATACGTGAGAACAATACGTGTTTCAACCCAGCAAAATACAGGCTCTATCAAACAAAATACTGGCTCTATCAGAAAAGTACTGTCCCACAGAATCAGCGAAACAAAAGTCAAGTGTAAGTGTAAGGTAGTCCCTATGTAAAGGTTCTTCCCAGGTAATAATTACTTGTAGCTCTCGATGTTTCGCGTGCCTCTAATCCGCCGTGCTTCCTCTTGCCGACGGCGTCTGTTGGCAGAAAGCGAGTCCTTACAGCAGGTGTGCAGGAGACAGGTAGGAACGCAAGGGCTCGGAGTAACAGCCCAAACAGCACTTCCAGGCACTTCCGGGGTGCGCGCGCGGGTGCGCAGACCCGTGCCTTGTTATCGGAAGGCTTGGGGGCGGGCGCAGGGGGGGAGGGAGCTTCCCACCTTGATTGGCAGGTCCTCCTTTGCCGGTTTGACAGGAGTACGTCACGCTGAAACGGGTTTGTGGATACCTGCAAGAGCTAAGCAGCTCTAAAGCCGAGGCCGTAGGCACACAGCTATGGAACTCGTAGGTCAACTAGCCACCTCTGATCAGAGCAGTATTCTGTTAGTTTGCACTAACTTCAACCTCTGTATTGTAAACATTGGAACATGAAGGGCACATAAAATGGTTTAGGAAGGAACCATGCATTAGCATTATCTTCACCCTTGTAGTGGTTGTAGGCGAGGCTTTGTTGAAATTCCCAGAGTGGTCTTGGCAGATTTCAAAGATAGATATGCTTTTCCCCACAAAGTTCTCAAGTTTCCTCTTGCCAACAATTCTGCATATTAGTGCAACAAATACACCCTTGAAGGGAAGCTAGCAACCACACATGTTAAACAGCATTTTCCCTTTGGTAGGCAATTTACACAAAGGAATGTCAAGTAGCGTGGCTTTAAATTGAGATTTCCAAAGTACTGTTTGCAACACTGACATATCAGATAGGAAAACGAGGGATTCATTTTGAATAAATGAAAAGTAGAGAGATTTAGATTCAGGCAGCGATGTTCTGATTTGATTTTGTTTTCTATAAAATGAAAGCTTGGTCCTGAACCCTCATTAACTTATCCATCCATGGCGAATGTGCCCTAAGGGCAAAACAAATAAATATATGGTGACATGTGCTTTAAAAAAAGTCTACATTCAAGTTAGATGCAGCTTTGACGATTGAATTGGCCAGTGCATTGATCAGTCATCATTGTAATAATCATTGACATCATGATTTCATACAGAATAGTAAAGGTGCATAATTTGCTTTATATATTTTTTTAAATAATTTGTCCTTCTGTGCAACCCTGCAGGTTTCTTGTCACAAATGTGGAAGGAGGCTGTAGGGAATCCATACTATTGAACTGGCATGTCCCGGTACATAAAAAGAACTTTGTTTCAATAACATTTTGCATGCCTGATTTGGGGTTGATGGAAAATCCCCTGAACTACATGTTGTCCAATTAAATCATCTTGCAACAGTACTACAACCAACATTGATCCTACCATAAGGTTGAAACATGCACAGTCAAGAGATATAAATCCTTTGCATTTTGGGGTAACATGGGCCAAGTGCAGGCTATACTCTTAAGCCAGGTGTGAATGGGATAAAAGTGGCAATAAAAACAGACATAGAACATGAGTCTGAAATAAAAGGATGCCAAATAAAAGTTTCATAAAGGTTCCATAAAATATATATATACTTTAAATAAACACACCAATTTGTATGATAACTGACTCGAGTTCTTTATTAGATACACATTTCTCCATTAACAATTAAAGAACGACCACAAATTCAATACACCACACAAAAACCACAAAAGTTAAAATAACTAGATTTGCATGCTATGCTGGGCAATAACCTGCCTTAAATGAGCCATTGATACAAAATTATATAAACTATACAGAAAGGAAGTATCATTAAAATGTATTACTAAAAATAATGCATCTCGACATAACCTGATATTGTACTACTTTATTGGTTTACAAATTCCTTACATAGATCAAAGTAGCATGTGCAAAACAATAGAAAATGTCTAAAATGTTCAACCACTCCAGCATTACAATAGCAATTCCTCATTATCATGGGCGTGTCCCATTCCCTCCTATCTTTTAGAGGAAGCAAGTTCAGTCTGGACATCAGCACCAATCTCCTACATTCAGCAGATTTAATAAGACATATTGCACCACCATGAAATGGAGTGACGTGTAATCCAGCATAAAGGTCAAGTATGCCCGCTGTCCTCAGACTCTGCTCAGGGTCTATCCTTAGTGCTGTTTGTTTCACAGTGGTCTCCAAGTGAGACAGGGAGCAACAATGAGAAGGATCCCTAAATGAAATTCCCCAGATTTCCAATAATGTGCAACCGTAACTGTACCACACATATTTAGAGGATGAAAGGGACCCTGTAACTTCTCCACAACTTCCTTCAGGTTAGGGTTTTTCGAGTGGCCCAGTCAAACTTTCAAAAAATACAGGGCAAATCTAAGTTTCACCTGTGTCTCAATGCTAGAGATGCCTGATTCTAACCCCAAAATACAGTTGGGGGCACTTTGGGGGAGTCCATTCTATTTTCTTCAGAGTTCTATTTTGGATCAGAGCAGAACCATTGAAATAGCTGCAGATCTCACTCCCTTATAACAACAGCGTTCCTTACAAACACTGATACATTTGTCAGTGAGGGACAATGAGGCGGTCCTCCAAATCAGTGTGACCCCTGGTATTTACTTGCCCCCGTGTTGCCATTGCTTCTGTTTGAGAACTCTTCAACACCCCATTGCTTATAATGTCCAGAGGTAACCCTTCTGGAGTAGTAGTCTCATAGCGTTCCATCAACTGATTATAAAAGCACTAGCAAAAATTCACCCCTTTGTAAAGAACACAGAAAATATAGAACATAAATTAAAGCACACTAGGTAAAGTAGCAGATGTGAAGAGAGGAAAACTGCAGCAATGTCACTTTTAAAAGTATATTCCTTTAGAGGATAAAGATGTAAATGTATGGTTTATCAATCTGTAGGGTCCCAAAAGTGGACTATGAGGGTTGAACTTTACAAAAATACCTCAGTCTCTTTGTGGTGGATTGACAGCATTTAACTGGGCTTCTCAGAGCTGTGAGTGTTAGGTGAAATGAACTCCAATTCACTGAGTCACAGTGATCTAGCCAGCTAGTCGGCATTGAGGCGAGTTGGATGTGAAGGTCAACGCAGTTCAATGCTGCGTCAGAATGGTGCAGTTCAAAGTGTTCACCAGGTTAGGTGCGACAGTTGAGCCGGTGCAATGTCATGATTCCTACTGGTTCAAATTGATGGACAAATCAATACTTCCAGTGGTTAATTTCGAGGTGCAGGTCAGTTCAATTCAAACATTCTGGCAGAACTGTTCGAGCTGTGCAGGTGACTCACTCTGGTGGCGTGATGTCACAGGGAACTGCTTCGATTCAGAAATGCAGGGGTTTAAGGTTCAGAATGAGTGCCAAAGAAAGTATTGTAGGTCCTGTGTACTAAGGTGCTGGTATCTGTGAAACCTTGAGAGTGTGGAATACTGGAGTGGAATGTTGTGCATTGAATGTTTGGATTCTAAGAGGACAGTTAGAGAGAGGGAGTGATGGGCCAGTGTTTCTCCCTGCATTACACTTGGGCTAAGTGTACAACTGGACAATAAATATTACCTATGAACTTACCTGTTGTCTTGCGCTGTACTTGAGAAAAAAGCTCACTGTGGTTTCTTCATTGGCGACAAGGATTTACTTGCCAGGACTAGGTGCTGCTGTGGGGGAGCAACAGGCGGAAGACACTGACCCAATTGTCACCCATCCACCAGCAACCAAGGTTTGGGTACCTTGCCGGCTGGTCGGTGTAAGGAGGTGCTGACAGGTGTCCTGGTACAACGGTTGGCCTGAATGGAGCAGACAGGGTGAGGGACACAGTGCCTGTGGTCTGGTAGAGCAAGTAGCCTCTCTGCTGCCAGTGGGCATTGGAGAGCACTTGGAGTTGGCAGCATTTCCACTGTCAGTACAGTGTGGTGAGTCCTGTGGAGCCAGCAGCCTTTCCGCTGCCAGAATCATGTGGAGCAAGCAGCTTTTTCACTGCTGGTGGGCATTGGAGAGCCCTTAGATTACAGAGTGGGGGAAGCCCTGTGGCCAGGTGGTGCAGGAAGCGTATGTCCCCTGCCTGGAGGTTCTCTGTAGTGCACAGATCAAGGGGTGGCACCGTGAAGGAGTGCTGTCACCTGGTGCCCGATGCAGTGAGGCGGGGGCAGACTGGACAAGAAGAGATACAGAGTCTGTTGCCTGCTGCTTTGAGGCAGGGGTGGACTGGGCAAAGAGATGTGCAGAGAGTGGTGCCTGCAGCAGTGAGGAGAGTGCCAATGCAGACTGTGAGCAGGAGTGCGGAGAGGGAATGAGGTAGCTGCATGTTGTTCAGCAGTAGCAGCATGTTGTTCATCCGAGATCGAGCCACGGTCAGTTGGGAACTGGATAGAGAGGTAATCCTGGTAGCTGCTTCAGGAGCAATGGTGATGTCAGAGGGACATCAAGTTGAGACCCAGCGGCGTCGAGCGGAACGCTGCGTTTCACCAGCACACAGTGTAAATTCCACCAAGGAAGTGGAATGCAGCGCGCGTTGCAAGGAGGATTTACCTTCCGCTGCCAGCGACTTGGGACTTGGGCAGTGGTGCGCCCTTTGCATCTTTGTTTTGTGTTTTTTTGCACCATGGTTAAGGATTAAAGGGGATAAGGAGGAAACAGTCACATGTCGTGGAGTGTCCAGTCGATGAGTGTGGTTCTGAAACTGAGCAAAAGAGGCATTGGGCCTCATTACGAGTGTGGTGGTAAGGCAACAACGGTCAGACCAGGCTTCAGAGTGGCAAACGCGAGCAGAACTTATGACTGTACCGGCACCATTATAAACGGTGGTGGTGCCACCATGCTCCCCAACCCCATTCTGCCTTATGGGGCAGAATGAGAATCGGGAGCCCGCCCACACTAGCAACCGCAAATGGGCAATTACCGGCCCATTCATCTCGTAACGGGTTGGTAATGGCCCATTCGCGGGTGCCAGTAGCAAGTTTGGCTGTGCCATGCACTTTATAAGGGTATGGCTACCGCCAAACTCGTAATGAGGCCCATTGTATATCTGACGCATTTTTGGACATGGAGAGGTATGCCATCTTTACTGTGAGTGAGCGGTCCCCTGAGGAGTTGTGTGAGGCATGCAGCGGTTTGGTCATTAATCTCAGGGAACTGGAACCAGACCTTTGTGGGTGGGAGGGGGTTATATTCTGCTAAAAACCTTCACCTTGTCAGAAGAATGATGAGTATAGGTGTCAGGGGTGAGGCCAGTCATTTTCTGTGTGTCGTGATGTTCGATGGTGTGGCCTCTGGGTAAGTGCTTTATTAATGGGGTTGGTCTTGAGTTGATGTAGTCTAGGGCCAGTGACTGTGAGTAAGGGTTCATGTTCTGGACCCTGGGTGCCTCACCTTTGCTTATTACAGTGTTGCCAAGTTTTTTTAACTCATGTTTTCCTTTTCAGAGGGGACCTGGACTTGTGGGTGTGGAATATTGACCTCATGGAACACTGTATTTTTTTATTTTGTTTGCAGCAAATGTACCTGTCTTTATGGGTTAATTTGTTGTGTTCAAACAGTTTCCATACTTTAAAATGTACTTTCTTTATAGGGGCATACTTTGGACATGTGGATGCAGGGTATGTCCTAATTGTTAGGGTGATCATTCCTTGCTGGACGCCCATTGAAACTTTTGTACTAATGCTGTTGTGTTAGTACGTCCCTATTCGTTTTGTGACTAGTGTTCAGTGTGGCATTAATTGTGACTGTTGGTCATAGCCGGAGGGTGTGGCGTGTGGTGAGTGTGGACTATTGGTTACAGTTGTGGTGTTTAGACTGTTGATTACAGTCGTTGTGTTTAGATTGTTGGTTACATTCAGGGTGTGTGGTGAGTATAGACTGTTGGTTACAGTCATGGGGTTTAGTCTGTTAGTTACAGTTGTGGTGTGTGGTGATTGTTGGTTACAGTCAGGAGGTTTGGCTGTTGGTTACAGTTGTGTGGTGGAGTGTGGTGACTATAGTGTGGACATTTAAGCTGTCAGTTACAGCCAGTGTTGGCTGTTGGTTGCAGCCAGAGTTTTTTTAGACTGTTGGTTACAGTCGTGGTGTCTACATTGCTGGGTACAGTGGTGAGGAGTGTTGGTTGTTTGTTACAGTCAGGAGTTTTGATTGGTGGCTACAGTCATGTGGTGGAGTGTTGTGATTTTAGGATGCTGATTACAGCCAGGTTTCGACTGTTAGTTACAGCGGGAATGGTCGTGTGTGGTATTATAGTAGTTGTCTGTGGTTTAGGGTAACATGTAATGTTGACATATTCCCACTGTTAGGCAAGTTTTTAACTCCTGTGTCCGGTGTACAGTATGGGTTGTGTACATTTGCAGTGTTTGCAGAGGTGTTTTGTTCTGTGGTGGCGTGCAAACTTTTCCCCGCAATTGGTGATTTGTTATCTGTGTGTTTATTCATCGTAAGAGGTGGGTTATTGTAGGTGTTGGTGTACATCACTCATCTTGCCGTAAAACTTCTGGTTTATTTATTTACTGTCAGTTAGGGTTTGTGGTTACGGTTTCCGAGTTGTCTGTGGGGCATTTGTAGTTTTTCACATCTCTAGCGCCAGATTCATCCTGTTGCATCCAATGCATTTTGATGCTGTTTTGCAGCTATTGTGTGTTGGTGCCTAGAGTGTTCTGGTTACCTTATGGTGCAGCGTTTGGGTGCATGGGCACTGTGTGGTGGTCCAAGGTGTCATTCTGTTCACTGTTTTCCTTACAGCATTTTTTCTTCCATTTGTTGGGCACTGTGTTGGTGCATATGTGGTTCTTCTTTTGGTTTATGGTATAACTAATGGGGGAGGAGGGTGTGGCCAAGTGGCCATGTTGTAGGACGTGCTTCCCAGTGCTCCTGCAGATCCTACATGATCCGAGGCTTATGCAATGACCAGACCAAGCGTTTATTCACATAAACAGCGGAACTGGCACATGAAGTAAACATGCTTAATTGTAGATGAATGCGGGCGCAGCAGTTGCAGAGGTGGCGGAGAGTGGCCTGATTTAAGTAAGCAGCCAAATGCAGAGAGATGCTGCCAAGATGGTGGGCGCTGATGAACAAAGGACCAGCTGCAACTGTATAACAAGTCGTGGAGGTGAAGTGAAATCGGAAGTTGCGAGATTCCAACCTGAATTTTGCCAAGCTGACCCATTGTGCATCTATTGCAGTCCAGATCGGAGCCAGCTGACTACCAAGTAAGCGAGATAGATATTTTATTTTTATTTATTTACTTACTTATTAGGCACTGAAAGCTGGCAGGCATCGGGGTGCCACAAAAAGACAAATACATATGACAGGATTCAAGACATGGAGCGACAGGACACTTGGCAAGGCTACAATATATTCGAAGTGACACTATTGGATACCAGCAAAGCAGTGTGGGGAACAGCCGCTTTTCGGAGCAGGGTGTGAGAAAAGAAATGCTGCATTATTGCCCATGGAAGCCCTGAATAGACACTAGAAGGGGAGACCCGTAGTGCTGACGGCGGAAGGCAGACTTGAGCGAGGACGGCATTGAGATGCAAAGGGACTGACAGTGCCCCAGTGTTGCCCGCACTGTGAAATCTGCGGCCCCAAGCAAGTGGAACGTGAACGTGCAGATGCCGTGGGACCAGATCAGTGCCCATCAAGTTCTTACACAACGAGGCACATAAAGGGGGCCTCTCTGAGGTGAACCCTGGGCACGGAGCGGTGTGGGCGTGAGGAGAGGCATGGATAGCATGCAGAGGAGGGATGACAGCATTGGTGATTTCGGATGCACGTAAGAAAGACTGTGAGACGACCAGGACAGAGCGGGATTCCGCCCGATAACGTAAGTCCCGCGAAGCAGGTTCACACACCACCCAGAGTGCAAGAAGAGCAGATACAATGGTGGGCAGGCCCAGGGAATGAGCTGCCTGCCCGAACTGCCCCTGCAGAGCAAGCACCCATAGAATTGGCAGACGCAGAGGAGAACTCATCCGTTTTGCAGCTAGTAGATCCTGCAGTTAGGCATGCAGGTCAGAGTGCGCAAATGCCACAGGTTGGGCTGTGGGCCCTCTGGATGTAACAGGGACCAGGGTTACAAGATTTACAGTGCAGAGTGTGACTCTGGGGTGGCAGTAGAGGCCCAGGAGGAACGGAGCGGTCTACATCTCCTAAACCTCTGGTAATTAAATTGAGCCTGGTACATGTAATCGAGCAGAGGCTGAAGGGCCAGGGGCCTACGCGAAGGCCGCTGGCGCGGAAGGCAGGTGTCGTGGGCAAGAACGGTCTGAGAAGAGTGACCCCCCAGTGGAGGTATAGCTTTGGGCCTGCATAGACCCATAGTTCAGATCACAAGAACACTGCCCCGGAGGTACGCCAGAGGGAGCCTGGGACACAGTAAACAATAACTTCAGTGTGCATGCCAGAGCAGTGTGGCAGACACTGCAATGAGTCAGTGTAGTATGGGACTGGGCCAACAAAGTGACTTTTCTGACCCAAGAGAGAGCAACCATGCAGCAAACCGAAATGCTTATGGCCCCAAACAGCGGAAAGTAGGAGTCTGCAATTAAGAGACTGTGGGATCTTGCAACGCCCGGAGAGGGAGGATATAAGTCTGGTCCAGAGCATTATATTATCCAATAGAGACCCAGACTGAATGGTGCAGAGACGAATACTAATGGTCTGGAAGCCGTATGAGCAGAGACATGAGATGGGGAAGAACCCAGGGAAATAAACCCAAGGTTCCACCACACATTATGAATAAAAGAGATGGGGAGTACATTGCTGATGATGCACAAACTGAAAATGGAACAAGGGCAAGACAGGTGAGATCCAGCAATCATAGAAATATACAGAGGTAGTAAACAACTAACAACATATTCTCATAAATGCCAACGAAAGCCGGGGGAGATACAGAGGGCGCTAATCTGAGAAGAGGTGAGAAATACGCCAGACAGAGAGGACTGGCCCCTGCTGTACGAGAGCACCTAGGTCTGCTGGGAAGTGTAAGAGCACAGTGACACCACAATGACACTGCTCAATACAGTCATGTCATCCGAGGCCAATAGGAGTAAACGGAAACAATCCTCAATACACACATTTACTAAGCCTGCTCAAGCCTCGGAAAGTACAAAGATGAGGACCCCAGTGACCCAAGGGGCAGAGGCCCCTGAGAGTGGGGAACAGAAGATATTGGAAGCCATAGCAGCTCTAAAGTCCTTCCTGGAATTCAAGATAGATGTGATTAGTATCGACATAAACCTCCTAAGGCAATATGTGAGGTCATTGGCAGAGCACAAACGGTCGTTGGAGAAGGAGGTGCAAGCGAATAAGAATAGTTGCAATGAAAACACCAAGGAAGTCTAAGTGTTACAAAAACAAATATGGAACCTTCAGAACAGATTGAAGGAGGCAGAAGCACGATCCATGAGGACAATGTATGCATTATTGGGCTCCCAGAAGGAGATGAAGGAGCGGACCCATCGGACTTCATTGAGACTATGCTACTGCAGGAAATAGGGCCGGGAGCCCTCACTTAAGGCTTCACAGTGGAGCGGCCACACAGAGTTCTGACAAGAAGGACGCCACCCGGAGCTCAGCATCGACCGATAATAGACTGTACACTCAACTATAAAGACAAGAGAGAAAGTGCTTGAACATTTCCCGGAAAGGTGGCATGATCAAAAGATTTAACATCATGGCATACCTATATTATGCATTCTTGGTGCAAAAACAGAGGATGAACTATACGGCGGTCAAAATAAGGTTGCGTGAAGCGAACGTCAAATACATGCTGCTGTACCTGGCCAAATTGAAGGTACTATATAAAAGTCGAGCTATCTTTTTCGAGACTCCAGAAGAGGCGAATAAATGGATGGACAAAGCGAACCTGATGGACGAGACGGACGACCAGACAAAAGGTGAGAAGGACAAACATGAATGGAATGCTTAGCTAATGTACAATTATAAGGAAACACAGTCATCAGACATTATTAAGCATGTTTGAATAAAGAAAGCATAAATGCTGATACAGGAATCTTTACCATGCAGGGACCATTTGTGTTGGGCCCCACGACGACCGCACGAGGAGGAATTAACCCCATACTAGATTAGATCTGTTAGGATACCAGCAGTTACATATCTTCCCGCTGCACTCAGAATACTGGTACTTGTGCCAGGATAGTGGTGAGACGTGGGGATGCCTGTGGAGCTAATGAATAGTTGGGAAGGAGGGTGGGGGTTATTAGGATATTTAGCAGGGAGTTGACCTACAGATACACACAAAGGTGGGATAGTGAACACAACATGTGGAGGATGGCAGTGAGTGCCACTGGGTTGGGTGGGGGGAAATTAAAGTAGCAACCTGGAACATCAGGGGCCTGAACAGCTACATTAAGAGGAACCGGATAATGGCATACTTGAGACGCCAGAAAATAGATATTGCTCTCCTACAAGAAATTCAACTTACTAAAGAAAAGCAAGACATCTTAGCATGAAAGTGGGGAGGCATGACTTTGGGCTTGACATATTCAACATATGCCAGAGGGGTCTTAATATGGGTGGCTCCAACAGTCCCATTCCGGGTCCTCCAGAACTTTGTTGATACAGATGGTAGGATGATTGTCCTACAAGGACTGGTAGAAAACCGGGAAATCTGTACAAGTCACAGCAGCCTATTTTATATCCCTATACCCCATGATCGGCTTATAGAGGGATAGTGCATGATATGGGGGGTGATTTTAACTGTATGCTGAACCCGGAAATGGATAGATCAGATGGTAAATTCACTCATCCGTCCCCTGCGGCCAAGGCCTTAACCACACTGTTATATGTATTTAAGTTGGCTAATGTGCCGGCATGACAGAGTATACTCCTATTATACGACTCCCAAGAACCTTTACATGAGGTTAGATTATGTGTTTGCAGGAGAAGAGGCTCTAGGAGAGTTTATAAGGGTTGAATATAAAAGCAAGAGTCCTTTCCGATCACGCTCCTCTGTTGGTTATGTGGCAGTTCCTTTCCCCCCGAGCTAGGATCCTGACATGGAGACTCAGGGTCGAAGCTCTTAAGGATGCAGGGTTTCAGGAACACCAAAGAGAAAAGGAAAGAGATTAAGGAATATTTTACGCATAATACAGACAGTGTGGAATCTGTAGGTACACTGTGGGAGGCCTTTAAAAGTAGTAATGAGAGAGCGGCTATAGCAAAGTCGAAAGGGATGCAATACTTCATCATACGGGATCTGCAAAAAGTGGAAGCCAGACTAGAGTCTATAGAGTAAGCTGGAGATAGGGCCCTAGGGGAGGCTAAGGAAGTGTCCCGCCTACAGAAGGAAGGCCAAACACTGGAACAGGTTAAATAAACTAAGTTACAGGAAATATGTGGAGAGGCAGCATGCAGAGGGGGACAAGACCAGGCGCCTGCTGGCCTAGCTTTATAGAAATGAGTGTAAACAAGAGACGATTAGAGTGATTGTGGGTAAGGATGGAGAATTATGTGAGACACAGGAGGGAGTAAACAAATGTTTTCCTGATTATTATAAGCAGCTATAGCAAGAAACCTCAGAGTGCCACACGTCAGAGAGAGAGGAAGCATTGTCAGAGATAAGTCTCCCTAAGCTAAATGCAGATGAGGTAGAAAGGCTGGCAGTCCCCATCACCATGGAAGAAATAGAGTATGTAATCAAAGAACTACCAACGGGCAAAGTCCCAAGAGCGGATGGGCTGCCTAGTGAATTCTATAAATATAGGGTGGAAGTCCTAGCTCCACTGTGAGCAATGCTGAACGAGGGGCTGAACACGGGAAAGCTGCCTGGGTCCTTGTGAGAGTCTATAATCATTCACCTTCTTAAACCGAATAAGCCAGTTACGGAATGTGGCTTATTCAGGCCCCTTTCATTATTGAACCAAGATGGGAACATTATTCCAGCTTTAATGGAAAATAGGATTAAACCGGCCATTGCCAAGCTCATACATTCTGACCAAATGGGATCTCCCACACAGAAATATTACAAGTAACCTAAAAAGACTACACCACATAGTGGATTGTACCCAATGAGAAATGCAACAACTGGCAGTAGCGTCACTCGATGCAGTCAAGGCATTTGACTCATTCAGATGATCTTGGTTAATAACAGTATTGGAGAGGTTTGGTATTGAACCCATGTACATCGAATGGGTGTGGTTGCTGTATAATGAACAAAACAGGCAAAATCATTTCAGAACAATGGCAGTTAAGCAAAAGGCATGAGAAAGGGATGTCAATGGTCCCCGATGCTTTTCATTTTAGCGTTGGATCCACTGGCAGCCTATTTACGTGAAGAATATTTGGGGGTGGGTATAATCACACCGACAGGCTGTTATTTGATTTCTTTGTACGCAGATGACATCCTTCTGTATTTGCAGCATCCCAAGACAAATTAAGAATACATCCTGGATGTGATGGAGCGCTATGCGGCCCTATCGGGCATAACAATTAACCCACAGAAGTCGAGCCTGTTCCCTCTAGAGAGATATGTTGGGAAAACTGAATGTGTATTTCCAGTGCTACCAATAACATGGGAGGTGGGCACATTTAGGTACCTGGGGGTGGATATTTATCATGACCCCAAGCTGGAACATACACAGAACACAAAACACAATGAGGGCAGTAGATAAACCTGAGAAATCCATGTCTTTCTGGGCCAAGTTACCGTTATCAATGGGGAGGCGAGCAGCATTGCTAAAGATGGTGAAGATGGTGGTGCTACCGAGACTCCTTCATTATTTTGCGAATGTCCCGTATGCTATACCGAAAACATTTTATAAGAGACTGGACAGTAAATGCAGGAGCTTCCTATGGCATAATTTGCGGTGCAGTGTGGAAGCTTCAGAACTTGTATGAGCAGGGATTTATAAAGGTGCCCAATTTTGAGGTATATTTTGGTGCTAGCCAGTTACAATTTGTGGCCAAATGGCTGTCAGATGTGCAAACACCAGAATCACGGTTACTGCAGACAGTGGGCGCCCGTTCTTTCACAGAGAAGTGATATGGATAGCTGAACCTCGTGCAACCCGTCTGCCCTTGCTGTTGAAACTGGGGTGTGCAATGTGGTGCAGGGCCTGTCAATTGCTGGGAGACACTGCACTGTATTCCCCACAGATCCTGCTTGTTGTGTTGTAAGGGGAGGGTAGGTAATTGAGTCTGAATGTGCAAAGTACTGGGAAGCTAAAGTAGTAACAACTGTGGGATATGTGCTAAAGGAAGGGTTAAGCAGGAAGTTTGCAGAGCTGGCAGAAGACACTGGGGTACATCTAGGGCAACACCTCACGTACTCCTGCCTGCTAAGGAATCTTGGGCGCAGGTGGACTGAAAACTGATGTACACTTACAAGTGGATGAGACGATAGAGACATTTTATGACATATCGGAAGGGGGACACAAAGTATTGAGGATATATGAGGTTCTGATGTCCAAGATGGGGGATGAGTTGGTGCAGACGAGGCAAAGTTGGGAGGCAGATTTGCAGGAACCAGAGGCAGTGTGGATCAGAGCAATGGCGTACCACAAAAATGTGTCTACAAATGCACAATTACAATTCGTTCAATTATATGTGGCCCATAGGGCATATCTGACCCCGAATAGAATAGCTAAGTTTAACCATGCAGTAAGACAATTTTGCCCGAAGTGCAGATTGATTAAAGCAGATCTGGTCCATATGTTGTGGGCCTGTACAGAGATTAGACGATTTTTGGAGGAGGTAGCCCAAGCACTGGCACGAGCGGATATAACCCTGGATATTGTATCCCCCCAAGCTTGTCTGCTAGGGGGCATCACGGGGCCCAAGAGAGCAAGGCATGAGAATAAGCTTTAAGATTTGGCATTTATACTGGAAAAGCGCAGAATAGCGATGGGATGGAAACCACATAAGAGGCCACAAGTGCGGGTATGGTCAGAGGACCTGCTAAAATGGGCAAACACAGAGACTGTGGTGTGGCAAGAAGTAGTTGGTCGAGGCATGCAACAGGGTGATGGGAGGGTGGATGCTTGGAGGCAGTCAGTATTGGACCTGGCCACTTCTGAGCACAGCACTATTGAATTGAGGGAGGAAGCTGGTATGTGAGAAGACTAACGCAAGAGGGGGCACTGTCGAATAGAGTTGTGAGAGGATGGAGATATTAGGTGTGATGTAGGCTGGGGAAGGGTTGGGGGGAGTTGGGTGGGTAAGGGGAGCAGACTGTTATGCCCTGATGTGAAATAAGACATAAATCTTTGTTTATGCAAGTCTGTAAATTACTATGTTTACATAAAACAATAAAAACTGTTTACAAAATAAACTAACAGGGGAGAAGTGTAGTAATGTACTGGTGTCTGTGGAATCTTGAGAATGTGGAATGCTGGAGTGTGTGGGATGTATTGACCCACTCCACTATGCTATGCAGCATCACCCTGATATTATGGTGCAAGGAACTGCAACAATTGGAGCAAAAATCTTGTACGTGCCAAAAACCTACAAAAAACCTACAAAAACCACGTCCTTCAGCACACAAAAAGGTGGATGCACAACCTGCCCCCCATGGTGCATGTGTGGTGGAATAGAGCACACACTGCAGTAAATGGGCCAGTGGGCTCCTTGAGCAGCAAACAGAGTGCAGAGAGAGAAGCAGCGCTTTGCAAATAAAACGTCAAAAGGTACCTATAATGACATTGACTTTGTGCTAAAAACTCAAAAATTCCTATAGCGCAACACTTCTTAACATCCAAAATCTTGCTTGGTGCTAGAGTTCATGTAATCCAATGAAGCATTGCAAACATACAAAGTCCTAATGTGAAGAGCAAAACATTCTCCAGAAAAACTGGATTGTATGTAAACTGACAGCCCCTGTCAGAATCTGGGTGCCGTACCCTGGTCTACCTGAATGACAGCTGTCAGATGAGTTACTGATGAAACTTTAAAGTGATCTAAACTAAAAAGTCTGCCGGATCTGCAAACATAAAAAGGATTGTGGCTAAAAAGAATACAGATCTCAGTTGTTTTTTATCCCACAGAGTTAAATCTGAGAAAGTAATGTATTTAGGTTTGATGCAACAAGTTTGGTTTTTCCTGGATTTTTAATTAAGAATAAATTAGCTTGGCTGAGCTGCAACCCTTTGGAAGGGAGCAAACAGGTTTCTCCCAGGGGGAGGGATATCCTCTCAGCTGAAACTCACAGGGAGATGATAATTGTGGGGTAACCCAGACTCTTGTCTACAGAAAGAGAATGACCAATAGCAGGCCCTTCAGCCCTAGGAAACGGAGGTGTATGAGGGTCGTAGATGGCTCCTGGAAGGAACAAACAGGGAAGGGGATGCTCCTGGATGCAAGGGGGAGAAAAAGGGGCATACCATTTGCTGTTAAGCATGAACAAAGAACAATTTTTAAAGACTCATAACTTGTGATTCAAAATGGTGAAAAATATACCAAGGACATATCTGTTAGTCTAATTGTTGGCTGCACGTTTTAAGAGGTGGCAGAACCATGTAACATGTTCTGGACAGGAATGGCAATATATGTGGGTTTATGTGAAATGTATTAATCGTAGAATTGTGAAAATGTACACACACTTTCCTAAGTTAAAAACACACATTTGTGGAAATTTGCAGAACATTTGGAAATTGTGTTCAGAGCAAAAAGGACAAAATTGCATAGAAAGTTGAGACAATACCCCACAGCTGCGGGATTTTGAGGAACAGATGCTACATAAAATGTGGCATCTTTGTGTGGTATTTGTGTAAAAGTGACCAATGTAGAAAGTGTATTTAGTATAAAATCCATTTTTGAGACCAGTAGCTAAAGGGAGTTTTCTAAGAACTGTAAAGCAAACCATAAAATGTGACATCATCTGGCCGTGATCCAATCACTCAAATGCAAGGCAGAGATTAATTTTTGACCCAATCCCAGCTCACTGGGGCAAGCTCAGCTAAGCCAGCCCACACACCCTTTTTGTGATGTCATTTGAAAGGATAAATAGACAGCTGACAACACATAGGGACTGACCGATTCACTCACTTTCCTGATTCCAGCAAAGCACTTTGATCCAGCATTCTACATCCAGCTTTCCAGATCCAGATGCCAAGACTCTTGCAAGCAGTAGAGAACTATTGACTTTATGCAAGGCCTAATCCTCGGAATTATTCTTGCAACCCAGTGAAGCGCTGTGGTGTGAGAAGGCCTTTTGAAATGGTATCCTGAAATTCCCTTGCGTGCTACCACTAGGCTGGCCTGAGGAACTCGCTATCCAGCTGATTCAAATATCCACAGACTAGGAGGGCTGATCCTGTGCAAATCTGGTGACCGGCCTAGCTGACCCAATCCCGTGCCTGATATGCTGTTCTTCCTAGACCAGATCCAATCCATGACCAGAACTGACGTTCCAATTTAATAACCTATCCTGTGAGTATTAATAGAAAGAACTGTGACCCCAAGTATATTTGCACTGTCTAATCCCAATCTCAAACCCATCCTATCTTTAATTCAGAACCATAGTGTTGCTAGAACTATCTTTGCGTTGACTCTTTTCTCATCTGAACAAGGAGAGTATCAACAACAGGCGGGTTACGCTGATCACATGACTGTAAGATCCATCTGTGGCATTCGATTTTTCATAGTCATAATCTAGTGTAATCAACCCATCTGTCGTTTTCAAAGTGCATTTCTGTTTTCCATTCCCGCGCCTATTTTATAAAAACGATCTTTACTAAAATCTCTATAACTCCCTCAGTTTTTAATGATAGAAACGAAATTTCAACTCCTACTTCTACCTAACACCCTTAGCTATCCACAGAACCCAATACCGCAAAAACACTGTGATTCTTCCGTTATAGCGAATGTTGCATAAGCAAAAGTTTGCTGTGATTTTACATTCTGAGAAATTGTACACGTGTGAAATAGCTTTAAATTGTTTCCAACTTGGACTTTGAAATTTTCATTGTTTTCTTTTGACTAAACCATTGCTTGTGATTGTGTGCAACTGTTCAAAGTGGCTCCCATAGGAATTTATAACAATTTTATGTATTTTTTACCACATTTGTGCCCTGATTCATGGATTCTTTGCGCCAAAAAAAAACGGGATTTGTGCGCCATTCTGCCTGCAAATCCCTGTTTAACAAATGGGGATTTGTGGGCAGAATTGCGCACAAATCCCATTTTTTTCAGCACAAATAATCCATGAATTACCCCCTTGGTGTTTTTGCTCAGTCAATTCCAATTTCGAAGCCATTCCGACAGCTGCAAAGTCAATTCCATTTTTCTCTTGTGTTTGAAGGGGGAAGGTGGAACTGATATTCTGTTTGATTTGTGCTATTCCTGAATAGCTGCTCTCTCCTCACATCTATTTAATTGCCTATAGGGGGGTTGAGGGGTGTTACAGGGGCAACTCCTAAACATAGGTCCATCTGTTCTACACCAATTCAAAGGTACCATTTTCTGTGCTGCATTTGTTTTGTGTTCATTACTTGATTCATAGTGTATTAAAGACATCATTCAGTGTTCTGTCACCCCATTGGTGATTGTTGTTTACCGATTTAAATATATTGTGATTACATTTTAAAAATATAAGTAAATATTTTCCTTTGCAAACTAGCCTGATTCCTGGTTCAATGTGACCGTGGGGTTCCATGAGAAAGGTGTGATACGAGTGGTATATCGTTCAGAATATTGAACTCATAGATAAAAATTAATAAGGATTTCAATTGTGCATACATGCTGGGCTTGACTCGGGGGTGTGCCGGATTGAAATCACTTACAAGTGCAATGTTGTGCTGTGGGTGTTTGGATTCTAAGAGGACAGTTCGAGAGAGAGAGTGCGCTGAGCTGTGTGGATGAGTCAGTGTTTCTTCCTGCAGTACACTTGGGCTAAGTGTAAAACTGGACAATAAATATTACCTATGAACTTCCCTGCTGTCCTGAGCTGTACTTGAGAGAGAGAAGCCCACTGTGGTTACTTCATCTTGCTTGGTTCAAAAGCATTTGAATACTGTCAATACTGGCTAAAGGATGATATGAGATGGTGGAACACAGGAATCCAGGTGATGTGGCTTTTCTGGTGCTCTGCGTCCCAATCCAGGTGCTCAGGGACAAGATAGGTTTTCCTCTTCACTTACAGTCCAGGAGGCTAGATGGTACCTGCAGGAGTTCTTCACCTCAAATAATGAGCCTGGGTATTGGTGCAGCAGTCACACTAGGGATGAATAGGGGACAGAACCTGTCTCTGACTTGAGCTGTTCAGGTGACTCACTCTGTTGGTGCGATGTGACTGGGTACTGTTTTGATGCAGCAACACAAGGGTTAGAGGTTCGAAGTGAGTGCCAAAGAAATAATTACAGGTTCTGAATGTTTTGGAAGCATTTTAATGCAGTCAACAATAGCTAAAGGATGATTTGAGGCAGTGGAATGCAAGGATCCAGCTGCTGTGGCTCCTCTGGTGCTGGGCATCCCAATCCAGGGGCTAAGGGACAGGATGGGTCCTTTGCCACTTCATTCCCACTCTGGGTAGGTTAGATAGCACCTGCAGGAGTTCTTCACACCCAGTGAGAAGCCTAGGTACAATTCAGCAGTCACTCTCCCAGAATGTTCCTTGGGAATGGTTAGGGAACAGAACTTGGCTCAGACTTGAAACACCAGCCTCCACCTCAAAACTGGAGAACTTTGGAAAGGACTACTCTGCCAATCGGGTCCAAATTGATTCTAATTGCCTTGTATGTCCAAATGTAATGAAAGGATGAGTGAGAGAACCTTTCTGTTTTAATGTTAATGGTCACAGGGAATTAGATACGAATGTGCCTGCTTTCATGTCAAAGTGACAAGTGACATTGGCCTTCTTCCATCATATTACATGATATGATATGATATGGCATTTATAACGTGCCTATACACAAGTGTTTCAAGGCGTGATGAGGCAAGGGAGGGGCAACAGAGGGAAGACAGAGACAACAATTTTTCTAGGCCAGGTGAAATTGAGATCGCGCAAGTGCAGGGGAGAGGGAGGAGGAGAAGTGCAAGGGGAGGGGGCAGTGCAATGCATAAGATAACAGAAAAAATAAAAGACAATCAATAATAAAGAAATAAAAAGTGCAGCCAGTTGGTGGCAGGTGCAAGGGTACGTGCAGACATCAGGTGTCAAGTGCTTGTAGGGGGCTGTAGGGATACTGAAACAGCCCCCGAGTGCAAGGATTGCCAGGGGGGGAATGCAGGTGTGCAACTGGTGGGGAGGGGACATGGGCCTGAGATCAGAGGGTAGCCAGGTAACCAGTGCAGTTTCAGTGTCAGCCAGGTGATCAGCAGGGGAGAGGAGGAGAGAAAGCAGAAGCAAAGAGGAAGGTCTTGAGGTGCTTTCAGAACCATAGGTGGTTCTCCTCAAGTTTCAGAGAGGCAGGGACGTTGTTCCAGAGGGAGGTCCCAGCCGGTGAAAGAGATTTACCACCAACTTGTTGCTTGGAGAAGCGACTGACCCTGAGGGAGTTGGAGGCAGATTAGCGAAGAGCTTGAGGAGGAACATATTTAGGATGGAGGAGTTGAATGTATTGAAGGCCCATGCAAGGTGAAATTGAGATCGCGCAAGTGCAGGGGAGAGGGAGGAGGAGAAGTGCAAGGGGAAAGGGGAGGGGGCAGTGCAATGCATAAGATAACAGAAAAAATAAAAGACAATTAATAATAAAGAAATGAAAAGTGCAGCCAGTTGGTGGCAGGTGCAAGGGTACGTGCAGACATCAGGTGTCAAGTGCTTGTAGGGGGCTGTAGGGATACTGAAACAGCCCCCGAGTGCAAGGGCTGCCAGGGGGGGAATGCAGGTGTGCAACTGGTGGGGAGGGGACATGGGCCTGAGATCAGAGGGTAGCCAGGTAACCAGTGCAGTTTCAGTGTCAGCCAGGTGATCAGCAGGGGAGAGAAGGAGAGAAAGCAGAAGCAAAGAGGAAGGTCTTGAGGTGCTTTCAGAACCATAGGTGGTTCTCCTCAAGTTTCAGAGAGGCAGGGACGTTGTTCCAGAGGGAGGTCCCAGCCGGGGAAAGAGATTTACCACCAACTTGTTGCTTGGAGAAGCGACTGACCCTGAGGGAGTTGGAGGCAGATTAGCAAAGAGCTTGAGGAGGAACATATTTAGGATGGAGGAGTTGAATGTAGTGAAGGCCCAGGCCCCAGAAGGCCTTATGGACAATACAGAGGGTTTTGAACTTAATCCTCGCTGCAACTGGGAGCCAGTGCCGAGATTTCAGTCCTGGAGAGATACGATCCCTGAACTTGAGGCCAAGGACAAGTCTTGCTGTACTGTTTTGGATGAGTTGCAGAGGGTGGAGAGTAGAGGCAGGCATATGTAGAAAGAAGCTGTTGCAGTAGTCCAGCCTAGAGAGAACCAGAGCTCTGGAGACAGTGAGCTTCTGCGGGAAGGAGAGGAAAGGAAGAATACCTCCGAGGAGGTGCAGCTGGTAGTGTGACTTCTTAGAGACATCAGAGATGTGAGTAGGGAAAGAAAGTGTGGAGTCGAAGACGACCCCAAGGTTTTTAGCCTCACAGATGGGAGCAGAAAGAGGTCCGAGAGAGGCCGGCCAGAAAGTGACAGGGTAGGAGGGAGCAGGTATGCCAATGTGAGAATCTCAGTCTTACTGGCATTAAGGCAGAGATCCTTGGCAGCACACCACTATTGGATAGCAGACAGACAGTCACAGATGAGAGAAGGAGAAGAGATGGCAGAAGGGAGCCTGATAATGATTTGAGTGTCATCTGCATAGCACTGAAAGTTGGGGCAGAGAGTGGCAATGCGGTGGGCAAGAAGTACCAGGTATTGGTTGAACAGCCAGGGAGAGAGGTTAGGCCCCTGGGGAACATCACAGATAGAGATAGAGATAGAGGAGAGGAAGGACCCAAGCTGTACCTGAGAGGGTTGATTGGAGAGGAAAGAAGTCAGCCAAGCCAGGGACTGATTGGTGATACCCAGGTTATCACGGAGACGGTTGAGCAGGATGGCATGGTTGACCGTGTCAGTTATTGTTTGAACAGCCAGGGAAAGGACAAAATGCTCTGCAGGAAGTGGAGGAGACAGAAAGGAACGAGAAGTCCACTGAAAACCAATATATAGGAACCCTTCCTCCTGTCTATCCTGCACTGTCTGTCTATTCTAACTCCATCCCCTTCCCAAGCCTGCTACTTCAAAGGCCCTTTGGTATGCAACAACCTGTTGTGAGGCTAGTCATTTTGTTAGGGCTGCATCTCTTTGAAGGATGGTTCCCAGGGTCTCTCCTACTGGGTGTAATTCCAACTGGAGAGAGGTATAAACCAACCTCCCACAGGATTAAAGATAGCAAATGTCCTGCTTTGCTGCAGAAGAGACCGGCAGTCTGGTTACAAAACGACATAGTCTTTACATGGATGGTCTGAGCTTACCGAATTGACATGTTTATGATACAAATCTGATCTGGCTTTAACAATTGTGTGATCTATCAGTCACCAAACTAACACGCATAAATTGCAATTCTTACAGATTGCCATGCTGTCAGATGGATAATATGCACAATCAGTATGATTTTGGATCAAGGGCACAGATTTAAATGCACCCTCTATCTGCAAGACTTGGGTATGACATCTTTTTAAAAACATTTTTTATTTAAAATGCATATCGTTTATATCTTTAAACCTTACATTTATCTAATTCTCATTACATAAATTCATACAATAACATTTATTCATTCATTGTCCGAAGAAAAGATGATTAACCATGTCCAGATGTTGATTGTATCGGGATTGCTTTCCAAAAGCGTATGACCGCAATCGTCATTAAATTATTATTCCCAGATAGTATAAGTGCCCAGCGTTCCTCAGGATCTAGTATTTTGTTGATTTTCATATAGAGCTTGCCAAATGCAATATGTTTTTCTGCAAGGGCCGAACATATACTTTGATATGGAAGATTGTTTTATTAGTTTTATTAGTTGTTTGATCTGGGTTCTTAAGGCTTTCTTCCCTAGGACTATCATACAACTGTAAGCGTGTTGATATTCACTTCTCTGTGTTTTTGTGTTTTTGTGTTTTTGTGGGTGCTGGGCCTTGATGGAAATGATGTAAAATCCATTTGGTTATTTAGTTTGTGTTCATCTATCATCACTATGTTCTTAAATACATCCGGAAGAACTTTTGTTTCAGTTGTGTCAGTTTCAATCTCGTTGCAGTAGAATTAACTTCTACGTCTGGAAATTGTAGTCGCAGTGGTGGTTCTCTGCTGGTAGACCAAGATCTGAGCAAGATGTAATGATCACTTTCCTTTGTGACAATATTATCTGTCTGGAGTATAGGATCTTTAATATTCTCCGAGCAATGTATGTAGTTGTTGATCCCAGTACTATTTCCACGGGACCATGTTGGAATCGGAGACTTGGAGATTTACTCAAGGGCATTGAGGCGCTTCATGTTTCTATGTGTCATTTCTTTAGACCATTGCTGGGCACGGGATTCGAGCAGATGTTCTTCAAACTCCTCACCTTTGGTAGAAAAAAGATGAATGTTCAGGTCACCGCATATAATGAATGTGATGCCAGGATATTGCAGAATGGCCTCGTCCATTGCTGTCAAGAATGAGTCTAAAAAAAGTTTGTCTGTTATTTTATTGGGATTCCAGTATGTATTGAGGATACCCAAGAATTGCGTGTGGCAGCTTTTGGGAGGACCCTGAATAGAACTCTTCTCAGGAATCAGATCTTGTCGCAGAATTAATCTTTGGATCAATGGATTAATGTTTTGGGCTTCTAATACATTTAGTTGGACGCCCATCTTAATAAATGTCAGGAGGCCTGTGGAAGGGCACCCTTTTATATACGCGGTGTACCCATCACACACCAGTTTTTGATGTAACCATGTCTCTTGGAGGACTATAATCCAGGAATTTGTTAGTTTCTGTCTTGTCAATTGGTAAAGATGGAGGTGTCCACGAGTATTCCATGAGGAAATGGTTAAGGATTGGAGGTGTTGAAACAGTCGCTGCTAAGTAGCTTCTTGGACACTCGAGTTGGTAGTTGTGGTTGTATAACTCATATCTCTCCATATTGGTTGTCTGTCATTCTCCGACTGCTATCTATCCTGCTGGAGAAACTGTGTTGAAGATCTTGTCAATTGCCTTTTGGAGTCAAACTTTCAGTTTTTGGAGTATTGGCTTTCACTTGAACTTAGAAATGAGTATATTGTTATATCACTCATATCATCTTTATCTTCTTCAGTCTCCGAGTCAAATTTCGTATCTATGATGTTGAGATTAAAGCCCACCTTTCGCAGGTATTCAGTGTGAGCTTCAATCAAGCGTAAAGTCTTTGTATTGGCACATTAAATCAAAATGTTGTTGAGTTTATTGTGATCTATAAACTCGATGAGATATATGTCTTTGGCAGTGGTCGAAGTGGGCGGGAGCAGTCGGGAGCGGTGCTCCTCTACTTCTTTTAATGAAGTTTTACCGTTTCTATACTTTTATTTTAAAAAGAAACCGTTCCGGAGCGGTTTCGTTTTAAAATAAAAGTGTAGGAAGCAGTTGAAACTTGCACTGTCAATGCAGTGCACTGAACATTCCCTTAAACTGCAGGCGCATGCATTTGGGGGTTTATATTGTGCATGGGAGAGGGTCCAGCAATGGGGTTTGCAGGGAGCTGTGCAGACCAGTAGGGAACATAGCTCCGCTACTTCTTTTCGTACACTTCGACCACTGGTCTTTGGTTGTCACTGTTCTCAGCGCTGGCATGACATGAAGAGACGTAGAGTATTTGTCCTATTAAGGATTAATTTATCATGTTGTGTGTCGGTTCTTTTAAGTTCAAGTCTATTCCTAGAGGATTTCTCCCTAGGGTCAATAAAATGTGGTAGTTTCAATGCTGTGGCGGCAGGTTCATTGATAATTGAGTTACCTAACAGAGTTTGTGAAATGGCAGAACCGTCTAGGTCAATTGGAGGGATTTGATGGGAGATGTAATTTCCTGAATTGTCCTCGTCCTCCTGGTCCATAATGGATTACTGGTTTTCTGAGTGGGTCCGCTCGTAGAGGTCAATGGTTATTTGAGAAGACGCATTTATCTCCTCTTGTTCGAAGGGTCCATCATGATTACTTGAATATGTAGATAGATTTAGTAAATGTTCTGTTGTGGCCGCCTCTATTTCAGCTGGTTGTACTTCTGGGATATTGCTTGTTGATTGAGATGGGATTGGCACGTTCTGTTGCTGCGGGTATCTTTCTACAAGGTTAGTTTCTCGATTTCCTTGATTTGTGAACTGTTGTGGCATCATTTCCCGATGACTTAACAGAGTGATTCACTTGTAAGTTAAGATTAGGTAGAAATGCCCTCGAACCTTTTTGCTGTTGTTTGAATTGTCTCTTTGATTACTGGCGCACAGGATTTCAGCTGGCATGTGAACAAGTTTGATCAAATATACTATATGAATTCTTCATTTTTGACAGACACCCAAAGGTTGATTGAGGTTGATTATCTATCTGCGCTCTTGTTGCAACTGGAGGATCGGTGGTTAAGTCAATTAGACGATCTCAGTTCCTCCTGTAGTGATCGTATCCGGGAGAGATCCGATCGTTTCCTTATTCAAGTCGGGATCCAAAGAATCTGTCTGTGTTGTCATATTTTTTGGAAGGTGTAGGGTGTCTTGCTGATTCTCTTGGTTCTGTGTGGGATTGGCTATATTAGTGTGCATCAAGTGAATTATGGCATCAGTGATGTGTGCTTTTTCTATCCACTCACTTTGTGCTATATCAGCTAGTCTTTATTGCCAAGAGGTGCTAATTTCAGCCTCTGCTTGAATCCGACCCTCTATTTTAATCATTAGGACTTCTTGGATTTTTTGCTTCGAATAAATTGAAGCTAATATTTAGGCTTGGTCCCGTGCAGCATCAGCCTGTGCTTCTTGCAATTTCATGTACGGGATCAGTGCCTGCGTGCATACCGTTACTAACATGTTCTGTAAATCAACCATTGTTGTAGGAATAGATTCCTGCTGCAATGGTGCAGGGAGCGTAGAGGGATCATATAGATGAGATTCTTTCATGGGGTCGGTCAGCAGGGATTGCCGTGGACTTAGATTGGGATCCAGCAACGGTGTGCTTGTTGATTGATGTGGTTTAGCACTTGTAAACAGGCCGCAAGTTTCGTTTTGTGAAATTTGAAGTTGATCGAAAGTATTTTTTGATGCCTTCCTTTTATTTTCTTGTAGCTCCATTAGGGGTTCAATCTCGGTTTAGTCCAACGAGAGTCACTTTAATCGTTGCTTTGTAACTGGCTGTGGCAGCAAATCATGCAATTCCGATTTAGTTCTGCGTTCATATAGGGATTTCCATCTTGCTTTGGCAAGCTTTGCTCTATGTTGTTGGTATTCTCGAGTTTGTGATGGAGTTGTGCCAAGCTGTGGGTCAATTGGATGGCTGGAGGCTCGGGCCATTTTTGACTGGTGATAGGAAGCATTTTGGGATTTAAAGGAGGTGGAGTTTTGGAATGCCACAAGAACAATTCAGGAATTCATATATTTGAATATTTATTTATTTATTAACATTTATAAAGCACCCAACAGCCCTGAGGCATCGTGGCATTACATGAACAGCTCTGGTTACAGTGGAGCAAACACTGTTACAGGCAAAAACAAGCATAGAAAACCGATTCAGTTACAGTCTGTTAAATTATGCATAATTAGTTACAATCAATATCAGGGGAGTTCAGTTGGTAGAAGCGTTGGAGTTACTTGAATAGTGTAGTTCTGAGGCCTTTGTGAAAAGTAGTGAGGGAGGTTTTACCTCAAAGGGCATTGGACAGGGCATTCCAAAGGTTAGGAGCTAGGTAAGGGAAACCTATCCCTCCTGCATTGGCCCTTTTGATCGGCGGTATGCATAGTTGGTTAGTGTGCTGTGACCTTCTGGGGCGTGCAGAGATGCCTCTGTTGATGGATTCGGAAAGGTAGGAAGGGGCGGAAAGGCTGAGGCATTTGTGGGCTAAGGTGAGAGTCTTGAAAGTAATTCTTTCCTAAACAGGTAGCCAATGGGCATCTCTTCTCGCTTGAGTGATGTGTTCTCTTTTGGGGATGTTGAGGGGCGCTCTGAGTGCATTGTTTTGTACAGTCTGGAGCCGGTTAAGGTTTTTTTGCTGAGGTGCCTGCTAGGAGAACGTTATAATAATTTAACTTGCCACCGATTGTGGCTCTGGCGATGGAGAGACCGTTATGGATGTTAAGGAATGGTTTGACGGCATTTATTATTCGGTGGTGTGAGAAGAGATGGAGGCAATGGCACTGACCTGTCTGTTCATGGACAAAGTAGAGTCTAGATATACGTTTAAGGTCTTTACTGATGAGGAGATGGGGATGGTGGTGTTTTCAATGATGAAGTTGTCGTATTTTGGGATAGGTTTGTTCAGTATTTCTTTGGGGCCTATGAGAATGATCTCAGTTTTGTGTCCGTTGAGGCATAATCCATTGGCTGCCATCCAGGTTTGGATGGTGGAGTACATTTGGAGAAGGGCCGCCGAGTCGATGTCGTAAGAACTTTTGAGGGGGAGGAGGACTTGAGTGTCGTAGGCATAGTTGGTGTAGGATATGCCGAAGGAGTCCAATTTGTCAAAAAGGGGCTTGGTAGATAGGTTGTAGAGGGTGGGGGTGGTGCACGAGCCTTGTGGAACACCGCAGTGGATGGTGGTGCGAACAGCATTGGCTAAGTCTGAGATGACTTTCATTGCTCTACCTTCTAGGGAGGATGTAATCCAGAAGGAGGCATGATCAGAAAAGTGGGCTGCACGGCAGGTGGGAAGGTGAGATCTTTGAAGATGGAAAACAGTTCCTTAGACTTGGAGTTGACTTTGGAAATACAGGAATTGATGTCATTGGATTTAGCAAGGAATATGGCCTTTTAGTATACTGTTGATGTTCTTTTAAATTCATGGCCGGTGGAGTCACAGGGGTTGGACTGCCATTTGGTATGGGCAGTCCGTTTGTTAGATCGGAGAACTATTAAGTCGTTGGTGCACTTGGTCCCTTTTTGACCCCCCCTTCCACTTCCTACTCTGTTCACCTGCATAATCTGAATGTACCATGCCTAGTAAGATAGTCTGTCTTGTCTTCCTTATGTCATTCCCTCCCATGTATGGTTGCACTTTGAAACACTTCGGCATAAGCGCATAATAAATAAACAATCAAACAATCAATGAGTGTAGCTTAGATACACACATTCAGATGCCCTTTACCCCACCATTGCTCATTGCACACAGGCATTTTTGCACATTCAAAGGTGCATCCCAAATTCACAAACATTATATGCTTTTAAATGTACTGTTATGTGGGGCATACACCTGTGCCGCTCGAATCATGACAGTGTCAATTTTTACCCTGTCATGATATTTTGTTTAAGTGTGACTGTCGCAGTATAAGCAGCAGCTGTCACACTTGCATTTCCATCCCGCAAACAGGGATGGAAATGCTAATTTGTTTACAAGCACTTCACAGTGACTGGCCCTACATGGGCTCATCTCTGTGAAATGCACTGCCAGCCAGCATGTGGTTGCTGGAAGTCTTTCTGTGGCAAATTTAATTCCTCCTCGCAGAAGTTCAAGGATGAGTAGGGGTAAAATGGCCCACTCTGCTCTCACACTTCTACAAACCAAAACACAACGCAATCATAAAGGTAAAACAGGGACAATCAAGCGATATACATACTTCAGCTTTTGTGGTAACACAGGCCGAGGGAAGGCATACTCTTAAGAGGGGTGTGAAGTTGAACCAGTAGTGTCCCAAACAACACAGTATCACAGTCGAAAATAAAGGCAATATCCAATCAAGACTCTTTAAAAATATAAACATTTCAATAAAATACACCATCTGGGAGAGGAACGGAAAGAGATTACTGTACAACAAACCACCCCAAAGGAAAAAAACAGAGAAGATGTGACAAACTGGAGAAAGTAGCACTCTGAGTGTTGGTGCAGGTGTTGTAGGTAAGGTACTACTCTATAAAGTATATTAGGTTGAAAACAGGAGCAATCATGACCTAACCATTCTCTAGAACCCCCAGTGGACCATTGGGGCAGTTCATTGTAATGGTACCTGGTGGGCTGACGCATCAGACTGAGTGTCAAACAGTGATACAAGCTAATCAGGCTCAATTGGGCACGTAGGATTGTGGAGGCCCTGGCAGCAAGCATGTTTTGAGAAGGGTCGAATGCGGGTGCTCTGTGTGGTCGAACAGCAGCGGTTCAATGATGCTGGTTGGGGTGATGCAAAGAATGCCTCACATTTGGCCAGGTCGAGTCAAGCTTTGGTTGCTGGGAGACTTCGGCATGTGACGCTCCAGCAGTTTGATTCGTCAAGTGATGGTCGTCAAATTGTTTAGGAACTATTAATGAGATGGCAATTATAAGGCTAGCTCTCCTGAGCTGTGGTTGTAGACCACTGGACTAAAGTCAGCGAGTGATCCTACAGAGATATTGTTTGGGCTTCGAGTTCCGGCGTTGAGCAGTCGCATCAGGCTTAGCAGGTGACGTGCTTTGCTAGGACATTATGCAGTGTCGAGGTGGTTTAGATGCAGTGCAATAGTTCGGCTGGTTGGAGGAACACAGACATCAGTGCCTTCCCTATTGTTCAGCACGTCGGGACCACAGAGCAACCAGTTCAAAGTAGGAGAACTGGGAGCTTTGGCTGGTCTAGCCCTATGGTGGTTGTGAGGCCTTTGCAAAGGATTCAAGGGCAGGATACTTCAGTCAAAGGTCTGCTCTACTGGCACAGAAGCTCCATTGCAGAGTGATTGGTCCTAGTCCACAGCACTGGTCTTTCACAATGTTCCCTAGGAATGGTTGGGGGAAAGGTCTTTGTTCTGTCTTGGACACTTCCTTCTTCACCTCAGGCTGAGGGCTTTGAAGAGGGCAACTGTCTCAAAGGAAGTCTAGGTGAGCCGGTTCAGAAGATCTCTTTGGCCTTAAAGGATCCTTGAGGAACTGAGGGAATTCTGCTGAAGGTGTGTGAGACTCCTTCTTTTAAAGGCACAGGTCCTCAGGTGATTGGTCTAAAAATTGCATGCTTTAAGGGACCAATCCCTTCTCCTGGCTGGAGTGAACTTCGCCCTGTTATTCATGCACCCAAAGTGCTTTGCTCCAGAGGAAGTGGAGGAGACAGGAAAGGGAAAGAGGGACAATAAGAAACAAGATGGTGGAAGACTTCTTCCAGTGTCCAGAGCATTCCTGCCTATCCTACTCACTCCCCCTTTCCTCTACTGATAACAAAGACCATTGGATATGTAGCAACCTGGTGTGAGGCTACTCCTTCTGTGTGGGCATGCTTCTTTGTTCATGAAACAAACAAACATTTGGCCAGGACAGCTGCCTGCTGTGAGACTGTCTCAGGGGGATGGTGTTACCAGCCCTACCAAAGAGAATCAAAGAGAGGCTGGGTCCTCTGGGTTTCTGTCCCAAGATGTTTCAGTATTGGCTTGTCTGACCTGAATAAACATTCCCTTCCACAGCAGAGCTGGCTCACAGGAGCTGACACATGTGCAATATCGTGGCGGCCATGATCATAAGTATTGCCTTGCACCATGCCTAAACTCAGGCATAGCTTATTCTTAAAGATTACCCTGCCGCCAGCATGGAGTACTCATTATCATTGTAGTTTAAGTACAGGGGGCATATCTTAAATGTTGCCCGTGAGATGCAGTGACTTTACTGTCCCTAAGGTTGTTCAGAGAAAAAGGAGAAAAGCCTAAAATATCTGCAGACAGAAAGCAAAATACAATGTTCGGTTATGTATGTTTGTTTTAAAAATTATGCAATTGTATCACTAAGAACAAAGGGACCGTAAGGGTGTTCAGAAAAAAATTAAGTAAGAATGCACAAAATATCTGTAGACTGAAAGCAAAAGGCAATGTTTGGCTATGTATATTTGTTTCAAAATTATGCAAATGTATCACTATGAACAGCATAGTACATCAGGAAATGATCGCTTTAGTGCTTTGAATAATAATTGAACTAGATGCTGTTAGCCCGCTGCGTCTATGTTTATAAAATTGTTTGTTTTGTAGTACAACACATTGAGAAATAACCATTGTGATATTTCAACTTGGTATGAAGTTATAAAACAAGGCAAAGAGAAACACCTGATACAGAGAAAGAAAACATTGCTAGAAAGGTCTTTCTCAGTACGAAAACTGCCTAGAAAATTGGCTTTTGACGGTAAAGAGGTACTCAACACCTCAAATTAACTAATGCTATAACATGCAACATTGGTGCCTGTTTGAAATGTATGTGTTAGGGGTCCCCTTTTGTTACAACTTTACTCTCCCCATGGCAGTCATATTGGCATCTTATGATCTTTGAACCTGCTCTGAACCATGAGCAGAGCGGGTGTTTCGGATCAGTCTACTGATGCAGCAAGGCACAATTGAACTATGCTTTTGGCATGGAGTTGTGACAAAAAGGGGGATCTGGTTAGCACAATACCCGTATGGAGAAGGAATCAACCGCATCATTTTATGTGCTAATGAAAATCAAAAAAGCCAGATTGCAATTCCTCACATGCCCCCCTGTCAAAAGGTTTGAGACCCACCCATCTAGGGGTCGGGTTCATCCTCATGGCAAAAGTACCTCTTGTGGCCCCCTGCATTGGAGTGCTGCGCCCCCGGTTTGTGTTGGATATCCATGTCCAATCCCTGTCGGGATATGGTCCATTGCAATAACTAGCATTCCAAAAGCCACCTCCAAGGTCTGTGGTCAGTTTGGACAGTGAGGTGAGACCCACAAATATAGGGCTTCAGCATGCATACCACCCATATTACTGCAAATGCCGCCTATTCAATGGTTGCCCAGTTGCACTTTCGCTTGGTCAAGTGCATAGGTACGCACAAGGTTGTTCAACCCCTTCACAGTTCAGTTGTGCTAACACTGCACGGATGCCAAATTCACACATGTCTGTCTATATGATAAACTCTTTTCTGAAATCTGGAATCTTCAGAATGGTGGCCTGGCACAAGCAATCCTTCAAGCTCTGTAAGGATAACTGAAAGGCAAGGGCCCAAGTGATCTTTTTTGGCAGCTTATTTGAAGTTAAGTCATTCAGGGGAAAGGGCAAGAATCCCATACCCCTTACTGAAAGGCCGATAATAACCTGTGATGCCCCAGAAAGGTCCTCACTTGAGTCTGGGAGGTGGGGAAATCCCAGTCCATCACCTCCTGGACTTTGGCTTGCAGAGGATGTTTCTTACCACCACCGAACTGGTGTCCTAGGTAAATTACAGTATTCTGCGCTATCTAGCATTTGGACGCCTTGATACTCATGACAGCCTTCTGTATGGCTGGAAGCACCTGTTTCAGGTGGGCTAAATGGTCTTCCCATGTGTTGCTGAATATGGCAACGTCATCGAGGTAGGCGTGACAAGGTCTTCCAGCCTACTATGACCTGGTTTACCATCCCCTGGAAGGTGGTAGAGGCATTCTTTATTCCGAATGGCATAATAATGAGCTCATAATGCTTGTGCGGGGTGGAGAATGCAGTCCTCTCTTTTTCAGGATCTGTCAGACAGACCTGCCAGTACTCAGCTGTGAGGTTGAAGGTACTCATGAACTAGGCAGCGCCTAACCAGTTGATTCATTCGTTTGCCTGAGGGATGGGTTGAGCATCTGTCTTTGGGCCAGAACTAAGCCACAATTGTCCATGCAAAAGCAAACATCAGTCTTCCCGCTACTGGGTTTTTTAGGAACCAGTACCACCGGGCTAGCCCAGGGGCTGCAGGAGGGCTCAATAACTCCCAAGGCCAACATCGTGGAGACCTCCTCCTTAATGGTATCTTTGACCTTGTCCAACGGCCGGTGAATCTTACTCTTCACCGGCATACTGGGTCCGGTGACGCTGTCATGGATGCACCAATCAATCTTCCCAGGAGTCAGAGAGAACAGTCCTGCATACAGATCCATCAACTGCCACTGCCTCTGCTTTTCAGTGAGGTCTGGAGAGAGTTGAACTCCCTTGAAAGACCCGTCAGTGGGCTCTGCAAGTAACAAGTCAGGGAGGGGATCTGTCTCTTCCTCCGTCTCGTCATCCGTGACCAGAGCCATCACTAAGTCAACCTGCTGTAATGGGGTTTTAGCCAGTTGCTGTGAAAGACCCTTTCACTTGTCTCAGGGTCTTTGTGCCAATGAGGTAGTTAACTGCATTGACCCTTTACAGCACCATGTAGGGCCCAGTCCAATTGTCGTGTAAGGCGCAGGGCTTGACGGTTCCATGTTCCAGACCATCTGGCCTGGCGTGTACTCCGTTACGGTCACCTTCTGGATATGCCAGTGCTTCATGAGCTCCTAGCTGGCCTTTAGGCTCTGGATGCTCTGTTCCCTGTAACTTGGCCATTCAGGATCGTAGGCCGAGCACATTATCCACTATGTCATGGGAAGGAGTTCTTGGATTGCCCTCCCACCCTTCCTCCACCAAGCTTAAAGGACACCTAATGGGATGATCAAACATGAGCTCAAAGGGACTGAACCTGACATCGCTCTGTGGCACCTCCCAGTAGAACAGGAGGCATGGCAGGAGAATATCCCATTTTCACCTGGGTGGCTCTTCCCGGCCACCTATCATGCCCTTAAGGGTCTTGTAAAAACACTCAATAAACCTGTAGGTTTGTGGGTGAAAGGCTGTGGAGAACATGAAGGTAATGCCGCACTCATCCCACATTGCATTCATATACACAGATATGAAGTTGGATCCTATGTCAGAAACGACTTCCTTAGGGAATCTGACAAGAGAGAATATCCCGATGAGAGCCTTGGCGAACACAGGGGCCTTGCTGCTCCTCAAGGGGAACCCTTGGGGTACGGAGTGTCATGATCAACCATGACCAACATATACCGGTTTCCCGTGGGGGTTTGAGGATCCAATGATATCACAATATCAATACCTATTCTCTCAAAAAAGGCCTCCCAACCATGGGTAGTGGAATTAGGGGAGACTTGGATACTTTGAAGGCCTTGCCAAGGCTTGGAAAGTGTGATAGGACCGGGCAAATGCTTTTATCTTTTACTACATCTGGGGCCAGGAGAAATGGGCCAACACTGGGTCGGCTGTTTTCGTCATCCCAAGGTGACCTACCAAGAGAATGTTGTGAGCCAAGTACAACAGGAACATTCTGTGACCCTGGGAAACCACCAAACACCAGCTGGCCCCTACCGCAGAAGTCTTGGGCTCACTGTACAGGGGTCCGTTCTCCCAGTACACCTTGAACATACCAGAGGTTTCCCCCTTGTATTGCTTCTCTGCCTGCTCATGCAGATGTGCCAAAGTCGGACATTCACGCTGCAGCTGGCAAAAGCCAGTCTTGCTTGGGCCCCCAGCTGAGGACAAGTCATTTAGCTCGGGGAGACCCATGAAGTCTGAAGCCACCATATCCTTCCCCTTCTGGTTCGGGCTCTATACCTGTAGGCAACTTTGAGGTCACTGAGTCAGTTGCTGCCACAGCAGGTCCTCCTTTAGTAGCCACTGGTCCCTCGCCTGAAGAGCCCTTGGACCCATGGCCCCCAGGGCTGCTTCTGAAGCTGCTTTATTGGCTCTCGAACGTGTGACCACTGCAATGATTTCAGCATCAGGTCTATCCTTTCCTAACAGAAATTCTACCAGAATGGTATCTTTGACAGCGACATGGAGTTGAGAGGTTTCTCCCCTCCAAATGAACTCCACAATAGTGAGTGGCCATTGCATGAAACTATCGAATCCCTGGACTAGTCTGGAAGGATATGGGATTATCTGGGCCTCTCTCACCCACTGTCATTGGTCCGGGGTGATACTCGCAGCAGTAGCACGATGTTCTGGAGCTTTGCTCCCGTTAATGAACACGTGGTGCAATAAGATCTCCGCATTAGTGGGAACTGGGGCCTTGGTGAAAGACCGAGCACCTTTCCTGCTCATGGATACCAGGATGCTTTCTGACAACCCCAGGCCAATTGGGAATTCATCATATAAGGTGGCCACGTTGACTATGTGTTCCTCGTCTTTCTCTGCTTCCTCCTCCATAAGCGTAGCGATAACTACGGCCGGCTTGGGTCGTTCCTTGCAGGCGGGATCTCCCTTCCTATATACACATGCTAAGATGCAGTGCAAGACCTGGGGGAGGCACCTTGATTGTGTGGGCTGTGATAAACCCTCAACAATGGCTGTGGTATGCTGGAATTATCCAGTGGGAAGGAAGTGTAAGGCTGATAGCAATTTGACCAGAGGTGTTATATCCTGTGGGCACATTCTCCCACTCAATGACCAAGTCTAGGATGATATTTATTTTATTTATTTTTTACATTTATAAAGCGCATAAGGTGGCCCGGGGGCATCGTGGTGCTGTTACATAGGGCTTGCTTAGTTACAGGAGAGAAGGCAACAGAAAGATACCAGACAGTGCAAACATTAAAGAATTATAGTGACATTTACAAGATGTGCAGCTTAAGTCCTGGTGGTTACAAGGTTACAGGAGAACCAACTGAAGCTTGTGGTGAATATATTATAGTGGGGGGAATTTAGTTGAAGAGCTTGGTTTTCAGTGCTTTGCGGAAGGCTGCATGGGAGGTTTCATTTCTGAGAGTTGTGGGCAGGACATTCCAGTTTTTTGGCGCTAGAAAGAGGAAGCTGGAGCCTCCAGCTTTGGCTCTTTTGAAAGTAGGGACAAGGAGCTGGTTGGAGTGGTGGGATTGCTTTGGTCTAATAGAGGTGGCTCTGACTATTTTTACCGACAGATACGTAGGGACTGTGATTGCTAGGCACTTGTGTGTACTTGCTAGAGTTTTTTAAAGTATGCGCTCTTTGACTGGGAGCCAGTGGGCATCCCTTCTTACCTGGCCGATGTGATCCCTTTTTGGAAATGATTAGCGCCGCTCTGAGGGCATTGTTTTGGGTGATTTGTAGCCTGCTGAGGTTTTTGTCTGACGTACCCACAAACAAGACGTTACAGTAATCCAATTTGGCCCCAATGGTAGCTCGGTCTATAGTGAGGTAATTTTTGGATGATAGGAAGGGTTTGACTGCATTAATGATTTTGTTGGTGAGCGCTGCCGAGGAGGCAATGGCGGTAACTTGGCACTTCATGGAAGGAGAGGAGTCGATGTAAACTCATAGGGTTTTAACTGCTGATGAGACAGTGATTGGGGTATTCTCTATGTTGAAGGATCTGCATTGAGTGTCCAGCTTGTTGAGAATTTCCTTGGGGCCTACCAGGACGATTTCTGTTTTGTCCCCTTTGAGACACAGTCCATTAGCCGCCATCCAAGCCTGAATGGAGTCATACGTTTTACACAGTGTAGCTGCGTCCTGTTCTTAGGAGCCAGTGTGTGGGAGGAGGACTTGTGTATCATGGGCATAGTTTGTGTAGGCTATGCCGCTATTATCCAGGTCATTGAATAGAGGTAGAGTGAAAATGACACAATGTGGGTGATGTGCAGGAACCCTGTGGGACTCCATAGTGAATTGTGGTTGGTGGGGCACAGGCTTGGTCAGAGAGTCTTCCTTCAAGGAAGGCGTTGATCCAGGATGTGGCTTCCAGGGAGAATTGCACGAGTTGTCTGAAGAGGGTCTTGTAGTCGAAAAGATCAAACGCTGCAGACCGATCGAGGAGCAGGAGCTGTGCCGGCTTGCCTTCATCCATTATTTCCCCTAATTGGTTCTTCAGATCCAATAGGGCAGACTCTGTTCTATGGCCTGGGTGGAATTCAGATTGCCTCTTTCCAAGGATAGTGTTCACTTCAAGGAAGTGTTGTTGTTGGATTTGTAAATAAGCAGCTTGTCCAGATTTTTTACAGAAAGGCACAGAAGTGATGGGTTTATAGTTATTGGGTGATTCTGGGTCCAAGCAGGGCTTTTTCAGAAGGGAGCAAACCTATGCCTCTTTTAGGTAGGAGGGGACGATGCCCAAGGTGAACAATGCATTAATAAAGGCTGTCAGAAATGAGGCTAGTAGGTCTGTGCAGTCTTCTATAAGATTGGCTGGGCATACACCCCCTTTGCAGTTGAAAGGTTTAGTTTGTTTAATGATGGCTAGTACTTCGGTCTCTGTCACTATCGTAAAGAAGAAGGGTGTTTTGTCTTTGGTGTCAGGGTTAGTCAGAGGTAAAGTAGGCAGGTTGGCTCTAGGCAGGGCATTATAGCAGGTTTTAATTTTTTCCTGCAGGAGATCTATTTTTTTTTAGCATGGCATTTTGCACACTGGTGCACCAGGCTTCGTCTTTCAAGAGTTCCTGTGTGGAAGTGACTGGTATGGCCAATTCCTTGAATATGGCAAAAAACTCTTTTGATTCCGATTTGGCATTCGAGATTCTGGCAATGAAGGCTGTTGATTTAGCTAGGGGGTTGGCTTTTTTGTATTGGGTGGCAAGTCATTTTTAAGCCTCTAGCGTGGAGTTTTGTGGGTCAGCTTGCCATTTGAAGAGAGCAGTGTGCTTGACGGAGCGTAGTTCTTGGAGATCCGTAGTGAACCATGAATGTGTGTGTTTTTTCCTTCTAGTTGGGGGGAAGCAGGATCTTCCATGCACCTCCTCATTTGGCCTCCCAAATATTGTTATCGTGGATGGAATATTCTGGCCCTCCTCCCTCTTCCATGTAGTAATGTCAGTGCTAGCAATGCAGGATCTGGCATTGTGGTCATTGATAGTTCATTTGGATTTCATTGCGCTCTTTATACAACGGGTTTCATAGCGCTTTGTGCTTTGCGACCAGTGATGGTAGGGTCGTCCTCCTTTGCAGTCGACGCCCATATAATTCTTCATTTTCCTCCTTTAATGAGGATGTTTGCATGTTCGGCCCTCGTTTTCTTCTTTACGATGGCCCGTCCGGCGCGCTGTGTTCTATCCCGCGCAAAACATTTGTGCAGGGTGCTAAGTGGGAAGGGCCAGCGCAAAGTCTGAACTGTGAATCGGACAATGATATTTAGCTCAGTTGAAAGTGTACTTTTGCAGCGTAAAGTCACTTTGCGCTGTACCAAACATGTTGTAAATTAAGCCCCAGGTATTAAAGGGGATTACAGAATGGGCGATGTATTATAATGACCACGATACGTAAAAAAGATGGTGCATGTTACCCCGTAATTACAAGCTCGGCCTTCAGCCTCGTCTCTCTCTATCTGTGACTTGCACTATCCTTATAACGTGTGGAAGGAGCTTCTTTATCCCATATATTATTTGATGAACTACACGCATAGCGCATAGATATTTGCAACTGCCTAATCATATTTGTTTGTGTTGTTGAAAATCATGCGTTGCAGGCTAGTATGACGCATACCATTATCTATGCACTTCCTTTTAATGTTTAGAGTGCATTTTAAAACACCGCTAATGAATAACCGTGCATATTAATTTACTGTATTGAAATGTCAGCCCAGTTCAACCTACATAAATATATTGCATCAGAAGAAGTCAGCGAGGCTGCTGGCTTGGTGAAATGTTTTCCTTCTGAGTTTATAGATTCATTCACCACTGCCATTGGCTGTTTCGTGCAGCAGACAAGCATTGCTTCTCCATCAATCTGCCACTTCTTGTTAATATTTTTCTAAGGACGTGTCCCAAACCAATGAGGAGTAGCATGCAAGCGCGTCACAGGCATTAGAAGATTGCATTTGTGACAGGAAAGAAAGAAAGAAAGAAAGAAAGAAAGAAAGAAAGAAAGAAAGAAAGAAAGAAAGAAAGAAAGAAAGAAAGAAAGAAAGAAAGAAAGAAAGAAAGAGAAAAGGAAAGAAAGAAAGAATACAGATTAAGCAGCAACTAGGATTGAATAGAAAAAGCTGAATGCAAACCAAACGGAAAGGGGGAGAGGAACATCTAGAAAAAAAATGAAAAGCAAAACAATGATGAACATGTAAACGCACATGTAACAAAGTGGCATACAAAATTACTGGTAAAAGAGTGGAGAAAGAGTGGTAGAGTGGACTATATTTTCTCCTTATAGTTTCTTTGCACATTTTACTCAATCATGACTTGTTTACGATGCTGGCATCACGTGCACATCTCCTTGCAATCCCAACGGTATTTAAGATGTTCAAAGTGGCCCCATTAGTGGATGAAATTATTAATTTCGCTGATTCTCGGACACTATCCTGTAGGATGTAAACTAAACAACATGGCCTGGCTGCTTTTCATGTACATAAATGTGTTGCTGAATATAACGAGCTTAATTTTCCCAAAGAAACGGTCTAATTTAAACGGTGCCTAGTTTTTCTCTTTTAATACAACATCTGACCCTCCACACCGAGTGTGAAAGTCGTGCACCTTTTCTTGTCCAAAACACCACAGATGTATCACAGTGTGTATGGTCTGCAGGTGAACGCAAGGCTCCCGCTTGGTGATTAATTGCCACGCACATGATCCAAACTGATGCCACTGTGTCAGTTAACCCAATCACCTTCTCCAGTCGGGTTCCTAGGCCTTTCGAAGAAAGCGTCTACACTGGTCCCCTCTCCAAGATGGGAACCGAGGATGGCGTGCCACCCTCTACCTTTGTTAAGTGGCCAGCATATTCTCTTAATCAATATGCAGATAGGTCGCGATTGCAGTGGGCATACTGCAGAATATACCAAACACTGGATCGCAAAGTCGCGAGGTTTTATCGAGCACGGCATTTTCACATTCAAAGGAGCCGCGGATTTCCAACACCGCACATTCTAAAGAGTCTGAGCTGCGTCTTTACAAAGGATGTTATTGGGAGCGATAGAAGGGGAGATGAAAGCTAGGCCCTCCAGGGACCCCTGCTGCTCTAATGTAGAGACTCCGGGAAAGCCCAGGAAGCAGAAAGAACCTGTCTATACCGAAATGAATAAATCACAAAGCCCAGCGCTAAGTTCCTATAAGAAAAGTCTCACTCGGTTGCCATTTATTGAAAATAAACTTACTGGGTTTGGTTTAGAGAGGTCTATGTACAACTGCAAAGGTAGGACTATGCCTGCCTGCAGTGTTCTGCATTTATCAAGGGGGAACGTACCTTTAAATAGGTACACGAATGGCTTTTTCAAGAAATCGTAATTTATGTAGTCTTTTCTAGAGAGTGTTTGAGAATGCATAAAAGTCAAAAAACCTAATTAGACCGTCACTGTGCAGCGCTGTGCCAAAGCGGGGGAAACAAGATAGCGCCTATCACTGCTGAAACAAGAGTTAAGCACTGGAAATTCAGTGGGAATATGGATCTGAGACACGATAAGCAGGGAGGTAAAAAGGGACCGATGGATTCACAAAGCAATGTGAGAAGGCTCGACATGGTCAATGAGAGTGGACACAAGCTAGCAAAACAAAAAAAAAAAACATTAAAATAAAACCTGCAACAACAATGACAATGTTGTCACAATTCCAGATTTCTGGTTAGTAAGATATAGGTAAGGAATGTTAGGAATGTATATTTTTGAAGTACAGCATGTCACCAAGGGTGGACTGGGAAACAAAAGAGGCCCTGGAAATATTTTCAAAGTGGCCCCATATCACACATTTTGAGCAAGCCCAGCCCTTTTCCTATTAGAAACTGTGGCAAATAGATAGGTAACCACACAAAAGAAGCCCAGGGAGCAGAGGCTTACCGGGAAATCTCCAGAGTTCCATGTAGGCCAGTCCACCCCTGCATGTCACTACTTTATGCAACACTCAGCAGACTCTCACAGACATTCTGACGTGTAAATTAAGCTTTCACAAGACACAGTCAATAATGTGATTCCAAAGAGAGTGGTGGAAAGTGATAAGTTGCCAGCTCGCAAGTGCTCTTTTAACACCAATCCCTTGTCTGTCCTCCAAATGATCATAGCTAAATGTATGACACCACGCGTGCACTCTGCTCTCCTTTAAGAAACCATACTGATCCTAAACCCTTGCAAGTATGCAAATATGCACACCCAGATTGTTTGGTTCTATTTTGTCCGATATGTGTACACCTCACCAGTAGTTGTGACTGGTAGACCAGCGCATCCTGGTGCTCGATTATCTTAGGCATAATTAAAATGTTTGCTTGCTTGCTACTTTGATTGATGTAAGTTGTATGTGTGCTGATAGGGTACAGTTCAGTATAGTTCAGATTAAGGTAATTTCCATGCATCTCCTAGTTGTTTCATCAGATGCCAGGAGATGGCAAATTGGCTAGAATGTGTGATCTGCTTCAGTAATTTAAGGTAGAAGAGACATGGCACCCGTCGGCAGTAAAGCACTTGACACAGGCACCTGTCATGATATTTGGAGCATCGTGAATCCGAGGTGTGACACATAGCGCCCAGATGCCTACGGGTCATGTGCTCTATATAAATAGCTAAATAAATAAAATAAATGAATAAATAGACCATAACGCCTGAAACAGGACATGACAGGGAGCACCTCTTTTGCATAGTGCAATTTAATTTGAAGCAGACTCTGGAAAGCTGATGTACTCAAAATCACAATTACTTTCGTGAAATGTTGCCAGGATCAGAATCCAAGATTTCAGGGAAGAGTTTAGCCTATATGGGCTTATAGACCAAAGAAGGGAGTCATTATGGCAGGATAGTGACCCGCTCCCAAATTAAGGCCCAAGGCAAAGCCAAAGGCCATATGTTGGGAAAGGCCATTTGTGATAATGTCCCCTCTTGAGGACTGTAAGGCTATTAGTACTAGTAGTTGTAGTAGTAGTCATTTGTATAGCACCTTTATTCCATTAATATGACCTCAACGCTCTTGTAGTGAGAACACCCTTGTGGGACCGAAGTCCAAGGTGTTGGAAATTCGTTGAAGGGTAGAATGTATGTGTGCATTGGCCAGGATAAGGAGCTATGAGGGCTGGCCGGGCTCCAAAAAGCTAACTAATGAAGTCAGGCATATGGAAGGGTGCTGAGTGGGGGGAATATGTGTGATAGCAAGTGGGCTCGTTAAGTGACTGGCAAGACCGAATTTTGTCGTAGGTTGTCGCTGGCGGCATTCTGATGTTAGGTGTTGTGAGCTGTGTTTAAGCCTGGGGCAAGCGTTATGTGTCCAGCAAGACCGAATGTTTGCCTAGTAGCAAAAAACATTTTGAAGTTGTGGTGGTGGAGTAATACATGTTAGTTTAATAATCTGTAAACAGTGTTTGTAAATTAAATGTGGTTTATTTGTGTAATATTTAATTAACTAGGTTGTCTTATAAAGTTAGCATCTTAATTGCAAACTTGGTTGAATGGGAACAGTTTTAGCATGAGCTTGCTTTAGGTGCAATGTTAAAATAAACTTTTTTGTTACAAATGCAGAATCATTGATCCATGTTTTCGTTTTCACTTTGTTGTGCTGAATTAGATTGAAATATCTCATTGAAAGAAATCTTGGTGGACAATTGCATTGCTTTTCCTCGAATGCAGAGAAATGCTTTCTGTAGGTTCCTTAACGGCTTCTGAAGACACAACGGGCCGTATTTACAAAAATATTTTACAATGGCACTCCTATTGAAAAGGGCTTTGTAAATCAGGACCAATGTCTGCAATATAGTCAATACCAGTATTTATTGGCTGCATTATGAACATTCTGATTGGCTCAGAAGTGGTCATAAATGAGTTCCATGTGCTAATTAAGCCTTATAGGCCTATTGTGTGGGCTGTACTGGCAGTTATCGGCCGTTAAAACCGAGTTAAATGCCGAATGCAGCAAGGACATGTGACGAGGTATATGGGCCCATAACTCCTGGTACGGCCGAGGGCCTGGTCCATAAGACTATTAGTGTACCCCTCGTTGTTTAAATTAACAAATGAAGACAAGTAAAATATTCACATGCTTGTCAAAAGTATGAAAATATTAAATTAGATCTGGGAAAAAATGTAATTAAGATCTACTTGTACAGTTTCAGCTTTTGACCAGCAGGTGCAGGTATTGCTGTTTGTTGTATTCTTTAAAGAAATGCAAGAATGATGTGCTAATGAGCATGTTTGAGTCGATGGAGGAGGAGAAGACGAGGCTTGCTATGCACCCAGACTGTGTCTGCTGGGTGCAGCCTGGCAAAGTATGGAGCAGCGGTCCTAGAGGAGAGGTGCTAGGTGCAGTCCGGCGAAGATTACGGTGGCTGGGGTCAATACACCAAAGGAAAGAAGGAGAGTGGGGGCAGTGTTATCATGTGCCTTACTGTGTCTGCCACGTGCAGCCCGGGGCAGTGAGGGGACCTAGGAGTGAAATGCTGTCGGTGGCGTGGCTGCTCCCAGCATGGCACTCCTGTGTAGACAGCTTTATGTATCTGGACGTGATTCGTATCGTCTTGTAATGGCGACACAAAACTGTACTCAATTTTGTTTAGTTTAGTTTTTTTATTTATACCGCACGCCGAACCCTGGGGTAACTGGGCGCCGGAGACTTAGAGAAAGTTACAGCAGAGTATAGACATACAAGATAATAACAGTAAGTGCAGTTGACCGGATTACATGGTGGTCGGCAAAGGAAACGAGTACAATAAGTAGTGTGTCAGACAGCAGTGGAATTCTTGTTTGAGCCAGGACTTTGTTTTTGCTCTGAAGGTCCAGAAGGAGGGTTCTGCTCTAAGGTTCAGTGGTATAGCGTTCCACTGTTTGGTGGCTAGGACCGGGAAGCTGGAGCCGCCTTCTTTTTTTAGGGAGAATTTGGGGATGGAAAGACAGTGAGAGTACAATGTTCTATTTGGTCTGGTAGAAGTGTGTTTGATGAACTTGTCTGCCTGGTATTTGGGGGCATCGTTGGAGAGGCATTTGAGGACGATGACGAGGGATCTGAGGGTGATTCTGTCTCATACAGGGAGCCAATGGGCATCTTGGCTGAAGCTTGAGATGTGTGAGTGTCGCGGGATACTCAGAGCGGCTCTGAGGGCATTATTCTGTAGCACTTGCAGTTTGTTCAAACTGCGTTCTGAGGAGCCGAGAAAGAGTATTGCAGCAGTCAATTTTTGAAAGCACTAGCGCTCTGGCTAGTGTAATGCAGCTGGAGGGCGAGAGGAAGGATTTGCATGCACTGATGAGCTTATTTGTGTAAGCCGTGGAAGTGGCTGTTGCGTTCACCTGTTTTTTGAGAGAGAAGACCCCTAGAGTTTTAATTTCTTCGGCCACAGTGATTAGGTTACTGTTTATGTTGACAGAAGCATAACAGGGGTCCAGTTTGTTTAGCCGTGGTTGGGAGCCGACAAGAAGGAACTCAGTTTTCTCGTTGTTGAGGCATAAGCTATGTTCTACCATCCAAGCTTGGATCTCCAGGTAAAGGTTGTTGATCCATGTGGAATCCTCTTCATAGGAACCTGATAGGCTACTCAGAGTGATGTTTGTGTATTCTGCGAGCTACATTGATTTGCATAGATATTGTATAGCTGGACAATCCTCCAAGTGTTTCCTTTCCCCCTTCTCAGCTTTTTATTTCATCTTCTGCCCATAATTTCGGTCTTTATCTTGATTCTTCATTTTCTTTTTCATTTCTTATTTCTTTCTTGTCACAATCCTGTCACACCCATCTGTCCTATATACAAAAGGCTGGAGGCTTTCTCACGTGTAATGCAGGTAAGCTACTTATTTCTTCTCTTGTCTTTTTAATACTATTTTTTACTGTTGTTCTATTCTCTTTGGTCTTCTTCTCTCTCATCTTGCTCCTTAAATCTATCTTCAATTCTTCCGTTTGTTTGCTTTGTTCTCTTGCACCTCGTGATTCAATGTCTTCAACTTTGTCTTCCATGGGCTGGCTTTCTTTTCATTCCTATCTTAAATGTCATGTTCTTTGCATGGTTTTCTACTTCTTATCTTTCTGCTCTTGTGCCTTTTTATTCTCATTCTCATTCTCTTTGTTCTCAATCTCTTTTTCTTTTAACTCACTCACCTTGTGCGGTCTTGTTTTCGTTCATTTAACTTACTTGCTCTGTTACATTAGAACGCGCTTCCACTTTCTCTTCACTCCATTTCTTCTTTTCACACTTTTGGGCTGCTCTTAAAGCTCATCTTCGTTAACATTTGGTCATTTTCGTTGTGATAATTTTTATTGTACTGTGAAGTGATGATTTGTGCAGCGCTTTGTCGTGTAGCGCTTAATAATAAATACAAAATAAATACAAAATACAAATACAAATACACCAATCATGAACGCTGTATATGTCAGTGGGTGCACTAATAGCCGCCCATATCTCCTCAAATATGGGTGTAGGGTGGCCATGTGTCAGATGCTGCATGGAGAGAGCATTTGGACTCGAAGCGATTTTGATATGGGAAGTCCATTCAGCTTTCTTTTATCACCTTTTCTTGTGTCCCTAGCATGAATTCTAAGATAGCATCATTTGTTTGCCTACAACCATACAACCATAATTTTAAATGTTGTTGTTGTTGCATAAACCTTTATTCGGATTAAAGTCTTTAGGTAAGATACAATATACACAAATAACAATACAATATAAACTAGCATCCTAAAATTCCAAAACAGATCAAATAAACAAAGCTTAAGATAAAGCAACACATGTATTTCCAAGGATACCTTTTAGGCCCAATCCTGTTGTTATACAAATTAAAACGCACCCAGATTACACATAAAAGAACAGTTATCCTCGATCAATCACCATGCGATTTCTTATCATATAACTCCAGAATAAAATGTCAGTTTCCAAAACAAATACCTCATTGATGTTCTTGCCAACAACAACAAGAATTACACATTTAATCAGGTGTGAACTTAGGATTTGGCCAAGTAAGACCTCCTTAGCCAAGCCAAAGGAATGTATTTAGTACCAAAATACACACCAATCGAGTTACACATTGATTTACAGAAGGACATGACCTCATTTAATGTGTGAATCCCATGCAAATTGAACAGCAGCTTGAGATCCGTAATCCTCAGGCACTTTAAGCCAACACACAGAAACATAATGTGCATCACTGATTCTTCCTGAACCCCACAGATCGGGCATTTACTATCATGCCTATCAGCCCAGTGCTGTGTACATTTCTATACTTTTACACAGCCCAGGCGTAACTCTATAAATAGAGCCTGCGCATACAGGTGGGTCAGGAAATCAAGGTAGCCCTCATATCCAGAGACCCCCTTGTTTACCAATTATTTGGGGCCCAGAGATAGAGACTGACAAGAGTTTTGCAAATGAATGCAATTTCGATGATTAAAAGCCAGTTGCACCCTTATCTTAGCCTCCCTTGTGATTGCCTGCGGGTCATCCCAATAGTGTCTCACGCCTAGGGCTATCAAACGTTGTTTAACGTGGGTCAGCCAGGGGATACATGGACCACTATCTAGTGTCATTACATGACTCAAGGCTTCGTGGTATTTATTAAGCTGCAGAGCAGCCCAAATCCTCAGCCAATAAAAAATAGGTCTGAACTCTGCTTCCCCATGAATTCGGAACATTTCACATTCAGAACGCACAAGCGCATTAGGGGCGCTTCGCCGGAGCAGGAAAATAATGACCTTCAGGAATTTATTTTCAACAATGCGCAGAGGTTTTGTGTTAGTACATCCCCATATTTCAGATTCATATAGGGCAGATGTTATGGCATGTGGCTGATAAACTTCAAATACTTGTCTGAGAGGGCCACCCCCGAGCATAATGAAAACGTTTTAATGGAGCCAGTCATTTCACCAAAATGCCAAGGGTAGCGGAAGTGATATCACACAACCCTTGACCCCCTGATGACATCACAGGAAGTGATGACATTTGACTCCACCCCAAAGTGATATCGTAGGAAGCAATGGAACATGACCTTTCACCCGTTGACAAAACAGGAAGTGGCATCACATAGCATTGTACATTACGAAAAATATGGTTACAATATCACTATAATGTGATGTACATTTCATACAAGAATGGGTCGGCGTATGTATCGTTAAGATCAGTGTGTATAGGCCCATATTACCAAATTACTGTGAATGCAAGCAGACGTCCATGACCAAATGATAATGATGTGTTATTATATAGCACTTATGCTTAAGCGATTTATATAGAAAAAATATACACCCAATATCACCCAACCTTTGTTGGTACTCATTTATCGACGTCAGAAGGATGAAAGGCTCAGTTGAGGTTTTTAAGAACAGGCTATATCAGTGAGTGACTCACCCCCTGAAGTGTGCCTAAAATAAATCTTTAATGAGTCTTTCAATTATTGGATAGAATTCCAGAAAGACACATTATTTGGTATTCCTATTCTTTCTTATCTATGGTCAGTGCGGAAAGTGTTAGACTTGTGGCACCCTTGTTCTTATTTCTTTTTTTTTTTAAGGGGCCTGAACAAGAAACCCTGCCACTCCAGAAGTAAAGAGCCACATGATGCTGGCCACAGCCCAGGAGCTTGCATTACCGAAAAAGAAAAAAAATATATATTTTTTTTAATTATTTTTTTAGAGGTCGCAATGTAGACCACAGAGGTCGCAAGGGAGACCTCAGAGGTCGCAGTTGCGACCTCTGGCGACCCCTAAATGACGTCCCTGGAGCCACTGTACTTCTCTAAGATAGATACAGCCTTGATCATTTGGGGACCCCAGCTAGTATTACCTGTAATCCTAATTCCAAGATAATCATACCAAGGGACCTTTCCCAGTTCCTCACCGCTCATTTTGACATGAAGGGTTGTTTTTTTTTCCCATGTGGTGAACAAAATTCTGCAACTTTAGTTTTGGTGATGTTAATCTTTAGGCGCAGGGCACCACATTTATTTTCAAAACACTGAACAAATGAGAGCAAGCCTACCGGGGAAGTTGACAGGAGTACGGCGTCATCTGCATAAAACAACGCCGGCATCCTGTCATCCCAAGGCGAGGAGTATCATGGGCAGAAGCAGCAAGTTTTCTATAATGCAATTGATATAAATACAGAAGAGTAGAGGGGACAGAACACAGCCCTGCATGGCCGCATAACTTTATCCAATGGATTAGTCACATCACCTGCAACACTCCAGCGTACCACCGCTTTTTAATTACTGTAAAGACGCTTGAGCAGGTCTAGGAGTTTATCAGTGATATTATTGCCCACCAGCTCCTGCCATAGCCGCTTCCTAGGGAGACTGTCGAACGCAGTCTTTAAGTTAATGAAGGCTACATATAATCATGCCTTCAACAATACTGTATACTTCTGTACAATTAGATACAAGCATAATCCCTGGTTTAGCGTGCACAATCAGGATTGGAAACCCACCTGCATGTGGTTTAGTAATCCCTCAGAGTCAGCCCAAGCCTGTATGTGCTGCAAAAGTGTCTTCGAATAGCTCTTCTCAGGACTATTCAGAAGGGATATTGGATGATAATTTTCATGCTTATTCCTCCCCACCTTTTTATATATTGGCACTATTACCGCCATCTGCCATGATATGGGGACCTCGTTTATTTTAAGCACAGCATTAAAAATTCTCTTAAAAATAGGCCCCCATATTCTCACGTCCCCATTGAATAAGCCCACCATGATTTTATCAGGTCCAACTGCTTTCCCACCCATTTGGGAACTAATTGCATCCTCAACATCCTTTATAGAAAGCTGAAAGTGTTGCATCAGGCCCCCAACTAACATGTCTTCTATCTCGCAATAAGTAATCCTACATTGGAGTCTTTATACAATGCCTCAAAATGGCCCTGCCAAGAGTCTGGAGTTAGGCAGCCATGTATTGCAGTGTGACCATCTAGATCCTACAATGTGACCACTTTCCAAAAACCCCTAATATCAGCCTGCTTAATAGTACCTAACATTTCCCCCACTTATTCACCAGGAAGTTTTTCTTATTACACAATATGGTTTCATAATTATTGCTTAATTCCTGTAAATGAACTTTGTCTATCTCCTGGTTGAACTTAATGTATTTTACTAGGGCTTTTTATTGCTTTGCTGCATGCATCATCAAACCATTTCGCCATCTTCAGATTGGCCTCCTTGATGGTGGACTTAGAACTAACCACCAACAGCTGGATACTATGAATCAACTTATCGAAAAGCTCAATGCTTCTTTATCTCCACAATCATTAGAAACAAGTTGTTCTATTTATACAATAATCTCTCTATATATACTAGTTATACAGTCTTTTCGATTCTAAGGTCCTCCATTTTACTGACCTACTTGCATGGCCTACAATCGTTATATCACTGGCTGTGGTGGAAGATGTTGCTTTTTAGACAGAAGTCATATTAAGAAATAGTACTATGGTCTATGGTCACTGTCATCTCTTTTGAGGACCTGGAACTCCTCAGCACAAGTCCATTCACTAACTGGATTAGTACATAATCAATCCTTGACTTGCCATTTGGGCCAAAATGTGTCGAATTTGCTGGATGGTCCTTTTTTGGGTAGCCATTACAGACCCTCAGGTTAAGGCTATTGATAGTTTGGGCTGTTTCAACCACAGAGGGGTGTGCTCTAGCAGTGGGCTTACTGTCAGGCTTGAAATGCCCCATGCTTCACCTTGGTAGGACCTAAACCCATCCAGCTCTCTGAGGGGTAACAGCTGTAAATTAAAATCCCCCATAATGTGAAAACATAAAAATGATATGAGGCCGGGAAGCCCAAAAAGAAACACACCAACACAGGTTACAAAGAACATACAAGTGCTTTATTTAAAAGCTACAACAGTTACCAAAGTCAATTGACAAACGGATAGCTATTCGGCTCTCAGAGTAACGTAACGAACTTCAACGAAGGTTCGATGCATTAGTGAGAGAGACCGTACATTGGAATACTTCGGTCTTTTATACGATTTGTCCAGCCCTTGGCCAACCCTCTCGGGGGTTAACCATTCTAGGGATCGGGCCTATGGGTTCCTAGCCAGGTCAATCCTATAACATATGCATTTTGAGCAGTTTCGCTGATATAGTTGTACATTTACACATAGGTCAACAATAGGACAAGGTCTCAGTTCGCGACCCCGACAAGTGGCCTGCAGCCATATTAATTATTCATGTGTACGGAGGTCACTACGGCCAGAATCTTACTCAGAATGTCATTTGGCCTCCATTTTGATGTTCAGGGTGACTTCCACATTACAAGAGAACCTAAAATGGCGGCTTAATCCAAGATGGCGACTTACATTACTTTCTCTAAGGTCAAGACCTTGCCGCGGAGTTTGTTCGCATATGATGTTTTTTAGACAACTTGGCGTAGGACAATACACATACAATTGTTGCGATAGGAGGCATAACATTGTTTCAATTCCGACAAACCCTCCTTTTGGCCTATGCCAAGTGTTAATATCATTTCTAATACTTCTGTAAATAACTCCATGCATTGTCGTCCATACATCCTGAATCATTATCTGTAATGTTTATGGCCATTAGGTCGTTCATCAGAACCTCTTGTAACACAAACTCTTTAGATGCTGTATCTGGGGCATACATTTTGTGCCCTACTGTGATCACCGCTTGAGCACAACACCCCCCTAGCATTGCACATATACTAGGTAGACATTGGAAACAGCAACAAAGGAATAGCAGGATTCCCAAAATAACCGGGATAACAGAAAGCACCTTCCAACCCCAGGATCATAGAGAATCCCAGAACCAGGCGCTAATATTCCAATCTCCCACCGGAACATGCACCTCAGAACTAAGGATGTGCAAGTTCTGTATTGCTTTGAAAATTGTCGATGAGGAATCTGGTACGGAAACACAGCAAGCAGACCCCACTAGTTTGCATACTCCACCACGTTCTGCCAGAATGACATCTAATGCCATCCGATTTTGGAGTGCTACCAATCTTATTGCCTTTTGTTCTAGTGTCATATTGTAGAGTATATCCGTGGTCCGGTTGATGGTTCTCTCCAGTACTCTTGCTAGTCCCCTAATATTTTCAGAGTTTGCTATCTGTCCCCAAAATGGCACAACTGATTTCGCTATATCTCCCAATACTTGCCCAGGGGTATCTCCATCCTCGTCCCGCCGTGGGCGTGCCTTAGAAACTTCCAATGTACTAGCTACAAATACCCCAGGTAACAGGATTCCTAAATAACATGTTCCCTGCCAATCCTTGGGCAACCAAGGAAATGCTGAACTACCACAAACGAAATAGACAGGCCCCCCTACATACAGAGGCCTGTTCTCCCCAGTCAAATTTACAATGTTCACACAACCTTCAAAATCTCCCATTGGCCGAGTGCCATTTCTTTGTACACAAAAGGGGACTGAATCGGGGCTATGATTGATAGAGTAGGAAGGGGGCACAGCATACTTATTGCCTATCGGAGCCATTTTAAAGGAAATTAGAGTTTGGAAAGGAAGAGATAGTTTATCAGATGGCCTAATAGAAGCAACATTAGGTCTACTTCTATTTGCAAAAAGCGAGCATCCCAGGGGAGTCAATTCACGTTTCTCAAAATCATTTAAATTAGTTCCATCGAAGTTCCCTGAGATGCTATCATTCCAACGGCCAAAGAATAGTGCTCTAAGAGAAGCATAGCAAGCAGTTGTTAAAGGTAAAGGGTGAATATACCATCCTAGCCCCTTGTTCCCATGTTGCGGTAAATGAGTGCAAATCCAACAATTACTCTTATTAAAAATGGCATGCATTGCATTCATTACTATCAATAAAGTGTTATTATGATACTTTTGTCTATGCTGGGAGTCTCTAGATGACAAGGTGTGAAGGTGTACAGAGGGAGTCAAGGCAGTAGGTACAATCTCAATTGGCAGGAGAGGTTTTAGAGGGTAAATTTCTTCAAAGTACCAAAGTCCCACAGCAGTAACTATACAAATTCCAATTATTACTAACACAACACAGCAATACGTTTTTGGGGCCCAGGTACATTGTTCGTTGTCCGAGTTGGTCACCCCCTTATTTACAAGTCCAGTGCGGGGAGCAGCGGTGGAGGTGGCAGGCATCGTAGTTTCTCAATCGACGACCCCAATGTTCATTGCTGGCGACACTATGGTCGAGCGACTTCTTAGTCCTTCCCAACCCTAGCCAGCAGAATCCCTTCTTTTCCTTTTGTTCGAAAGGAACTTTCTTTTACAAGAGAAAACTTTCAATCACTTCTTCTTTCCAAATGCACGGAAAGACCCGTGCCGTAGTTCTATTTTCTTCGTCGAAGGTCGTACCTGGTGGTACCCAAAACTGTTTGATCCGGAAACAAGGTAACAACACTTCCTGAGGGATGCGACGTATCGGAGGCGACGGAAGTCGCAGAACTCGAAACAATGTTTTCCGGAAATGACTTTTTCAAAGAGTGCGGAGACTAAATGGACTGTTCCCCAAGCTCCACGGGCTCAGGGAAATTCTCCGACGCACTCACAGTGCTGTTTGCTACTCCAGGATCAGAGATTGTAGCATCAGCAAGGGGTTCTGCTTCTTCTGTAACGTGTGGCGTCGGGTGAGGAAGTTTCTTGACATGCGTCGCGTGGATCCAATGTTTTTTTCCAGCCACCCGCACTGCTGTCTGGGTGACCAACAGCACCTGGTAGGGTCCCCTCCAGTGAGGAGCGAGACAGGAAGACCTTTCGTAGGCCTTTACTAGGACCCAACTTCCAGGCTGAATATCGTGTCCTGGGCCCGTAAACCGTACAGGTAAAGCTGATTGGACCTGATGATAAATGAGATACAGATTTTTAGTCAACTGTTACAGTAGTCTACAAGCAATACATTTTCTACCTCCCTTAAGGTTCTGGGCTTCGGAAGGCCCCAAATGTTAGCAGGTCTCCCCATCACTACCTCAAATGGGGAGAGCCCAGTCTTAGTTTGAGGTGTGGTACGCATGGCTAACAATACAATAGGTAAGGCATCTGGCCATTTCAGTTTGGTATCGGCACATGTTTTTGCAAGCTTATTCTTTAGAATGCCGTTATGTCTCTCTACCAACCCAGCACTTTGAGGATGTCTAGCCGAGTAAAATCGTTTTTCAATGTGTAACGCTGTGCATATCTGCAAAATTACTGCTGCAACAAAATGGGGACCATTGTCCGACCAAATTACCCTTGGGAGCCCAAATCGTGGAAAGAATTCTTTTACCATAGTCTTTGCAGTGGTCATGGCAGTAGCATCTTTAACGGGGAAAGCCTCGACCCATTTACTAAAAGCACAAATAATCACAAGAACATATTTTAGATTGTTACACCGTTCCATCTCAATAGAATCGAAGTGGATGACCTCAAAGGGAACAGAAGGGGGCCCAAAGCTTCCCCTTGGAGTTACTGTCCCCTTCCCCACATTGTGCTGTAAGCAAATCATACAATTCTGAACATGTCGCTGTGCAATCTTCGAAATTTTATCATTCATCCATACTTGTTCTAACATTTTCGTGATCTGCTGAGCATACACATGCGTAGGAACGTGTGCCATCGTAACCATTGCCAGCACATATGAATCAGGGAGCAACCATTTTCCTTCAGATGTATCCACCCAACACCCATCGTCATCTAGTTTCCCCATTCCTTCGGCCCACTTTTCAGACTCTTCTATCGTGGCATCAGTCTGGATATCTCGCACAGACCCGATACCCTCATCCATTACATAGGCATCTTTTGTTTCCCTTAGAGCATACATGTCTGCGCTAAGGTCTGTAGCCGTTTGCCTGGCTAGCTGGTCAGCAAAAGCGTTCTCTTTTCCCACATCATCTATGACCTTACGATGTGCTGCACATTTCATGATCGCTAACTGCCTAGGGAGTGAGAGTGCCAAGAGCAATTGCACTATCAGGGGACCATGCTGGATCTTGGTCCCATGTGAGGTTAGGAACCCTCTTTCTGACCAGAGCCTCCCAAAGTTGTGAGCCACCCCAAAGGCCTACTGGCTATCAGTATATATGTTTACCGTATGCCCTTCGGAGAGTTCACAAGCTCGGGTCAACGCTATAATCTCAGCGGCCCGCGCGGAGTTATGCGGAATTCTCTTAGTTTCAACAACCGTACTCAGCGTAGTAACTGCGTAAGCAGCTGTAGATGTACCATCGGGGAGTTTGAAGCAGGAGCCAACACAAAACAGCTCCCCTTCTGCATTACCTAAAGGAGTATCTATAAGATCTATCCTGCCCTTCGTTTCCTGTTCAGTGGTATACAGGCAGTCATGTAATTCTTCATCACCGCAAACAGTATTTTGCGGGAAAGGTAGAAATTCAGCTGGATTAAGAACACAACACCTCTTAATTTGAATGTGAGGGGCAAACAGAATTAATTCATACCTTGTCAGCCGTGCAGAAGTGAGGTGTTGTGTTTGGGTTTTATTCAATAGGAAATCTACAGAGTTAGGTACCATCAAAATTAAATCATGGCCTAGGACCATTCCCTCACTCTGTTTTACAGACGTGGCAGCAGCAGCGACAGCTCGCAAACATCTTGGCAAAGCGCATGCGACAGGATGAAAAGGGCAGAGGAGTAGTAGCTGCACGGCCTATTCTTCCCTCCGTGTTCCTGTGTTAACACAGCCAAAGCACATCCATCACATTCATGCACAAACAACACAAAGGACTTGTCATAATTTGGAGTACCCAGAACCGGTGCAGAGCATAACGTGGTTTTGAGAAGCTCAAATGATCGTTGATGTTCCGATTTCCATGGGAGCGGCAGAGAAATGCCCTTCTTCGTCAAAGCCAACATCGGTTTTATCACGAGTGAAAAGTGCGGGATCCACAACCTACAGTAAGAAGCCATACCTATTAAGGCCCTGACTTCCTTCTGTGTATTTGGAACAAACATGCCAGAAATGAGTTTTATTCTTTCAGGTGTCAATCTTCTCCCCTCCTTTAACAAGAGGTAGCCTAAATAGGCGACCTCCTGACGACAATATTGAAATTTCTTGAACGAAGCTTTATGACCGTTTTCGGCCAGATGAATAAGTAACAATACAGTGCCTTCTTTACAAGCACTTTCAGAATCTGCAGCCAAAAGCAAATCATCGACATACTGAAGTAGTGTACAAGTAGGTGGCAATTCAAGGGTGTCGAGCTGCTCTTTCAAAGCTCTACTATAAATGCTTGGACTTTCAGTATACCCTTGAGGTGCCCGAGTAAATGTAAATGAACGTCCTCCCAAGGTGAACGTGAACAAATATCTACTCTCCTTCTGTATAGGAATGCTAAAGAAAGCATTCTTTAGATCCACAACACTAAAGTGCGTAGCTGTAGCAGGGATCATTGTTAGTATCGTTGTTACATCAGGCACAATTGGAAATTGTGGGGCGACAACTTTGTTAATAGCACGAAGATCAATTATAAAACGGTATGGGATTGCATTGTCGCCTTTCTTGTATACAGGCAAAATTGGGCTGTTACATAAACTACCTGCAATCTCTTCAATCACCCCTCGATGCACAAAATCGGAGACAATGCACTTCAAAGCACGCTCGCCCTCAACTGATATTTTATATTGTGGAATGCGTGGTAGTTTAACTCCATGCTTCAAAACTATTTTAACTGGCTCAATCGGTAGCACCTCAACATCATTGTCGTCAACCGCCCATAAACATTCCGGAACAACACTAAACTCAGGAGGCAATGGTTGAGTCAAAAACTGAGAATTGGGAAGTTGCTGTGGTGAAACCGTCAGTCGTACTCCATCAGAGGAACAATTAATTACTGCATTTAGTTTCTTCAACAGATATAACCCCAGCAAATTCTCTCCACAGTTCGAAGTCAGAAGGAAGGGACAATGGTCCGTAAAGGGACCCAAAGAAACAGACACCGGCGAAGAAACCGGACAAACATTTGGTATACCAGAAAACCCTACAGAAACATTTGTTTGCCCTGACAGTGGAATGTTTGGAACCCGGGAATGATCAATGGAGCACTTCTGTGCTCCAGTGTCGATCAAAAACTGATGTTTCCTATTCCCCACTAACAATTCAACGTAGGGACCTTTCTGATTAACGGGAATAGGTGAAGGTTCCAAACCCTGCTTCGGGCAGTCCTAACAAAACAAAATGTTATCGGAAGGAAGCTCTTCAGAAAGGTAGGCAGCAGAAGGTTGATCAAATATGTTTCTTGTGTCCACACTCGAAGTCTGATTTTCCCGTGAAAAAGGTTGCTGAGGATCTTGTGAAAACTGACCTCTATCAGGGTGAAGTGGGAGAATGGAAGACCAGGCTCCCGTCCTTCACCTCTCGCGCTTGGCCTAGAGGGTCACGGCCCAGACACCCGCCGCGAGAAGAGTTTGTCCAGTTACCAGACGACCAGGTACCCTGGTACAGGAACATACGGATGTGTCCACCTGCCTGCCCAGCAGCCCGCACTGGCCATGCCGACACCTGCGGCTCGGATCAGCTAGACTAAAAACCACACGTCGTTAGAGATGCCATGACGACCTAGACAACGGGAAGCACATCTGTACAAATATACACACTTAACATTTCCACACCAATCTACACGAAGAACATACTCAGTGCTCTGACGTAGGCGACAGGCATATTCACGGACGTGCATCTTTATTATTTTTACATAGGCTTTCAGAATGCAGAAACGCAAGATGCATCATGAACTCATCTATAACGCCGCTTGCTCACGCTTCTCTTGAAACCCGTTACCACCATGAGAGGTATAATAGAAACACGATACTGGTCATGGAAATGTATGCCACTATAACCTAAAGCACCCATGCCCGAAATGGATCACTTATACACCAGGCCCAAGTAGGCCTCAAGCAAGAGTTCCCGTGGACATTAACAAAGCAAAAGTCAGGTTGCTGATCCTGCAGAATGAGCCTGGTGGAGCAACCAGCCAAGGTCGCAATGTTGCAAACCCACATCCAAGAACAAATCATCAAAGGCACGATGTTGCAACCTCGCACTCCGCATACCAACGTTAAAGTCATATCTACAAATTAAACCAGACACACAGTGGAAAAGCAATATTAATTGTGCAGAATTCTGCCTCAAACACGGTCCCGCCTCACGTGACCAAGCCGAACCTGACGAGATGCCAAAACCCAGGAGAGAAAAGGCGTCTGGGTCCCTCACTACGAGACACAGGCCGAGACACGTGAAAGGTTCAATGAACACCTGCTACAGTGGGAGCGGTCAGCCTTCCACCTATGAATAAATCCTCACATTGTCTGCACGTACCCATATTGAAACATTGTTGCAAACACAGGTACACCGAGAGCTGGGAACAACGGTGGTCCCAGGCTGGGGAGCTCACGGATGCACCAATCAGAACATGGGGCTCTTATCTCAAGACGTCAGTAACATTAGCCAATCCTCAGGGGTCTTCATGTAACAATTCTTATGTATCTAATTATAGGGACAACCCAGATATACCACCTGACTACACCTTGACCACTAATATCATTCTCTATATGTGTACTATACTAACCCTATCACTCGAGCAACCAATTAAGAGTGGCGATAGGTTTTTTGTTAACTTTCTGAAGTGACGCAAGTAGCGCGTCATAATGCAGTAAAAAGGGCCTGCGAGCCCCACAATTGTGTGTGTCAGGACGAACGCGTACGCTCCTTGACCCATCCCTGCCGTTTGCATAATAAACAGCAGAGTCGCCTTGCTCCTTGTGTGTGTCTCATACTCTATCTCATCTGGGATATACGGGAGGAGTTGGGGCCTCCCTGCCCGGAGGTCTGCGGACGGCCCGGCCGACCCCGGCAGAATTTCCCCCCGACAAGTTGGAGGCACTGCTGAGATCTGTTTAAGATCAACTTTTATTTTTAGTTTTTCCAGGCACTCCCGTTGCGAGGAGGCCCGGCGGCGCGGCCCCCTCTGCCGTTGCCCCCTTCTGAGGACTACAGGACCATCGCGGAGCCGCGAGAAGACCGGACAGCGCAATCCGGATATTGGCCCTCGGGAGCCGGTTGAGAAGTATCCCGCCCGCGGTCGGCGAGTGTCCAGACGTGGTCCAGACGAGGGGAGGTGGCGAGCCGCTTGGAGGGTGAACGCAGTCGAGCGGCCCTGCATCGAGAGAACTTGGTGAGCATGACACGCGCAACAAGCAATGCGAAATTGTGAGGGAGGGGGAGGAAGTAAATAAGGGAGGGGGGAGGTATTGTACAGATGTGCGGCGAAGGTTTAACTGAGTGTTGCTAATGGAATGAATGGTAGTGAAACGAGTGCGAGAACAGTCGGCTAACGTTACGCGAAAGAGGGGGGCGGGGAACGAAAACATCACGTGCAGCCGCTCGTAACAGTCAGCTAACGTTACGTGAAAGAGGGGGCGGGGCACGAAAACATCACGTGCAGCCGCTCGTAAGAAACTGATGGCTTAAAGTGCGACTAAGTGTGAGGGTGGGTGTGTGTGGTTTCCTACGACTTGACATTTATTGATCAATGAGTAGATGAGGTTCCCTATTGTTCGAGCAAGAAACTCGATAGGTAGATGACGTTTCCCTGTGGCCGGTAGCTAGTTACATAGTTGCCCAAAACGGAAGATAATTGGCTGGTTAAGCCCTCCTGTTGAGGGGCGTATCACACGCGAGGCGACGCAGTGTGCGCAGTCCGGTTATATTATTGATGAGATTACCTTGTTCCAGGAGAGACAGGAAGACAGCTGTAGGGTTAGCGGGGTAGATTGCAAGTGTATTTTGAACTTAAAGAACATAACAAGAATATACCAGTAGCTCGAAGAAATCGGTGACGTCACCAGTAGGGATTTAATAGGATATCGCGAGCACAAGGAATTTTGGGTTTGAGAATGGTGGGGAAGAGAAGCATGATAAAGGAGCTGATACGGAGATAAACTATAAACCAGTGGATCGAAAGAAGAAGGGGAAAGGGGCGTGGCTGCGCACGGAGAACGCCGGCCACGGCGAGTGTAAAAGGGGGAGGAGAACGGAGAAACAGGACGACTGTATAAGATCGTCGTAAGGGGTACGCAGCCGCAGGGGGCTGCGTGCGCTTCGGCCGCAGGGGGCTGTAGGGGAAGGAATATAAATAACATCATATTTATTATTATTGCATAATTTGTCAAAGGATTGTCGTAAGTCCCCACACTTGCGGGGCGAGGTAAGCAATACAAGGTTGTACATTGTAAACTGCTAGTAAGGGGAAGGGTAACAAGGGGAGTGCAACTATGTCATACGGGAGAGGGTCGGGAGGGTGGGGGAACACCCTCACTACCCCACTACAGCACATATGCACCACATTGCCACCACACAGGGAGAAGTTAATTAAGTACAGCATAGAGTGGACCCAGGGGACAGACAACAAAATGTTAACACCATGGCCGCCTAATGGTAGTTTCGATCCATATGCCCAACATTCACTACTGAACCATCTGCACAATACATACAAGGGGAAGAAGTTGGCAAACCATGTGGAGGTGTTTAACTTATGGAGGATGTTCCAGGGGTCTCGACCAGGACCAAATGGAATGTTCACTATGGGGGAAACACCGGAAGAAAAGGAGATTAAGAAAGAAGGAACGGGTGGGGAAAAGGAGTGCGAAAGTACAAAGAATACGGGGAACGAAAGACAGGGAGGAGAAAAGGTTGATAAATCAGACGACATAAAAAAGGAACTGAGCAATGAGATACCCATAACACCGGGAGTGAAAACAGAGGGAGGAGGGTTGTACCCTTTAAGAGAATTAGGAGAAATAGAAGGACAGTTAAGGGCGGCTGAAGGATACTCAAACCCGGCATACAGCCCTCCACCATATGTGGCTCATGGGAAGATACCAATGGGGGAAGGGAGGATTAGAGAAGAGCAGACTGTAGAGATAGGAAACGATGAGTGGGTAGCTGCACAGATATTGTTGAAATTACGAGGCTCACTAACTGGAGAAGAAAGGGAGGCGGTAAAGAGAACAAACGAGGATAGTGCCAGAGAGAGTGAAATGAGGGGAGAGGAGCTACTACGGCAGAAGGAAGAGATTTTGGAGGAAAGATTAGCAAAACTAAGGGATGAGCAGAATGAACTGATCAAACAACTTGAGAGGGAGGAAAGAGAGAGAGTGAGGAAAAGGAAAGAAGGTAAGGACGAATTGGAAAAATTAAGGGAACGAAGTGAGGAGCAAAAGAGAGAAGCTGAAAGGGTAAAAGCAGCAGCAGATAGGGTATCAAGAGTAGTGCTGAGAGAGAAGAAGAAGGAAGAAGAAGAAAAGGAAAAAGAAATGGAATTATGGAGGAGGAGGATAATATCGGAGACAGCTAAGAAATATGAAGAGGGGAAGGTAATAGAGAGTATAGTAGAAAGAGAAAGGGTGAAATGGGAAAGGAAGAGAGAGGATGAAAGGATATTGGAACAGATGAGCAACGAAGTAATGGAGGAACTGAAAAGGAAAAGGGAGGAAAATAGTAGGTAAATGGAGGAGAGAAGTGAAGAAGGAAGAGAAGGGAGGGGTAGGGAGAGTGAAAGATGGGGAGATGTATATAAAAGTAGGGAGGTAGCAACGACATCAGCACTAGGGGGGACAGTTGTTAACAACGAAAGGGGAGAAAGAGACCTAATAGATTTGAAAACAGTAACAATAAAAGGAAAAAAGGCAGAGTGGGGGGTGCCATTCATGAATGATTTTTGGAGTGAGGAGGAAGGAGGAGTGGAGAAGGATGGAAGAAAGAGTGAAAGGGAAAGCTTAGATAAACTGTACCTCACTAGAACAAACATAGATTCGCCCTGGATAAGTAGAAGATGGGAGGAGCTGGAGAGAAGTAAGGAGGAAGTGAAAAGAATAGGGGAAACACAAACCAATGAAACCACGCCACCCACATCCCCATCACACCGCCCTCCCACGTCACTACCTACATGTTCAACCACCGCACGCTCTCTGCAAAGAATAAAGCTCGCGCCCTTCATGAATGAACTTACACCCTATGCATGTCGGCTTAGGGACCTCCCTAGTCGCAGGCAAGACAGACAAATAAACATACCCATATTGAACACAGGAAATGATGAAAGAAGGGGAAAGGAAGAAGAGGGAGGTAGGGGCAGAGGTAGTAAGGAAGAATTTGAAGTAGTAAAAGAAATGGGGGAAGAGGAGGGGTGTGAAGACTCAATATCATGGAGCGTAAAGGGTGACACAAGACAGAATTTAATGCCACTGCTGGAGAGAGGAGGGGTTAGACCACAATATGTACCTTGGAAACATACGGATAAGGAAAATATAAAATGTAGGCTCCCATCACTAAGTGGAGGTGCGGGTAAGTGGATATATGAAATGGAAAAACACACCGCAGGACAGAAACTAGCAGTAGGAGATGTGAAGGGCCTGTTAATATCAATATTAGGGGATAGAGCGGATGACATTTGGAAAAGAGCGGGATTCCATGGGGTAACAATAACAAACACATCGCATGATGGGGCACCATTTGCAAACTGCAGACATGCGCTATGGCAGGCACTGAGAGTGCAGTACCCAGACACATCAGACATAGGAGCCATTACTTCCCGTAAGATGGGTGAAAATGAGGATCCTGTTGATTATATCCAGGATATTCAAGAGAAGTGGCGCATGGAAACTAGAGAACAATGGGACAAAACACCAGCCATATTTTATCATATACTAGTACAAGGGCTCCCAGAAGGAGTTCAGAAACAACTAAAGAAAGTAGTGGGAATGGAAGGAAAACCATGGCCAGAAATACAACTGACTATAGTACATCACTGCAGGACATGGCAAGGAAAAATGAAACAAAAGGAGGACAGGAAAACAGAAGAGGCCAAATTAGTACAGAAAAAACTTACTAAATATACAATGGAAGGGGCACTAATAACTACGCCCACACCAATGGCCCAAAGCCCAACGCAAGTAGTGGCTGCACAAGATCCAGCTCAAATAGCGCCTCCACAAGGTGTAATACAGCAAGTGCCGCCTCTGCAATTACACGCACCAAACATGGGAGGAGGGTACCCAATGCAAGGAACTGGGTATTATAGTTATAACAGAGGGAGAGGAGGGTTTATGAGGGGGAGAGGATATGGATATAATACCCAGCAACAGGCTGGGGGACTCAGAAATTACTACCCCACAGGGCAACCCGTATACCAGGACAACACAGGGAGCTTCCCATGGCAAAACAGGGAACCACCCGTGTGTTGGAGCTGCGGACTATTAGGACACATGTCACGTACATGTAGGGTCAGGCCAGGAACACCAGCATGGAATGAACAAGCACAACCTAGGACCTCACAAGAACAGCGGGGCATACAACAACAGCAGATGTCACAACAAGGGAGTGACCAACAACAACAAACACGACAGCCACAAACCTATTCACTGCCACAACAACAAGTGGCGTTAATACAACCACCACCCCAAACTGAACGAACACAATTGGGTGGGGTGACGGTGTTGGGACACAACCCTTACACAGGGAATGGCCAATCATTGTACCCCCAATAGGCCAGCCCACAGACGGCCTTGGTGTGTCCCATCCTGTCAGTAACACCTAATAGTGCGGAGGAACCACGCATAGAGGTAACGATAGGTGACAAAAAATTATCATTTCTTGTTGACACCGGGGCAACCCGGTCTTGCATAAGGGAAGGTAAATTTAAGATGTCAGGCGAAGCCATGAACACCCAAGGATTTTCTGGGGCTAAAGGGTTGGTTCCATTTACTGATAACGTTCCCTTATCTATTGGAGATTATGATCTGTCAGTTCCACTTTTGTATTATAGTGCCTCACCAGTAAATATACTGGGGAGGGACATAATGAACAGGTTGAACATGACGATCTCCTTTACAGAGGATGGCATAATTTGCTCTACTCCTGGGATTAACATGCTCGCAGCACGACAGATTTTGCAAGCATACTGTGGACAGACAGCGATTAGGGCGGAGCCAGTAGATGGCGAAATATTCCAATATGGCACAGACATGGCATTTGCATGGATGCCAGGGATAGAAGGGAAAATATGGAGGAGGCCAGCAGCCTATCTATTCCGACCAGAAACACCAGTTAATGAACTAGAAGGGAAGGTGTTTGTAGTGGACATTGAGAGCATTATTGCAACGGCTGATTATGTTGCTGTGCACGCCCAAGATAAAGAAGGGAGAGCATGGAGGGCGGTGATAGCACTAGCAGAAGGATGTAGGCTGACCCAGGTGTCAGATGAAGAGCTGTTCTCAGAAGAAAAGGAAGAAAATGAAATGGTGTTCATGATGAGTGTAGAAATATGGCTAAGAGTGGCTCACAAACAAGTAGCTCAGAAAATTGCAATGGCACTTGAGGCACCCGCAGGCACCCCAGTCCCATTTTTTAAGGAGGATATGTCAAAGGTGCCCAAATCATTATGGACTATTAGCCCTTATGACGTGGGATGCATAAAAAGCATAGGGGGTGTAAGGATAAAATTGAAAAAAGGTGCCATACTGCCAAGAGTGAAACAGTACCCATTGTCAAAAGAGGCAGATGAGGGCATATATGAAACCATAACGGCCCTTATAAACAATGGCATATTGGTCCCCTCAGAATCACCATGTAACACAGCTGTGTACCCGGTGCGCAAGGCTAAAGGGGGGTCTTGGCGCTTCATACAGGACCTCAGACCCTTGAACAACATAGTAGAAGCAGAGTATCCAGTAACAGCAAACCCGGCCACAATATTGTGTGGCATTCCAGCAGAAGCATCACGATTTACAGTGATTGACCTTAAAAATGCTTTTTTCTCAATACCATTACACCCAGACTCACAAGATTTGACAAGCTTCACTTACCGAAATACAAAGTGGAAACATACCAGATTACCACAGGGGTATTGTGAATCACCCTCAATTTTCAATAGAGTAATACAGATGGATTTGGGTAACGTTGAGGTGGAAAGCACAGTGTTACAGTATGTGGATGACATAATAATTTGCAGTACAAACGAAAGCAAATGTAGAGAGGACTCCTTAAAAATGTTGACAATATTGGCTGAAAAGGGGTACAAGGTAGACATGGAAAAGATACAATACTGTCAGGAACAGGTACTTTACATTGGCCAACTGATATCCCAACATGGAAGAAGGATTGCACCACAAAGAGCACAGGCCATCTCAAGCACTCCCGTGCCACAGACTGTGAGAGAACTGCAGCAATTTCTGGGGCTGTGCAACTACTGTAGAGCATGGGTATTTGATTATAGCTCATACATAGGACCCCTGCTTGAGGGTTTGAAGGAAGCAAATAAAGGGGAGAAAAAGTTGGGATGGACTATGGAAATGAGGGAGGCATTTGACGAATTAAAAGACGCGATATCAACTGCTCCAGTACTGGCATCCCCAGACTATGAGCGGCGCTTCTTTATATTTTCACATTGCGACTCAGCAGTGATGAAAGCAGTGTTGGCCCAAAAAACTAGCATGGGCTATAAACCAGTAGCATTTTACAGCGGTCACTTAGACCCTATAATGTTAGGCCACTTCTCTTGTGAACAAGGTCTTGCTGCAGCTGCTTTTGCAGTAGAAAAAGCATCAGCAATAACTATGGGGTGTCCAACTACACTATTTGTGGAACATGCATTATTTGCGATATTGAATAAACCTAAGTCCACACTAACGACACAGAGGGCATCAGGTTATGAGATTATTTTGTCTAAAGCTGAACTAGCAATTGTTAGATGTAGCACGGTTAACCCTGCAAGGTTCCTAGCAGAAGTAATTGAAGAGGGAGATTACGCCCACGACTGCACCCAAGTAACTGAAATGTACTCATGTACTAGGAAAGTTGAAGAAAATGCACTAGAGGGAGGTGAGCTTTTGTTTATTGATGGGTAATCAACTATTGATCAAGGAGATGGGATACGAAGGACTGGGGCAGCAGTAGTAAAAATGATGGAGGCGCCGGTGTGTGTGGCTATGAAGTGTGTACAATTACCACAGCATTACTCTGCTCAAGCCGCGGAACTCGTTGCACTAATATTGGCATTAAAGGAATGTTTTAATAAAAGAGTAACTATATATTCCGACAGTGCATATGTTACATCCACTGTCCACTCAGGGCTATCAAAATGGAGAAGAAGAGGGTTTAGGAGAGCTGATGGCACTCCAGTACAACATGCCCTCTTGTTGGCTGAACTAATTGAAGTAATAAACGACCCCCAAGAACTAGCCCTAGTAAAATGCACCACACACACCAATGGAGAAGACTACGTCTCAAAAGGAAATGCAGCAGCAGACGCACATGCGAAATATGCTGCATATTTTGGTGAGATATGGAACCCCACAGACTCACAGAGAGGGAGAGGGAGGGGAATAGCTAGGGAGATGTTAATAAGAGAAGGGTACACCCATCTCCCAGCCACACAGATTATGGAACTACAAGCGGCTGCACCAATGGCCGAAAAAGAAGTATGGGTGAAAAGAGGATGCACAATGTCACCAACCGACGCACTATGGCGCCAGGGTGGCACTGGGAAAGTTGTAATACCGTTGGCACTGTTAAATACCGCCTTGAGCCAATTACATCACCCTGCCCATACAGGCAAGGAAATAATTGCAGCACGAATTCGAGAAGATTGGTTTTGTCCCGAGTTAACCTCCCATGTGTCAAATTTTATCAGCAATTGCCTAACATGTCAACAGTTTACGGCCGGTCATACTCTAAAAGTGATAAGAGGTACCATACCCCGGCCAGAAGGACCTTTTCGGCACCTTCACATTGACTATGTTGATATGATCAACATCTGTCAAGGCAATAGGTATATGATTGTAGTAGTATGCCCATTTTCTAGATGGATTGAAGCAGGGCCCTGTTCACACCCTGATGCGTTTAGAGCAGCCAAATTCATAGTAAGGGAGGTCTTCCCCAGATGGGGAGTGTGCGAGGTGTTAAGATCAGACAACGGCCCCCATTTCGCAAACGAAATGTTCCAGCATATCACATCCCTGCTGAACATTAAACACAAATTTGCATGTGCATACCACCCACAGGCTAATGGCGTATGTGAACGCCTGAATGGCTTATTGAAGGAGGCAATTGCTAAAATACAACAAACAACAAAGAAAAGTTGGTTGTATTGCCTTCCGTTAGCACTGTTTGAACTTAGAAACAGGCCAGGGTCCGACCACCACCTCACCCCTCACGAAGTGGTCACTGGACGTCAAATGCGCCTTCCCCTAACACCAACATCAAGGGCATTCACCGACCACGAAAGTTCAGCGAATGTGTTAGGTGATGAAATGTATCAATATGTGTCTTCTTTGATTACTAGTGTCGTGTTTGTGTCTCAACAGCTCGAGCGCACACGGGGCGGGTCTACCAGCAATCAAGAAAAAGACGAAAGTACGGAATTGGGAAAGGAGAACTCGTGCAAACTTGCCAAAGGTGACCACGTACTACTTCGCAATTTCAATAGAAGGTGGAACCAGAAGAGGTTCACTGGCCCCCATCTGGTAGAGGACGTATCAACAAGAGCAGTAAAACTAAAGGATAAGCGTGCCTGGAACCACCTACATGACGTAAAGATCTACAAACTGCAGACCCGCCCCAGCGCCAACGACAGGTCCATTGGAAGAACAGCAACAACATCCCCGACAGCGGAAGAAAGTTCCACCACAGACAACGACCCAATTGTTCCCTCGGAGACAATAACTGACGAAGAAGGGGGTGATCCCCATACTGCCCACCCCATGATCACTCGCTCAAAGAGTAAAAATACTTCCGCCATTTGAGCACAAACCCCCCCCCATTGACTGCTAAGTACAGTTGTAACTAAAACTGAAGGACATGCTTGCACTAATACACATGTAAACACGTGAATGTTCTCTTTTTTCTCTCGCACATACAGGAACTGCGTAATATTGTATTGTTAAGAAAAGCTAATTAACAAATTCAGTGTGCAGGTGTAGATGGTGCTGCCAGACGATAACTACCCAGAAGAATTGTCACACCAATTTGTATACGAAATAAAGAGGCCAACATACTTAAAAAGGAGAAGGGTACGTGTCTACTACACAGCCTTCCTCCTGGCCATAGAATATCACATGCCCCACCTCCGCCCATACTTGCCGGTCTTAAGAGACCCATCACTTAGAGTAGCGTGGGAGCAGCTCTTCGCCTGGGCACTGAATGACTACTTGATAGGGAGAGCTTAAAACTAACATTTAATAACGAGCACTTTTGAGAATTTTTAGGCGGGCAACTGTAACGTCGCAAGAATAAGCTGCCAGGACCGCAGCAAGGTAAGAGCAAAATGCCGGTGAAATTAGCATATGTAATAAAAATAATAGGGATTTTTATGATCACCGGGTTCTTGGCTGCCTCTGTCTGGCAGTACAGCTATGCTATCGATTTTATTGCTGCACCCAAACTTAATATACCCCCGTCCTCTGCGGCAACAGGTGTTACGTCAGGTGGTAATAGTAACATTGCACCCAAGCAAAATAGAGTTAAACGCAGCACATACTCAGACAATAAAGGTATTGATAATTATGTACAAGATTCAGCACACGTCACAAACAACATATGGTACCAGCACATGACCCGCATTGGTAAGCAGACAACTGAGGATAGCTGTTACGTTTGCTCATTAATACCATACGCCATGAGCGCTTCACGAACATTTGTTGCCACAGAAATAGATGAAAAAACAGCACAGTGCATAATATATTTGGCCCCGTTCCAAACGAAAGGAAGATTTCAAGGAACAGTAGTGCACATGACATGGAAGACACGAGACTCATACCCATATGAAAACAACTTCCTCAAGACCTATCTGAGTTATCACAAGACCAGTTTACATGCTGAAGCATTCAGGTACATAACAAGTGGCCCTGCAAAAGGAGAAACAAAGAAGGTAACACTGCAGTATCTACCATGTGATTGGTACGCCACTGAAGTTCCGGGTAAACAAGGATGCTGGGAAAGGCCGCTACTGACGATAACAGGAAAGGTGTACCTGGGCAACAACTGGGAGATAGGAGTGATTGGCAGCAACATGGTAACAAAAGAAACTATCTCAACTATCGAGACACACAATCATCGATGTTGGACGACGTGGATCAAATATGTACCAATGCTCACGTGGGTAGAAGAAGATGAAGACCCGATAACTATACTACCATTGACTGCGCCCAAAGTATGCTACCAGCATAAAGGAGAGGTGGACGTAGGATATAACACCAATTGTGCAAGCCTGATGGAGTTACCTGAGGGGGGAGCGGGAACAGCAGTAATAATGGACCATTATTGGGCCTGTGGAGAAAAGGCATATCATACACTGCCTCCCCTGTGGAATGGTGTGTGCACAATGGTACACGTCAACGTACCATCACTAGTGGTACCTAAGAAGCATGTCGATGTGGCGAAATTTCCTAAAATGGATGAAGGGGATAAGAGAAGAAAGAGATCTGCACCACTTCAGAAGGAGCAAGGAAACAGGACCAACAGCAATGATACTGTCCTAAATAGGAGAAAAAGACAAGGAGAGCCATTGACAGGAAATTACCTGTGGGGAAGGTCGGAAACGGAACTAACATCAATACCGCCAGAACACAGACTATTCAGCAGAGCAGCAATGTTCTTCTCCTCAATAATACATCCGGGACTGCAGGCATACGCAAACGCAAAATGGCTCCAAATAACCAGGTGGGAACTAATGATGACCATCAATTCAACAGTAAATGGGTTCAACGCAATTAAAGAGGAGCTGCGAGCTGTAAGGATGGTAGCACTCCAGAACAGATATGTATTGGACCTTCTCACAGCAATGGAAGGAGGAGTTTGTGCAAAGATAGGACAATCTTGCTGCACGTTCATACCTGCCAACGATGCTGACAATGGTACACTGACAGAAGCAGTTTCACAACTGGCCCAGATGCACTCCAAAATGATGGACGAAAGTAACGGTGTAAACAAGGATAAGAGCTGGTTTTCACTATTATGGTCATGGATGCCATCTTGGCTGTCAGATGGACTGAAAATAATAGTGGGATGTGCTATTTTGGCTGGAGCTGCCCTGATCATAATTAGATTTTGGAAGGCCCGGAAGGCACGCACGACTGACGAGTTGCTGGAAATGGTGGGAATGCACCCCTTAATGCCAGCAGATGACGGTTAGCATACAGATGTGATAATACAAGAAAGGGAGAAGTTGCGCACCCAAATCATCACCAATCATCTAGACCCACCATCAGTGAAGATCGAGAACCCAAGGAACCCCAGGAGCTACATAGGAAGATGGGTATACTGTACTCATGGAGGAACATGTGAATACATGTATTGGTCATTTGAAGATCATGTAAACCATTATGGACATCTCGGAGGGATAACTAAGATATGGAGGGTAAGAGGAGATAACGAGAAGGATATGTTTGTGGTCGACAAGTCGACCAGAGGGGGGACTGAAGTGGGAGAATGGAAGACCAGGCTCCCGTCCTTCACCTCTCGCGCTTGGCCTAGAGGGTCACGGCCCAGACACCCGCCGCGAGAAGAGTTTGTCCAGTTACCAGACGACCAGGTACCCTGGTACAGGAACATACGGATGTGTCCACCTGCCTGCCCAGCAGCCCGCACTGGCCATGCCGACACCTGCGGCTCGGATCAGCTAGACTAAAAACCACACATCGTTAGAGATGCCATGACGACCTAGACAACGGGAAGCACATCTGTACAAATATACACACTTAACATTTCCACACCAATCTACACGAAGAACATACTCAGTGCTCTGACGTAGGCGACAGGCATATTCACGGACGTGCATCTTTATTATTTTTACATAGGCTTTCAGAATGCAGAAACGCAAGATGCATCATGAACTCATCTATAACGCCGCTTGCTCACGCTTCTCTTGAAACCCGTTACCACCATGAGAGGTATAATAGAAACACGATACTCGTCATGGAAATGTATGCCACTATAACCTAAAGCACCCATGCCCGAAATGGATCACTTATACACCAGGCCCAAGTAGGCCTCAAGCAAGAGTTCCCGTGGACATTAACAAAGCAAAAGTCAGGTTGCTGATCCTGCAGAATGAGCCTGGTGGAGCAACCAGCCAAGGTCGCAATGTTGCAAACCCACATCCAAGAACAAATCATCAAAGGCACGATGTTGCAACCTCGCACTCCGCATACCAACGTTAAAGTCATATCTACAAATTAAACCAGACACACAGTGGAAAAGCAATATTAATTGTGCAGAATTCTGCCTCAAACACGGTCCCGCCTCACGTGACCAAGCCGAACCTGACGAGATGCCAAAACCCAGGAGAGAAAAGGCGTCTGGGTCCCTCACTACGAGACACAGGCCGAGACACGTGAAAGGTTCAATGAACACCTGCTACAGTGGGAGCGGTCAGCCTTCCACCTATGAATAAATCCTCACATTGTCTGCACGTACCCATATTGAAACATTGTTGCAAACACAGGTACACCGAGAGCTGGGAACAACGGTGGTCCCAGGCTGGGGAGCTCACGGATGCACCAATCAGAACATGGGGCTCTTATCTCAAGGCGTCAGTAACATTAGCCAATCCTCAGGGGTCTTCATGTAACAATTCTTATGTATCTAATTATAGGGACAACCCAGATATACCACCTGACTACACCTTGACCACTAATATCATTCTCTATATGTGTACTATACTAACCCTATCACTCGAGCAACCAATTAAGAGTGGCGATAGGTTTTTTGTTAACTTTCTGAAGTGACGCAAGTAGCGCGTCATAATGCAGTAAAAAGGGCCTGCGAGCCCCACAATTGTGTGTGTCAGGACGAACGCGTACGCTCCTTGACCCATCCCTGCCGTTTGCATAATAAACAGCAGAGTCGCCTTGCTCCTTGTGTGTGTCTCATACTCTATCTCATCTGGGATATACGGGAGGAGTTGGGGCCTCCCTGCCCGGAGGTCTGCGGACGGCCCGGCCGACCCCGGCAGAATTTCCCCCCGACAAGGGCCCCCTGCTCCAGGGTGACCTCTAGGTCGTCTACCCATACTCCCAAACGCATTGTTTGACCTTTGTCGAAGGACGGGGCACTGTGCTCGCCAATGACCTTCTTGGCGGCAATAGGCACATTGATTAACATTCACAGGTCCCAAAGGAGCGTTTCCTTTTGGGACATACTGACCTCTGATCTGTGAAGTACCTCCTTTGGGATTCCTAACAATTTGTTGTAACAATACTTTAGTCTTCAGATCTCCTTTCCTCTTCTCTATCTTCTCTTTTTCATTATTCACACTGTTCTCGTAATACTGAGCCATATGCAAAACTTCAGATTGGGATTTCGCCTGCCAAGCACTCTCAGAAGACATAATCTGTGACTGGAAGTCGGGCAACAACCCACGTACAAATTTGTCCACAAACAACCTTTTCCCAGACTCTGTGCCCAAGTCCTGTCCACTGAAATCAGAGAACACCTGTTCGAATCTATTAAAGAACTCGGTGGCACCTTCAGTTTTTCCTTGAACACAGGCCGTAAGCTTATCCCAAATAATTCTTTTCTCAGGAATTATGGTTTTCAATTTTGCGACAATTCTATCAGGCAAAGTAAGTATTACCTGAGGTGGCTTCTCACCAGCTGGTCTTTCCCCATCAAACCTAGTCATGTTAGCCCACGTATCTCCTAAACCTGGCACATCATCTATTGTTCGAACCTGCTTCCATAAATCTACGGGCAGGAGTACAGGGAATAGCAGGTCAATGTCACTTAAGGTGAACACAGAGGACTGCAAAACGGACTCTATTTCTTTGTAGATTCCTGTCGGGTTTTTCCTGATATCGGGAATTGATTGTCTAATAGTGTTCACTTCCTGTCGTGAAAACGGGACGTGAACAAATTGTGATACATAATGTGCAGGGATATCCACAGCGGGTGCACCGGTCCCAGCGTTGGCGGGAATCTCAACCTTTGGGACAAATGTCGGAGGAACCTCTCTCATAGGCAACTGAGATATAGGTAACTCCGACCGCTTACTAAGCAACAGAGCCAGGTCGAGCGCTAAGGCAGTCGAAGTAGTGTCGGGCGAAAAAGCCCTTTTACAAATCCCCAATAACTCTATAGGACAACCAACCTTCTTCCTTACACATTCTTCCTGCAGGTACTGTAACATTACCTGAATCACCTTCCTCTGCATTTCTACTGTATACTGACTATACGTGTCATATACTTCATCTGGCGGTATCGATGAATCCGAGATCCATCGAATCGCATCTTTGGTACAAATCCGTACTTCCTCAGGTGCCGGTCTACGACACGGAAGGAACCGTTTCTGCACATACATACTGTCGTCTTCATCATCCTTATCTCGTGCTTTCTCAAAGTCCCTCCTATACTCAAACAATCTCTCAACATGACCATGTACTTTCTCCTCTGTGTCCCTCGAAAGTGCTAAAGCATTTAGATCCCTCACCCCTTGTGGGAGATCCGAATTATGTAATCTACCCCACATTACACATAAATGAGTCCCCAAACCTTCGATAAAAACATTTTTCTCGGGTAAATTGTCCATATTTGATAATGTGGAAAAAACGTTAACTTGATCACCTTTCTCCTTACAGTGCTTAGCCCATGCAAATAATTCCCGTTTCTTGTCTGCAGAAACAGTATTACGAGTGACAATCTTTGACCCCGCACCTTGATCAACTTCAGTCAATACTGAACCACTCGGGAGCGGAGGTGTGGGCAAATTCAATGAGGGCGCAACTATCGGCGCAAGAGGAAGGGGTGGCGGGATAGGTGGGGGAACAACAACTAGAGGAATAGGAACAATAGGTTGTACAGGGGGAACAGGGATAACAGCAGGAACAACAGCAGGAATGGGCAGAGCACCCGGGAGAGGATCATACGGAGGTGGCGCAGAGGCACCAGGCCGGGGTTCGTTTAACAATTTTTCAATAAATTCTTCAGAAACATGGAAATCTTTAGAGGGATACATTTTCTGGATACCTAGTGAGAAAGCCCTTTCCATATTTTTGACTGACTCCGAATGTTTTTCCTTATCATATAACAACGCCTTTTCGGCATTTGTTTTATGACGGCATGCATGTTTATCCCTACTTTTAAGCTGCTGCAACGCTTCTTTTTTCCAATTCTGCAAAACATCAAATGCTGCAGGTCTGGCCTTCTTTTTTAGCAAGACCGATTCTAGGTATTCAATACGGGGGATCTCGAAACTACCATTGATTGGCCACTGAAATTCTGAGGCATGTCTGGTTTGTCTGTGCCAAATATCATTAAATACTATACTTCCAATGACATACTTACAGTACATAGTACATGCTGGCGACCCCTCATGTGGTGCCGGGCGGCTAAATTCCAAAGATTGTTGATCGCTGCGGAACAGAGCCCTAAAGCAACTAGACAATTTCCCAGGCATTTCACAAAAAATTGGTGCTACCTGGTCAGTAATTGTGTCTGCAGATACAATGCGCCAAATTCAAATTGTCAGGGTTAAATTAAGAGACGGGTCACGACTGCACCTGACCAAACCTAAGGAGGACCGTACGGTTTACCAAAGAACTTACCTAACGAATTTTACCTTGTGTTTGGTGGTTTCGACAAATCTGCCCGCCTCAAAAATGGACCCTCGTCAAGATGCCGTGTCAGACCACACGACTATCGTCCAAGGATCAGATCGTGCAGCGCTGCCGAGGTATCGCGTCTCATTCGGTCGGGCCCGCAGAATCACACCGTCCGATCCCGGTTCGATAGTCTGCGTCAACCTTCAATGATCCGGCATCAATCTTGAGGGTCCCTATTCGGGCGCCAACTGTGAAAACATAAAAATGATATGAGGCCGGGAAGCCCAAAAAGAAAAACACCAACACAGGTTACAAAGAACATACAAGTGCTTTATTTAAAAGCTACAACAGTTACCAAAGTCAATTGACAAACGGATAGCTATTCCGCTCTCAGAGTAACGTAACGAACTTCAACGAAGGTTCGATGCATTAGTGAGAGAGACCGTACATTGGAATACTTGGGTCTTTTATACGATTTGTCCAGCCCTTGGCCAACCCTCTTGCGGGTTAACCATTCTAGGGATTGGGCCTATGGGTTCCTAGCCAGTCCAATCCTATAACATATGCATTTTGATCAGTTTCGCTGATATAGTTGTACATTTACACATAGGTCAACAATAGGACAAGGTCTCAGTTCGTGACCCCGACAAGTGGCCTGCAGGCATATTAATTATTCATGTGTACGGAGGTCACTACGGCCAGAATCTTACTCAGAATGTCATTTGGCCTCCATTTTGATGTTCAGGGTGACTTCCACATTACAAGAGAACCTAAAATGGTGGCTTAATCCAAGATGGCGACTTACATTACTTTCTCTAAGGTCAAGACCTTGCCGCAGAGTTTGTTCGCATATGATGTTTTTTAGACAACTTGGCGTAGGCCAATACACATACAATTTTTGCGATAGGAGGCATAACATTGTTTCAATTCCGACAATAACAACAAGCTGGTATGGCCCTGGATTTTCAACCTCCCAGCTGAGCACACACTCTTGCAATAAGATAATAGTGGCTGAGGCTATAGTTAGAGTTGGTCTATTATAAAGATTGAATAATAGCATTCTTAACCCAGCAGGAGATTTTATACTAAGTTGCTGCAAATGTGGAGAGCCGGTATGTAGCTGTTCGACCACCCAGTTCAGATCTGCCTCCACCCAGACAGAAGGTGTAACATTTTTATAACACGGCACACTCCAGCCAGGGACTCTTTCCCCTGACAATTAATGTGGCGCACAATAAAAACGATTTCTATCTTTAATCAACCACGGGTTGTTTTATTTGAGTAAGCCCCCAACCAGTCTCACACCCAACCTTCACAAACACCCTGTGTCACAGTGTTGAGGAACCAGGCTGGTGTGTGTCAATATGATATTTATACATTTTATGGTTCAATGAAATTAAAGCAAAATCAAACAATTGGGCAGCAGCCACCAATGTTGTGGCAATACAAAGATTCATTCAATACAGTTAGTTCAAAATCCCCACAATTCACATGAATATTTAATGGCAAAACAGGAAAAATGATTTTCAAGCATATGATGGTACTAAGGATAAGCACTCTCCCTGGAACACTCACCCCCAAACATCAGCAAACTTTTGGATGTAAGGCAGTGGCAAGGAGTCAGGCTAAAGAGAGAACATTTGGATTTAGAATTTAGCCCACCACCCCAAGATGGGAGGCCAGAAAAGAAAATCAAAACCTGATTTATGAGCAAAATGGCATAATCGGATTTGACTTGTTACTCACACAGCGGATTACAACCGTGGTGGGCCAGCTATCAAAGAAATTTGTGTTGCTACACTCGAGAGATAAGGAAGCTTACAGACTGCTAAGCAGGGCACCAAGGCACCATGAACACAAGGTAAGAAAATCGGTTTTGGGGAAGGAATCAAATGCAAAACAAAAACACAAGCAGCAGAATGGAAATTCGTTTTTACACAGGACCTGTGATGACAGGCAGCCACGGAAAAGGCTTAGCTGTCAATTTCAGAAATCGGTTTCAAGGAGCAGGACGAAGGCACATAACGTATAGGATTCTAACAGAAAGGGATAGTTCTCAATGGAACTACAGTTTGGGTTTTTCTATGGGACAGATGCAAATTCTGAATTCATGGGAATACACACAGTACAAGGGCAAATTCGTTTTTTGTTACTCAGAGACACATTCTATTGAGGCTATATTTTATTGACTATAGATATTAATGAAAGGCACTTGGCATGAGGTGGTTAATTTCGAATTTCAACCAACTCACACTGTGAATCTCTTTCTAGGGGAATTAATTAATTTACTTGGAAATAATGCTAAGGATTTATACAGACAACTGAAAGATTTATAAAAGGAATACACTAACATACACAGGCTAGTATAGATTAATCTATGAAAAGGTGAATGGATTATAATGGCAATTTGGGACTTTGAATGGGATTTTCTATGGGATGCAAGATTCAAAAGAGAGGGGTATGCAATTTGGGGCTGGGGTTATTTGCTACTTACAATGTAAGCTTGAGTTTGGGATTCTGGAAAGCCAGCAATGTCTCTGATCACTCTGGATAGCTTGGCCAAGGGATCTAGTCAGTGTGCTCTCCTGGATGAGATTCTGCACAGCTAGGCCAAGGTCTGGTCACTGCACTCTCTTGGATGGGATCAGCTGCCTCCTCTCCTTTCTCCCTGGATTCTTGTGTGTGTCTGGATCTGGAATCTGTGTATCTTGCTGTAGATGGGATGTTTCTTGCTGTCAATGGATCCCTTCCGTCTCTCTGTGTCCCTCTTATATAGCATAAATGACATCATCTATTTTACAATCTGGGGGGAGATCCTCTGGATTTACTCCAGTCCTGGGATAGGACAGCCTACCAGCCTCTCTCCTCCCCCTGGGCTGATTGGTTCAGGGGAAAGGGCATCATTTGTGTGTTTGCTTTTATGACATTTCTTTGTTCTCAGATCCAGTTTTTAACAAAAATGAGTTATGAATCAAAACCTCAGACTCATACTAGCCACCACCGCCATAAGAAGTAGATATGTGGATTCAATGGGTCACAGGGAATTGGACAAGCCGATCGCTGACTCGGTGCGAGGTCGCATCGGCCTTTGGCACATTTTGACCCTTTCAGTAAATGCATAATAGTTAAAATGTTGCCAATGATTAACTATGTTCATAATTACATTTTGCATCTTTCCCCTGAGTTTCATTCATAATTCAGCCAGAAGGGTGTCCTTCCTGGCCATTTCAGTTCACAAAGTGCTAGAAACATGCACTTGGTCTCTTTACATTTGTCTAAAAATCACATGGAAAACTAGCAGAATACAAAATTACTACTTATTCAGGGTGCTGGGAAAAATGTCTTAAAATGAAAAAGTCCTTTAATGTCAATTGGGAGGATTTGTCACATATGGGGGCGGTGCTGCAGACCCCCACAGCAAACTGTCTCCTCCTGACTTGGCTTGCAACAAAGGACTTTTATGATGCCATTTGAAGTTAGACAGTTCCTCCTTCAGAGTGGGGGCTGGAGGAAATCGCACTTCTTGGTCACACACTACCCACACTGGCTTCCTTTGTCCCCTCTCCCAGTAATGCCTGCTAGTCTGGGAGAGCAGAAAATCCTCACACTCTCTGCCACCTCACATGCCGTTGTGGACTGCTTCACTTATTGGTGCGAATTGTCAGTGGGAGGCAAGGCTTGTAAATGAATTCTGTGCCTGCGCCAAAATACAGTTTTACTGGTTTCTGAGCCTTCTCCAATTTAACTAAATGTTGTGGGGACAAATACAATGTAAATTGTGTAGCCAAACCCCCACCCAAACATATTCAGACATTTCTGTGCAAGCAAAAGCAGTCATTCAACGTTGACTTTTAAACAACATTTTTCCTTATTTTCCAAAGAGCAGATTCACAAGTGTGCAGGCCTTTCATTTAAAGTTTCCAAATGTGGTTCTGCCGGTCACAGTATTGTCTTTCAATTAGTTCTTTGAAGGGGTTTTGCATGTACTATTGGTTCATGGACACAGGGGGATACTGCACAGGATTTATTTGATTTGGACACAGAAAAGAGAAAAAGACATGCTATTTCTTTCATTTGCAGTCATTTGAATGCAATGCTTCACATCAAAGGGAGACAAAAGCTGTGGCGGGCTGTAATGTAGAAACCCTTGCCCTTCATGTGATTTGTCGCTAAAACAAAGCTGTTTTGGATGTCGTGCATACTTTTTGTTCTCCAGATGTAAGAAAAACAGACGCAGCACCGTTCTGAAGGAGGGGCATAACTTCTAGTTACTCAGATGAAAATGAAACAAATGCAGGGCCATTTTTCAAAGCAGTGTTCAATTGCTTGCCACACATGTGCCAGAAAGACAAAAGCACAGCTGTTTTGGTGGCACTGTTTAAATGTGGTTTTACGTGAAAGGGATTTCTGCTTAGGGCCTTTAATGCACCCCACAAAGGCCCCCATATGGTCTCCCCCTAATTCCTTGTCAGGTAGAGATGGAGAAGGACTGATATCCCTGTATCCTAATATCTTGTAGGGACCATGTTTCCTGGAGACACTCAGCACTATAGTATTCCATGAAATTACACCATTCGTGGTCCTTAAAATGCCTCTTCAGCCCTGCTATATTCCAACTCAAGAATTTGTCTACGTAGTCCTGGTCTGCATTCCATTGGCTGTTATGGGAACATAGTCAATTGACACCCTCTGAGTCTGTCACAGCCGCTCTGTTACCTACAATGGTTGTATTTGGGGCACGGTTGCCTGTGTTCGCCATTTCCCCATGTACTACATAGAGTGAAATATTAGGCCTGATTGTAATATGAGAATCTGAGTGGGGTAGGTTCTAAGCTCGATCATCAACATCCCCATAACCAGTGCCCCATGTTTAAGGAACACCTGAATGTAATTGTCTGTGCCCACCGGCATATGGTTGTGTCTGCAATGCATTATATCCTCACAAATCACTGCAAGAGAGCCCCTTTTGTGGCGAAAACAGTGAATTACTTTATTGATAAGGGCATCCTGTGTTTCATAAGTGTTCTCCAAAATTCTTAGGACATCATACAATACTACAAAGGATTCTTTATAAATGTCATCTTTATTAAAGTGGCTGCCAGATGATATGTGTGGTGTGTAGTTTCCCTTGAAACAACTATCGGAAAGAAAAAAGACACCATCTGTGAAGAGTGATGTCATAGTCTTGTGCAAAGTGGATATATAGGAGATGCCCAATTGCTGATTGCCGCACGATATACCAGAACATTTCTTCAAAAAGGAAGTGCAAAGTTCACCTTTGAACCCAGAAAAGGAGTGTCATAGCAGAAGTAAAAATGTCACCACTAAGTACCGCTGAGCTACACAAATTGAAGTAGTCACACGGTCTACTATAATAAAATGTGTACGTATGTTATAGATGATGTTCTTATAGAAACTGAGGGTGGTTTTGTTCCCATCAGTGACCACATCAGGGACCTCAAGAATACATTTAATTCATTATATCCTATTATTGGCCTTTCCTGTGATTTTTTGTGGAATTTGTAAATAGCTATTTTGACAGTATGTGGTTAAGAGTTTTACTAGTCAAAATGACATTGATTTCACAGAGCACTTTTTTGGACTACTCTATGGAGCTCAGGGTCTATGCACCTGTAACATAAATACATGGTGTAAAAGCTTTCCGTAAGGCTTTTATACCTTCGATTCACGTCACGGCTCCTTTTCCTTCATTTGATAGCTGAGGGGAGGGACAGAATGTAACTTACATTTCTGCTGCTCCCTTCCTCTCCACCATACAAATACTACAGCCAGGGTCGACTTAAGGTATGGGTGACCAGGGTGGTCGCCCGGGGTGCCACATTAGCGTCGCTGCTAAGCCAGGTCCGGGAAGTCATTCAAGGGCTCCACTGATCTGGGGTGGTGAAGAAGCTCTATTGAAATGAAAAGTGCCCTGCTCTCAGGCTGGCACTGGGCACTCCAGGATGGGAACGGTGCGCTTTTCATTTCAATAGAGCACCACTGCTATACCAGAATGGAGCAGCTTTTCAAAGTCTGCCCAATGCTGGCGTGGCAGTGGTGCTTTATTTAAGTGATAAGTGTCCTGCTCCAGCTTGAGAGTGGGATGCTTTTAAAGGCTGTCCTGTGCTGGTCTGGCAGCGCAACCCCAAATTTTACACCCCCTCCTATGCCACCTCCTTGACAGGGGGACAACACATTTGGTTTTGCCCCAGTCGCTGCCATTAGTAAGGCCGTTACTGATTACCGAATTTGCACCACCATGGATTTTCATGCCAGTGTAAATGCTGTGGATTCCTGCGGAACCTGCCGTCTTTCTACTGTAGCAAGCAAAAACCAGGCAGACTCTGTAGGAATCTATTGTAAACACTCATGGCAGGCAGTGTTTACTTCATTTGCATGGCAGTGTCCAAAAGGGCGGCGTGCAAGCGTGTATGCCGCCCATTTACCCTCCACCATTGCATTCTGACGTGCAAATGAGGAAAATAAGGCGACAGGGACCTGTATACGTGAAAGTGGACGGATAACAGGTCCCCGCTGCCTTTTTGACACAGACTAAAAAATGAGCCCCTGTATATTTTTATTTTAGAAAGCTCTGTCGTGTTCACCAATGAAATTCTGTAGTTGTAAATGACTTTGTTGTCAACTTATCTTTTTTTTCTGCCACAGTGCTGATTGGGGACGGTTACTACAAACATCAATGCAGCTGTTGGCTCGGACAGGGCTAAACCGACCACTGAATTATAACATACCATCACGTTTTTCGAATGACCACAATGAATACTGATGAGGAAACATTACAAGTCAGATAGCTGAACAAATGATGGATTTGATGGAGAGGTTTAGGATCTGACGAGGTGTGATGGGTTCGGATCCCACCAGAAACAAGGCCGCTTCTCATTCTTCCAAGGTTGAAGAATGTTTTTTATACTGGTAATAATAACACCTGTCAATCAGAGGTGTAAAAGGCAGTAAGGCGGTGGTAGCAAATAATACATGCGTGTAATGTGGTGTTATACAGCACAGAGTCTGCCCTCAGCATGGAGGATGTTGGGGTCTTTGTGACTGAAATAAACTTCTGATTTTACACCCCTTCAAGTCGGACTTTATTGTGGTTTCCTTATCATTGGATGCTACATTTTATTGGCGACAAGGATGATAAGGACCATCAAAGACCCCAACATTGGCGAGGTAATTCTCCGGAATTGCGTGTGCACTTCACCAAGGGATATGTGATTTTTTTTTTTTTTTTTTATCAGTACACAGCACACATTGCGGCAAGGGCATGTGGAGGCGGGCGCGAGGTCTGCTCAAGGTTGGCTAACAGATTTCAGTAACTGCGCAACTCGGAAGGATACCATCGGGGTTTACCCGGTGCTCAGGTAATTTCTCCACAATGACATATCAGGGGCCAGATTACAGAAACTTTGTACTAGTGCAAGTGCAAAGTTTGCACAGTATTAGCACTAGGGCAAAGTTTGCCCTATATTTAAAAACACAGAGACACATTAAAAAACCATTGCACCTCAACAAGTGCAGTTTGGCAGATTAAAAGCACCAGGGCTAAAATTGCCCAAGTGCAAAAATGAGGCATTTTTATGACATTTTTGCACTAGGGCAAAGTTTGCCCTATTGCTAATACGGAATGATATTAGCACTAGGGCAATCCATGCCCTGATGCAAAAATGCATAAAAAATGTATCTTTTTAGCACTGGGGCAATTTTAGCCCTGGTGCTTTTAATATGCCACACTGCACTTGTCGAGATGCAATGCTTTTTTTTAATGTGTCCCAGTGTTTTTTTAAAAATAGGGCCATCTTTGCCATAGTGCTAATACCGTGCAAATTTTGCACTTGCACCGGTGCAAAATTTCCGTAATCTGGCCCCAGATCGGAATTGAGCGTTAACATTGTTTAAACGCTGAGGGACATCATTTCAGAGCCCATTCGGGAGCTCGAGGAACTTTGCGACACCAGCCTGCCGCTCCGGGTTGAACGTTAATTACTTCACCCTGCCAGGACCTGAATCGGTGCTTGGGGTAATATTCCAGGAGGATATTGTATATTAATATCCTCAGCAATCTAGCACTTACCCGAATGGAGGGTGTGAGCCCAGTGTTGACGGAGAGTGGCAGCGGTGAGAGTAATTTCCTGGTATGACAAAATAATTAAAAGTGTGTGAATTAAAGAAATCCAACAGGTCTGGGGTTAATAATAATAATTCCCAACAAGGATGGAGCAAAGGACTTTGCCCTAAATGTGGATTCGGAAAACAAAGTCTAAACCGAAAAGAGTGTCCAGCTATGAGAGTGAGATGTAGAAAATGTGGCATTGTGGGTCATTTTGCTAGATTTTGTAAAGTCAATCCAAATTTGACAGTTGACAGTTGGGGAAATTAGTGTGAAGGGTGTTGAAGATGACAATCAAGACTGGTCTAATAAAGTGGCTCAAATTGTGGGGGAGGTGGATGATGATGAAGAAAGGGACTATGTACCTCCTGAGGTAGACTTTGTTCTGCCTGGCAATATCTTCAAAGCTTTAGCAGATTCAAGGTCTCCATATACAATCATTTCAGAAACAAAATACAAAGCGATGAGGGGGAGAAAAAACACACTTTACACAATACTGACATAAAACCCAAAGAATATGGGGGAGGAAAAATAGATTTGAAAGGTTTTGTGTAGTGTGATATTGCATATGGGGACAAGACAAACACATTCATGGTAAGGTGGATGTGGCTACCCAAGGGGACTGTTTGGTAGGATGGAATCACCAAGGAAAGCTGGGGTTAGAATTGCACCTTGGCAAGGAGTCACAAGTAGGTTTTTCATAATGGTATTGGAAGACGTAGAGGTTATGGACATAGAATTCAGATATTGGAAAATGCAATTCCCAGTGTACATAGGGTGAGTTACCTTCCACTGAGTTTGAGGGGAAAAGGTTAGACTGAAATTGAGAAATGTTGATGAACAGGGGGTAATTGAACCCATAGAGAGCAATGTGTGGTTATCACCTATAGTAGTCACACAAAGTCCTGATGGCAGGATGAGATTATGTGTAGACTGGCAGGATATAAATAAGAATATTCTAGTGAACAGGCATCCTTTACCCAGAGTGAGTGAAATGCTATCCACCATGGAAGAAAATGAATGGTATTCTTCTTTAGATTTATCTTCGGCATACCATCAGGGGGACTTTCATGATTCTTCCAAAGCTCTTACAGTATTTATCACTGCCATGAGGGGTTTTCAGTACAGGAGAATACCTTTAGGATTATTTTATGCCACTTCAGTTTTTCAGAAAATCATGGCGTATTTATTTGAAGGTCTGGAGGGTGTTCAATGTTTCCAGGATGACACATTGGTGGGTGCAAAGAACAAACTGCAACATGATACCAAGTGGCAGAGGTTTTAAGGAGACTGGAAAAAGCTGGTTTGAAAAGTGCCAATTTAAGGTGCACCAAGTTAGGTTCCTGTGGCACACACAGGGTTGTAGAGACCCGGACGGAAATGGTGGATGTAATCTTGCATATCAAGCCTCCCACAAAAAGGGAGGAATTAAGATAATTTCTTGGTGTTGTGGAATTTTATTCTAAGTTTGTTGAAAACTTTTCGTCAAAGTGTGCCCCTTTAAGGGTGTGTTGAAGGGACAAAGAGAGTTTGTGTGCGGTAGGTGGGAAGAGGATACAATTAAGCTGATAAAAGCAGATTTACCCAATGCACCTACTCTTTACAAGTTTGACCCTGCTTATGAAACTAAGATCACAGTGGATGCCTGAGCCAAAGGCATTGGTGCAGTTTTTTCCCAGTGCAGACGGGGCAGAGGGGGGGAGCTGCCTGTGGCTTTTGTTTCACAGATTTACCCTCAGTAGAGTCAAGATATAAGTCGATAGAGAGAGAGTGCCTGGTGTGCTATTGGCTGTTGAACTATTTTAAAACTTATGTGTGGGGCATTCGGTATATCAAAAGAAGTGATCAGAAACGGCTAGGTCATGTGTTCACCACTAGAGAATCGTGGTTGGCCAGGTGGTTGTCAGCGTTGCAGAGTTTCAATTTTGTTGTCAAGTTCATCCCTGGACATTGCAATCTGGTTGCAGACTGTTTGTCTAGGTCCCCAAGGGAAGGGGTGAGGGGTTATGAGGAAATTGGTGATGAATGGGTAGCCCAAATATGGAATATGGTAAACAATGCATTCTCTATGGATTTGTGGATAAAGGTATTGCTGAAGATGCTGAGTTAACAGATGCCATTACTAGAATTGTACAGGGTTGAGGTCTGGTGTGGGGGTTGGTTCCCCTTTTTACAAAGTAAGGGAGGAGTTGTGCAGCTCTCAATGGGGCTTGACAGGGGGAGAGGTTAGTTCCTCTTTTATCTTTATGCTGTGAACTTGTGAACCGTGTTCATGCATGGCATTTAGTCCTCTGATTAAGAGGAGACTGCGGGCAAGGTTTTGTTGGCCAAGTATGGACTCTTTGGTTGAGCGTGAAGTAGGCTATTGTGTTCCCTATTCTTCTAGCGACAAGTCTCTAAATACTCAGACGACAGATTTGGGCAGTGTGGAAATTCCAGAAAGGGCAAGGGAAAAATAGGCCTCATTACGACCCAGGCGGTAAGTTACCGCCTGGGTCGTACCTTTACCACCATGGCGTAAACTACGTTTACGCCATGGTGGTTGGCGGACTTACCGCCCCATTCCGAGGTTGGCGGGGCGGTAAGTCCCCATTAACCCATTTACCCTTCGCCATTCCCATTTTTGCCCCATAGGGCATAATGGGAGTGGGGAAGGCGTTAATTACGCCACCGTAAATTACGGTGGCGTAATTAACAACAAGGTCCCTTAGCGCCATGGATTTTAACACCTGCTAAAAGCAGGTGTTAAATCCTCCATGGCGCTAAGGGACCTCGGAATCAGGCGGTAAGGGTCGGCGCTGTTTACGCCGCCATAAACCCCTTACCGCCTGGGTCCTAATGAGGCCCAACTTTATGGGCCTTATGAGTGTTTTGGACTAGAACATATATTTTCAATTGTTATTGTTGACTATGCCTTAAAATGGTTTAAAGTATAATTCGTTCGTACAATTTCCACTAAAAGTGCAATAGAATACATGGAAACCCTGTTCTCGAGAGAGGGATACCCTAAAACTATTATTTAGGATAATGGGGTGCAGTTGATTTACTTGGAAATGTGCAGCTATTTGAAGATCTTGCTACCATCTCAGTGTCCACTACCAACACTGGTACCTGTTCACTGTAATTATGTATTGTGTCTACATGTCATTTGTAAATTAAGTCCCGTCGTTATACAAAAAAAAAAGAAAAACATGTTCTGTGTTCAATGAATCCAGTCAATTTGACTGGACTGTATTTATGTATATTATGTACAAAATTGAAAACTGACAAGTGTCTCTGATTACATATATTTTTTCTATGACAAATGAATGTGCATTAAAAACCTTTTGACCCTCAGGAAAAACTAAAAACTAAAGGTTTGTCGTAACTGTAGATATCTAGCTACCAAAGTGTGTGTAATCTCTCACCCTGAATATTGCGAGATTTGAAGAAAAAAAAGAGATTTCAGAAATGGCATGGGAAAAAATGGCTATTGACTTTATGGGCCCTATGAGTGTTTTGGACCAAAACATATATTTTCAATTGTTATTTTTGACTATGCCGCAAGATGTTTTAAAGTTTAGTTTTAGTTTAGTTTAGTTTATTATTTCTAGGGCGCGCCATACCCTGCGGCATCAGGGCGCACAAGACAGGAATATGCTCAACTTAGTTACAGGTACATGTTAAGTAGGAACAGTACAGGGTCATCATACAATTTACAGTAGGCGGATATATATAAGGCCGGATCTAAGTCCAGAAACAAAGTTTTGCAGGTGCAGGTATTCTTGAGGGGAATATAAAATAATAATATATACAATAATAATAAACAGGCACCAGGAACATTCCAGTTCAGAAGAGAGAGGCGGATTCAAATATCCTGGTAAAGGGGTGCAAGTAGAACTTCAGGTTAGTTCGCCAGTGGATACAGTCAAGTCAAGCAAGTCAGGGTAGTTAGGTGGCATTTGCTCTCAACCAATTGGTCAAGTTCTGCCTGAATTTCGTATAAAGTATAATTAGTTCCTACTATTTCCACTAAGTGTGCAATAAAATACATGGAAATCCTGTTCTCGAGAGAGGGATACCTGAAAACTATTATTTAGGATAATGGGGTGCAGTTGATTTATTTGGAAATGTGCAGTTATTTGAAGAGTCATCAGAGAATCATTGGACAGCACTATATAAGCCCAAATCAAATGGCTTGGTTGAAAGGTTGAATGGCATCATCAGGGAAACAATTTTACTTGCTTTTACTAATGGCATGGAATGAAAAGGGTGTGTGCAGGAAATGTTGAAGGCATAGAGATGCACACCTTGTCTTAACTGGGTTTTCCCCTTTTAAAAAGATGAGAGGCAGGATGATGTGCTCTCAAATGTATCCTCAGTGGTTGTTTAAAGAAGAAAAGTTTACCCCATTGCATAATGGTACTGGCAGCTCAGATCAGTTGAATGTCGGTGATCTGGTATGTATTTAAAAACCGTTTAGAGTCCCAAAGGGATGTTCACGCTACTTTCATCCAATCAGGGTGCTCCAAGTTGGTAGGAAACACATTGCAACAAGTGAATCTAGGCAATCGAGTATAGAGAGAGTTGTCATATATTGTGGTGTGGACAATATGACGTTGGAAGCAAATGTAGGCAACTATGCTTCTGATGGGGTAAACAGTGAATGGTATCAAGAACAGGGTGATTATGCTAGTCCTGGCTCTGTCAGTGAGAATCTACACATGTCAGAGGTTGGGGGTGGTAGTGAAAAGAATATGGACAGTGGCAGAGAGGAAGTTGAGGTTGTTGATTTGGAAAACACGAGGAGTGGTAGGACAAGGAGAGCACCTCTGGAGTTGTAGGACTATGAAATGTCTAAAATCCAGGAAATGTATACATATAGGTTTGTTTCACTTGGAGCATCACACCACTTCATCGTATGGTTCATGTACATGATTTGCAAATGTATATGTTATAAATGTTGCTTTCATTATCATTGTTATTTGGTGTATTTACTTGCAAGATGCATGAGCATCACGTCAATTCATCATATGGTGTATGTATATTTTCATTTTTGCAAATACATATGCTATACATGTTCCTTTTATTAACATTGTTATTATAAGTACTCGCCTGCAAGATACGGGCAGGGGCATATGTCATATCCATCCATATTGTAATATTATGTAAGGCAATGACATTCAGTGTTCCAATTTAGAATGGCATACCACTCAGAGCAACGATCTGGTTGTACACCCCGTCTAGTCGGACTTCATTTCTCATGGATACTACAGCACATAGCTGTTTAGAGAAGGACAGGGAGAGTCAGTTCCATAGTAGGATGTCTGGATGGGCGCAGAACGGAGGTTCCCGGGTCCTCTGAGAGGGTGTAAAAAAAACAAGTACAAATATGCGGTACATCCTTGCTATTGAAACATGTGTTTGCACAGTGCACCTCTCAGATCGAACAGCACAACATCTAACGTGTGGCTCTAGTGTAAGAAGAGAGCACGTTCTTTTCGCGAGATTGCTCTGCACATTTTAAACGTCCGCGCAGTAAGATTGCAAGCCTAGCCTTGCAGGTGTCGGAGGCCCTTCGCGGAGACCTAGTCATAACACGGTGCGACCCCTCCTCGCGATCATTTCATGGGGGCTCGCAACAAAGCGAGCAGAACGTGGTGCAGTGCCAGACAGCGCTTTGTAAAAAAGAAATGTGAGTCCCAGGGAAAATATAAGTGCGCCGTGTTTGTGTAACATTTGGCAGATGGGCATAATATGAACACAGTGGGTTTTTAGCGCGCTTTTATTGCCGCTTGGTTTTCTTGCCTAAGTTGGCACGCCAAGGCACCGTTTGATTTCTGGATTTCGACAATGCTGCACCAGATGTCCAGACCAATAAAAGACATTCCTGAAGGGCTAGGCTTAATTTGTGTAATTGATCAATTTTTGTTGCATGGGCCTCGGCACACTGGTGTGTAAGTGCCTTTCAGATTAGCTCAGCAGTTGGGACTCCGCGCCATATGCTGCCAGCGTTTATTGGCACTTTGACGACACTGCTGATACAATGGGGCTGGCGTGGGCACCTGTTGGCACCGATAATGAAACGACTGGCACTGCTGCTCAGGGCGGAGGCGAAGTTCCTATCCTGTTCTCAAGTGCAAGCACTGCAAGGGCACGGCAAGAGTGAGCCTAGAAGTTTTGCGTTAACGTTGGCACGTGGAGATGGCATGCTATCTGTTTTAATTGCATTGGAAAGGTTGGGCAGACACTTCTACCAAACATGCTCCATATAGGACGATAGTACACAAACCGGACGCGGTCAGGAAGCAGATGGACTTTACACATGCGCAGTCAGTCCAGCGCAACCGACAGCAGTGACACAGCTCTTTTTCCTGTCTCACGTACAGGTAAGATCCGTAATTCCCCGCGCTGCTGGTACCACCTTCTCTGGTCACAACCATATCCCAACGTTTCACTCGTGGTTTTGTCCTCTGTACTTAGGCTAGGTACCTCTGTACACCACCTGCATATCCCAGCACCACGCAGTCACGGACTCCCCACTAATTATCAGTACTGCAACTCCCACTCACTTGTTGACTCGAGCACTCCTCATCTACAAACTCTGAGTCACGGCCGCTCACTGGACATAGCAGCACGAGTTAGTCCTTGTTGTAGCCACTGCCTTATGATTATTTCGTATCAATTTTTTGACCTTCTTTTACTTAGACTGGGGCCTCTGACATTTGCAGATCGTCCCCCCCCGGCCGCTAACTCCAGCAGCCGCTATTCACTCAAACAGCCATGGCGCCTATCAACGTCCACACGGTAGGTCCGTTTGCCTTGCCCTTCTCACCATTAGTGGATACTCTATTCTCACCGTTTTTAACACAGCCTCTTTTACCATAGGACGACATCTCACTCATTCATCCGGTCTGAACTCGACCTCCAAGTCCTGAAGACAGTTCGGTATTTTCAGTGCAGCGCTTTTCCATCTCTATCAGCTTCTGCCCTTGTCAGCTATCAACCGAACCAGAAACACAAACTTAAGTGTCGACAACGTCAATGTGTTGTGATATAAAACAACACATAAAATAGACTGTCACCACTGTATACTAATCCTTCACAATGCAGATTTAATGTATGCATATATGCCAGATTATGGCACAAAAATGTCTTCCTGTTTAATAAATTTATAATGTTTTATTCATCCACGGTGATTCTTTGTTCTGAGTTAGCAGTTATCTAGCTCCTTTTGCAAGGCTATAGCGACCTCCTGTCACGCTATTGGCTTGGGAAGCCTTTGACTCTACCCCCACGTATCTGTATACTTCTCAACCCTCTCGAGTCAGGCCCCCTAAAAAAGAGGGTTCGCCCATTTTCTTTTCTCTTCCGGACTTTACATAGCTACAGTAAATTTATTCTCGAGGCAAGCCAGGTGATGGACGGGCACCTTGAAAGGGGATATTGGGTCATGAGGAAACATACATAGATATGGCATACAGTGAGGAGTTTAGGAAATGTGTGCAAACATGCACTTCACATATGCACATTTGATTTGGGTTTGGGTAGGCTGGTCAGGCAGGTCAGATGGGGAGAGGATACATGTGGGATTAAAGGTGCCCATTCACAGGCTGGTGATCAGTGGAAGCAGCGCCCTTAACATTGAAGAAGAACGTTTAAAGATATGAGGGAGAGAATTGGAAAAGTAAAGATAATAGTGCCTGTATTTATTTATTTCTATTTGCATTTATTTCAGAGAGTAGAAGGAAGTGCTTCTATCACTAACACTTTACCACTAAACAGCAGCAGAAAAAAGATAATTGCCATTATGGTGGGTGTTTTTATGATAGCACTTGGATAAGCAGGCACATATGGGCACATAAAATAGGTGGTGATGGAGAAGCATGATGGATACAAGGAATGGGGACATCTTAGACCCGCCGTGATACTGCAATATATGCAATTATACCGTAGCAAAGTGCAAGTCCTGTCCTGGCCAAAGTGCCTGTCCAAAGTGCAAGTCCTGTCATTGGATAATGTGTGGATGACACGAGACTGCAGAATCGTAAACCCGAAGATTGTTTATCACAAACTTTACAAAATTACTGGCAGCAGAAAGGCAGAGCCTACTGCAGACAATTCCCTGTGATCGCCGAGGTGAATACATGTACTATTCACAGTTCAGTGCCTACCCATGCTAGGGGCAATACCAAAAGAGGGTTATGATAGCTTATTTCCAGGGCCTCTTTTGGTTCCCAGTCCACCCCTGCCTCGTACGGTACCATATGCAATTGGCATACACACCTCATTAAATTCTACTGCTGTGCTCGGGCCTTTAACTCGGTGTTCGGGGCCCATAGCGCCTAGTAAAGCCCTTGGATCGGGCCTATAAAGCTTCTTTAGCACACGGATAGGCTCATCTCAATCAACCATGGAGTACAACCCATCTGGTATAGATCTCATCCCAGACAAGCTGTCCTGAGCAGGAGCCTAAAAGGCAACACTGGAACAAGTGTATTCACATTGTACATGCAGAGAGGAGAGTATGCATGTCAGTTCCCTAAACCAACAAACACTAATGAAGCACAAATGTGCACTGCGTATTGCTCCTAGTTCCACGTTTATTAAATCAGTAATAGCAATTTCGCGTGTGTACTCATTGTTTTCTCCAGGGGTGGACTGGGAACTAAAAGAGGCCCTGGAAATAATGACTGGCGACCAAAAGAGGCCCTGGAATTAAGGTCCAAAGTGGCCCCATATGACACATTTTCAGCAAGCCCAATGCTTTTCCTATGAGAAAATTTGGAAATACCACACAAGAGAGGCCCAGGGTGCAGAGGCCCACTGGGAAGTCTCCAGAGTTCCCTGTAGGCCAGTCCAGCCCTGGTTTTCTCCACAATAGAAACTCTTCTAATTTAGTTGCATAACTCAATGTGCTAAAAGACATATAGATGGTCTAGACGTCCTAACGATAACGAGTTAAGTACAGGGGGGCATCATTCTTTGTGGGGGACACGTCAGCTTCTTTTCCTCGTATAATTTGACGTGCACTCATTTCCATAGAAAATGTGAAGGGTTTCTCTACGCAAACCGCGTTCTCTCGTTGTACAATAACACACGGAAACATGGAAGCGTGGGTCGATGTGAGGTGTTGAGATTGGAACTGTAAACTCCACAGCACTCACTTACGGCCTTGCGTTTCTCTGTGAACAATGTTTGATATTCAGACACATCTAGACCTTGCTTTCTTTGTGAGCTATATTTGACATCTCTGCCTCTGATATGGTTCACAGTCCGGATCTTTATACTGAAACGTGACTGCTTTGTCTCCGGCGATCCTCCCTCCACCACACTGCATAGGCTGGGCCCAGAGTCGATGACGTCACGCCTGGTGCTGCTGGCCAACGGGCGATGGCGTCATCACCGAGTGCCGGGTCTTTGGATCAGCGTTTAAGGGCGAAATGCGCTGTATGTGTTTTAAAAGCAATGATGGCGTTTCCCGAAAGCGAAAAGAAAAGTCTGTATTTCACGTAAAGGGGAACGAATCCATTTCGTATTATGCATCTATTGAAATGAACCGGCATTCCGAAATGGCTGCTGTAGCTTTTATCAGAAACCTATTAAACTTGACATCAGCGTTGTGATAATTATGGCCTTCTGTGTAAACTGAGCTTCGTGCAGCCGCCCCCAAGCCCCCACCCCTTATCAAAGGACAGAGTGAGACATTCTCTGGTGATACACACGACGGCATGTCAAATTAATGTTCACTTTGCATCGCCTTTTACCTGCAGATAATGTCGCCAACGGTATGACTGCCTTGGCATTTGTTTGTCCCGCGAGAGGTGCCATCTTTCATTTCTAATGAGCCCGCACCCCCAAAATGTGACCTTTTAACGGACAATGGTGAGTCCCGGCACAACAGGGCTGTATGAAGCGAGCTCCTGTTGTCCTAGAGGAGAAGCCAAGTGTATCTCGCGTGCTTTTATCACAAATTGCAGTTCTAGAAAGCGTGATCTCACTAGGGAGGCTGCTTGCTTGCTTCAGAAGTGAAATAATACGCACACCACATTCAAGCAATACAAACCACATTTATGTTTATCACTCTATATATGTACCTATGTATGCATTTGTGTGTTGTGTGTGTATCACATATATATAATATTTTTTTTCTCACAGAAATCGTTAAGGTGCAGTTAAGGTGATCAGATTTAAAGCAACAAAAGCCTTGCAATGCAGCGGATGTAGGAAGAAGGCCTGGCCATCTTAACTCGGGGTGCTGCCGTTGATTTCCCCCATAATGCATTTTGTATGTCATTGTGAATCCCTTCTCTTATAATATGCATGCATGTGCTTATGTGCTTTGCAACAGGAACACGGTGGGTTAAAATGGTCATGACTGCAGACATCTGCTGTATTTATCATTTTAGCTGCACCTTAAATAATGTTCTTTCAGTGAATTTTAAAGGTTTTGTTATTACATAATTTTCTACAGACCACTAGCCATGGTCTTTGGCCATGACCATTCGGCAGAGCTTTTGGCCATAGGCACTGTACATGTTCCACCGATAACTTTCTTTGGGGCCCACTAGCCACGCCCTTCGGTCGTGGCCACTGTTCATGTTCCACTTATAAGTTCCTTCTGGTCCACTAGCCAGGGCCTTTGCCTGTACCCACTAAATCTTTTTAAAACACTACCTTTCTTTGAATAAGTCTTCCTATTATTTTTTTCACTCAATTTGCATTCCAGTGATTATTCCGTGGTTATCATGTGGCAATAACCGCGATTGCACTCAAAAATGCAAAAGTCTTCTCCATCCTCACATGCACGCCCTGTGTGTCTCCTTCCCATTCCCTAGGCAGCTCCCCTCACCTGCCCCAGCTGTTTTTTTTAGCTCACTGGCTCCCTTCTTTTACTCCCTTTCTGTCTTTGTTTTGTGTAACGCATTTGCAAGTGCGTCTTCTGTTGTAACCGCGGTTATCTCGCTAGATGACAGTGGTATTACCTAGATAAGCCGTAAATCTTTTTTTCTGTAAGTTGGTCCCCAAATACCGCCCAACTCTCCAACTTCACATGGTGATCTCTCACCCCCTCCTCACCTGTAGCCTGTTTTAAAAAAATCCCCCCCAAGTAGCTTTTTCAATGCTTTTCATTTTCGCCTAATCCCCAAAATAACCATGGTATCTCGTTTTGAACAAGATAAAAAGGTGCTTTTCATTTCTGAAAAGGCTCTCTGCTGCAATGCACAACGGGAGCTGTAGCTATAATTTTGGGACAAGGGGAACTCTGTACCCGATCAAATATTTTAAAAACTACTGGATGGAATTAACTCGGACACCTCCCAGAAACGAGAACGCTTCATGCTCAATTTTTTCTTATTTGGTCGAATTTCGCCCAGTGATTTTTGCCCTGCACTGCGCACATTTTGGACTTTTCCTCTATGGGAAAGGCAATGGGAGAAGGCCGAAAACAGCATTTTTTTGCTTTCTTAATAACTTTTTCATTTTTTACGAAATCTTTCTCAGCATTTCTAGCCTCGAATGGCACAGCACAAACTTTTTGTTTGCAAAATATCAGCCTAATCCGCTCTGCAAGTCAAAACCTACTATACATTCAATAGTCGGGTTTCCTATGGAACTAGGTACACACCTTAACTATAGTAGGGTAGATGTGTGTCACTCTATGTACGTGCATATGTACATGTGCTGCATTGCACACACACCACCCCACCCTAGTACTTGAAACCGTCAGCAGATTAAATGAGGGATATATATATACATATGTATATATCTCGAAGTTGCGGGGGTGTTTGTGCAGTGAAGCACGTTGAGTTGATATGGTGTAGCTCACTGCCCACTTGCCATTGGTTATGGCTGCATGGCTCATCCGTTTTGATTTTGATGACAAAACGCATTTTCTGTCCCATTAACCCGAAAATGCAATTGTTTGCAATTAACTTATGAAGCATAACCATGGAAGCGGGGATCATAATTCTGCATGAGTGTCCCCGAGCTTCCTTTCTCAGGCGTTGCCTGCCCTGCTCAGACATTACTCTGCAGCGCAACACAAGATGCCTTTTGCAGAGCAGTTCCTTCACCCGCAGAGCTCGTGCTGATTGGCGCCCGAGGTTTGCACAGGTGATCTGCGCTGGAATAGACCCCGGGAGTGGCAGTGCTGCAGGCGCCCTCGCTGGAGGCGCGAAACGGAAAACGCGCATTCCTCGGCAAGAAACTGGGCAACGGAAGGGCGATGCAACATTATAGATCATGGGACGGATTTACAAAATAGTTTTTCAAGAGGAACCTCCGATTGAATCACGCTTTGAAAATCAGGAGCCAAATGCTGAAGTTACAATCATTTTATATAGACGTCATGAAAACTTTGACTTCTAAAATGCACCCCAAAATGTCCCATGCTTAAGGAAAAAATTAATGTGCAAATTTAGCATTGCTTAAATGTCCTCCTTTCGCTGTTTTGCAACAATGACCCCACACTTGAGTGTCTATTCCCAGAGCTTAAAAGCAGTCAAGAGATGGCATTTAGTCCTTTAAAAGAAACACAGTGATATGCCGAGTGTATGTACATCCTTAGACCATGTTACTCAGACACATGCCACGCTTACCTATTATCACGTATTCTCTTTTACAGACTGAAAAGCGTACTTCAAACCATGACTGACACACTACCAAAGAAACACACAAAATAAAAAACGTTTTAAGGAAAACACAAGCTTGGAAATTGTGAACGCACATACAATGATTTGGGGAAAAAATGCCTACATAGAATTGCATTCGTGACAAACTGCAGACATTACTGCACATGAGTCTGTGAGAAATTGAAAATAAACTTTTTTTTATTTTGACTAGTGCCTTGGTCTGCGGTGCCATCTACTGGTAACTGAGTAAAGTGCATCCGACTGATGCCAGAAGCGGGGCGGACGGTTTAAAAGCTCAGGTTTCCCAAATCTAGCCAATAATGCGTCTCCGGTATTTCGTTTAATCTTAATTGATAAGGCGGCGGACCGCACACCACAATCTTGTTCAACTGTGAAAGTGCATTCACTTTAACAGAACAATAAAAGGACGAAAATAGGTGCCCAGAATCAGGGGCGCAAAGATACCTACATTTCGGGAGTTGCGAGCAGCGGGCCAGGAGGGCTAACCTTTCAAATGTGGGGAGAGGTACTATTTGTGTGGGACACATCTAACTTTGTTACACATTCTAATTCGACTTTTTCAGTGCAGCTTCAATGTTACAAGTAGTAAGCTCTCACTCAGTCTGAAAGCACCCACTTAAGGACTGCTGTAAGAATGAGCGGTCTCCTGTCCCGCTCTACCCTTCCAATCACTCCCCTGACATGCAATTACTAATCCCACATCACGATTTCAATTGCCTAAAAATGTATACATATGAATGCAGGTGCTAACAGTGAAATGCAAAGTAAGATTCTCATACTGAAGAAAATCTGTCATCTCGATGGATTGTTTTGACTCACGGCAGGCTTCCAAAATATTTGGGACAGTTCTGTGTGTATTATTTTACTATTTCATGCATGGGGTGATTAGAATAAACTTTTTTAATTACATTACTTTCACTTATTTCATCACTCTCCACATAACACTATAGATGATATGGAATTTCCTGAAAATAATTGAAGGTTTCCACTATTCAGATCTGGGAATCCCAAAAAGACACAACAGAAGGCTTTGATGCATGATTGAGTTTTTGGTATTAGCTAGAGCCTGACAGCCTGATTTGGGTTTAGGATGGGGTGGCTGTGCATGGAGAAATGGTTTTACCTCCAGAAGGTTCTTCCAATTCTAACCTATGGGTCTGAAGCTCTTGCTCCTAAACCTGCAGCATGGTGGACAAACTAGAATCTTCTTTCTAGAAGCAAGTTCTACATCTACCCATGTGTACACCCTTACCTTTAATTCGTTTTGAATTAGGTTCTTTATCAATGGTTTCCTTTGTCACCTGGAAATATTGCGCCTTCTTTCGAAAATGTCTGCTATCATTGGTGCGTCTAGACATACTGGGTAAGGTGGCAACACTTTTACTTATGCAAAATCAAACATTCTCTCGGAAGTGGTGTGACTTTACCATGAATGCTTTATCTGATGCTTCTGTTGAATTAGATTTGCTTTTATCTAATGAAGCCCGAGCAAAACTGTAAATTCATCAATATGACTGGTGTATGACACAAAACCAATGCCTAAAATACAAGGACTTTGATCGAAGCTTATTTGGTCATAAACGCTTTAGAGTCATGGCTGACTATTTGGCCAAAACTCCTTGTTCAAAGCTGCAACAAAAGTTTCTTCGCTTCCGCTTGAACCTCTGCCCAACCCTAAATGTTTTGGCGCGTAGGAAGCAAATTCCAAATATTGAAAATCAATGTGGGTTTTGTAAAAAATCCTGTTCAAATGGAAACATTGGAACATTGCCTAATCTATTGCCCACTATATCTATTACCCGAAATAAGTGTTTCAAAAATGTCTTTGAGAATCAGAATGTGTATACCCAGAAAAATATGTGGCAATGTATCTTCACAACTACTTCCCTTTCAGTAAAGATAGCCACTGTACAATTTCTGGATGCAGTTTTTTCTGATTCGCAGTAATACTGTACTTTGCTTTCCAATATCATCATTCATTATTAATTTGCTTGGCTTTTGAATGAAGTGATTTTGGAGGTGAAATGACCTGTAATGGATGTTTGTGTTGTTATTCTCTGCTCTGTTGTGTGCTCATGATATTCATGTAAATATTACGTAAGATGTTTTTATATTTTCTAAATGCACTGTATTGTATTGTATTGTATTGTACTTGCCCGTAAAATTTGAAAGGTTTATTTTATCAACCAAACAAATAAAAAAAAAAAAAGAAATGGTCAGCAAGGATCCTGGTGTAAATCTTACAATCCTGATTTAGAAGTGAAATAGACCTACCCAAAGAGGACATCCCAAAGTGATCATGCTATGGCAACAGATTGTCAAATATTCTAGAACAGGCTGTTACTGAATATTCTGTAGAATTTGCCAGAAATGCTGTAAGACGCGGGTGAATTCCCTGATCTCATATTTGTATGGCTGTTGTTATTTGATAAGACATGAGCAGATGTTTTATTGTTTTAAAAAATATATATATTTTTATTAGGTTTTCCATCAAAATACATATTCATCACACAGATTGCAAGAAATGATGCCACCTATAATGATTATGAACAATAATATCCTACTATATCACAACAATAGAGGCCATTGCTGTACAACCAGAATTAAAGAATCTCCTACAATAAAGAATGCTACCACATTACCATCCTATGTGAATAATAGAGAAAATCAAATAACATTTCACACAGACTTACAAATCAACAAAGAAAAACAAAAAACGAAGGGAGAAGAGAAGAGAAAAAGCAGAGAAGATAAAAAATACTCCCCACCCCTCCCACTCTCTTTCATCTCATTCCAACACCTCACAACTTTATTAGTCATGTAAAGCATTACATGAGCCTCACAGCGAAAGATAGTCATCTTCTCTGCCTTTGTCTTTCAAAGAGATCCTTTCATATTTGGACAGACTCTGCAGTTCCATCAGCCAGTCCTCCACAGTAGGTTTCTTCCTAGTTTTCCAGACCGTAAGGATAAGCCTAACCACCACCATCATAGCCTTATCAATCCAGATATTATGCCTTCTAGTAAGTATACATCTCCCTTTATGTAAATGCAAAATCACATTAGCAGCTGACCTCTGAATGGTAATACTGAAAATCATATCAATTCTGTCCATAACTTCTTTCCAAAAATCTCGTACCCTCAGACAATTCCAGAGAAAATGCACCAGTGTACCTCTACCACTACCACAACTCCAGCAGTTCTCATCTAATCTCAGTTTCAACTTAAAGATTTTCACTGGTGTCCAATAAATCCTCCCAACTACTTTCTGCCTAATTAGACGTAGACTCATATCCAACCCAGAATTTGTGCCCACCCTCAGCATCCTAAGAATATCCCTCCATTCCCCTTCTGATATGTCCATGTTAAAATCATTCAACCACACATTCTTTAGCCTAGTCCATGCTTCTATATAGTCTATTTGCATAGGCATGAAACGCATATAGGTACGTACATTGTATTCCTGTCCAATCAACAACTTACAAATCTCCCATTACCCCTCCAGTGCATTATTCACCATACTCCTCCTTTGTTTGGTCAATGAGCTCAATTCTATATATCTGTCCTGCTCTCTCCTTCCCAAGCCAAACTTATCCTGCAATTCCTCAAACTCAGAAGCCTATCTCTATCCAATAGATCGCTTATTCTCAAAACATCTTTCCTAACCCAACTCTGCCAATGCAAACATCGATTGCTAATTTGTAATGTCTCGTTATGCCAAATGGATGCCTCAGCACCAAAACCAAAATTTTTACTATTCTCTCCAAACCAAGTCATCAAAGCCTGTCTAGCTGCTACTATCGTTTAGAATTTTAATCTCTTCCCTGGTAGTTCCCCATTGTATAAATATTATCCAAACAATAAGGATAGCAAATCTCCCTCTCAATGTGCAAACAAATCGGCCCTTAACAGCCACACTATCAAACTAATGTGAACTTTTCTTCAGTAGAAAAGCCTTATAGTATTTCATTAAATCAGGGTAACCAAATCCACCTTCCTTAACCTCCCGTAACAAAATATATTTTGAGAAAAGTGGACTCTTACCAATTCCCCACAAAAATGACTGAAACACTTTATCAACCTTCTGTATCAATTTCTTCGAAATCAGTAGATGTATTGATTGCATAATGTATAATACCTTGGGCAACAGAACCATTTTAATCGTGTTAATTTTTGCCCACAGATTCAATTTTAATCTGTCCCATTTCTTAATATCCATCACAATTTTATCTCTCATTTTATCTATGTTGTGTTGAACCATTTTGTTAAGATCCCTGATTATATGTATACCCAGATACTTGACTCCCTCAGGTGACCATTTACAGTTCCAGGACCTCAAGACACTTCTATCACATGTCCTGGATAAAGGAGAAATGTCAGTTTTTTCCCAGTTCACTTTGTGCCCCGACAATTTCCCACCCTCTTCAAACATTTGTTTCAACAGTGACCCACATGCTTCAGGATTTGAAAGGAGAACTATCATGTCGTCTGCATATGATAAAACTTTAACTTCCATTTTACCAACAAAAGTCCCTTAATCTCCCTACAATGCCTAATATATGCTGCCAGCGGTTGCAGAGCCAAATTGAACAAAAATGGCGATAGTGGGCATCCTTGCCTGGTACCATTGGAGAATGGAAAGGATTTGGAAATTAACCCATTAACAAACACTTTTGCTGTAATATCAGTATAAATACAGTCGATCATTCACATAAATACTGGACCAAACCCCATCTTCAGCAATGTAAATTCCAAAATGTCCAATTAACCCTATCAAAGGTCTTTTCAGCATAAAAAAACACAATAACCCCACCTGTTCCTCTACCAATATGCGCCCTCATAATATCCAACACAGTCCTGATATTATCGTGTCCAAATCTACCTGGAATAAAGCCTGCCTGTGACTCATCAATCAGGTTTCCTATATAATCCATCAACCGATTTCACCATATCTTAGTAAAAATCTTCAAATCCATATTTAACCGAGAGATCGGCCTACAATTCTTACATTTTGTATGATCTCTGACAGGTTTCGGTATCACAGTATCAAAGCATCTTTCATTGATTCACACATTACCCCTGTAACCCTCAGAAAATTATTAAATACCTTACATAAAATTGGTGAAAACTGAATCACAAACATTTGATAGAATTTCGAAACTAAACCATCAGACTCTGGTGGCTTGCCATAATTCAGTTGCAATGTTGCATTATGCACTTCAGTGATATCAATCATTGATTCCAGCTTGAGTTTACCTACAACTGATAACTCTGAGATCTCAATCTCATCCAAATAAAACGAGCCAAATCCTCATTCCCAGGAGAAACATCCTCCCTCTATAGACTAGAGTAAAAATCACGAAAATGCTCACAAATTTCTACATTCTTAAACAAGGTGGCCCCGTCATCAGTTTGCATAGAAGTGATACATGCGTCAGTCATCATCCCTTTAAGTCTATTGACCAACAACCTACCATTCTTATCACCAAATTCCCAGAATATTTGCTTAGTATAAAACATTCCCTTATCAGCCATTTTTGTACATGATTCTTCAACTCCTCCTCTAACTTCTGCAATTTCCTCTTATTAGAATCTGTATCAACACTCGCACAGATCTTCTGTAAACCCATAACCTCCTCCTCCATCTTCCTAATACTCTCCAGATTTTCCCCTTAGCTTGTGCCATTCTACTTATTAATTTCCCTCTTAACAACCCCAAAGAATTTTTATATCCACTGAGCCCTCATTATCCTCAAAATAATTCTTAATAAAAGTCTCTAGTCCTGTGGCCACTGATGAGTCCTTGAGTACCCCCGCCTGCAGCCTCCATCTTTTGGATTTTTCCCTCAGTCCCTTCATATCAAGTTGAATTTCAAGCAATGCGTGATCCCAAATACCTCTCTCCTTAATATTCGAGCCCATCGTCTAACTAACCAGTCTACTACTTACAAGACAATAGTCACTCCTTGAGTATCAATTATGAACCGGGGAATAGAAGGAGTATTCTATATAATTATGATGCATTTCACACCACACATCAATTAATCCATAGTTAGATGCAAAAGCACGAAACTCCTCACTAACTAAAATCAGATTTCCGGTCCAATTTACTATCCGTCACCACATTAAAATCACCACCCAAAGCAATATCTTCTCCCTCCATTCCATTCAGTAAATCACTCAACAAAGCAAAAAACGGTAAAGTTGGTGAACACGGAGCATATATCGACCCTACCATCACAGAGTATGTCAACTAACAGCATACAACCTTCATCATCCTTTATCATTTTATCTATTTTGATCAGCAAACCTTTTCTAAACAAAATACTCACCCCTCTCGACTTAGAATCATAATAATTGGAAACAACCTGTGAATATCTGGAATTGGTCAATAAATATTGAGACTGTTCATTTATGTGTGTTTCCTGTAGGAAAACAATATCCCCCCTGTTCCTCCAAATCCTTGCCATAACCTTCCTTCACATAAGAGCACACCCAATACCCTTCACATTCCGTGAAACAAAAGTTAACAACCTCATATTATAACACATCACAAGAAATTACATATGATACAAATCAAACAGATATACAATTTTGAATTCTTTAACCAACCAACATTGTTATATGGCAAGCGAGAGGAAGGGAGAAGAGAAAAGGAAACAAAATAAGAAAAAATCAAAGGGGAAGGACAACACAACAATCCAGTACCAACAGACAAACTAACATCAAACAAACAACAGTAGAGATTTACACCATACAAAATCCGAAAAACTCAGACCATAGATAAGCATATGTAAATACAACTAAAACATATTCCTGAACTATACTTACCAGTAGAACTGTGCCCAAACAAATATATATTATGAATAGAATTATTCATCCCCACTTGCAGTCCCAGTCCCCAACCCCTCTCCTTTATAGTCCCAATCAATCCATTGAAGTACAATCCCATTCAACTACCTCTATCTAATAAAATAATAAAAAAAATAATTTCCCACTTAAACCATTCACCCAATGAATCAATAATATTACAGCATCTCATGTTGAACCACCTGTATCATTTAACATTCTGTAAAAGTAACTAATATGCATTAAATGGTTCTATGTACAATATACAACTTTGCATGGCTTCATTGGATTTCCAAATCTCATATCTCCCAACCAGTTTAAATTCCATCTCTCTCACTCCCCATACTTCACTCCCTCAACCTCAGTTATCCATATTAAAGACCCTGTGGCCACACATCCTTACATAATAAAGATAAATATCATGCTATGCTGTCATCCATCCCGAATCACAACCTTATCCAAGCAGATTGCCTTATCGACTGTATCATCCCAATACATCAAGATGACAATCCATCCAACCACTAACCAAATGAAGAATTGCATCACAACATTATAACACTAATTTAACATATGTCTTCCATAAATGACAGAAGAAGTAAATACTCCATCTTCTCCCTCCCCCTTCTCTGTCCAAGAAATCCATTACCCCCGGATAGATTCCAAGCTTGACTGCAATACATCATATGTGGAGCAATCCATAAACTAGCCCCATGTAGTCCCCCATGTCATCATTAATATATCAAAAGATCTCCAATGAGATACGCAACTCCTAGTGCATGCCATCAGTGCACCAATCCAACAAACTGTCCTTGCATGCTTGCCATTTAGATCATAGTACATAGAGAGTCACAGCATGAAGCACTTCACCTCAGTTAGTCCACCACAGTATTTCAAATCAAAACACCCACCCCAGACATCAACCCCAAAACATAAACCAGATCCCAACCAAAACAAGTAATTGCTAAGTGAGGGAATCAACATGCACCATTCCATAGGCATGTAAAATCCTCACTTGATGTATGGTGTGCATGCAGCTTCATATTTCCACTAAAGACACGCTAAAATAAAGTTTTCTATACAGGCTTCGTAGCTCGTTGAGTCTTTCCACATGTTAGATTCATGAGTAAGGAGACAAAGGGCCTCATTACAACCCAGGCGGTAAGTTCCCTACTTTACCACCATGGTGTAAACTCTGTTTACACCATGGTGGATGGCGGATTTACCGCCCCATTCCAAGGTGAGTGGGGCGGTAAATCCCCATTCCCCATTTACCCTTCCCCATTCCCATTTTTGCCCCATAGGGCATAATGGGAGTGGGGAAGGCCCTAATTACGGCTCCGTAAATTACGGTGCCGTAATTAGCACCAAGGCGGGTTAGCGCCTTGCATTTTAACGCCTGCTAAAGGCAGGCGTTAAAATGGTAATCAGGCGTTAAGGGTTAATGGCGCCGACGGCGCCGTTAAACCCTTAACGCCTGGGTTGTAATGATGCCCATAGTATCGGCAGCCACTATTTTGCTAAATATCTACTGGCGATAGCACTAATTCACTTCCTTTTGAGTGCATCACATTGATTTTCAGCACTCCGTGTAACGACCCCCCCAAAACAGCACACATAAACGAAAAGCAAATATCATGTGTTTTCCCCTCCATACGGCCATAGTCCAGTCCCCAATCAGGTACCAGTAAAATGCCCTTAGCATCGAGCATTTAGCGGCATTATTGCTATTTCCATGAACGTTGGAATGTTGAATCAGAACCTCCAGTCTGCAAAGAGCATAAATGACCCTCATGAAACGAAACGATCCATGAGCTGTCAGACAGCATATGCAAATTGCAAGTCACCCAGGAATAGCCAAGGATGGCCCCAATGAAAATATCATCACATATCCAGCGGCATACTATGAACAGTATATTTAGCATATGCAGCCACCAATAAAGTTATTTTTACTAACTGTCACATGCCGTCGTGCACTGCTTTCCATTTCGTTCTCCTCCGCAAAGCTTACCTCTGCGTTCGGTTTTCACCTCGCTCATGGAACCCTTCCATATGGCTCTTCACCCTGCCTCATAACACACTGCTTCTCTAGTTACCAAACAACGTCAGGAAACGTACGCCGATGCTTTCCTCAGCATTGAGACCATACTTCCTTGCTGATGTTTTGTTTACTTCCAACCGGCACCAAAAAGTTCCAAGCAGTTAAAAAAAAACTATCTTTTCACGGTGGCCATCTTAAGAATTATATATTGACTAGGTCACACTGCAAAGTAGACCCAGAAACATATGGTCGCGATACAAGCAATATCTGGCTGATCTCAGTGAACCAGAGAACCTGAATACAGAAGGCTATTGAACTGTATATGTAGTATGTATGTATAATCAAAAAAGTTGCTAATGTATGTGCACAATCTGTGTGCAAATATAAATAAATTTGTAAAAAAAAACATATTTCACGTGAAAAATGAATTAGAATTATAATGAACTATATATAGGTATATATAAAAGGAAAAAAACAACAAAGGCCAGGTTAAATTCTTATAAAATGACATATGAATTTCCTTTTAAAGCTGCTCAGGTCTCCCTTTCCTTTTCTTTGATTCTTAAGCAGTTTCCATATCCGAAGACATACCCTCCATGGGGTCTGAATCCAAGTCAGTCAAAATAGCTTCTACAGATTTATTGTCATTAAAAGAATGTAAACAGCCATCAAACTCAACTCTGAAAATGGCAGGGTAAATCATATCGTATTTTAAATGCTTCTCCCGAGCTTTCATCCTGGCTTTATCAAATGCACGCCTCCTTTCTAAGACTGCTCAGGTCCACAAATATTATTATCTTATTGCCACCCCATGCAAGGTCTTTCAGTTTACGGGCTCTTTTCAGAATAAGTTCCTTCACTGGAAATCTCAAGAATTTGACAATAAGATGCTTTGGTCTCTCGCCCAGAGATGGTTTGGGCCCCAGAGAGCAATGAGCCCGCTCTACTTCCAAGGCGACTTTTGAGACCAAATTTAGTATTTTTGGTAAAACATTTTGTAAAAAGTCAATTGCATTACCACTCAGCATTCTCAGGAAACCCAACAATTTGAAGATTATTCCTTCGAGAAAAATCTTCCTGTTCAGATAACTTCAAGGTCATTTTCTCATTTATCAGTTTCAGCTCTCTCACTTGATCCGTCAATCTTTGGGTCCTCTCATCTACTGTAATTAGATGTGACTACACACAATAAAATCTCTTGACTAATTCATCACATTTTTCTTCTGATTTGAACAGTGCTGCCTTCATTTCTGCAACATCCAGCATCACCTTAGTCATCAAGTACATCAGTTTATCCTCTCTGCTTTCATCCTTATTTTCTTGCTCCACTCCCTTTTGTCGCTTAGCTGGCTGGGTAACCTCTGGGCTATTTGGCTCAGACATATTAAATCTTGATTGTAAAGAGGGAATCGGCATAGGGCACCGCTGTTATGCTGCCATCCTTGGAGCTTGTAAGGATATTTGGCGTAGCAAACAGCACAGAGTACAGCACTACTGCACAAGTAGCACATTTTTTTTTGCATTACCACCACAAGGGTGCGGTGCATTGCTATATGGGTTAGCAGATTAACAAGGAAAGACAGGCTATTCAGTCAAAAACGATTTTAACATATAAGATGCAAATCTATTTTTACAGTTAAAAGCACACGTGCTCATTTAAAAATGCACACTATTTTTCACCTGAAATGCCTATGGTGCGAGAGACACATTTGAAAATTAACAGCTAACCTATTAACCATTAACCTGACTAATAAAACCTTATTTAATATAACCCACTAATAAAATGTGTTCTCCACTGCAGAATTAGGCATACTCTGAAAACCATTTAAATGTGTGTGCAGATTTTTTTTTCTTCTCTTCTCTGCCTGATTCTCCGTGTTTTTGTGCACAGTAACTGCAGGAAGAAGGAAGTCAGATTTGCAACAATTGCAAATGTATAAGCGAAGCTATTGTTGAAGAGTAGGAGGATGAGAGATGATGGATTTCATTGGGACACGTCATACAGAGGGCTGAGAGGAAAGTTTTAGTGGGCAGTAACGGGGAAAATTCCAGGCAGACATTTTTCTGCACTACTGGGGAGAAGACCTGGCTGTGGGGCTCCTGACTGAATGCAGATTCCTGTGTCCTGCTGCAGTCGAGATTGGGGAGAGCTGAAAGAAAAACCTTTCCACTGGCTGAGGCATTCCTATCTGAAAAAGCTGAGAATTCCAGGCAATGACCCCGGTTTGAGAAGGAAAGGCGATCCTTTTACTGGGGTTAATCTTCAAGGGAGCTACATTCAGAAAGAGAACAGCTGAAGAAAACTCAGATAAGGTAATTACATAAGCGTGGGAGCCGTGTGTGTGCACGAAAATATGCAGTCAGTGTAGGATTCCTGTGCGTGTCTTAATCAAATACCAATGTTGCAATTTGAGTTCTGTTCTCCGCCACGCTCTTTGCAGTGTGTCATAGACAATGCTTTTACTGTACCATTTTATTTATTTCTGTAAAGAATGAGATCGTGTCTAAATGCAACTTTTATAATACAGAAAATATTTGAAAACAGACGGGTGGTTTATTTTCTATTTACCATTACAATGCCGATGATGTGGGGAGATTTTTAAACAGTGCAATGGTCATTTTAAGACAGATGTGTGCATGTCAGAATCAGTATGAATAATTGTGAGTGACTGTAGCATAGCTTGTTGGAGGTACATGAGCCAACGGGAAGAGAGACTCTCTGAACATAGCTCCCTACCGTATATAAGGTAGTGGAAATTACCACAAGACTACCACATATAGCTCTCTGTCGTAAATAAGTCAGTGAGTTCGCCCATGGTGGCACACCAACACTATCACTGGAAATGTGGTATTCCTAGAATGCAGGTCTGAGGTCTCTCTAGTGATCACACGAAAAATCTAAGCAAAGATAAGGGATTCTGGACATTGGGGCCACAAATAAAATAAGGGAATTATGCTCACCAAAAATACCACCAACCACGTATACCAAATATGCAGGTCTGGGTGCTGAAATAATGCATGTCCATTGTATTATTGTTGCACATGGCCAAATCTGAATACAAAGAGTGATTATTGCTAAGTTATTTTCGGCGGTAATAAAACACCGTCAGCTGTACCAATGTTCCAAACACATGATCCTAGTAATAGAGAGAGCTACATCAGCCCTAGATATTTAGGGGATAGACCCCGGGTAAGATACCGGTCTGATATGGCAGGTATGAACAATAACCAGAGACAAAATCAAGATCAAAGAAATGATGGTCCCTACCAGTCATTGGGGACACAGAGCAGATTTGATCCCAGCACCATGATATATGGTAATCAGGATAGGCCCCGATATGTGGATCGATTTAATGATAATGGAAATCAACATAGGGGCCAGTACCCACAATCTGAGAGAGTTTGGCGTAGCAAACAGCACAGAGTACAGCACTACTGCACAAGTAGCACATTTTTTTTTTTGCATTACCACCACAAGGGTGCGGTGCATTGCTATATGGGTTAGCAGATTAACAAGGAAAGACAGGCTATTCAGTCAAAAACGATTTTAACATATAAGATGCAAATCTATTTTTACAGTTAAAAGCACACGTGCTCATTTAAAAATGCACACTATTTTTCACCTGAAATGCCTATGGTGCGAGAGACACATTTGAAAATTAACAGCTAACCTATTAACCATTAACCTGACTAATAAAACCTTATTTAATATAACCCACTAATAAAATGTGTTCTCCACTGCAGAATTAGGCATACTCTGAAAACCATTTAAATGTGTGTGCAGATTTTTTTTTTCTTCTCTTCTCTGCCTGATTCTCCGTGTTTTTGTGCACAGTAACTGCAGGAAGAAGGAAGTCAGATTTGCAACAATTGCAAATGTATAAGCGAAGCTATTGTTGAAGAGTAGGAGGATGAGAGATGATGGATTTCATTGGGACACGTCATACAGAGGGCTGAGAGGAAAGTTTTAGTGGGCAGTAACGGGGAAAATTCCAGGGAGACATTTTTCTGCACTACTGGGGAGAAGACCTGGCTGTGGGGCTCCTGACTGAATGCAGATTCCTGTGTCCTGCTGCAGTCGAGATTGGGGAGAGCTGAAAGAAAAACCTTTCCACTGGCTGAGGCATTCCTATCTGAAAAAGCTGAGAATTCCAGGCAATGACCCCGGTTTGAGAAGGAAAGGCGATCCTTTTACTGGGGTTAATCTTCAAGGGAGCTACATTCAGAAAGAGAACAGCTGAAGAAAACTCAGATAAGGTAATTACATAAGCGTGGGAGCCGTGTGTGTGCACGAAAATATGCAGTCAGTGTAGGATTCCTGTGCGTGTCTTAATCAAATACCAATGTTGCAATTTGAGTTCTGTTCTCCGCCACGCTCTTTGCAGTGTGTCATAGACAATGCTTTTACTGTACCATTTTATTTATTTCTGTAAAGAATGAGATCGTGTCTAAATGCAACTTTTATAATACAGAAAATATTTGAAAACAGACGGGTGGTTTATTTTCTATTTACCATTACAATGCCGATGATGTGGGGAGATTTTTAAACAGTGCAATGGTCATTTTAAGACAGATGTGTGCATGTCAGAATCAGTATGAATAATTGTGAGTGACTGTAGCATAGCTTGTTGGAGGTACATGAGCCAACGGGAAGAGAGACTCTCTGAACATAGCTCCCTACCGTATATAAGGTAGTGGAAATTACCACAAGACTACCACATATAGCTCTCTGTCGTAAATAAGTCAGTGAGTTCGCCCATGGTGGCACACCAACACTATCACTGGAAATGTGGTATTCCTAGAATGCAGGTCTGAGGTCTCTCTAGTGATCACACGAAAAATCTAAGCAAAGATAAGGGATTCTGGACATTGGGGCCACAAATAAAACAAGGGAATTATGCTCACCAAAAATACCACCAACCACGTATACCAAATATGCAGGTCTGGGTGCTGAAATAATGCATGTCCATTGTATTATTGTTGCACATGGCCAAATCTGAATACAAAGAGTGATTATTGCTAAGTTATTTTCGGCGGTAATAAAATACCGTCAGGCCCCAAATCTCCACAAAATACCCTACATATTTATGGTGCATTGCAGGCCGGGAAAGTGATCATAGAGTACCTACTGGGCGTGGCAAGCGTGTCTCACACTGCCATTTGCACATTAAAGGGAACCCATTTTATAATAGCAGTGTGCCACTAAAAACGAAATTCAGAATGTCACAAAGGGAAACCACATTCTGAGATCTAGTGCAATATTTAGAGGCAAAGTTATTTGCACATGGGAATTGGTCTTCGAATAGCACGTTAGAATGGAGTAACCGCATTCAGGGTGAGGTGCAGAAAGAAAAACTAGACAATATTTTTGCAGAAGGCAGCATAATTCAGGTCTGCCTTACAAGATTATTGAATGCAGCCGATAAAAGTGCAGAGAAAGACTGTTTAATACGGCTATGCGGCAAAATATGGTTTATTTTAAACAAATCCCTGCGAATGCAAGAGAATGATACTCAGCTAATTAACAGGTTAAAGACTGAATTAAAGGGGGCAAGTAAAAATCAGGAAATGTTGAGAGCAGAATTGGATGTATGCCAAAAAGACATGCAATTAAAATGCAGAGACTTTGATACTCAGTTATCCAAAAGCAAGAAACAATTTGAAGATAGTGAGCAAGAATTGGCACACTTAAAAGCCTTAGTGGATCACATTAGGCAGGATAAAGATGAGGTTGTTTCAGAAATGCAGATTTTACAAAAAGAACATTGTGAAAAAGAAGGTGATCTCCAGAGTGCAGAACAAGAAATGATTAAAATGATCCAAGAAAGAGACAAGAGAAATAAAGAGTTCAATGAATGCCAAATGCAAATGTGCGAAATGCAGGAGGTGATTAATAAAATGAGTGATGAAAATAATTATTTGCATGATGAAGCCAACAGACTCCTTAAAAAGTGTAAGGACTTAGAACAGCAAATGTGCATTCCCAGGTCCCAGGAGAGGCGGCAGGGTACCACATTCAATGGAGTGGAGGTGAAAACTAGCTCTGCCCAAAGAGCTAGTGCCCCAGTGACTGGGCCGGTGACTGAACTTGGTTGCAGCGCCCTTGGGGGATTTGATACTCCCATTGGGGGCAGCCACCAATCTCATACACCTGAAAACAGGATTGAGTCACAAAATAGTGCAATTCCATGCATTGCAACAAGTAGCCCCATAAAAATAATGAAATCCATTAAAGCCCTGATCAAACCATTTAAAAAGGGAGGTGAATGCTGCATTGAGGATCACTTAGAAGCGGTGCATGACATTTTTAAGGCACTCCAGATACCTAGGGAACAGTACAGACAATATTTTCATTTAACTTTAGATGCCCCGACGGCCAGCATCATAAGGGGATTAAATGAACAGCAGAATATGACATGGCTGGAGTTTGAAAAAGAAATTAGACGTCATTTTTCTCCTTTTCAGTCATTGCAGGAGGCAAAGAAAGTCGCGTACACTATTACTGCTGGACCTAATACATCCCCTCGCCAATTTTTACAAGACTTAAAAAGAGCATTCTCTCGCTTTGATGTATCTTTTGACTCAAATTCCAATGAGTTTAAAACCGCATACTTTTATGGGCTACAGAAAGACATCATATCCCAATTGGTCCGTGAATTTGACCGTGACAAGTCCCTTGAATGGATTGTACATCAAAGCACAAAGCTATATGAGGTACTCTATTGTCAGGGTAGAGAAAGTGATAAAATGAAAGATACTAGGCCTAAATCTAAAGAACCCTCAGCCACAGTAATGGAAATCAGGTCAGCCAAAATGTCCCTTGAGTCTGCTCAAAGTCAAGGTAAAAATAATGTGACACCTGAACAAAGGGGTAATCAACAAAGATCGCCATTTCCTGTACCAATGTTCCAATCACATGATCCTAGTAATAGAGAGAGCTACATCAGCCCTAGATATTTAGGGGATAGACCCCGGGTAAGATACCGGTCTGATATGGCAGGTATGAACAATAACCAGAGACAAAATCAAGATCAAAGAAATGATGGTCCCTACCAGTCATTGGGGACACAGAGCAGATTTGATCCCAGCACCATGATATATGGTAATCAGGATAGGCCCCGATATGTGGATCGATTTAATGATAATGGAAATCAACATAGGGGCCAGTACCCACAATCTGAGAGACAGGACATGAGGCAAAACGTGAACTACAGTCCACGCCAGTACAATGATTCCCCACCAGGGGACTATAATCAAAGGATGGGTGCAACCCGCTCCCCTCCACAAATGAATCAAGAGTTCAGAAACCATCCCAACCGACATCAATCACCTGAGAGGTATCAAAATAGATCCAATCAGGGGGAAAACAACCAATATCGACCTAGGCCACAGAAAGAGGATCCTAGAGAGATGGAAAGGTTCCAGTGCCTAGAGGCCCAAGTGAAAATGTTAGCTGAGCAAATAGGAAAGCTCTATACAGCGCAAAAACAACCTTCCAAAGAGGGGGCTGATGGCCATAGCAATGACCGGGGGGCTTCCGAAAAGTGACTAAGTACTCATGATAATCGCAGTGCCAAAATGACAGATTGCTCTGATATAATTTTGCATAACAACTCTGAGATGACTAATGGATTAAAAATGAAAGTACCAGTAAATGAAATTGTGATAGAAAGTGCAAATACTTCTAAAAAAGAGGTACGGTTTAACTTAGAGCTAAATAAAACAGTAAAGATTTGCACAAATGAAAAAGAAACATTAGGAATTCCAAAAGAACAAAGGGACAGATTTAAGAAAAATGACTCATGCATGGGGAATACCAGTGAACAGGGAGTAAGTGGGGATGCCATAGCTCCTTCCCTGGGCAAGCAAAACAATGACCAAACACAGACAGAAAAAGGAAATACTAACAAGGAGGGTACAAGTCAATCACCTGAAGAATTCTTTGAGCCACATATTTTTGAAGAGGCTGAAAGGGCTGATATGACACTAAATGATCACAAATGCACAGAATTAAAAAATGACACATTGCTGAATGATGTTGTTACACATGTTCAGTTGGAAGGTTGTAATGTGGTCTCTGATGTTACCCAGATGGATGGGCGAACAGTGGCCACACTCCAAAAAACCTCTGAACATGGAGAAATGAATAAAATATCTCGCACAGAAATGGGTAAAAAGGAGGGAAAATGTCTTTTCATTTACCAATGTGCTTAGCCAAAAGTGAAAAAGACCTGAGAAAGGTGAGCCCTGAAATCAGTAAGAATTCACATTTCTTATGTGTATTAGAGGAAGTTGAGGACAGATATTATGCACCCATCACTGTAGAAGAAAAATGCCACACCTTCGCTATGATTGACACTGGCGCACAGGCCACAATTATGTCCAAGGAGCTGGTAAAGAGTATCAATGAAGGGAGGCCTCCACAGAGTCAGATCACAGTGAAGGCAAATCAGGGCCCAGTGCATAACTTTAATGGGGAGGAGGTGCCCATCATAGGTGTAACTGAGGTTGACATAAAAATAGGAAAGCACAGAATGAAACAAGAGGTATTGATCACATCTATTTGTGAGATTCCATTTCTGATGGGGACAGATTGCCTGAAAAGATTGTCTCCTCTCATAGATGGGGTGAATGGAGTGCTGTGGTCCTTAACCAAAAAACCATTGAGGCCTAAGAAACTAAAATCACAAAACAGCAATATAAAAGAATGTCACACCGTTGCCAAAACAAATGATGCTGTGGAGGTATATCTCCAGAATAGCTGCATACCTAGTGTCACTGTTATATTAATGTGTCAAGACAAAGATCAGAGCGACAATGAAAAACTACCTGTACAAATATACTTGGACCCAAGGAAAGATTGGCAGACTGCCATAGATGAGCACACATTACGTTTCTATTTAAAAGAGAAAACATGCAAACAGAATATTGTTCCTAAAACAGATTCAGAAAAACACATTACCACTCTGGCAGAAATACACATGGAAGATGAGCAACCATGGGTTCATGTTGGTATAAATGATTATCTTAAAACAATAAAAGCCACTTTAGCACTTGAACATGAAAGGAGTTTCATTAATGAGAGATTGTTGCAAAAAATTATGGAGAGGGAAGAAATCCCGAAATTTAGGATTAAAAACCAATATGTTTCTGGGTTGGACAGTCCAGACTTTGAAAACCGAATTGCAGGCAGATGCATGCTTAAAATTAGCATTGGGCAGAAAATAATTTACCATAATGTATGGATAGTGAGTGGAACACAAAATGAATTTTACATGGGCAATGACATCATGCACAGAATGTGTATGGTGTTAGATTTCCTTAATCAAAAAATATGGTCACGCCTAGGTGGTCCGGCACCTGAATTTGAAGACAAAAGAAGGGCTTATCATTGTGCACAACTGGTTCCTTATGCAGTCGAATTACAAATGAGGAAAAATACTATTATTCCTGCATTTACAAAACAGTTTGCAATAACACTGAAATGCAAAAATGGGCAGCAGATGAAAGGCTCTGATGCATTTGTATGCCTGAATGAATCCATAAAACAGCAAGGCTTGGAGTATGAATACATTCCATTGGTAGACATTGGTGAAGGATCTGTAAAAATCATGGTAAATAATAAAGGTTGTCAGGACATTCATTTAGAGGAAAACTCCCCATTAGGAATGGCCATACAAAAATCACATTATACGGCAGATTTAAATAACATGGTGATTGGGAATATTCCTGAAAAATATGTAGATGCCAAGGGCGAGTTGCCAGAACACCTGGACTCTCAGCCCAAAGGAATATTTAAAATTCATTCTGTGTATCCTTATGATTCAAATGAGACAGTGTGCTGCCATCAAGAGGATTGCATAATATTTAATTTAAATGAAAATGAAACAGGAAATCAGCCCATTGAAGTGGAAGCTGATATGCCAAAATATTTAAAAGTGGCAGCTCTACAAAAAGACACAGCCACACAGTTAGAGGAAAGCGCTGAGATTCCTTTACCAGAAGAGTTTCCAGAATTTTCCAGATTGGTAGAAGAGCAGATCTCCTTAGCGGATGCATGTGACAGCGATGAGGATCGAAACAATCTGAGGGAAATATTTATGGAGTTTAAGGATGTATTTGCAAAAGATGCTTATGATTGTGGTTTAACTGATTTACATGTGGCCACACTACCAGAAGGTTGTAGCAGAAATCCAGTGTTTGTACGCCAGTATAGACTACCGCTGGCATGTTTAGAATCATTGGCAGAGATTATTAAAAATTTGGAATCACGGGGAATAATCAGGCCCATTCATAGCACGTCCAATACGCCTATTTTAGGTGTGTTAAAGCCAAATGGTCAATGGCGGCTGTGTGCAGACTTAAGAGAGTTAAATAAAAGAGTACCAGTATCTAGATGGCCACTACCATTCATTGATCAGGGCCTAGCTCAGATACATGGTTCAAAGGTATTTACCACATTAGATCTCACCTCTGGATATTGGTGTGTGCCATTGGCAGAGGAGATACAACACTTATTTTCCTTTACATTTGACAGGACTCAATATGCCTGGCTTAGAGCTCCGTTCGGGTACATCAATAGTGGGAGTGAATTTGGCATATTTTTGAGAAAGGCCATGCCGGATGCAGCGGAAAGAGGAACAATAGTTTATGTGGATGATGTCCTGATAAAAAATGAAAGCCTGAAAAGCCATTTTGATGAAATAAGACATATACTTGGCCAATTGCAGAAAGCAGGCGCCAAAGTATCTTTGCAAAAAGCACAATGGTGCAAGAAAAAAGTGAACTTTCTAGGGCATGAAGTGACTGAACGTGGGCTAAATCCACAAAGGAAGAAAATAGAGGCCATACAAAGATTAAAAGATCCTAAAGATGTGAAAGGAGTAAAAAGTTTATTAGGGATGACAGGCTATAACAGAAAGTTCATTGAGAATTATGCAGAAATCACTCAACCATTAACTAAACTGCTTAAACTAAATACTCCCTGGAGATGGGAAAGAGAGCAGTCTGATGCAGTGGCTAGATTGAAGGAATGTCTTGTAAAGGCACCATGTTTAGCATACCCCATAAAGGACAGGGATTTCTTTATAGAAATAGGTTTTTCTGAACATTGTATGTCAGCAGTATTATCACAAAAACACGATTTGAATCACAAAACCATTGCATATGCAAGTAAGGCATTTTCCCAAGTTGAAATGAAATTTAATGAATGTGAAAAGGCCCTATTAACCACTGTGTGGGCGCTACAACATTTCCGCCCCATTGTTCAGGGAGAAAAGGTGATTATTGAAACAAATCATCAACCTTTGCAATTTTTAGAGAGTAAAAGAATTAGATCAGGCAATCTAGCGCAATCCAGAATCACTTCATGGACGCTGGCATTACAAGGTTTTCCCGTAGAAGTGAGATATGGACAAAATAAAAAGAGCCCAATTGCTCAAGGGTTAGCTGACTTACATGACTGTGCAGCTGAACAAATACCAAATGAAATGGAAGTGGAAACTAGTTTACAGGAATTTGAACAATCACCACACAAAGCTTTTGATGAAAAAACATGCAAGGATTTGCCAACTGTATATGTGGATGGTTGTGCTTTTCACATTGAAAATGACAGTAATAAACAGTTAGTGGCAGGAATAGGAAATGTCTGGTTGAAATGTGAAGGCGTCCCCAGTATAGGGATGAGGATTGGAGATAGGAGCAGTCAGGTGGCGGAATTGGCAGCCATCTATAAAGCAATTGCTACTGCAGTTGATAAAAAGTTCAGTGAAATTGTCCTGGTGACTGATTCTGACTATGCACGGAATAGCTTTGTGGAGTATTTGCCTGGTTGGAAAGCAAGAGGCATGGTTACATACAACAAAAAGCCACTTAAACATGGAAAAATGATACAAGCCATAGACGAATTGGTGTCAGAAAATAATTTAACAATATACTGGAGAAAAATTCGTGGGCATTTAAAAACACCAGGAGAGGATAAGGAGGGAAATGATAAGGCAGACCATCTGGCTAAGATTGGGGCTGTGATGGGAGAATTGCTACCTATTGATTATTTAATGGGTGAAATACAAATTGATGCAGTCACACGTTCTAAAGCACCAAAGGAGGTAGATCAACCGGTGGTGCAGTGGAGTCATGACACGCCAGACCAAGATTTGATTGAGGCACAAAAGAATGATCAAATTTTGGGAATCTATTATAATCATTTGATAGATCCTGAACAAAATCCTGTAACAGAAAAAGATTGTATGGGAAAAGAAGAGTTGAGGGTGTTATTAAAGAACAAAACACGAATTAGATTACAGGATGGGCTCATGATTAGAGAGTCCATAACAGGGCAAATACAGTGGGTAGTACCCCTTTCATTCAGAGGACTAATGCTACACCATGCACATGATGCCATAACTGCAGGCCATAGAGGTTCACAAAAAACATTAGAAATACTAAAAGATTATGCTTACTGGCCTCATATGTCCCAAGATGTGGAATTATATACTAGAGGATGTCTAGTATGCGCCCAATTTAAACCTGCTTCACCAATGCATAGAGCACCATTGATGAAAAGAGGCCTAACTCTCCCATGGTCAGATTTGCAAATAGACTATGTAGGTCCTTTAAAAAGGTCGAGCAGGGGACACCGTTATATTTTGAGTGTGGTATGTTTGATGTCGAAGTGGATTGAGTGCATTCCTGCACCAGATTGTAGTGCGCAAACAGCAGCCACATTACTGGTGAACCATGTGTTCTCAAGGTTTGGGTTGCCACAAAGAATTGAGTCAGACAGAGGAAGTCATTTCACAAGTACTCTAATGAGCAAGGTATGGCAAATACTAGGTGTGAAAAGGAAACTACATATCGCATATCGGGCGGCGTCTTCAGGTACAGTTGAAAGAAGCAATAGGTCTGTTGTGGATATTTTAAAGAAATTTGTGGCAGAAGCAGGTTCCAGCTGGGATTTGCGTTTACCATTGGTTTTGATGGCAATCAGGTCGACTCCTGCCAAAGCAACAGGTGTTAGCTCCCATGAGGTCTTAACAGATAGGAAAATGGTGTTACCACAACACCTACTATACAGAACACATGAGCAAACCCTTGTGAGTGCATCCACAGTTCATGAATATATTGATGAACTGAGGAGACATTTGCAACATGCATTTGCTTTTGTGCAGAGAAATCTGGAAAAAGCTGCTGACAGTGCAAAGTCATATTATGATAAAAAGACATCAGTAAAGGAATACAGTGTAGGGGATCAGGTGTACAAGTTTCATTTTGGAAAAAGTAAACAGAAAAATTCTAAATTTCTAGCAGCCTGGCAGGGGCCATTTCGGATTATAGATAAGGTCTCTCCTGTAGTGTATAAAATTTTGAAAAATGAAGGTGAAACAGCAATAGAGCAGTTTGTCCATGTAAATCAAATCAAACCATGCCATCCCAGACATGAGATCAGGCAGCTTGAGCATGTAGAAACAGATAGAGTCCCTTGAGAAAATAAATGGGTACAATCAGGAGGCAGTGACAAAGAAGTTAAAAAGTTGATTGTTATGATGGCACATAAACACTGTAGTATATGTAAAATATAATATAAAATAAATAAATAAATAAATAAATAAATGCACATATAATGGAAGCTCATGGTTGGTGTGCAGAGAGAAAGTGTATTAAATATTGAATGCTGTTTTATATATGCTTGTTTTCTTTTAACTTGTATTTGATTTCAGAAAAAAAACAGAAAACAATATAAACGAAATATTTTTACCAAGCATGTTTTATTTTTGGCAAAAGGTGGAAATTAGTATTGTGCTATGTACTTAATTTGTTTATTTTCTATTTTGATTTAGACAATTAACATTATTTGATCGGAGGTTCCGAGATCAGAGCCCACGGGAGACGATGGAGTCCTGGAGTCCCCTGGATGAAGACCAAAAGATGCCTGCCTCCAGGTGGAGGTGAAGACAAAATAACCGGAATGCCAAAAGAGATGACTACTGTGGATTCAAGATTGCCAAGATGAAAGAGTACTCGAATGAACCGAATAACATCGCTGGTCGGGACATACCAAAAGAGACAAAACAGAAGTTCCGGCATATGAAGTTCCACGTATTTATTATTTTAATTATTTATTTTAATTTGTTATATTAATTATTTGTTTTAGTTAGTTGTTTTATTTCTTTGTTTTTAATTGACTTGGAAAATCTAAACTTAAAGTAATGCCACTTCAACTGAGAAGGCAAATGTGGAACATTTTATGAACTGATGGACTCAGATGAAATGTTGATTGCAAATTTTTCATTGATGCACATGAATATTCATTTTGTTGGATTGCTATATTGTAAAAAAAAAAAAAGAGAGAACAAGTTGTTTTTAGGAATTGGCTTGGATTATAGCCAAGTTCTAAAAACAAAAGGAGGGTATATGTAAGGATATTTGGCGTAGCAAACAGCACAGAGTACAGCACTACTGCACAAGTAGCACATTTTTTTTTTTTTGCATTACCACCACAAGGGTGCGGTGCATTGCTATATGGGTTAGCAGATTAACAAGGAAAGACAGGCTATTCAGTCAAAAACGATTTTAACATATAAGATGCAAATCTATTTTTACAGTTAAAAGCACACGTGCTCATTTAAAAATGCACACTATTTTTCACCTGAAATGCCTATGGTGCGAGAGACACATTTGAAAATTAACAGCTAACCTATTAACCATTAACCTGACTAATAAAACCTTATTTAATATAACCCACTAATAAAATGTGTTCTCCACTGCAGAATTAGGCATACTCTGAAAACCATTTAAATGTGTGTGCAGATTTTTTTTTTCTTCTCTTCTCTGCCTGATTCTCCGTGTTTTTGTGCACAGTAACTGCAGGAAGAAGGAAGTCAGATTTGCAACAATTGCAAATGTATAAGCGAAGCTATTGTTGAAGAGTAGGAGGATGAGAGATGATGGATTTCATTGGGACACGTCATACAGAGGGCTGAGAGGAAAGTTTTAGTGGGCAGTAACGGGGAAAATTCCAGGGAGACATTTTTCTGCACTACTGGGGAGAAGACCTGGCTGTGGGGCTCCTGACTGAATGCAGATTCCTGTGTCCTGCTGCAGTCGAGATTGGGGAGAGCTGAAAGAAAAACCTTTCCACTGGCTGAGGCATTCCTATCTGAAAAAGCTGAGAATTCCAGGCAATGACCCCGGTTTGAGAAGGAAAGGCGATCCTTTTACTGGGGTTAATCTTCAAGGGAGCTACATTCAGAAAGAGAACAGCTGAAGAAAACTCAGATAAGGTAATTACATAAGCGTGGGAGCCGTGTGTGTGCACGAAAATATGCAGTCAGTGTAGGATTCCTGTGCGTGTCTTAATCAAATACCAATGTTGCAATTTGAGTTCTGTTCTCCGCCACGCTCTTTGCAGTGTGTCATAGACAATGCTTTTACTGTACCATTTTATTTATTTCTGTAAAGAATGAGATCGTGTCTAAATGCAACTTTTATAATACAGAAAATATTTGAAAACAGACGGGTGGTTTATTTTCTATTTACCATTACAATGCCGATGATGTGGGGAGATTTTTAAACAGTGCAATGGTCATTTTAAGACAGATGTGTGCATGTCAGAATCAGTATGAATAATTGTGAGTGACTGTAGCATAGCTTGTTGGAGGTACATGAGCCAACGGGAAGAGAGACTCTCTGAACATAGCTCCCTACCGTATATAAGGTAGTGGAAATTACCACAAGACTACCACATATAGCTCTCTGTCGTAAATAAGTCAGTGAGTTCGCCCATGGTGGCACACCAACACTATCACTGGAAATGTGGTATTCCTAGAATGCAGGTCTGAGGTCTCTCTAGTGATCACACGAAAAATCTAAGCAAAGATAAGGGATTCTGGACATTGGGGCCACAAATAAAACAAGGGAATTATGCTCACCAAAAATACCACCAACCACGTATACCAAATATGGAGGTCTGGGTGCTGAAATAATGCATGTCCATTGTATTATTGTTGCACATGGCCAAATCTGAATACAAAGAGTGATTATTGCTAAGTTATTTTCGGCGGTAATAAAATACCGTCAGGCCCCAAATCTCCACAAAATACCCTACAGTCCCTAATGGCAGGAGTCTCATGACCATTCACCTGGACACTGTCCTTATAATACTCTTTAGTATTATCGGGGATAGAATTATAGACGTCTAAATTTTGTTTGTTGCGTTGGTGGTATAGTGGTGAGCATAGCTGCCTTCCAAGCAGTTGACCCGGGTTCGTTTCCCGGCCAACGCACCATAAATATGTAGGGTATTTTGTGGAGATTTGGGGCCTGACGGTATTTTATTACCGCCGAAAATAACTTAGCAATAATCACTCTTTGTATTCAGATTTGGCCATGTGCAACAATAATACAATGGACATGCATTATTTCAGCACCCAGACCTGCATATTTGGTATACGTGGTTGGTGGTATTTTTGGTGAGCATAATTCCCTTGTTTTATTTGTGGCCCCAATGTCCAGAATCCCTTATCTTTGCTTAGATTTTTCGTGTGATCACTAGAGAGACCTCAGACCTGCATTCTAGGAATACCACATTTCCAGTGATAGTGTTGGTGTGCCACCATGGGCGAACTCACTGACTTATTTACGACAGAGAGCTATATGTGGTAGTCTTGTGGTAATTTCCACTACCTTATATACGGTAGGGAGCTATGTTCAGAGAGTCTCTCTTCCCGTTGGCTCATGTACCTCCAACAAGCTATGCTACAGTCACTCACAATTATTCATACTGATTCTGACATGCACACATCTGTCTTAAAATGACCATTGCACTGTTTAAAAATCTCCCCACATCATCGGCATTGTAATGGTAAATAGAAAATAAACCACCCGTCTGTTTTCAAATATTTTCTGTATTATAAAAGTTGCATTTAGACACGATCTCATTCTTTACAGAAATAAATAAAATGGTACAGTAAAAGCATTGTCTATGACACACTGCAAAGAGCGTGGCGGAGAACAGAACTCAAATTGCAACATTGGTATTTGATTAAGACACGCACAGGAATCCTACACTGACTGCATATTTTCGTGCACACACACGGCTCCCACGCTTATGTAATTACCTTATCTGAGTTTTCTTCAGCTGTTCTCTTTCTGAATGTAGCTCCCTTGAAGATTAACCCCAGTAAAAGGATCGCCTTTCCTTCTCAAACCGGGGTCATTGCCTGGAATTCTCAGCTTTTTCAGATAGGAATGCCTCAGCCAGTGGAAAGGTTTTTCTTTCAGCTCTCCCCAATCTCGACTGCAGCAGGACACAGGAATCTGCATTCAGTCAGGAGCCCCACAGCCAGGTCTTCTCCCCAGTAGTGCAGAAAAATGTCTGCCTGGAATTTTCCCCGTTACTGCCCACTAAAACTTTCCTCTCAGCCCTCTGTATGACGTGTCCCAATGAAATCCATCATCTCTCATCCTCCTACTCTTCAACAATAGCTTCGCTTATACATTTGCAATTGTTGCAAATCTGACTTCCTTCTTCCTGCAGTTACTGTGCACAAAAACACGGAGAATCAGGCAGAGAAGAGAAGAAAAAAAAATCTGCACACACATTTAAATGGATTTCAGAGTATGCCTAATTCTGCAGTGGAGAACACATTTTTTTTTTTTTTTTGTATATAATTGTATTACAATTTTTACAAATTCTGTCCAAATTTTTGTGTCCTTGCTTCCTGTTTTCCTTTGTGACTATCCTGGGATTTTCTGGTCAATGGGATGTTTGAGAGCTTTCTGTTGTTATTTCTTTTTCGTCCAGTTTCAATTTTTCCAAGAAGGTCGCTGTGGCCACCGTCAAAGATGTGGAATTGCCACACATTAGCATATTCCACCAAGTTTCTTCACTTGCCGTTTGGTACCGAACTTTGTGTGGTTTAAGATAAATAGTTCGCATGGATGCCGTTCCTGCGCAGTGGATAAGAAGATGGCGTAGTGTTTCACTTTCCCTCTGCTCACAATATCTACAGTTTTTAGTTGTCGACTGTTTTCTTCGAAAGAGGATCTCATTGGTTTTCAATAAGTTTAACCTTGCTCTCAAGAAAGTTGTTCTCAGTCGCTTGTCTGGAAACTTTTTTAGGTAATTTCTGACTTCGTCTACTTTTTGGGTGTTCATAGTATGATGTGTATTGGTTGTGAGCTCTTCTGTTTTATCTAAAGTCTCAATCCAGTCTTGTGTTTTCAGTTTTTTCTTTACTTTTCCCGGGATCCTTTCTATTTCCCATTCAGAACATCCAGTTTTTTCTGCTTGTTCCAATAATCTGCTGTACCAACTTGATAGCATTGGGTTTGATCCACTCTTCATCTCTTGATATATTATCTCCAGTATTTTAGGCCGCGGCTGCCTTATGATTTTACCCAGGAATAAGAGACTGTTTCTTATTACCAACGATTCTAAAGATTGGAGACTCAATTCACATCGAATGATTGTCGCAGTAGTGGAATTTGGAAGTTGTAGTACTCTCCGCCAAAATATACCTTCTAATTTAGCCCACAGTGACTTTGGCAGGTATAGCATGGCCTCGGCTCCATAAGTCAAAGTTGGACAGACCTTTGCTCTGTAAAAGTTTATTAATGGGAGGATTGAAAATTTCCCAAATTTTCTGTCCAGAGATCTTGCCTGGTCTGCTAGCGTTTTTGTTTTGGAGATAAGATGCTCTTGCATCGTTATTTCAATTTTGCTCGACGATAGTTTTACCCCTAGGTAGGTGCAGCTTTTCACTATTTCTAATGGCTCCGAGTTCGCGAACCATTTCTTTCTTTTTTTTGTTCTCGCTGGTTTTTCTAAGATCAGGATTTTTGTTTTAGATATATTAAGTTCCAAGTCATTTTTCGTCAGATAGGCTGTGAGGCTGTCTATTTGTCTCTGTAGACCGATTGCTGTTTGATCTAGCAATAAGATGTCGTCTGCATACAGCAATCTTGTCACTTTTGAGTCGCCTATTTGAGGAGGAAATGATCTGGTGTCGTTTTCTGGATCTGCGATGTCGGCCATGTAGGCCTTATATAGTGCCGGTGCCAGGGGGCAGCCTTGTTTCACGCCTCTGTCTGTTTTTATGTTTTCCGACAATAAGCCAGCTTCATTGAGTCGAATTTTAATCGATGTTCCGCTATATAGCGCTTTCACTTGCGCGAGAATGGCTGATGGACATTTTTGTTTCTCCAGTTTTTTCCATAGTTTTTTTCTGTTCACGCGATCAAAGGCTTGCACCAGGTCAATTGACGCTATGAATGTTGATGGTTGCCCCTCGAAGACCTTTGATTTTAGTATGCTAATCAGCATAATGTTTACTGACGTACCGAGGTTCTTCTCGAATCCTGATTGAAAGGGGTCAGTTGTTTTTGCCTCTTTTTGCCATGTCTGCAGTTCATCCAACAACATTGATCCGTAAAGTTTGCCAAGCACATCTAGTAGTGCAATTGGCCTATAGTTTCTCGGATCGTCCCTTGGGCCCTTCTTATAAATTGGGACGATGTTTGCAGTCTTCCATGTCTCCGGAATGGTTCTCGAAATCCTAGATCTTCTAAAGATTTCTGCTATTAGTGGGGCCCAATTTTCAGCATCCTGCTTCAGAATGGCGTTGGAAATGCCGTCAGGTCCGGGGGCCCTGGAGTTATTTAGTTTCTTGATCTTAGACAAAATGTCCTTCTCTGAGCATTCTGTCCAGTTAGCCTCTTCTTGGATAATCGTTGTTACTTCCCCTGGAGTGGGGTCATTGTATAACTCGGTGAAGTGGTCACTCCATTTTTCTTCTGCGACACTGTTTGTAATTCTTGTGTCCGTGGGCGAGATTTTGTGTTTTATAATAGTCCAAAAATCTCTTGAGTTCTTTTTACAAACTGCTCTCAGCATATTCTCTGCGTCCATCTGATATAGTTTCCATCGTGTCGCTTGTAGCCAGGATTTATACAACTTTTTAGTTTTACATGCCAGGTCTACATTTGTTTGCGTTGGATTTGTTCGTGCAAGCCGAATAGCCTTTCTTAGATTTGATTTCTTTGTTCTCAATTCCTCATTGTGAGTATGTAAATGAATTTTGTCATCTACTCTTTTACGTCGTGGATGGAGATAAGGGATCAAGAGAGGCGTATAATCCAAGCTTGCTTTCTCTGTATTTAAGGTCGCTTGTCCATTATAGGCTTCCGTGATCGAAGTTATGCCTTCTGTTGTGATTTTTAATCGATTTCCTTGATGGTTTAGTTCCAGATTTTTCGACATTGTCACCAACATCTTTTTTTTTGCTGGCCATATTACGGTTAGTAAATTATGGTCACTGGCCGTAGTCTTCACTACCTTGAAGCTTGTGATTAGGCGATACAACTCTTTAGAGGCAAAGATGTGGTCAATTGTACTTCTTTTACCCGCGCTTTCCCATGTTGGAATTCTGGATTTGGCTAAGTCTAGGGAGTTTAGATTGTACAAGTCCCTGGAATCCATCAGTTTGGCCCATGCCGCACCTCTCGTTGTTGATTGAGTGTTGCTCATATTGTACGTTGATCTTTCCTTCTCCGATACCGGGCAAGAGGCGTTTAAATCGCCACATATCAAGATGTGGTCCATATCATACATCTCTGTTGTATCTGTAAGGATTTTCTCCACCTTATTTAGAAAGTTTTTTGTCTTCGTTATCGACGGGTTCCAGTAGATGTTTAGCACCAGGATAAGATCTTGCTTTAGTTTTTTTTTTTGCCGGGGGTCCTCTTTATTCCATTCCAGCAATGTCGCCTGAATTGTCAGAGATGATATCAGGTTATGAACTATTCTAAGAACTCCGCCAGTTTTTACAGCTGTCAGCAAGCCTGAGGTAGGACGTCCTCGTGTTCCTTTTTGTGCCGGCGAGAGTGATACTTCAAAACCATCCAGGCTCGGTTGAGATAACAACCAGGTCTCCTGCAAAGTTATGAGGTCGAAAAGACCAAGGTTGACATCTCCTGGATGAGTCAGGTGAATGTGGCCTCTTGTATTCCAGGAGCCAAGAATAATGTTTTGATCCGGTTCTTGGGCCACGTGTAACTCCTTTAACGTCTCTCCAACGCAATTGTCAGATTGACGATTTGATTGCTATTTCCTCACATATTTTGTTAGTGCTGTAGAAATCCATGCCCATTTATTGGTGTTTTTTTCTGTTTCTTGCGTCTGGATCTGTGTTGATATGTTTCTACATGTGATACGTTTATCTTTTTCTCTGCGGGACTGTGTCAGAAACGGCCCTTTCGGGTATCTTGGGGATAGTCTTTGTGGTTTCTTATCGTTTTGTGTCCAGTTGTCTTGAGAGGAAGAATTTTCTTTGCTCTTGTCTCTTTCTTTATCCTTTTTCTTTCTTGAACCACTTCGATCTAATGTTTCTCGTGATTTTCGACGTTCATCTTCTTCCTTTTGCTCTTCTCTTTCCGGTGTGTAGTTGTGTTTTCTCTTTGTTCTAGTTCGTCTTTCAGTTACAGGCGTTGTCTTCCTTGGTTCTTTTAACACATTTAAATGGTTTTCAGAGTATGCCTAATTCTGCAGTGGAGAACACATTTTATTAGTGGGTTATATTAAATAAGGTTTTATTAGTCAGGTTAATGGTTAATAGGTTAGCTGTTAATTTTCAAATGTGTCTCTCGCACCATAGGCATTTCAGGTGAAAAATAGTGTGCATTTTTAAATGAGCACGTGTGCTTTTAACTGTAAAAATAGATTTGCATCTTATATGTTAAAATCGTTTTTGACTGAATAGCCTGTCTTTCCTTGTTAATCTGCTAACCCATATAGCAATGCACCGCACCCTTGTGGTGGTAATGCAAAAAAAAATGTGCTACTTGTGCAGTAGTGCTGTACTCTGTGCTGTTTGCTACGCCAAATATCCTTACAAGCTGCCATTTCTCTGCTGCAGTTGGTTTATTGTTCATAGTAATAATTTAAGAGTTCAAGGCTGCATGACATCAAAGAGCAGAGATTCCACCTTGGAACCCCAGGAGGGATTGTCGATGGACAAGATACTGGAGAGCTTGAGAGTGTGAGGCAGTTGGAGGAAGGCACTGAGAGACAAGGGTTACTGTGGGCCTCGTTTACCCATGCACTTTATCTCAGAGAAATGTAAATAAAGAGGAAATGTGTAACCTACACGCATCTCTACCCACTTTATCATAGTGGCAACTAGCTTGAACAGGGCTCCCCCAAAATAGATTTCTTCAATGTGCCCATATCCTGAAGAATATTGTATCCTTGCATCGGAGGATCAGAGACGAGACTCCCTGCTTTATGCCAATTTTAATTATTTTATTTAAAACATTATTGTCTTTAGTTTGCATTTTAGAGAGACACGCTTTTACAATATACAGATAAGACTTTTCCAAATAAATATCATAATAACAGCATGACAAGGTATACAAAAATACAACATATTACTTACAAATATAATCATTTTTCAACATTCAATTAAAAATATCAGCTGTTAATATGGATTTCAGAACTCTGACCTGGTGGGCAGAGGTTCAGAAGGCCAGCCTAGTTTCTTGGAACAGGGTAACCTATGGACAAGCCAGACCAATCAAGGTAGCTATGGCAGGCAGTCAAGACTAGGTCTCAGGAGTGGTGAGGGTGACTGAAAGACCTCAATGAGCACGCAGAGCAAGGACACTTATGAATTACTACCAGACAGGTGTATATAACAAAAATATAAGCACATTTATTACAAGGCCTTTGTAACTCAACACACAGTACAAGAATCAAAGCAATACTACTAAACCAACACAATCCTATCAATACCAGAGATACACAAGACCATTGGGCTCTAAAGGGTAAACAGCACGAAATATGTCCACAACCTAGAAGGGAAGGAAACAGGCAGGCAGGTAGTCTTTAGCCCCCTTCAACATCAACCAAACACCTAAGAGGCAGTCCAAGCCCTAAGAAGAGAGGAGCCTTGTGCTCAATAGTACATGCAATGCAAGCGCACGCGGTTGTTCCAGTGGGCAAAAACGTGGGTCTCTTCGGGGGTCTCTAGCAGCTCAGGAAGGTGGGAGAGGCGATGAAGACTAGATTCCCACTATTCAGGGAGGACCTCCACTTGAAGGCAGAGGCAATTCCAAGGTTCGGGAATAGTTTGCTAGTTTGCACTATTAGTGGAAAGGAGAGGGGCCCCCAGGGGGGGGTAAGCAATGGATGGAGGCGCTCGGGGCCACTGGTTAGGGTTATGATTACTCACCGGCCCCAGGCGCACTCCAGACCAAACTTCATCAGTCGAGTCCACTGTGGTTGCAGGTTCGAATTCGACAAAAAGATCGTCTCTGCGGCTTTTTGTTCCAAAGATACAGCAATGATTCCCAAATGGGACAGTGGCAATTTCTCTGCTCCAGATGGATGGATCGAGCCAGTTTCACTGCAGCAGGCTTCAGGGGCAAGAGGGTCACAAATGCAGTGCACCTGCAAAGATTGCTGCCGTGGCATGAGCAACATGGTAACTGTGTTCACTCCGGTCCTGGCGCACTCGTCTCACTTCAGACCTGGGAACTCCAAGTGTATGAAATTCAGTGTGAGGGTACCAGGGACAGAGAGCTAGCAGTATACCAAGATTCGAGGGCCTCCTCTAAACGGTGGTGGAGACAGAGCAAAGGTCCTGCGTAAGCTGGTCAGCCCACTGGTTGGCCCGGGGACACTTCTGAGTAAAGGCTTACTTGCAGGTTTTGTTGAAGGTGCTGAGAATAGTTGGTCCCACTATTCCAATGGGTCGAATCATCTTTGCAGACCTTCTAGGATGACTCGATGCAGAGGGGTCCCACAGGACGACAGCGGGCTCAGGGTGCCAAACCTTCCAGCAGGTCACCAGTGGTTCCTCGACGCAGCTTTGTAGTTTCAGGATACTTGGATCCTATCCTTTGTTCAGTGAGAACTCCAGAGATTGACATGGTATAGGGTTTTTGGCCTCCTCTTATCCAAAGTTCCCTTTGCGCCAAAATGAAGAGGACCCAATGGGAGATCTGCTCACAAACACACACTTCATACGTGGACCAATCAAGGACCACGGTGGACCCAGGCATTCACAGCACTCCAGACTCTCTGGCACCCAGGATGTGTATTGGAACCAGACGTTCCAGCCCACATACTGGAGGCACACACACAAGGCATGCAGAAGCCAGCGAAAGCTTGGCATTTCACAGGAAAATGCATGACCAAATAAGGACTGTCCCGGGTCAGCTCGACCTGGGGAAGGTGAAGGGGCAAGATGGCAAAAAAAGGACAGGACAAAGAACCTCGTGGCATGGCCATTTTGGAGCCATGCCACCTATTCGTGCCAAATTCGGTTAACAGGGTTAACTTGGCAGGGAAGGGTTAAAAAATACATGAAACGATAGCTGCCACCAGCCCTGTCCATGACACATCTGCACATCTCCTAAAAAGTCCTACGAGAGTATCTAGGGTCTTTGGAAATGACTATGAGACCCAAGTGCACTGTACTGTACATTGGGCACTTGTTACATGTTGAAGAAACGTTTCAACATTGGAAAAAGACTAAGGGAAGCAAAGTCTCCCAGTACTGACTGTCTTAAGGGCATGTCATTTTCCCCATAAAAAGTTAGCGAAAGCCCAGAGGAGTGCAGTTGAAGGCTGTGCTTCTCTGGCAAAGTCAGAGTAAGATGTTTAAACAAAGAAAAAATCCAAACACTATATGACTGGTGCTCCAAAATGTTTTATTTGTCTTGTTATTGAAGAATGTCTATATTCTTGTACATAATCAAAAAGAATAATTGTTGCTTTTTATGCCCTCTACATGTGTTTCCCCACTTTGAATTCAGTGGTTCTTCAGGAGGTAAGTATGCATATCTAGCTATTGTGAACAAGAAAAAAGGAAAAGAAAGAAAAAGAAAAGAGGTTCCATTTTTGAAAAAGAAGGACAATTCTATTTTTTGTGAGAATAAAAATAAATGAAGGTATTAACCAAATTAATATGCTGATTTGGACAGACATGATAACTGAAAAATCATTGAAGATTGGGACAGACACAGCGCCTTGGATATTATGCATCTTTTTAGCCATAAATAAATCAGATTATTGTAACTGATGGTCTCATTCACAACCAATTTATTATTATTTATATATAAGGTGATTAAACAGCATCAAAAAGCGTGGGGGTGTACAACTGGAGGGTAAAATGACACATAAAATGAAATTGTTCTTAACATCAGCACATAGAAATAATTAGAGAGAGAAAACAACAGAAAATAAAGAAGAAGGATTTGAACATCTGCTCCCCTTACACCCCTATTTCCCTCCTCTCCCCATTCCTTACCCTTCCCTTCTTATCATACATCAGTTCTCTTTGGATAACATCTGTTGTTTACTCTCATAATAGTTTATCCATTAATGCTTCCTCATCAAAATACCAGAGCTATGTTCCTCGCTTGAATCAAACTTTGTCATGTTGTTTAGTAAGATTGACCGTGTATAACATCTCTTCAATTTTCTGCAATAATCTAAACAGAGCCTATCACAGGTATGTAATTTCCCGATATACATATTTCCCAAAATGTCACACGTGAAATATCAGTATCCTCAGGAGCAAAGATTCCTAAGAGTCTGCGACTTTCCCCTTCTAAGTACGGACAATATACCACAAGGTATATTGTCCGTACTTAGGTTTTAGAGTTTCTCTCTGTCCGTACTTAGGTTTTAGAGTTTCTCTCTGTAGATCATTTTTGCAGAAACAACAACTCATATCTACCTTATCAGAAGATGGTTTATACAATGATGCAATGTGTTCCAGTGTATGGAATTGATTGAGCTTAAATCTCAAATACATGAGACAAACCTTATAACAAGGACACTTTATTAATTATAAGGAGCGCACTTCTCTATTTCGTGAATACTGTGCATATTCAAAATATGTTTTCTTGATAGAATCAATCGTCGAAATCCAATCTACTTCGTATAATTTACACTTTACCATGGCAAGGCCCAATACAAGATTTTCTACAGTCACATTAATTTAAAAAAAAATTTGATTCATTTTGTCTATAAATGTAACCATCGATGGAAGATTTCCATCCCTCATTAGCATCTGTTAGTCTTGAAAAAGAGAATAGTGTGGAGGTGACAGAATTTTCGAATAGATTGCCAATTTATGCCATGCCCATCTCGAAGCCAAAGAGGAGAGGCCCAATTCATGTCAAACTATAGCGTTGGGCACCGAAGCTGCCAAACACAATGTGCTTTTCCATAATTGCCTCTACAAGCTATTACGAAACAATTTCCAATAAACAAGTGTCAAGACCAAATAATGATTTCGGTTCCACTGTTAGTAAATAAAAATCAATTAATGGGAGTAAGGACAATTTCCAATACTTTTGAAAAATTAGCTTCATCATGCAAACAAGGAGACGTGCTTTAGTTTTAAGAGAAGAAGACCAAGATTAAATCGAGTTTACATCGGAAAACCAAGATAGTGCAAGGCAATTGCTAGATCAATTTTGGCATGACCAATAGACCAAGTGTAATATGTGATCCTTTTCCTATTAGAGAAGTTAACAATTTTTGATTTTGATGAAAGTATCTGTAAATAGTTTTGAATTGCAAACTATCAAAACAATTAAATTTATTTTGTAGCCCATAAGGTGTCCTATCCATTAACAGAATGCATCTGCAAAGCAGATCCAATGCAATTTCATTGTCCCAAGCTGTATTGGATACACAGAGGACTCCAACCATAGTTTGTCCATATCACAAATGTAAAGATTAAATATGGTTGCCTCTAGATGGCAACCTTGTTTTAGGCTGGTCATGGTAACAATGGGAGATGCAAGAGAGCCATTTCTGGTATTTCTAATTTGAAAGGTAGTATCTGAATGTAACATGACTATCAGTAGTACCAACCTTGAAGGAAAGCCCAGTGCCAAAAGTTTTGCCACAATACCTCGCTGATTACAGTATAAATAGCACACGAAAGATGGAGTGCAGCCAGATATATGGAACCAGAATTTTTTACTTTTGAATTTTTGCAAGTATATGTGCTATGATAAGACCGGGAGCCTTTGAAGGTTTCAGGTTCTTAATAGCCAGCAGAATCTCATCTCTAGAGAATGTAAAGGACTCCTCACATGATGCGTGAAAAATTCCCGATTCATACCCTTGGAAATCTGGTGGCAGTTTGAACTTATCAGCAATGTAGGTCTGTCAACTATCAGCAGATCTAGATGAAGCCAATGCATTTTGGTCACCATAACGTCTGTCGTTTAGTGTCGACCATATATTTTGAGTGTTCCTCTTGACTAACATTGTCATCATACGTTGGTTACCTTCACGATATCCGCAATATTTTATAGCTTTCATAAGATTACGATACTTTAAGCAAATTCTATGTTTGGCTTGCTTATACCTGGCTGAATCCAAATTTGAACTCTTGAGCGTTCGGATGTTATCATTCTTTTCCCGTTTCATGGCTGCAATGAGGGGATTGAATGTAAACTGATGTGAAGAATAAACTGTTTTAGCCTGAAGGGCTAGTGCTTTTAAATAAAATTGAAACAAATTATTAATCCATTCCTCTCGCAAAGGGGAGTTATAGGTGGAATCGGAAAGTGCTCTCCAAATGTCCCCGTTAATCAAGTACGTGAATTCACTGCTTAAGCGCAGATTGCATTTAACGGATTTGTGCACCCGATCCATTTCAGGCAAACCCAGAGTAGGGTCCGATAACAACACATTGGATCTCTGAAGCATAGACAGCAATAAAGGGACATGATCACTCAAATGGCATTCCAGTCCATTAACCATTTCATTTCAACCACTGGCAAAATCACCAATGGAAACAAAGAAATAAACAATCTATGATGAAAAGGTTCCTCTGGACCAAGTACCTGGCAATACAAGTGCTGCACCCATAGCAGACCCATATTAGCTAATACCGGCTGATGTGGGGAATGAAAGCTAAACTTTTTACCTGGAATAGCGATAGGGCAAACCAAATTGAAATCCCTTCCCAAAATGAAACGGTAATCAGGGTTTTTCAGATGGGAATCTTCCAACACCAAGTCAAGTGCATCCATAAACTCATCAAGGGATTGCCTTGCAGGATTGTGGTAAATACAAATTAATAACACATAATTAAATGGTTCCAAAATGGAACTGTATTCAATTGCCAATATCTCATTTGAGTTGAAAATCATGGATGCAGTGTAATCAAAAGCATTATTGAGTAGAATCGCAATACCACTCTGGGGCGGCCTACCAGAGTATGTATAGCAGGTGCACAAAAGGTGGTAAAACCATCCATGACTATTACCTGTGAACACATTGTTTCCTGCAAATAAAAACACTGCTGGATACTTTTCACTCGACATTGATGCAAACCAGACATCAAAATTATTTAGCCCACTACAATTCCATGAGATGATCTTAAATACCTATTGACTAGGATTGTTTAGAATTCTTTTTCATTTCTATAATTGCTGAGAGCAATGGCGCTAGCCAAGTAATGTTTGATGTAGCACCTACCAACGCAGAAATCTGCGTGACCAACTCAGCTTCATGGTTAGAGGGATAAGGAATGGATTCTCCTTGTACAGATGACTGCCCAGAAACAGGGAGAGGTTCTTCAAGAAAAGTAGTTGCCTCTTAGATTGTTCGAAAGAGCCAAATTGAAAGCCCTTGCATTGCGAAGTCTTCAATATGATCCCACAGTAACTTCAATATAATTACCGATTGGGGTGCACATCATCATTCGATAATTATTATGATTAGCCAATCGGAGCCACTCTATATCATCCAATATTAGAGTGCGCAGTTGTGGACTACCTTTAAATTTGTTAACATAAACATAAAGGATTTGTTTAGTTGCTGGGGCCATTTATTTTTTGGATCACTAACCCATCCCATAATAAACGCAGAGTTCCTGTCAAATTCAACCTCGTCAAATTCAGTTGTTAATCTGTTGGATACTTGAGGACTTTTTGAATTTAGACTAGACTCACCCCTTTCCATCCTGGAATCCATATTATAAATCACAGGAGCAACCGTAACATCTTCAGATAACCCTTTTTTGCTGTTTCGCAACCAGCTGAACCATAATTGGATTAGTCTGAACAGGATTCGTGATATGGGAGGTATCAACCACATGTACAGGCAACGCAGGTGTATTCGGCACTTCCAATGGTAAAGAAGGATGCAAGGTAAAAGCATGGGGGAAATTAGCTGAATTAGAGAGACTTGTGACTCCTGCTTTGTACCCTGAGGGGGTTGGACACAAGTTCATTTGTTGGAAATCACAGGGTAATACTTAAATAATTGAGCCTGGGGATTACCCGAAGGCCCCGCCACTACCAGTGAATTCTTCGTAAGCAATTCAGAGGTTGTAAGCGGAGCATTTTGAGTCAATTAATTTCCCTTCCCCCTAGCATTTCCAGAGTAAGAACCATTTTAGTTTCAATATTCAATTGGTTCAAATCGATATGCACTCCACAGGGTAAGGTAATAGGTTGTTTAATGTCAACATTGGCAGCCATTAAAAACTTTTTTTTTTAATTTGATGTCTTTCGACACCTCGTTTTTTGTTGTTGTTGGTATTATTGTTGCATTTTAATGCCCTCACATGTGCGTGATGCATTTTTCGTGAAAATAGAAATTGGTTTGTGTCAGCAGCGACTCTATCAGAGTTTGCATCATTGACTACCAGTGTGTCTATGGCCTCCAGGTAAGGAATAGAAATTAGTCCAGAGTCCAATTTAAGAGCTATTTGCTCAATAATAGTGACAAGTGGAGAAGGGCTTTATGGAGTAAGCACTGGATTTTCTATTTGGATCACGGATTGCTCATGCATGCAGGCTTCAGGTTTGACACCTTCAACGAGTCTTTGGTGTAATGAAATTAGATAGCGAAAGACATTGTCAAGTTTCAATGAATTTAATTGAATTGCATCTAATAGAGGAGTGGCCGTACCCAGAGAGGTGTTAGTGATATTGTCAGTTCTCGTCATCACCACATTAGCATGGGATCGACAAGAGAAATCATCTCCTAATTCCCTGTCTAGAATTTGTGTGGATTTATTACTGACAACCGGAGCAATCAGATTCAACAGCTTCAATAGTGTGGAATCCAGAAGACTCGATTTCTCAGTTTGGCATAACACTTGTGCGGTCATAAATCCCTCTAGTTTGCTTACTTTTGAAGCAAGCTCAGCAATCATTTGTTTTACGTTATCAAGGGAGACATGCATTAATTCATGCCCTTTATCCAAAAGGTTCAAGAGGCCTGAAATTACGGGAAACAGTGAGGATTCTTGAAATTAGTCAGCATGTAGATGCAAATTCTCTGTGTCTGTGGCAAATTTACCTATAACTTTTGCAGCTATAGGTTGATCAATCAGCTCCCCATTAGAGGAGCCATATGAATGATAGTTATTCATAAGGCCAACACTTTAATTTCCTCCTTTTTGTGATTCAGCTGGCAAACTAGTAGGGGGCTGTCTTACTCTAGGTGTAAATTGAGCAGGAAGCCCAGAACATTGGCCCATTGCTTCTTCATTATGCAAAGTATGTAGGCAGATGCGTTCAACCTCTGCGGGGAGTAACACTGCCGGAGAACTAGGATTCAAGGATATCCGACAGCGTTTCCCCCACTCATTTGACAGCGTTGGCGCCAAGATTGATACATCAGTAATCTGATTATCAATTATTTCGCCAGCGATCTGTAAATCATTGTTACTACATTCACCTGTTTCACCTGTTTTACTGTTGTCAGGATAAGGAAAGTAATTGTCACTGGAGTTATGAAGTGCCCGTAATGATAACTTCCGCAAAGGAGTTACCAGTGGGTTTAGATCTGCACTGTCGTTAGGTTCTACGGCCAAGGATTGTTGGCTGTATGGAACAGTGTGTGTGTCTAACATACGTTCAGTATATAAAACTGACCTGGGCTAACGGCAGATCTAGGTCGGCAGAGGAGTCGTGTGACTGAATTGGAGCAGTGTTATTTAAAGTTGCACGTGCATTAGGCTCTGAAAGATGTCTACCGCTCCTGAGACTGCCCACCATTGTTGAACTAGACGGAGACTATCTGTGCTTTCAAACACTAAATATCAGGCACTTCAAAACAGTGGGAATCAATTACAAGTAAGACAATTGACAAGCTCACTTATGCAGGCTATTTAGCTTATAAAGGTTAGCAACGTACAATAAATGAGAAGTGTTCTCCTTACCGACACCACCACCCTCCAGCCCAACAGCCAATACACTTTCAATACGCTTCCAGATGCGCACGCGTTATGCGCGTGCACCAGAGTTTTATAGGAAAAAAAAACACAGTCCAGGCTGAGGCAATGGGTGTGTCAGAGGGTGGGCCAACAGGCAAAGCTAAAGAAAAAATAGAAACAGGGCGTAAGTTGACGGCTCAGCAAAACAAAAGCACAAGTACAATAAGCTGTCCCGAATAGGCACAGAGGCACACATGCACAGTCCAAGTAGTTACTTGAATAATAGGTGCAATGTCCCAGTCCGTGTTTCCAGATGTCCAAACTTCCTCTTGGCGATTAGTAGGTTGCCACTAATGGTAACAAGAACAGGAGCAGGAGCGCACAGACAGTGTGACAGCCGAACAGCCAATACACTTTCTTCCGTATGCGCGCGCAAGTTGCATATGCACCAGAGTTTTATAAGATTAAAAAAAAACACAGTCCAGGCTGAGGCAATGGGCGTGTCAGAGGGCGGGCCAACAGGCAAAGTTGAATAATTGGTGCAAGGTCCCAGTACGTGTTTCCAGACTTTCAAACTTCCTCTTTGCGACTTGAAGGTTGCCACATATAGTAACAAGAACAGGAGCAAGAGCACACAGACAGCGTGACAGCCCAACAGCCAATACACCTTCAATACACTTCCATATGCTAGTATGGGGAGGCTATCTGTGGCATGTAAGAGACGGTGTCAGTTGCCACACATCTCCTGTGCACCCAGAGCTGTTGTGCTCTCAGTTGGGGCAGGGGACGTGGTATAATGCAGCCCTGGGGGAGCAAAGTTCCTGCCGCAACTGGACCAGAGGCAGCTCACTCAGGATCACAGTAAAAAAGTGTGGCCATGAGAACAAGTGGGAAGTTGAAAGCCTATCCAATTACATGCATACACACAATGAATAACCAGTGACCATCTTGGAGTCAGGCGCACTCGGGACATATGCAGGTCCATTAAATGAGTGGCCATTCCCTGGTCAGGCGTTGCGGTGGCCAATATTTGTGTCATGCACACCTGACAGGCATGCTTGTCTAGATAATAATTCAGCAGCCATTGCTGGGTCAAGCACTGCGTGGAATGGAGTAACTAATTCAATGAAAATAATTTCTCACCGCTCGATGTATAATCCCTGAGATACCATAGTGCAATGGGAAACCTGGAAAGAGGACTTTCAAGGTTGCCATCCAGGGGTCATCATTTAGTGCAGACAGGAAGCGTGCACCCGTAATGCACAGTTTAGGTTTTGAAGGGCAAGGGATCCTAAAAAGCCTGACAGAGCCTGGGAGTGTCGCTATTAATGGCGATCATGAAGGACAAGCCTGTGGAGAGAACTTAAGCGCATATGAAGTAATATCACACAAGTTAGATACACACTTTGAAAAAGGTACAGTATCATATTAGAAAGTTACTATTTTGGCATATCTGAGCAGGGAGAGGGGGAGTCCATTGAAGACTTTTATTTCCAGATTACATAAATTGACAAATCAATGCAACTTTGGGGCAACTTACAATGAACGTCTCAGGGATCAGTTTATGCTCAAGGTGCAGGAAAATAAAATCAGAGAGGAAATATGGATGAAGGGAGATCCCAGTTTAGAGGAAATGAAAATGGAACATATGACCAAAAGAAGGCCACTATGAAGAAGCCGGCTTCTTTGCAGAAAAGTGGACCATCAAGGAAGATAGACCCCGCTGATGGAAAGACTGCCACAATTGAAGGATGCTTTAGGTGTGGCAACCTTTCACTTTGCCCATTCAGAGAAGTGCACAGGGTTTAAGACAGAAGCCATAAATGTGGAAAAAAGGGTAACTTCTACCAATGCTGTGAGCACTTTTCTCATTGGACTGTGCAAGAAATTGTGGGACTTCCTGGGGAGGATTAACAGGAAAATAGACAAAATACATATGAGTTAGCTGGTTGCTCACCCAAGTTGGTTCTGAAGCAAGGAAAGGAGAAAAGCTGCATGCATCAGGAAAACTGAATGGGGTTGGGATCCCGTGTTAGTTGAGACAGGGTCAGACTGTACAATAATTGAGAGTGATGTGTGGAGGAATCAATTTCAAGGGCTGCAATTGGAACCACAAGGAGTAAAAGTGAATGCCTATGGTGGGGTTATAATTGAAATGTTAGGAGTGTCTTAGGCTCATCTGGAGTGTAAGGGGAGGAAAATTTCAGCCAAAGTGCCTCAGAGAAGAGTGGTTACCTCCTAGGACAGTATGAGCAAAGTGAGATGGGGATTAAGATTGAACCCAGTGGGCCGGGTCATGTTGTTGTGGTGGGCCATGAAGTGGAACCTGAAAAACAGAGTCTGGACATATTCGAGGAGGAGTTTGGATGACTCTGCGGCAATCACACAATATGAATTAAAAAGGGCATGGTATGTGTTGTAGCACGTGTCAGGAATATTCCCATTTCATTGAGGGAAAGGGTGAAGAAAGAGATCAATAGATTGATGAAGGATGGTATGATTGAGTTGATAGAAGCCTCAGAGTGGGTTTTACTGTTGGTTGTGGTCCAAAACTTCAATGGTCTTGTACGACTGTGTCCGGACCTCAGGGTTCTTCATAAGGCTGTGGTGGTAGATAAATGTCCCCTACTTATTATCAGTGAGTTCTTCAGTTAGGGGTAGGGGCAAAAGTGTTCATCACTCTTGATGTAGCATTGGCTTTTCACCTACATCCGGACTCAAAAGATTACACCACTTTGTCACGCATGAAGGAAACCTTAGGATTAAGAGAATGCCCCGTAGCCTCCTGTCTGTGACCTCCATTTTCCAGAGGGTGATACATGGTCTGCTAAAGGATGTCAAGAGTGTTGTCACAGTTTTATCACACAGAATATTCCAACCAGGGACTCCTTCCCCGACAATGAATGTGGCGTACAATAAAGTGCTTTTCATTTTTAATAAACCACGGGTTATTTTATTTGAGTAGGCCTCCAACCCGTCTTGCACCCAACCTCCTCAAACACCACGTCTCACAATGGACCAGGAATCAGGCCGGTGTGTATCAATAAGATATTTATTGATTTATTATTTAATGGAAAAGGAAAATCAAAAAATTTTACAGCCACTACTTTTGTGGTACACAAATGCACTAATCTCTACAAATCAATTCAGCGAGGATATACTGTTACAATTCTCACAATCTTTAATGGGAACAGAGAGAAAGAGACATTTTTAGAAAGAGATAACCCCAATGGTTTAGCAGTCCCCCCTGTTACACTCACCCCAAACCTTAGCTAACTTGATTCCTTTGAATGGAAGGCAGTGGCTAGGAGTAGGGATAGAGCAAGAAAATCGGATTTTGAGTAAAGCCCACCACCCCATAATGGGAGGCTGGCTAAGAAAGTAAAAACCTGTTTTTGGAGCAAAACGACACACTCGGATTATGATTATTACTCACACGGCTACTCACAACTGCTATGGGACAGAATAAAAGGACATTTGTGTTGCTGCACTTGAGGAGATGGGTAAGCGTAGAGTCTTCTAATCAGTGCACCAGTGCAATGTGGAAATAAGGTAGGGAAATTGGTTTTGGGGAGAAAGCAAATGCAAAAGGAAAAATACAAATGGAAAATGGAAATTCTTTTTAAACAGGATTTACAATGACAAGCAGCTCAGGTAAGCGGTATAGCTCAGAATAGGAAAATCTGTTTTCATTGACACAGACAGAGACACGAGACAGATAGACTTATAGGCAAAAGGGATTGCTCTCAATGGGACTACGGTTTGAGGTTTTCAATGGGACAGATGCAAATAGGAATTTGTGAGGTAATGCACACAATGCATAGGCAAAATCAGTTTTCAGTTACAAGGAGACAAATTCTTTTGAGGCAACATTTCAATGACTATGATTATTAAAGAAAGACATTAGGGAAATGGGAGTTAATTTTGAATTTTAACCAACGTGTACTGCGAATTTCAATGGGGGAATTAATTGATTTACTTAAGAATATGCTAAGGATTTACACAGACACTGAGAGGTTTACCAGAGGGAATATGCGAACATACACTGGCTAAACACAGATTCTTCTATGCGAAGGTGACTGAAATACACTAGCAATTTGAGGTTTTCAATGGGGTTTTAATGGGTTTTCAATGGGAGCAATGCTACAAAAAGGAAGGGCTTGTGCAATTTAGGGCTGGGGTTATTTGCTACTTACAAAGTAAGCCTTGGTTTGGGTTTCTGGAAAGTCAGCTGGATCATAGGAACCTTTGCACAGCTAGGCAAGGGGTCTCGTCACTGCACTCTCTTTGGTTTGGGATTCTGGATAGCCAGCTGGATCTCAGGACACTCTGGACAGCTAGGCAAGGGGTCTGGTCACTGCACTCTCCTTGGTATGGTTCATCGGCCTCATCTCCGTTCTCCTTCTCCTGTCTTCCCAGATGTTTGTGTGTTCCTTGACTAAGTACAGTCCCCCTTATATAGACCTAATGACATAATTCACTTTACAATCTAGTGGGAGTACTCTATAATTACCCCTACCTCTCGGAGAGGACAGTTTACCATTCCTCTCTCCACCCCCTTACATGATTGGTCCAAGGGAAGAGAGCACCATCTGTCTATTGGCATTTTATTACCCTTCTTTGTTCTCTTGGCCACTTTTTGACAAAAACCCAGTTATGTCTCACAACTTCATATTTCTACTACCCCTTGACATATGCATTAGATATGCGGTTTGAGGGGGTCATAGGGAATTAGGTAAGCCATTCGCCAACTCCATATGAGGTAGAATAGCCCTTTGGCACATTTGTGCTGTTTTCTTAAAATGTATAAGAGTTATGACTTTCCAAATCATCACGCATATTCCTTATTTCACCTTCCATCTTTCCATCAAGTCTCATACTTGTCACATCTTCTGAGCAGCCACAGATTAGTCTTAACTGGCCATTTCAGTCCCCAAAGTCCTAGGAAAATGCGCTATAGCTGTATAACTGCCTGGAGATTACATCAAAACATAGCATAAAACGAAATTATTTCTCATTCTAATTGTTACAAAAATGCCTAAAATTTGACTCAGTCCTTTAATGTCAATTTGGAAGATCTGTCACCCTCAGTGGGAGGAGCGCTTTATCCCCCACAGCCAGTGAACCAGAGATTTTGATTACTCCCTTTGAAGTAGTCAGTTTGTCTTTGGTAGTGGTGGCAGGAGGAAATCACACCTCCCGGTAAAGGTTATAGCCACCCTTGCTTTCCTTGAACTCCCCAAGCCCCTGCCTTCAAGTCTGGCAAAGCAGGGAATTATAATGCCCTCAGTACATCACATGTTCTTGCAGGCTAATTCCCTTGTAGGTGCAACGTTCAGTGGAGAGTGGGGCTTTCAATTAAGACATTTCCTGCCTGAGCCCAAAAATAGTTTTTTCTGGTATTGTGAGCCTCTTCCAAGGTGATTGAAGTCTTGTGGGTGGAAACATAAGGTACATTGCTTAGTCAACCCCCTCCCCACAGCATGTTTCACTGACATTTCTGTGCAAACAAAGCGATCCTATAACGGTGGCTTTTTAAAGTCATTTCTATATTTATTTTTTTACACGTGTGCAAGCTGTTTCTGCATCTGATGTTTGAACTCCTATCTTGTATGCCACAGGATTCTTTAATTTGTTCTTTTTGAGTGAGTTGGCATTTGCTGTTGGTCCATTGACAATGAGGGGTCGGCCCCCTTCCACAGAGTTCTTTGATTTGACACTGAATAAAGAAAGTCAAGCCATTTTTCATTTGAAATGTTTTAAAGGGCAGATGTTTAAGTGAAATGGAAAGCAAAAGCCATGTCTGGTCGTAGGATTGCAATTCCTGCTCCTCATGGGTATGAAAAGTACAATAGGGCCATTTTTGATGCAGTGCATGACTCCATGTCATTCAAGTGAAACAAAAGCAATGCAGGGATGTTTTTGGATTGCAGGGTTCAACTGCTTGCCCCTCATGTGACAGGGAAAGCAAAGCAGAGATGTTTTTGGTGCAGAGTTTGAATGCAAATTTTCAAATGAAAGAGATTTATGTTCAGGGCCTTAAATGTACCCCACAAATCCCCCCTGCTCTTCCATGACTTTTTGTTGGGGAAGAGTAGGGCAGACAGGCATTTCCTTTTGCGTAATTTTCCTTCCTCAGGGAAAGGACACTCCAGTATACCCTTCCATCTCGGGGTTGGGGGTTATGGCATGGCACCCCCTTTCCTTCCTTCCTTTGGGAGCAGGCATTCCAGTATCCCCTTTCATCTTTGGGTTGGAGAGTGTGGAATGGCACCCACTTTCTTCATTCCGTTCCAGGTCCACAGGGTCCTCTCCTGCTGGAATTTTAATGGATGTTAGTTCTCTAATAGAAGATAAAAAAAAGTTTCAGTACTTTTTATAGAAATTTTTCCCTGAAGATTTACAAAGAATTTACAACAAAAACAACTTTCTATTTTATATTACATCAATATATATATTTTTTTTTACAATAACACCAAGAGAATTACCCCCTGGATAAATCCTCACTAACCATTGCAAAAAAAAAATATATGGGGCGCTCCTGATTTTTTTGCAAAGTTTGGTGAGGTTTCGTCAAGGGAGGGCAAAGTTATTTTCCCGATGCGCCCGCCATGTTGTATCCACGGATGTCCATGGACAGCGCAGAGCCGAACAGAGCCGAAATCCAATTTTAGGGAGTGTGTTGATGTGGAAGAGTGGCTGGAAAGGGTAGGGGGGGGGTGAAAGATGGGTCAAATGCTGTATTTGGTTAGGTGGAAGAAGGGCGTGCTGTGATCGTGGTGTCCACAGACACTGCAGCAGTCTGCGGACAGAAGCACCACTGGACAGATTGTTGGGTGTTTACTATGCTATGATATATTGGTTTTGAGTATTTAGTAGTGTATTGGGTGAAGAGGGCATGCATTGAAGAGTGTGTGCATTGGCTGCAATTACTGTTTTATTATGTTAAGTTAAGTGGATAGGCCTTGAGGTGGTTGTGTTATGTTTTTGGGTTGTGGTCAGTGGGCAGGTGTTTGCTTGAATGGGTGTGTTATGCTGCGACCTCCAGCCATGCACCCAAGACTCTAGGCCCTGGCCACAACCACCACAGCATAACACACCCATGCAAGCAAACATTTTGACAGTGGTAAGTGGGTTGCATAGGGAGTATGTTCTCAAGAGTGTGTGCACTGGCTGCCAGTAGTGTAATAGTATTTGAAGGAAAGTGGACATGGTGTGTGGTAGTTGGTTTGTTGGACAGTGTTTAGAATGTTGGGTGTGTGATATTGTATGGCTGGCTACAAGTATCGTAGTATAGTAGAGGTATGTACTGAATGTTATGACTCCAATAATTGTATACTTACAGTTTGCATTGTTGAGGCTGTATGCAGTTCTTTGCGTGGTATGGGAAAATGTAGCAGAAATGTTTTTTCCATTCTCTGTGATAAAAGAAAAGATCACATGTTAGGTTAGGTAGTTTGTAAGTGTTATTGCATTGCATAGCAGACTTGGGTGTACTTTGTGTGCCCTCATAGTTAGTACTTTACAAGTGCTGAGTCCTTGTGTTTGTTCCTATAATCATTGGGTATGTGGGGAAGAAAATCCATGCACGATTAAAAAATACCTTTCTACTTTTATGTGTTGTGATATGGTAGTCTTTTTCGGTGGTTGATTGTAGTTGGAGGAATTTAAAAGGTGTATGGTTTTTGGTTTGGAAGTGGTGATACTATTGTTGCAATTAGATACCAGTTGGTGTATTCTAATTGTTTATTTCTTGTTGCATTTTAGCAGTATTCATTTATCCATTCGGTTGTTGATCTTTTTTAAGTACTGTGGTATTGCACAGTAATGTTGCAGAGTTTTGGAGCAGCTAGATACCTGTTGACATATTCTAACTGTTGATAGTTTTGAAGTTGTTGAGGGTATGTTTATACGTAATAAGTGTTGCAGGGTTTCCTCAGAAAACCACATATTGCAGTATTCTGCTTGCAGTTAGATACCAGTTGGCATATTCTAACTGTTTACAGATTTTCACTTCTGCAGGGTATATTTTCAGGCATGTTTTCCCTTGTTGATGGATGTACATTTTCACTGTTAGATAGCTGTTGCCTTATTCTATTAGTTTGTGGATTTTTAAAGGTTATTGAGGAAATTTTGTAGACGCTCATACTCAGATTAGTGAATGCATTTTGGTTTTAAGAATATTAAATAAGTATTTACAAGATTTGCTGGTAATCTCTGTTTCAGAGTAATGGAAGTATAATTACATTCAAACCACCCACATTTCTTTTTAATGTATGCAGTATAGTGATCTGCATTGGTTGTGGCTCCTGTGTGGTAGATTACGCCTACTGTTGTGAAGGATTTCTTGCCAAGTAATACTGGTCCATGTGCAAATCGTGCCAGCTTGCAGTTGTCTTTGGTACCATCTACATTGTAACGAAAAAGCATTACTATTACGTGTTCATTGTGACTGTATATGTAAGGTGGAACGATTATCGGAATTCCAAGTAGTACATAATATGCCATGGTTTGCATTTTGTAGAAGCTGCTGAAATGGCATGGATTCACAGTTAGGTATTAATACATACACAAAGTGTTCATTAGGGACTTGTTCTTGCATTACATGGCTGCAGCGAGTGCATATATGTTTCCACATGTATGAAATCTGGAACATTTCATTTATAGGTGTGTTTTTGTTTTCCAGTACTTGTAGTAAGTACATTAGACATTCTTGTGGATCTTCTTGAGTGTTTATAGTGAATATCACCATTCCAGCACAGTAGTCCAATTCCTGCCTTATTCCAGAAAAACTGTAAGTGTTGTCAGGATTGTTCATTGCATGTCGGTGAAGGACTAACATTTACAAATATAATTTGTCTGTCCCATTTAAGTAAATATTTTCAACAATTGGTGGCAATTGGAATAGAATATTGATGGCTACATTTGCATAGCAATTTATAGCAGTTGTATTGGAAAATTTGAATGGAACAGACAGTTCTGTGTCTGAGTCATTTGATGGAAGTGCATGCTGTTTCTTTGAAGAGGTAGTTGGTTTTGTTTGTTCAGTTCGGTATGCATTTATTTTTTCAATGCATCCTTCTTTAGTAGTGGTAATTGATGCAGTATGAGCTACTTTTAATTTCTTTGGAGGTATTGTTGTGAGATCCTGTATAAATTGAGTCTGCACTAGTTTTCTTTTACAAAGTTTTACTTTTAGAAGAACAGTGTAGGTTTTCAGAAAGGGTGTGTAGAGTACACATAGTCTATTGTACTCTACAATGCAAGGAATATCAGTGTTTACTTTACTTGCATCAAAATTGACTAGAAATAATCCTTCAAGTGTACGTAGGCATGACAGTGCTACGTCGCTCATGCCTTCTTTAAACACTGTGCTGCCAATATCTATCAATGCTTGATGTAGCATAAGACCTTGTGATTTATGAATGGTGACTGCGTAGGCTAGAGATGGAGAAAATTGTTCTCTGCGTACATACATGTCTTTGAAAAGAAGGAATCGGGCTGTTGAGCATCCTTCCTTTTAACTTCTGAAAGTGTGTCAAAGTGAATATTGACAAACTGAATATTGTTGTCACGTGGGTATGTTTGAAAGCCAACAACTGTACCAAGTACTCCATTAACTAATCCTTGTTTCACATCAAGGTTACAATTTAGCATAACTCTTTAATGACAAGGTATTTTGTTGTGCGTGGCTTTTTCACACAAGGGTAATGTCATACCATGCAAGTCCAGTTTGTCTGCGGAGTAAATCTGAACTATTGGTTGCATTTCTTTTTTCAGTAGTGTTTCATTGAATTGTGCACAGCTTGCAAGAGTTGGCATCAAGGATATACAGTTTACATGTTTGTGTGCTAATTGTTCCATGACATCAGTAGCACATGAGTTATGCCCGTAGAGTGCATGGATGTGTCTGCTATTTTATATAGATTGTGCTTCTTTAGATAGTACATCAAACCTAATACTTTTCAAAATGTTGGCATAGGTGAGGTCTGACGCATGTTTTCAGTTAGTTGTTTGTATTGGAAATGTTGCCAAAGATTTTCATTTCCTATGCTGCCAAGAGTATTACGGCACAGTTTGTGTCCTAAGATTTTAAAAATAGGTTCACTTTTCACTAGTGTTAATTGAAGAAGAGCTTGGAAAACAATAATTTGTTTTGAGGACCTCTTGTAATCTCAGGTGAATCAAAGCCAACATTAGGTTGGAGACCATGCTCACCTCATCTATTAGGAGCATTTTCATTTGTTTCGAAACTCTGCGTAGTTCCATAGCTGGTTCAGCTGAAAATTTGTAGTAGTCTAATTTGTTTTGGTGCTGTACTGGAAGGAGTAGCAATCAGTGTAAAGTGACACTGCCTATGTTGTTGGCAACTAAACCTGTGGGGGCATTCACAACAGCTGACAGTTTGTTGTTTGTCAATTGTTAGAGGAACTTGCTGATGATTTTTATTAAGAATGTTTTCCCTGAACCAGCTTGACCACTGACATACATCAGTATAGGTTTGAAGACTTGATAGATACAAGTTTTAGTTCTGTGCTGTACACCATGTTCATATTGTTCAATTTGTTTAGTTACGTACTGACACATGGTGTTTTCTAATTTAGTCTTGGATAATTCTGCCTCATTTGCTATGAGTGGCTGTCCAAGTGGTTCTTGGCTACCTGTTAGACAAGGTTGACTGCTGTCAGGAGTGTTTATATTTAGTTGTGCCTGGAGTTCTCTTTCTTGTTGGTGTTTATTGTCTAACATGGTTTTGCACTGTGTACACTTTATATCTGTTATAGTGCTTTCATTTGCTTTGAAAGCATCTTCATAGGAGGCATAGGTATCTAATAAATCTTCTTATATTCTGCATGGTTTAAAAAGTTGCAGTAGGGCCAAGTAATACAGTTATTTATGTTGAGGAGTTTTTATTGATAGTTTCATTTGGTTAATTAGGCTGCATTTGGTAAGTTTAACAAGGCTGCCCACGTAACCTCTGACTATATATATATTTTTTTTTTCTCATCTGGTTTAATATTATTTTTGTACGTGAAGTTTCGGCTATGTGGTATAGGCACGTGGTTTCCAAAGCAGTACTCCTGATTGGGTAGTGTGTGTCTAGTAAATTGTTTTTCAAACTGTCCCAGCTGTTGGGATCATTTTTGGCTATTTCTCTGTCTTCATATGATTTGAGAACTCTTTTTCTGGATTTAGCAGGACCAAGGCTTAGCCATACTATGTTTTCAGATTTCCCATACAAGGCAGTGCCGGTTAAATGGTCTGTGGCTTCGTAGCAGCCACATTCTTTATGGGAGAGCATTTTTATGCCAAAGCTGTACAATTTCTGTGACTGTGTTTTGTCAGATGATATGTCGTCCCAGAGGTCTTTCAACTCTGTTTCCTCTGCTTTGGTTAAATAGGCTGACACATATCGTGCAACTGCAGTGGAATTTTCAGCAATGTACTGCACATCTGTATTTGCATTCCAAAGAAGGGCAATGATTGTATTGTAATCATTGATGTACTTTGATTCTTCTATTCTTTTTATGCAGTATGTGTTCTTAGGTGATTTGCCTTTGACACTGTGTCTAACTGAAGACATGAAATTGTTCACACCTCCTGTTGCTGAAACTGGTCTAGGGAAACTAAAGCCGCAATTGGTGTAGTATTTCCCTTTGTTTTTATATTTGCGGCAACAATACTTGCCACAATTGTGTCTTTGAAATTGTAAAATGTGTGCATGTAGGTCGCTCTGTATAGTTTGTGAAGGGATTTCACAAGTTACATATTTGTGAATAAACTGCAAAACAGTGGCATCACTGTCCTGACCAAATAATTTAGGAGCATCTTTAATCCACAAAGGCATGTGGATGTGTGGTGCTCCTCTGGCTTGGTATTATTTTCTCCAAACAAAGCTGGAAGGAACTGATTTATTACAAATGAAGTGCAGCATGGAAATAAAGCGATGATGGAAGTACCTTAATACATTTACAGGATCGAGAGAACAGAATTCTCCTGGTGTTTTTATATCTATATTTGTTTTGTTTTTGTTTGCTATGTGTAGGAAATCGTGAAACTCTTCCCATGCATACTCTGCACCACTTAACATCACAAACCATGTGTGTGGGCCAAGGTTTCGTATCATACAGCCTACTTCTGCGTGTCGTCGGAATCAGTATTCTTTCATACCAAGCATGTTTGCTAAATGATTTATAATACTTGACTGTAAAACTTCATCTTTTTTTCCACCTTTTGAAGTGATTGCATAGCAGACATATTTAGAAAATTGGTACCAGTTTTCAATGTGTGTGCAACTCAGTAACATAGAGTTGCTAGTTCACGTTCAAAGAGAAGGTGGAAGTATGTTTTCAGTGGTTTGTCTGAATCTGGGGTCTTTCAGAATACATTCATAAAGAGCAGTATTCTGATGCTGTTATTTTTGTGGGTCTTTCATTGTACTTGCTCCTTTTCCAGTAGGAAAGAGTAGAGGAAAGGCTTGTGCTTCTACACTTTTTTCCCATATGCTGATTGGAGATCCGTTGGCTTACCGCATTGGGTAATTTTCCAATGCATCATCTATGGTGTCTTTGGAGTGCAGTGGGTGAATTGTATAATGGTCTAAAATATTGGATGCTGTAATAGGTGTCATGATGCCTACCTCCAAGGAGCCGAGTCCGACACAGCAACCCCAGAGGCAGGCATCATTCCCCCCAGGGAAGTGTCAGCGGGCCCAAGCTGGGGCCCTTTGGACACAGTCCTGGTGCCTTAGGCGCCAGGCTCATGTTGGACCCCTGTCCTGGCGCCTTAGGCGCCAGGCTCATAAAGCTAGACATGTGTTCAAGTGTTTCAATGTGCACTTACCTGATGCAGACCATGCTGCTACATCCAGGCCCTCTTGAGGCCTGAATGGAACTACTTTACCTGTGGGACTACTTTCCACCTGGGTGTGGTCGGGGAAGGATACATACCTGATCGGTGGAAGGATACATACCTGGAACTTCTTCCAAAGCTATTTAAATCACGCCCGATCAGCAACTCTTGCTTCACGTTGTTCTGCTCCTCGCAGCTGGACGCTCACCGTGTCAGGTCCTGCATCTGGACTTCAGCCACGCCTGTCAGCATCCTGGGTCACCTGCAAGAGAGATAAGAGAGAATTGGAGAGAAAGAAGACTTTACCTGCTAAAGCTGTATCACGGAGACATCACACCGACGATCCTGAAAGGGAAGACATCATTTTTAAAAGCATTTCGTTTCGATCGCTGCAGCGCTGCATTTCACTCACCTTTCCTGGGCACCTCCATCTTCAGCAGCGATCATCCGGATCCGCAGCCACTTCCCAGTGCCTAGAGAGAAAAAGACAAGAACACAAGGTGAGAGAAGGAAGGGAATAGGAAAAGCTCAGTTTCCTTCTAAGACTTACCAATTGGGTCATTCCCATTTCATTTCGGGTCCTGCCGCTTCCTGGCATTCCGGACCCCGGCCCCTATGGGGAAAAAAGACAAAGACATTGAATGAGCGAATGCAAAGACATTACCCGAACGCTCATCCAGAACTTACCTGTCATTTATTGGAACTGCACGTTTCACTTCGGGTCGGCGCCATATCTCCGGCATTCCGAACCCCGGCCCCTAAGGGGAAAAAGACATAAGCGTAAGCGCTTGCTGCAATAAGACAATGAACATTATTATTAAGCTTGAACTTTTGAACTTGCAACAGAACTCTTACAGCGCCTTACCTGAATAGTCAAGCTTATTTGAACTTCCATCAAACCTCAATCCAGTGAAGTAACTGGGTTTCAACGCGCCCCTGCATCAGAAGCAGGATGGAGAACTCATCCTTCCAGACCCTAAGGTGCGACTTCACGGGGAATCGTGGAAGGGTATCGTGGAGGGTTGGAAGGAAGTGGGAGGCTTGATCATTATTCCGTCAGTAGGTAATACTCCCTTTTCACGCACAGGGGAATATTCCTACGAGCCAGAGAAGCCAGAGTAGAGGGGCCCTACCTGTCCATCTTCAGAGTCCTGCGCTTCACCATTGAAGAAGCATCAGCACTCGAAGCCAGACCTGCGCCTCCGTGGGAATCAGGTGAGCATGACAGAACGCGAAGCCTACCCACAATTTCCCACCCGGGCGCTATGGAGACTTCCGAGACAGATCAGCTGGCCCAGCTTTTGGGAGAATTACGGGCAGAAGTGCACTCAGCCCGCCAGGAGACTAACGCTCTCAAAAGAGAACTGATCCTATCCAAGGAAAGAACAGATGACCTGGCCAAAAGGTTATTGCAGGCCCAGGCAGGGCACACTCCTTTACCTAATTCCGGAGGTACTTCCACATCAATGGGTTTGAATAACCCGGTACAAATCAATCTACCTGGACACATGCCTTTGGCCCCGCCTGAACGTTTTGCGGGGGATCCCAAGAAATATGCCGTCTTTATGAACCAATGTCATTTACACTTTCTATGCAGACCTGGGGCCTTCCCTAACGACCAGACCAAGGTACCCTTTATACTATCTTACCTCAGTGGCAGTGCTGCCGATTGGTCTATTCCATTGGTAAATCAGGATGATCCCATTCTCCAGAATTTTCAGGGTTTCCAGGCCAGCATGGAAAGATTGTTTGCTCGACACTCTCAAGGACAGGCCCTTGTTAACAAACTGCTATCCTTACGACAAGGTAATCAGGATCTCCTGTCCTACGTTGCCACCTTTAATAGACTGGTTGTGGAAACTGGATGGCCAGAAAACAAAAGGATCACATTGTTTCATCGAGGCCTGCGCGGAGAGCTTAAGGATGTTCTAGCTCAGATAGTAGATCCACCCCAGGTCTGCGCAGACTACATAGACTTGGTGGTTCAACTTGATCACAGACTTCAAAATAGAAAAGCAGAACGGTTCAAGTACGAAACCCGAGTACCGATCAAAACCCACGCCAACTTCAAGAGTACCGACATATCCGAACCTATGCAAATCGGCGGTGTTAAAGGACCATTAACGCAGAAGGAACGAGAGAGAAGACGGCAAATGCAACTTTGTCTGTATTGCGGGACTTCCGGTCACTTTCTTCGAAATTGTCCGGTTAAACCACCTAAGAAGGTGGTTGGAGCCACTGATAACGATTTATTGACACCTGATTCGGGAAACGACCTAGCCCGACAAGCGTAGGGGTCCGCTTGCCGAGCTTGAAAACAGATTCTTTGACCTTGCATTTTGTCATGCCAATGGTGCTCGTGGACCCAAAACAGCCTCAGCAGTTGCATGCTATAAAAGCATACATCGACAGTGGAGCTATTGGAAATTACATAGACCGTGAATTGGCTTCCAGGATTAAGCTCCCTCTCCGCCCGAAAGTAACCCAAGATGTCATTACTACAGTAGATGGAACCGAAATAGCCTCAGTGCCTGTAACGCATTCCACTGTTGAAATGACACTGGTGGGTCAGGATGGACATAGGGAAACAATCGTGTTTGATGTGATCAAGGCCCCACAATTTCAAGTAATTCTTGGAATTCCTTGGTTAGAAACACATAATCCCAGAATTGACTGGCGAGCAAAGAAGATATGTTTTCCTGATTGTGAACCAACTTGTTATCCAAGAAATCCAGTTATGGGTCTGGCCTCAGCAACTTCCACCCCTGTACAGCTACCGTCAGAATACCAAGAATTCCAAGACGTTTTTCAGAAGGAACAGGCTAACACGTTACCTCCCCATCGGTCTTATGATTGCCAAATCGATCTGGTACCCAATGCTCAACTACCTTGTAGTAGGATTTATGCTCTTACGGAACCTGAGAACCTGCATTTGCGTCAGTATTTAGATCAGTACCTAGCCAATGGTTTTATTTGCCCGTCCAAGTCTCCTGTCTCCTCAGCTTTGTTCTTCGTGCCGAAAAAAGAGGGCGACCTTAGAACATGTATAGACTATCGCGCCCTAAATCAAATAACGATTAAGAATCGTTATCCTCTGCCCCTGATCCCTGAGCTTATCGACCAGGTGAAAGACGCTTGTGTGTACACCAAGTTAGATCTTCGAGGAGCTTATCACCTGGTACGTATAAAAGAAGGCGACGAATGGAAGACTGCATTCCGCACCAAATTTGGGCTCTTCGAATATCAGGTGATGCCCTTCGGTTTGTGCAATGCACCTGCCGCCTTTCAGTACTTTATGAATGATGTTCTTCGGGAACTTATCGATGTCTGTGTCATTGTTTATATTGACGACATCCTGGTGTAATCTTCTTCAGAATCCGATCAGAGAAAACATGTTAGGGCAGTTCTTGAGAAATTGCGCCAGCACAGACTATTTGCAAAGCTCGAAAAATGCGTTTTTCATACCACAGAAGTTGAGTTTCTCGGATTCATCCTGACACCACAAGGAGTCCGAATGGACTCGCGAAAGGTGGACTCCATCCTCAAATGGCCATCTCCTAGCTCGGTGAAGGGAGTTCAGAGCATGCTCGGCTTCGCCAATTTCTATCGAAGATTCATCCCGGAATTTTCCCGAACAGTCCAACCCATCACAGCTCTCCTAAAGAAAAACAAACGCTTTGAATGAACTCTTGAGGCCGAACAAGCCTTTCAGGACCTGAAAACCAAATTCACCTCTGCACCTGTATTAAAGCACCCGCACCCAGATCTCCCTTATATTGTGGAAACCGACGCATCCAGTTTGGCCATGGGAGCTGTCCTGTCGCAAAGAGACCCAGAAACTAACCAACTACACCTAGTGGCCTTTTGGTCCAGGAAATGTTCTCCTCCTGAAATCAACTACGCAATTACCGACAAAGAGTTACTGGCTATTAAATCTGCTTTCAAGGCTTGGCGTCACTACCTTCTGGGGGCAAGACACACCATCACCGTAATTACGGACCACAGAAATGTACAGTATTTAAAGACGGCCATAGCTCAAGCTTCACGACAACTCCGATGGGCTCTATTCTTTGCGGAATTTGATTTTGTAATTACCTATCGCCCTGGCTGCAAGAATGGTAAAGCGGACGCCTTATCCCGGATTGGCATGGAAGAACCCAATTCGAGTTTAGAACCTGTGCCAATCATACCTGAACAAAGTATTTTAGGCCTAACTTCATTTCAAACTATTGAGGACATCCAAATGCAAGTAAAACAACTTCTAGACTCTTCAGCCTTACTGGAATGGAGTCAAAAGGGTCCTCATTACACCGTTAAGGATGATTTACCCTACTTCCAGGAGCGGTTGTTTCTGCCAAGTAAAGAATTGCAAGAACTTGTTATTGCCCATCATCATGAATCATTAATGGAAGGACACCCTGGTATCGCCAAAACGGAGGAAAAAATCAAACGCCACTTCTGGTGGCCTTCTTGGAGAAAAGACATAAAGTCTTTTGTATTGTCTTGCGGAATTTGCGCCCAAAACAAGGGTCAAAAGAAAAGGCCAGCCGGCCTACTTCAACCCTTGGATATTCCACCGGCACCATGGCACACCTTGTCAATGGACTTTATAACTGACCTGCCTCCTTGTGCTGGTTACAACACTATTCTTGTAATTGTGGATCTATTCTCCAAAATGGCCCACTTTATCCCTTTAAAAGGTTTGCCTTCAGCTTCCACCTTGGCCAAGGAATTTCTGGAGAATATAGTTCGCATACATGGTTTCCCTTCCATATTAATCTTGGATCGTGGAAGTCAATTTATCTCCCATTTTTGGAAGAAGTGTTGCCAACTAGCACAAATAGATGTGCGGTTATCTACCAGCCACCACCCCCAGACCGACGGACAATCCGAGAGAACCAATCAGACTCTCGAGCAATATCTTCGGTGCATGTTACACCAATCCGAGTTAAATTGGAAAGACATCCTTTGGATCGCAGAATATGCATACAACAATTCAGTGCATTCTGGAACAGGACAAACTCCTTTTTATACTTTGTATGGTCACCATCCTCGGACCTCTGACCTAGATCCACCTCTGACCCTGGAAATGCCCGCAGTAAATCATTTGCATTCCACAATAACCCGAGCCTTCAAAGAAGCTGCAACTCATTTACAGCAAGCCAAGAAAAAGTATAAAGAAAACGCTGACTTGCACCGAAGAAAAACTCCTCCTTACCAAGTAGGAGACCAGGTATGGCTAGCAACAAAACATTTACCCCTCAAGGGCCCGCGAACCTTCAATCCCAGATTCATAGGACCTTATCCCATCAAGGCTATAATCAATCACGTGGCCTTTAAACTGGATTTACCGTCCAACATGCATATTCATCCAGTTTTTCATGCATCACTTTTGAAGCCAGTGCAACCAGGGACCCGACTGTCCAAGCCTCCAGACCCAGTTCAAATCGGAGGGGAATTAGAATTCGAAGTTAAAGATATTTTAGACTCCAAGGTGTTAAAGTCAAAACTCTTCTATCTTGTTGACTGGAAGGGATATGGACCTCAGGAGAGATCGTGGGAGCCTAGTAACCATGTTCACGCACCTCGATTAATACAAAGGTTCCACCGGAGATTTCCGAACAAGCCAAGAGAATTACCCCCTGGATAAATCCTCACTAACCATTTAGTGACCAATGATTTTTTTGCAAAGTTTGGTGAGGTTTCGTCAAGGGAGGGCAAAGTTATTTTCCCGATGCGCCCGCCATGTTGTATCCACGGATGTCCATGGACAGCGCAGAGCCGAACAGAGCCGAAATCCAATTTTAGGGAGTGTGTTGATGTGGAAGAGTGGCTGGAGAGGGTAGGGGGGGTGAAAGATGGGTCAAATGCTGTATTTGGTTAGGTGGAAGAAGGCCGTGCTGTGATCGTGGTGTCCACAGACACTGCAGCAGTCTGCGGACAGCAGCACCACTGGACAGATTGTTGGGTGTTTACTATGCTATGATATATTGGTTTTGAGTATTTAGTAGTGTATTGGGTGAAGAGGGCATGCATTGAAGAGTGTGTGCATTGGCTGCAATTACTGTTTTATTATGTTAAGTTAAGTGGATAGGCCTTGAGGTGGTTGTGTTATGTTTTTGGGTTGTGGTCAGTGGGCAGGCGTTTGCTTGAATGGGTGTGTTATGCTGCGACCTCCAGCCATGCACCCAAGACTCTAGGCCCTGGCCACAACCACCACAGCATAACACACCCATGCAAGCAAACATTTTGACAGTGGTAAGTGGGTTGCATAGGGAGTATGTTCTCAAGAGTTTGTGCACTGGCTGCCAGTAGTGTAATAGTATTAGAAGGAAAGTGGACATGGTGTGTGGTAGTTGGTTTGTTGGACAGTGTTTAGAATGTTGGGTGTGTGATATTGTATGGCTGGCTACAAGTATCGTAGTATAATAGAGGTATGTACTGAATGTTATGACTCCAATAATTGTATACTTACAGTTTGCATTGTTGAGGCTGTATGCAGTTCTTTGCGTGGTATGGGAAAATGTAGCAGAAATGTTTTTTCCATTCTCTGTGATAAAAGAAAAGATCACATGTTAGGTTAGGTAGTTTGTAAGTGTTATTGCATTGCATAGCAGACTTGGGTGTACTTTGTGTGCCCTCATAGTTAGTACTTTACAAGTGCTGAGTCCTTGTGTTTGTTCCTATAATCATTGGGTATGTGGGGAAGAAAATCCATGCAGGATTAAAATACCTTTCTACATTTATGTGTTGTGATATGGTAGTCTTTTTCGGTGGTTGATTGTAGTTGGAGGAATTTAAAAGGTGTATGGTTTTTGGTTTGGAAGTGGTGATACTATTGTTGCAATTAGATACCAGTTGGTGTATGCTAATTGTTTATTTCTTGTTGCATTTTAGCAGTATTCATTTATCCATTTGGTTGTTGATCTTTTTTAAGTACTGTGGTATTGCACAGTAATGCTGCAGAGTTTTGGAGCAGCTAGATACCTGTTGACATATTCTAACTGTTGATAGTTTTGAAGTTGTTGAGGGTATGTTTATACGTAATAAGTGTTGCAGGGTTTCCTCAGAAAACCACATATTGCAGTATTCTGCTTGCAGTTAGATACCAGTTGGCATATTCTAACTGTTTACAGATTTTCACTTCTGCAGGGTATATTTTCAGGCATGTTTTCCCTTGTTGATGGATGTACATTTTCACTGTTAGATAGCTGTTGCCTTATTCTATTAGTTTGTGGATTTTTAAAGGTTATTGAGGAAATTTTGTAGACGCTCATACTTAAATTAGTGAATGCATTTTGGTTTTAAGAATATTAAATAAGTATTTACAAGATTTGCTGGTAATCTCTGTTTCAGAGTAATGGAAGTATAATTACATTCAAACCGCCCACATTTCTTTTTAATGTATGCAGTATAGTGATCTGCATTGGTTGTGGCTCCTGTGTGGTAGATTACGCCTACTGTTGTGAAGGATTTCTTGCCAAGTAATACTGGTCCATGTGTAAATCGTGCCAGCTTGCAGTTGTCTTTGGTACCATCTACATTGTAACGAAAAAGCATTACTATTACGTGTTCACTGTGTGACTGTATATGTAAGGTGGAACGATTATCGGAATTCCAAGTAGTACATAATATGCCATGGTTTGCATTTTGTAGAAGCTGCTGAAATGGCATGGATTCACAGTTAGGTATGAATACATACACAAAGTGTTCATTAGGGACTTGTTCTTGCATTACATGGCTGCAGAGAGTGCATGTATGTTTCCACATGTATGAAATCTGGAACATTTCATTTATAGGTGTGTTTTTGTTTTCCAGTACTTGTAGTAAGTACATTAGACATTCTTGTGGATCTTCTTGAGTGTTTATAGTGAATATCACCATTCCAGCACAGTAGTCCAATTCCTGCCTTATTCCAGAAAAACTGTAAGTGTTGTCAGGATTGTTCATTGCATGTCGGTGAAGGACTAACATTTACAAATATAATTTGTCTGTCCCTTTTAAGTAAATATTTTCAACAATTGGTGGCAATTGGAATAGAATATTGATGGCTACATTTGCATAGCAATTTATAGCAGTTGTATTGGAAAATTTGAATGGAACAGACAGTTCTGTGTCTGAGTCATTTGATGGAAGTGCATGCTGTTTCTTTGAAGAGGTAGTTGGTTTTGTTTGTTCAGTTCGGTATGCATTTATTTTTTCAATGCATCCTTCTTTAGTAGTGGTAATTGATGCAGTATGAGCTACTTTTAATTTCTTTGGAGGTATTGTTGTGAGATCCTGTATAAATTGAGTCTGCACTAGTTTTCTTTTACAAAGTTTTACTTTTAGAAGAACAGTGTAGGTTTTCAGATGGGGTGCGTAGAGTACACATAGTCTATTGTACTCTACAATGCAAGGAATATCAGTGTTTACTTTACTTGCATCAAAATTGACTAGAAATAATCCTTCAAGTGTACGTAGGCATGACAGTGCTACGTAGCTCATGCCTTCTTTAAACACTGTGCTGCCAATATCTATCAATGCTTGATGTAGCATAAGACCTTGTGATTTATGAATGGTGACTGTGTAGGCTAGAGATGGAGAAAATTGTTCTCTGCGTACATACATGTCTTTGAAAAGAAGGAATCGGGCTGTTGAGCATCTTTCCTTTTAACTTCTGAAAGTGTGTCAAAGTGAATATTGACAAACTGAATATTGTTGTCACGTGGGTATGTTTGAAAGCCAACAACTGTACCAAGTACTCCATTAACTAATCCTTGTTTCACATCAAGGTTACAATTTAGCATAACTCTTTAATGACAAGGTATTTTGTTGTGCGTGGCTTTTTCACACAAGGGTAATGTCATACCATGCAAGTCCAGTTTGTCTGCGGAGTAAATCTGAACTATTGGTTGCATTTCTTTTTTCAGTAGTGTTTCATTGAATTGTGCACAGCTTGCAAGAGTTGGCATCAAGGATATACAGTTTACATGTTTGTGTGCTGATTGTTCCATGACATCAGTAGCACATGAGTTATGCCCGTAGAGTGCATGGATGTGTCTGCTATTTCATATAGATTGTGCTTCTTTAGATAGTACATCAAACCTAATACTTTTCAAAATGTTGGCATAGGTGAGGTCTGACGCATGTTTTCAGTTAGTTGTTTGTATTGGAAATGTTGCCAAAGATTTTCATTTCCTATGCCGCCAAGAGTTTTACGGCACAGTTTGTGCCCTAAGATTTTAAAAATAGGTTCACTTTTCACTAGTGTTAATTGAAGAAGAGCTTGGAAAACAATAATTTGTTTTGAGGACCTCTTGTAATCTCAGGTGAATCAAAGCCAACATTAGGTTGGAGACCATGCTCACCTCATCTATTAGGAGCATTTTCATTTGTTTCGAAACTCTGCGTAGTTCCATAGCTGGTTCAGCTGAAAATTTGTAGTAGTCTAATTTGTTTTGGTGCTCTACTGGAAGGAGTAGCAATCAGTGTAAAGTGACACTGCCTATGTTGTTGGCAACTAAACCTGTGGGGGCATTCACAACAGCTGACAGTTTGTTGTTTGTCAATTGTTAGAGGAACTTGCTGATGATTTTTATTAAGAATGTTTTCCCTGAACCAGCTTGACCACTGACATAAATCAGTATAGGTTTGAAGACTTGATAGATACAAGTTTTAGTTCTGTGCTGTACACCATGTTCATATTGTTCAATTTGTTTAGTTACGTCTCGGAAAATGCTACCCTGTTCATTGTTTAATTGTGTTTTGAGTATATCAAAGTCTTCTGTAGATTCTTCATACTGACACATGGTGTTTTCTAATTTAGTCTTGGATAATTCTGCCTCATTTGCTATGAGTGGCTGTCCAAGTGATTCTTGGCTACCTGTTAGAGAAGGTTGACTGCTGTCAGGAGTGTTTATATTTAGTTGTGCCTGGAGTCCTCTTTCTTGTTGGTGTTTATTGTCTAACATGGTTTTGCACTGTGTACACTTTATATCTGTTATAGTGCTTTCATTTGCTTTGAAAGCATCTTCATAGGAGGCATAGGTATCTAATAAATCTTCTTATATTCTGCATGGTTTAAAAAGTTGCAGTAGGGCCATGTAATACAGTTCTTTATGTTGAGGAGTTTTTATTGATAGTTTCATATGGTTAATTAGGCTGCATTTGGTAAGTTTAACAAGGCTGCCCACGTAACCTTTGACTATATATATATTTTTTTTCTCATCTGGTTTAATATTATTTTTGTACGTGAAGTTTCGGCTATGTGGTATAGGCACGTGGTTTCCAAAGCAGTACTCCTGATTGGGTAGTGTGTGTCTAGTAAATTGTTTTTCAAAATGTCCCAGCTGTTGGGATCATTTTTGGCTATTTCTCTGTCTTCATATGATTTGAGAACTCTTTTTCTGGATTTAGCAGGACCAAGGCTTAGTCATACTATGTTTTCAGATTTCCCATACAAGGCAGTGCCGGTTAAATGGTCTGTGGCTTCGTAGCAGCCACATTCTTTATGGGAGAGCATTTTTATGCCAAAGCTGTACAATTTCTGTGACTGTGTTTTGTCAGATGATATGTCGTCCCAGAGGTCTTTCAACTCTGTTTCCTCTGTTTTGGTTAAATAGGCTGACACATATCGTGCAACTGCAGTGGAATTTTCAGCAATGTACTGCACATCTGTATTTGCATTCCAAAGAAGGGCAATGATTGTATTGTAATCATTGATGTACTTTGATTCTTCTATTCTTTTTATGCAGTATGTGTTCTTAGGTGATTTGCCTTTGACACTGTGTCTAACTGAAGACATGAAATTGTTCACTTCTCCTGTTGATGAAACTGGTCTAGGGAAACTAAAGCCGAAATTGGTGTAGTATTTCCCTTTGTTTTTATATTTGCGGCAACAATACTTGCCACAATTGTGTCTTTGAAATTGTAAAATGTGTGCATGTAGGTCGCTCTGTATAGTTTGTGAATGGATTTCACAAGTGACATATTTGTGAATAAACTGCAAAACAGTGGCATCACTGTCCTGACCAAATAATTTAGGAGCATCTTTAATCCACAAAAGCATGGGGATGTGTGGTGCTCCTCTGGCTTGGTATTATTTTCTCCAAACAAAGCTGGAAGGAACTGTTTTATTACAAATGAAGTGCAGCATGGAAATAAAGCGATGATGGAAGTACCTTAATACATTTACAGGATCGAGAGAACAGAATTCTCCTGGTGTTTTTATATCTATATTTGTTTTGTTTTTGTTTGCTATGTGTAGGAAATCGTGAAAGTCTTCCCATGCATACTCTGCACCACTTAACATCACAAACCATGTGTGTGGGCCAAGGTTTCGTATCATACAGCCTACTTCTGCGTGTCGTCGGAATCAGTATTCTTTCATACCAAGCATGTTTGCTAAATGATTTGTAATACTTGACTGTAAAACTTCATCTTTTTTTCCACCTTTTGAAGTGATTGCGTAGCAGACATATTTAGAAAATTGGTACCAGTTTTCAATGTGTGTGCAACTCAGTAACATAGAGTTGCTAGTTCACGTGCAAAGAGAAGGTGGAATTATGTTTTCAGTGGTTTGTCTGAATCTGGGGTCTTTCAGAATACATTCATAAAGAGCAGTATTCTGATGCTGTTATTTGTGTGGGTCTTTCATTGTACTTGCTCCTTTTCCAGTAGGAAAGAGTAGAGGAAAGGCTTGTGCTTCTACACTTTTTTCCCATATGCTGATTGGAGATCCGTTGGCTTGCCGCATTGGGTAATTTTCCAATGCATCATCTATGGTGTCTTTGGAGTGCAGTGGGTGAATTGTATAATGGTCAAAAATATTGGATGCTGTAATAGGTGTCATGATGCCTACCTCCAAGGAGCCGAGTCCGACCCAGCAACCCCAGAGGCAGGCATCATTCCCCCCAGGGAAGTGCCAGTGGGCCCAAGCTGGGGCCTTTTGGACACAGTCCTGGCGCCTTAGGCGCCAGGCTCATGTTGGACCCCTGTCCTGGCACCTTAGGCGCCAGGCCCATAAAGCTAGACATGTGTTCAAGTGTTTCAATGTGCACTTACCTGATGCAGACCATGCTGCTACATCCAGGCCCTCTTGAGGCCTGAATGGAACTACTTTACCTGTGGGACTACTTTCCACCTGGGTTTGGTCGGGGAAGGATGCATACCTGATCGGTGGAAGGATACATACCTGGAACTTCTTCCAAAGCTATTTAAACCACGCCCGATCAGCAACTCTTGCTTCACGTTGTTCTGCTCCTCGCAGCTGGACGCTCACTGTGTCAGGTCCTGCATCTGGACTTCAGCCACGCCTGTCAGCATCCTGGGTCACCTGCAAGGGAGATAAGAGAGAATTGGAGAGAAAGAAGACTTTACCTGCTAAAGCTGTATCACGGAGACATCACACCGACGATCCTGAAAGGGAAGACATCATTTTTAAAAGCATTTCGTTTCGATCGCTGCAGCGCTGCATTTCACTCACCTTTCCTGGGCACCTCCATATTCAGCACCGATCATCCGGATCCGCAGCCACTTCCCAGTGCCTAGAGAGAAAAAGACAAGAACACAAGGTGAGAGAAGGAAGGGAATAGGAAAAGCTCAGTTTCCTTCTAAGACTTACCAATTGGGTCATTCCCATTTCATTTCGGGTCCTGCCGCTTCCTGGCATTCCGGACCCCGGCCCCTATGGGGAAAAAAGACAAAGACATTGAATGAGCGAATGCAAAGACATTACCCGAACGCTCATCCAGAACTTACCTGTCATTTATTGGAACTGCACGTTTCACTTCGGGTCGGCGCCATATCTCCGGCATTCCGAACCCCGGCCCCTAAGGGGAAAAAGACATAAGCGTAAGCGCTTGCTGCAATAAGACAATGAACATTATTATTAAGCTTGAACTTTTGAACTTGCAACAGAACTCTTACAGCGCCTTACCTGAATAGTCAAGCTTATTTGAACTTCCATCAAACCTCAATCCAGTGAAGTAACTGGGTTTCAACGCGCCCCTGCATCAGAAGCAGGATGCAGAACTCATCCTTCCAGACCCTAAGGTGAGACTTCACGGGGAATCGTGGAAGGGTATCGTGGAGGGTTGGAAGGAAGTGGGAGGCTTGAGCATTATTCCGTCAGTAGGTAATACTCCCTTTTCACACACAGGGGAATATTCCTACGAGCCAGAGAAGCCAGAGTAGAGGGGCCCTACCTGTCCATCTTCAGAGTCCTGCGCTTCACCATTGAAGAAGCATCAGCACTCGAAGCCAGACCTGCGCCTCCGTGGGAATCAGGTGAGCACGACAGAACGCGAAGCCTACCCACAATTTCCCACCCGGGCGCTATGGAGACTTCCGAGACAGATCAGCTGGCCCAGCTTTTGGGAGAATTACGGGCAGAAGTGCACTCAGCCCGCCAGGAGACTAACGCTCTCAAAAGAGAACTGATCCTATCCAAGGAAAGAACAGATGACCTGGCCAAAAGGTTATTGCAGGCCCAGGCAGGGCACACTCCTTTACCTAATTCCGGAGGTACTTCCACATCAATGGGTTTGAATAACCCGGTACAAATCAATCTACCTGGACACATGCCTTTGGCCCCGCCTGAACGTTTTGCGGGGGATCCCAAGAAATATGCCGTCTTTATGAACCAATGTTGTTTACACTTTCTATGCAGACCTGGGGCCTTCCCTAACGACCAGACCAAGGTAGCCTTTATACTATCTTACCTCAGTGGCAGTGCTGCCGATTGGTCTATTCCATTGGTAAATCAGGATGATCCCATTCTCCAGAATTTTCAGGGTTTCCAGGCCAGCATGGAAAGATTGTTTGCTCGACACTCTCAAGGACAGGCCCTTGATAACGAACTGCTATCCTTACGACAAGGTAATCAGGATCTCCTGTCCTACGTTGCCACCTTTAATAGACTGGTTGTAGAAACTGGATGGCCAGAAAACAAAAGGATCACATTGTTTCATCGAGGCCTGCGCGGAGAGCTTAAGGATGTTCTAGCTCAGATAGTAGATCCACCCCAGGTCTGCGCAGACTACATAGACTTGGTGGTTCAACTTGATCACAGACTTCAAAATAGAAAAGCAGAACGGTTCAAGTACGAAACCCGAGTACCGATCAAAACCCACGCCAACTTCAAGAGTACCCACGTATCCGAACCTATGCAAATCGGCGGTGTTAAAGGACCATTAACGCAGAAGGAACGAGAGAGAAGACGGCAAATGCAACTTTGTCTGTATTGCGGGACTTCCGGTCACTTTCTTCGAAATTGTCCGGTTAAACCACCTAAGAAGGTGGTTGGAGCCACTGATAACGATTTATTGACACCTGATTCGGGAAACGACCTAGCCCGACAAGCGTAGGGGTCCGCTTGCCGAGCTTGAAAACAGATTCTTTGACCTCGCATTTTGTCATGCCAATGGTGCTCGTGGACCCAAAACAGCCTCAGCAGTTGCATGCTATAAAAGCATACATCGACAGTGGAGCTATTGGAAATTACATAGACCGTGAATTGGCTTCCAGGATTAAGCTCCCTCTCCGCCCGAAAGTAACCCAAGATGTCATTACTACAGTAGATGGAACCGAAATAGCCTCAGGGCCTGTAACGCATTCCACTGTTGAAATGACACTGGTGGGTCAGGATGGACATAGGGAAACAATCGTGTTTGATGTGATCAAGGCCCCACAATTTCAAGTAATTCTTGGAATTCCTTGTGTCAGGGCCAAAACCAAGAACAGACCTAGGCAGGGGGTGCAGAGGGGCATGGTGGGGGCTGTGATGAGTGTACGGGTTATTCCCAGAAAAGTGTATCCATTTAAAAGGCTGCTGTGCCCCGTCTGCAGAAAAGCAGCCTCCAAAGACTACAGTTCCCAGCATGCTCGGGGGCGCCGCGGGCCAATCAGGAGTCCAGCAGGGTGTGGCTCGTCAACGCGCATGCGCAAGCCCCGAGGCACGGGGCTTGCGCTTGATACTTTGGAAGGAGAGGACGTGCAGAGCCCAGCTCCTCCAGAATCACTCGCGAGGGGCCCCGCCCCGCCGGAGAAGCAGTTCGGCCCCTCGCTCCTGCAAGATAAGTTCTTAAACCCATCTTGGGAATCAGAGGGATCGGGGGAGAAGCGCAGGGGGCTTTAGCCCGCCCATTCCTAGCCCCTGCGCCTACCGAAAAGATAAGTGCGCGTGTATCTTAGACGCGCCGCCAATCTGTTGTGGGGAAGTGGAGCGTACGAAAGGCTTGAACGTGTGTTCCCGCCTCCTGGGACCAGGGAGAACAGGGGGCACGGGAGGCGAAAACACACGTGGCAAAGTTTCCGCGGCGGTCTGAAGGAAGACCCCTGTGGAAGTTAAATAACGGCATTTTTTCCACATCAGGAACTAGTGGAGAAGCCTCAGAAAAGTGGCGAACTTGGGCACACTGAGAAGCCCGTGATTTGAGCTCGGGTGGCAACAAGAAATGTTGTGTGTTTGTATGTGTGTGAGGAATGAATGAGAATATGGGAATGCAGAGGCAAAACCCTAACTCGTGTTATTTCTTTTAGCTTCTTCGACCTGCACTGAACACTACGGACCTGCCACAAGACTTGACGGCTTCATCACGGACAGGACACTGAAAACCAGAGCTAAGTGTGCATGCTGAAAATGCTAATTAGTTGTGCACTGAACTAGGTGCATGGTTTTGACTTGTATGTAGAATTAATCAGTGGACCTCAGTCTGACTAAGTGGAAGTGGAGTGTAAATAGCTACTTGGTACCAAGTACAATTGAAGGTGTGCAATAATCAACCCTTTCCCCTAAATTCCCCGTCCTATCCACAACCACTACCCAATCCTCAATCCGGTTTTCCTAATATTCCCCCAACCTATCCAATCAACGAGACCCTAACCCTCCTTCCCTGCTCTGGTCCGGGTAGCCTGCGTAAGCTTCGACTTGCAGGCTCCACGACCATAGTGGGGGTGGTTGGTACTGCGTCGCTCCTGCGCCTAGGACCAGAGTGCTCTGACAGAAGCGCAAGCCCATGTATTTTCCAGGCGCCTGAGCGGCACAGCCAACCCTCACAACAGTCATGGAAGAGATTGCTAAAGCCTTGCAGGATTTGCAAGGGGAGTTAGCCGCATCCAGGCAAGAATACGCTACCTTGTCCGCGCAAGTACGGAGTTTAGCAGCCCAAGCATCGCCCTTACCTGGTCAACCGTCTACCCCGTTACAGGTACATGTAACCCCGGAAGCCATAGTTCCTCTTGCACCTCCAGAGCGATATGCAGGGGATCCGCAAAAATTCTCCACATTTTTGACCCAGTGTCGTCTCCACTTCCTCACCAAGGCGTCAGCCTTTCGGTCTGCTCAAGCACGTACTGCCTTTGTGATATCGTACCTTACAGGGGACGCCGCCTCTTGGGCGAATCCTTTAGTTCAAAAAGACGATGCTGTCTTGTATGACTGGGATGAGTTCCTTGGGGAATTTGAGAACATCTTTAATCGACAGGCAGCCACCCTCTGTAAAGATCGGGAATTGCTGAGTTTAAGACAAGGAAATAGGGAACTGGTGACTTATGTCACGCAGTTTAACCGGCTAGTGGCAGAAGCCGAATGGCCCAGAGAAAAAAGGATGTCCCTATTTTATCAGGGACTGAAAGACGAGTTAAAGGATCTTATAGCTCAGGTTGACCCACAGCCAAGAGAGTGTTCGGATATGATTAATCTAGCCTTGCGTCTCGACCACCGCTTGGCGGAAAGGCGAGGCGATAAGAGAAGAGGAGACTTCCGTCCTGTACCACGGTTAGACCAACATAAAGGATCTCAAGGGACGGTGGACAAATCTGAGGGGGATGAGCCGATGCAAATCGGCTCGATCCGGGGCCCCCTAACAAAAGAAGAGAAAGAGCAGAGAAGAAAAGACGGGGTCTGTATGTATTGCGGTAAGGCTGGGCATTTCGTTCGCGAATGCCCTGCCAAACCAAAAACCCAGGGAAACGCCTCGGCTCGCCGGTAGTGGGGGTCACCCGGTCGAGCCTAGTTAGCAGGGCCCCAATTGCAGGCTATTCGAATCATGGCCCATATATCACCCAGAAGGGTTACCTAGAGTTCTTGACAAAGAAAAAAGGGGTTACACTGTTGATTGACTCGGGGGCGACTGGCAATTTCATCGATGCCCAGTTTGTGGGTACTTTAGGAATTCCGGTGCAATGTAAACCCAAGTCAGAACTGGTACATGCAGTAGATGGTACTCCCCTTAGTTCAGGTCCCGTAACCCATAGTACCTGTGATATGATCCTTCACTGTGGAGATGGGCATACAGAAAAGATTGCCTTTGACATTATTGCCGCCCCGCAATTTGGGCTTATCCTGGGATTGCCATGGTTAAAAAAGCATGACCCTCACATTCAATGGACCTCAGGGTCGATAGACCTGAATTCTCCATTTTGCAGAGAACATTGTTTTAAAAAGGCTTTGCCGGGCTTACACTCCATCAGCATTGCTAATAGTCAACCAGAGGTACGTCCTGAAGATCTGCCCCAAGAATATGCCGATTTTGTGGACGTGTTTAATAAACAGGCTGCCGAGTCTTTACCTCCACACCGGCCCTTTGATTGCCGGATAGACCTGGAGCCAGGAGCGGTATTGCCATGCAGCCGCATCTACGCTTTGACCGAGGCTGAAAATGACCACCTCTGGGAATATATAGCATCCAACCTCAAGAGTGGTTTTATACGGCACTCTAATTCTCCGGTTTCGTCACCTCTGTTCTTCGTACCGAGGAAGTCCGGGGAGCTCCGGACTTGTATTGATTACCGCGGAGTGAACCGGATAACCATTAAAAACCGTTATCCGCTCCCATTAATCCCTGTACTCCTTGACCAAGTTCGGGATGCGGTCATCTATACCAAGTTGGACCTTCGAGGCGCATACCATCTGGTACGGGTGCGAGAAGGAGACGAGTGAAAGACCGCCTTCCGAACCAAGATCGGATTGTATGAATATCAGGTCATGCCATTCGGCCTCTGTAACGCCCCCGCCGCCTTCCAACACTTCCTGGACGAGGTACTCCGAGAATATTTAGACGTATGTGCCGTGGTGTACATCGATGATATCCTCATCTATTCCAGTAGCTTCCAGGAACATGTCCAACATGTACGTGCGGTATTGCAGAAATTGCGAGAACATCACCTCTACGCAAAACTGGAAAAGTGCGAATTTCATCGTACCACTGTAGAGTTCTTAGGTTATTTCCTAACCCCAACCGGCGTACAAATGGATACCAAAAAGGTGCAGGCAATTTTGGATTGGGCACCTCCGGCTAATGTAAAAGATATACAATCCTTTCTAGGGTTTGCAAACTTCTACAGACGCTTTGTTAGGAATTTTTCAGCATTGGTTACTACAATCACGAAGCTTCTTCGTAAGGGTTGCCCGTTTGTTTGGGATGCCTCAGCCGAACAGGGTTTCAATCGGCTCAAAAAGGCCTTCACCCACGCTCCGGTACTAAAACACCCAGACTTGTCCAGACCGTTTGTGGTTGAAACGGACGCCTCCAGTTATGCTCTGGGGGCCGTTCTGTCTCAAAGGGATCTCACGACAGGTCTATTACATCCGGTGGCCTATTATTCGAGGAAGCTGCTGCCAGCTGAGGTGAATTATATCATCGCAGATCGAGAACTTTTGGCAATAAAAGCAGCATTTAGTGAATGGCGGCACTATCTGATGGGAGCACGTCATACGATAACAGTAATCACAGACCATCGAAACCTGCAATTTATCAAAACCGCCAAGACCTTGAGCCCGCGTCAGTTGCGTTGGGCCATGTATTTCGCGGAGTTCGATTTTATCATCACATATAGGCCCGGAAACAGCAACCAGAAAGCTGACATCTTATCACGCTATCCTGAGCCGACGATTCGAGAGGCGTACCCCACGCCCCAGTCCATAATCCCTCCCGCTCACATCATTGGAGCGACCTCTGACTTCTTTGAAGCCATTCAGAAAGAAATCTCTATGCAAGAACTGCACCATTGGTGCAAACAGGACCCTCGGAACTTAATTCTTGCAGGACTTCCCTACCACACTCATGCACTGTATCTGCCTACTACGGCACTCTGAGAAAAGGCCATGTCGTGGTGTCATGATTCATCCCTTGTAGGTCATCCGGGAAGATCAAAAACACAAGAATTGGTGGCTAGATATTTTTGGTGGCCAAAGTGGCGACAGGATGTTCACCAACACATATTGAAGTGTGACATCTGTGCCCGTAATAAAGCCAGTCACCAAAAGCCTGCGGGTCTTCTGCGTCCCTTACCAACTCCGGACGTACCATGGCACACTGTAACCATGGACCTCATTGTGGATCTCCCGCCTATACAAGGTCACACTTCAATATTGGTGATAGTAGATACCTTTTCTAAAATGGCCCATTTTATTCCTTGCAAGGGGGTCCCAACCGCTAGTGCAATTGCGGAACTCTTCCTGCAACACGTCATTCGCCTACACGGGCTTCCACACCATGTTATTACCGACAGAGGCCCACAGTTTACCTCACGATTTTGGCGTGAATTTTGTAAGATTATTGGGATGGAAATCCATTTGTCATCCGGGTACCATCCCGAGACCGACGGCCAAACAGAGCGTGTGAACCAGGGGCTCGAGCAATACTTGCGTTGCTTTGCTGCAAGCAGAGAAACCACTTGGGTCCAGCATACTTGGTTAGCTGAACTGGCCTACAATAATGCCGTACACATGTCCACAAAAAAAACTCCCTTTTACTGTCTTTATGGACGACATCCACATATTCTTCCTGTAGCTGTCCCGTCCTTAGAAGTGGAATTGCCCACACTAGCGGGACAGCGAATTGAAATTGAGCAAGTATGGAAGGAGGTACAGGGTAATCTCGTTAGAGCAAAATACTCTTATAAGTATTATGCAGACAAAAAGCGCCGTACCGGTCCTTCTTATCGTGTGGGTGACAAAGTGTGGCTTTCCACCCGCAATATTCGATTGGATGGTCCCAAAAAATTACAGCCCCGTTACTTAGGCCCCTTCCCGATTGTAAGAATCGTGAATCCAGTTGCAGTTCGATTGGAATTACCATCCCAAATGAAAATTCATCCCACGTTCCACACGTCCCTGCTAAAACCTGCCCCGTATGGAGCTCCCGTCAAGAAACACCCCCCGATAATGGTTCACGGAGAACCTGAATATGAAGTTCGTGCAATTTTAAACTCCAAAAACGGCGCCAATGGCCAATTGTATTATTTAGTGGACTGGGTGGGGTATGGACCTGAAGAGCGCTCGTGGGAGCCCTCACATCACGTTCATGCTCCACGATTGTTGCGCACTTTCCATAAGAATTATCCAGATAAACCCGGAGGGTCTACCTTCCGTGGGAGGGGGAGTGCTGTCAGGGCCAAAACCAAGAACAGACCTAGGCAGGGGGTGCAGAGGGGCATGGTGGGGGCTGTGATGAGTGTACGGGTTATGCCCAGAAAAGTGTATCCATTTAAAAGGCTGCTGTGCCCCTTCTGCAGAAAAGCAGCCTCCAAAGACTACAGTTCCCAGCATGCTCGGGGGCGCCGCGGGCCAATCAGGAGTCCAGCAGGGTGTGGCTCGTCAACGCGCATGCGCAAGCCCCGAGGCACGGGGCTTGCGCTTGAGACTTCGGAAGGAGAGGACGTACAGAACCCAGCTCCTCCAGAATCACTCGCGAGGGGCCCCGCCCCACCGGAGAAGCAGTTCGGCCCCTCGCTTCTGCAAGATAAGTTCTTAAACCCATCTTGGGAATCAGAGGGATCGGGGGAGAAGCGCAGGGGGCTTTAGCCCGCCCATTCCTAGCCCCTGCGCCTACCGAAAAGATAAGTGCGCGTGTATCTTAGACGCGCCGCCAATCTGTTGTGGGGAAGTGGAGCGTACGAAAGGCTTGAACGTGTGTTCCCGCCTCCTGGGACCAGGGAGAACAGGGGGCACGGGAGGCGAAAACACACGTGGCAAAGTTTCCGCGGCGGTCTGAAGGAAGACCCCTGTGGAAGTTAAATAACGGCATTTTTTCCACATCAGGAACTAGTGGAGAAGCCTCAGAAAAGTGGCGAACTTGGGCACACTGAGAAGCCCGTGATTTGAGCTCGGGTGGCAACAAGAAATGTTGTGTGTTTGTATGTGTGTGAGGAATGAATGAGAATATGGGAATGCAGAGGCAAAACCCTAACTCGTGTTATTTCTTTTAGCTTCTTCGACCTGCACTGAACACTACGGACCTGCCACAAGACTTGACGGCTTCATCACGGACAGGACACTGAAAACCAGAGCTAAGTGTGCATGCTGAAAATGCTAATTAGTTGTGCACTGAACTAGGTGCATGGTTTTGACTTGTATGTAGAATTAATCAGTGGACCTCAGTCTGACTAAGTGGAAGTGGAGTGTAAATAGCTACTTGGTACCAAGTACAATTGAAGGTGTGCAACAATCAACCCTTTCCCCTAAATTCCCCGTCCTATCCACAACCACTACCCAATCCTCAATCCGGTTTTCCTAATATTCCCCCAACCTATCCAATCAACGAGACCCTAACCCTCCTTCCCTGCTCTGGTCCGGGTAGCCTGCGTAAGCTTCGACTTGTAGGCTCCACGACCATAGTGGGGGTGGTTGGTACTGCGTCGCTCCTGCGCCTAGGACCAGAGTGCTCTGACACCTTGGTTAGAAACACATAATCCCAGAATTGACTGGCGAGCAAAGAAGATACGTTTTCCTGATTGTGAACCAACTTGTTATCCAAGAAATCCAGTTATGGGTCTGGCCTCAGCAACTTCCACCCCTGTACAGCTACCGTCAGAATACCAAGAATTCCAAGACGTTTTTCAGAAGGAACAGGCTAACACGTTACCTCCCCATCGGTCTTATGATTGCCAAATTGATCTGGTACCCAATGCTCAACTACCTTGTAGTAGGATTTATGCTCTTACGGAACCTGAGAACCTGCATTTGCGTCAGTATTTAGATCAGTACCTAGCCAATGGTTTTTTTCGCCCGTCCAAGTCTCCTGTCTCCTCAGCTTTGTTCTTCGTGCCGAAAAAAGAGGGCGACCTTAGAACATGTATAGACTATCGCGCCCTAAATCAAATAACGATTAAGAATCGTTATCCTCTGCCCCTGATCCCTGAGCTTATCGACCAGGTGAAAGACGCTTGTGTGTACACCAAGTTAGATCTTCGAGGAGCTTATCACTTGGTACGTATAAAAGAAGGCGACGAATGGAAGACTGCATTCCGCACCAAATTTGGGCTCTTCGAATATCAGGTGATGCCCTTCGGTTTGTGCAATGCACGTGCCGCCTTTCAGTACTTTATGAATGATGTTCTTCGGGAACTTATCGATGTCTGTGTCATTGTTTATATTGACGACATCCTGGTGTAATCTTCTTCAGAATCCGATCAGAGAAAACATGTTAGGGCAGTTCTTGAGAAATTGCGCCAGCACAGACTATTTGCAAAGCTCGAAAAATGCGTTTTTCATACCACAGAAGTTGAGTTTCTCGGATTCATCCTGACACCACAAGGAGTCCGAATGGACTCGCGAAAGGTGGACGCCATCCTCAAATAGCCATCTCCTAGCTCGGTGAAGGGAGTTCAGAGCATGCTCGGCTTCGGCAATTTCTATCGAAGATTCATCCCGGAATTTTCCTGAACAGTCCAACCCATCACAGCTCTCCTAAAGAAAAACAAACGCTTTGAATGGACTCTTGAGGCCGAACAAGCCTTTCAGGACCTGAAAACCAAATTCACCTCTGCACCTGTATTAAAGCACCCGCACCCAGATCTCCTTTATATTGTGGAAACCGACGCATCCAGTTCGGCCATGGGAGCTGTCCTGTCGCCAAGAGACCCAGAAACTAACCAACTACACCCAGTGGCCTTTTCGTCCAGGAAATTTTCTCCTCCTAAAATCAACTACGCAATTACCGACAAAGAGTTACTGGCTATTAAATCTGCTTTCAAGGCTTGGCGTCACTACCTTCTCGGGGCAAGACACACCATCACCGTAATTACGGACCACAGAAATTTACAGTATTTAAAGACGGCCAAAGCTCAATCTTCACAACAACTCTGATGGGCTCTATTCTTTGCGGAATTTGATTTTGTAATTACCTATTGCCCTGGCTGCAAGAATGGTAAAGCGGACACCTTATCCCGGATTGGCATGGAAGAACCCAATTCGAGTTTAGAACCTGTGCCAATCATACCTGAACAAAGAATCTTAGGCCTAACTTCATTTCAAACTATTGAGGACATCTAAACGCAAGTAAAACAACTTCTAGACTCTTTAGCCTTACTGGAATGGAGTCAAAAGGGTCCTCATTACACCGTTAAGGATGATTTACCCTACTTCCAGGAGCGGTTGTTTCTGCCAAGTAAAGAATTGCAAGAACTTGTTATTGCCCATCATCATGAATCATTAATGGAAGGACACCCTGGTATCGCCAAAACGGAGGAAAAAATCAAACGCCACTTCTGGTGGCCTTCTTGGAGAAAAGACATAAAGTCTTTTGTATTGTCTTGTGGAATTTGCGCCCAAAACAAGGGTCAAAAGAAAAGGCCAGCCGGCCTACTTCAACCCTTGGATATTCCACCGGCACCATGGCACACCTTGTCAATGGACTTTATAACTGACCTGCCTCCTTGTGCTGGTTACAACACTATTCTTGTAATTGTGGATCTATTCTCCAAAATGGCCCACTTTATCCCTTTAAAAGGTTTGCCTTCAGCTTCCACCTTGGCCAAGGAATTTCTGGAGAATATAGTTTGCATACATGGTTTCCCTTCCATATTCATCTCGGATCGTGGAAGTCAATTTATCTCCCATTTTTAGAAGAAGTGTTGCCAACTAGCACAAATAGATGTGCGGTTATCCACCAGCCACCACCCCCAGACCGACGGACAAACCGAGAGAACCAATCAGACTCTCGAGCAATATCTTCGGTGCATGTTACACCAATCCGAGTTAAATTGGAAAGACATCCTTTGGATCGCAGAATATGCATACAACAATTCAGTGCATTCTGGAACCGGACAAACTCCTTTTTATACTTTGTATGGTCACCATCCTCGGACCTCTGACCTAGATCCACCTCTGACCCTGGAAATGCCCGCAGTAAATCATTTGCATTCCACAATAACCCGAGCCTTCAAAGAAGCTGCAACTCATTTACAGCAAGCCAAGAAAAAGTATAAAGAAAACGCTGATTTGCACCGAAGTAAAACTCCTCCTTACCAAGTAGGAGACCAGGTATGGCTAGCAACAAAACATGTACCCCTCAAGGGCCCACGAACCTTCTATCCCAGATTCATAGGACCTTATCCCATCAAGGCTATAATCAATCACGTGGCCTTTAAACTGGATTTACCGTCCAACATGCATATTCATCCAGTTTTTCATGCATCACTTTTGAAGCCAGTACAACCAGGGACCCGACTGTCCAAGCCTCCAGACCCAGTTCAAATTGGAGGGGAATTAGAATTCGAAGTTAAAGATATTTTAGACTCCAAGGTGTTAAAGTCAAAACTCTTCTATCTTGTTGACTGGAAGGGATATGGACCTCAGGAGAGATCGTGGGAGCCTAGTAACCATGTTCACGCACCTCGATTAATACAAAGGTTCCACCGGAGATTTCCGAACAAGCCAAGACCCCCGGAGGGAACAACCTTGGGAGGGGCCTTGAGGGGGGGTACTGTCATGATGCCTACCTCCAAGGAGCCGAGTCCGACCCAGCAACCCCAGAGGCAGGCATCATTCCCCCCAGGGAAGTGCCAGCGGGCCCAAGCTGGGGCCCTTTGGACACAGTCCTGGCGCCTTAGGTGCCAGGCTCATGTTGGACCCCTGTCCTGGCACCTTAGGCGCCAGGCTCATAAAGCTAGACATGTGTTCAAGTGTTTCAATGTGCACTTACCTGATGCAGACCATGCTGCTACATCCAGGCCCTCTTGAGGCCTGAATGGAACTACTTTACCTGTGGGACTACTTTCCACCTGGGTGTGGTCGGGGAAGGATACATACCTGATCGGTGGAAGGATACATACCTGGAACTTCTTCCAAAGCTATTTAAACCACGCCCGATCAGCAACTGTTGCTTCGCGTTGTTCTGCTCCTCGCAGCTGGACGCTCACCGTGTCAGCTCCTGCATCTGGACTTCAGCCACGCCTGTCAGCATCCTGGGTCACCTGCAAGGGAGATAAGAGAGAATTGGAGAGAAAGAAGACCTTACCTGCTAAAGCTGTATCACGGAGACATCACACTGATGATCCTGAAAGGGAAGACATCATTTTTAAAAGCATTTCGTTTCGATCGCTGCAGCGCTGCATTTCACTCACCTTTCCTGGGCACCTCCATCTTCAGCAGCGATCATCCGGATCCGCAGCCACTTCCCAGTGCCTAGAGAGAAAAAGACAAGAACACAAGGTGAGAGAAGGAAGGGAATAGGAAAAGCTCAGTTTCCTTCTTAGACTTACCAGTTGGGTCATTCCCATTTCATTTCGGGTCCTGCCGCTTCCTGGCATTCCGGACCCCGGCCCCTATGGGGAAAAAAGACAAAGACATTGAATGAGCGAATGCAAAGACATTACCCGAACGCTCATCCAGAACTTACCTGTTATTTATTGGAACTGCACGTTTCACTTCGGGTCGGCGCCATATCTCCGGCATTCCGAACCCCGGCCCCTAAGGGGAAAAAGACATAAGCGTTAGCGCTTGCTGCAATAAGACAATGAACATTATTATTAAGCTTGAACTTTTGAACTTGCAACATAACTCTTACAGCGCCTTACCTGAATAGTCAAGCTTATTTGAACTTCCATCAAACCTCAATCCAGTGAAGTAACTGGGTTTCAACGTGCCCCTGCATCAGAAGCAGGATGGAGAACTCATCCTTCCAGACCCTAAGGTGAGACTTCACGGGGAATCATGGAAGGGTATCGTGGAGGGTTGGAAGGAAGTGGGAGGCTTGAGCATTATTCTGTCAGTAGGTAATACTCCCTTTTCACGCACAGGGGAATATTCCTACGAGCCAGAGAAGCCAGAGTAGAGGGGCCCTACCTGTCCATCTTCAGAGTCCTGCGCTTCACCATTGAAGAAGCATCAGCACTCAAAGCCAGACCTGCGCCTCCGTGGGAATCAGGTGAGCGTGACAATAGGATCTAGAAGTTGAAATTGGCCAGTTGCGGATGAGTCTTGAATTATTTTGGTGGTTTCCCTAAGGTTTTCTTCTATGTTTATTTTTTGTAGTATTCATTGTTGTCTTTTAGATATTGCAGGGCTTCTCTAACTTTATGTACTACACTAGTTGCTGTCAAATTATTCTGTCTTTTGTAGGTACGCCTTTCACTAGGATAATCAAAGATTGATCTATTGGCTGTTGCACTCCCATAGTATCTACATTTTCTTTGCGATCTAATGGCAAATAAACTACTTTGCCATGAATGCCTTTCAGTAATTCAGAGAGAGGTAGTTTTACTGTTTTTGGTTGAAGGCGTATTAGTCTTGAATTGGGTGCACTGTTTGAATTATAATGCTCTCATACAAGTTAAGTTGCTGGAGTGGTTTTGGCAGTGGGAATATTTCCAAGTTATTTGTTATAGCACGTGAAGGAATTTGGTTGTTGTTAAGTTTGCAGTGCAGTATCTGGAAAGTATTGAAGGGTTAGTAATGTTGCTTTCTGCTATAAGATAGAGTGATAATTGGAACCACTTGGATTCTTCCTTGTCTTCTATTTTGAACATTATGTCTACAGTTGTGCTCTTTTTATAAAAATGTTCTGTGGCAACACACACACACATGGTTTGGTACTTCACCAGATGTGCTTTTAAACTTTAGTATTTCTTTTTTGTATGTGTGTAATAGAAGGTTGATATCTGTAAGGTTGTTGCTACTCTGTTCTAAAGATATTGAATTTTGTAAATGGGTTTCACTTCCAAAATATTTGCTTTGGATGTGCTCTATTTTTTCGAGTAGTTCTTTGGTTGTACCATGTAGGAGAATGTTATTTAAATGGTCCAGGGCTAAAGCAGGACTTTTTGCATGGTACAGTTTATGAACAAGATTTCTTACAGTTGAATGGTGTGTTGCTAACATTTTGAGATGGTGGAAGGTGCTTTTGCAAGTAGGTCCAGAAATGCAGACTAATGAATGTCCTCATAATCCTATGTATTGGCGCACTGGACAGGAGTCCATAGTTTATAATAGTTTTATTTTTAATTTGTCTTTGCCTTTCACATACTGATTGAGGAAGTGGTGTAAAGATGTGAAAGATTTTTTGCATACGTTACACATTGATGTGCACGGCCATTTGTAGACTGGACATATTGGTTCCATGGAAAGCAGAGTTGATGCTAAATTTGGTGAGGAGATTTTTGTGAGCAGCGTTGCTTGTTCCATGATGGCATTGTTAACCTTTTCATGCCCTCATCCACTGCTTGGTATGGCATTTGGGTTTGTTTGCTTTTGTTTGTATTCTTCGTCAATGAAATATGGCTCTGTGCTGGTGGTGTGACTCCACTCACCTGCACAGATGTTTGCAAAGCTATCTTTTTTGATACTCCATCTGTTGCAAAGTCCTTGTTGTAGTTTAGTAATTAGTTTTGTTAGTGGTTTCATTCTGTTTAAAACAAGTATAAATAATTTCCTTTTGAGAAGGATTGCACTGTCTCTGAGAGCTTCCAGGATTAGCTTTGTCTGGTAGGTTTTAAGGGTTGAGCATGATTTGTCCCCTGTTTTTATAAGGTCCTGATGGACTCTGTGGTGGAACATTTTTTGTAAAATATTTTTTTTGCTATGCTTACTTGTGGCTACATCAAGATTTATAAGTGCAGTGTTAGCACTAGTGGTAGTTGTACTCTTCTTAATACCTTTCTGTTTAATTTTACATTTTGAAAGAGGAATCAAAGTTTCTTTCCTGCGAGCTGCTTTAGTTTGGCTTAGTGACTGTATTAGCTGTTTTGTTTGAACTTTTTGTATAAATTCTGCCAGAGGCAGATGCCTATTTTGTACGCTATTAGTTTGATTTGCTCTATTTCTGCATTGTTTTGTACAGAGTTGCTTTTTGGTAGGCATTCTTTGGTGTCTGTTGGAGAAAAAAGAAAGTGCGGGTTGGGAGGTTGTACAATGTATATGTGCACTATGCAGGAGTGTCTGAGTATGAGGGTAGGCATACATATAGAGGTGTGTGATTGTGGAATGGGCTGTTACTTCATGTTGGGAAGGCTGTACTCGTATCTGTGTGTTACTATACTGGTGTTCAGATTACAATACAAAATGTGCACCTGCTGAGGTGCAATAAGTAATACTGAATCAAATGGTATAGGTTTGATACAATTGTCTGTTCTACAATATAAGAACACTACACTGTTTGAGTAACAGTCAGAACACTACGACAGTATTGTACTTACTTTGTTGGATGCAAAGAGTAGGTTCCTTCTGGGTTCTGTTCTGTACTTGAGACGCCACTGGCTTTGAGGAGTGTGGTCTTGACAGCAATTGTGAAAGAAGGAAGTTAGTACATACGTTTGTTAATGGCACAGTAATTTCACCTGAAGAATAGATTAGTTAAATCTAAATAATGATTTCTTTTCAGGAAGAGGTATGCTGTTTGTGTTAAATTGCACAGCTTTGTATGTGAACGGGGATTTTGGAGCATCAGCATAATTGCTAAGGGTTTAGTGGAGTATTTATAAGTGTGTCCTATGAGGTGCACTTTTGAAAGTGTATGTGTTGCTGTTGCACTATTTAGTGAGGAAATGGATTAGTGGAAGTTGTAGTAGGGCGAGAAAAAAGCTCGGAAAGATGTACAGATTGAAAAGGAGAATGTTTTTGTGTGTGGAATTCCATTAATTTTTCTGCGCATAGATGCTTTCTACGTGAGTGCAGGAAACCATTCAGTTATTTGATTTATGTATCCACATTTCAGGTTACTAGAACACAAAAAGCACTAAGTGAGAGCCCCCTCCCTTATTTCTCATTCAATTCTAAGCAGAATGATGTGTCAAGAATCACACCAAAACTAACAGAAACTTTTTTATATATATAGTTTTCGGTATCTACTTTTTTTTACAGTTTAAGATTTATTTCTGAACATCAATGATGACACTGTGTTTGAAGGGAAAGTGACTTGATGTTCACCTGTCATCTTTGACGTCATGGGTATTAGTCTTAGCAGTGCACGGTGGTGGCACAAGTTATGGTTGCTTAGCTTGGCGTAACTGGTGAATTTCTGGGGTTTTTCGGTTTTACTTGTGACCATAATGTCCCTTTAACAACATTTTGTCATTGAATTTGATAGGTTTTTAGTAGCGCAACTTAACCATAATGTACCTTTAATATATTACACGGCCACGCTAGTGGCCGTGTAGTTATGGTTAAGTTGTTGTTTCCGTAGGAAGAGCACTTTTTGGGAAGCTTATAACTTTGCACTTCCTGGACTAATCCTCACCAAACCTTGCAAAAAAAGTATATGGCACACTGTGAATGTTTTGCAAAGTTTGGTGAGGTTTGTTTTAGGGAGGCAAAGTTATAGGGGGGTCCCAAAATTTCTTTTTTTCTCATAGACTGAATGGGGAAAAAACGTTGCTCATGCCTACAGCCCAAACCGCTGGACGGATTTTCACCACATTTGCAGCAGGAGCAGCAGCTTGGTCCCAAAAGTGTGCTTTTGTAAATTTGGTAAAAATCCATCCAGTAGTTTTTTAAAAAATGACCAAAAAGTAGGTCACAAACAATTAGTGATATCTATGTTCGGTCCGAGGACACACTTCCCTGTTCACTCTGCGTACAGTATCCCGATTGGCTAGTCGGTGTGCGTCATGTCCGTGGACATGCGACGTGTCCGCCGATTGGATGGTGAAGAGCGTGGCGTGCGTGAGATTTTTGGAAAAGCCCGCCATCTTGTATCTGCAGTGCCAAATGGTGGGGAAATACAATTTTGGCAAGTGTGTTGGCTTGTAAGACTGTTTGGGGAGTGTGGGGGAGTAAGAGATGGTTCAAATATTGTATCTATTTAGGTGGTAGGCACCGCTGTTGTGTTCGTTGTGTCTGCAGACAGCCGCGCTGTCCTTGATGTCTGCAATCGACCCAGATGGGGATGTCCTAAGGACACTATACCTGTTCATACTGTTCGCAGGCAAGTTGAAACTGTTCTAAAACACACAAGGTGTCCGGGATGTCCGCAATTAAATGAAAATGGAGGTGTCCTAAGGACACTATACGTGTCCGTACTGTTTGCAGGCAAGGCGAAACTGTTCTACGAACACACATGGTGTCTGGGATGTCCGCAAAAAAAACAAATATGGAGGTGTCCTAAGGACACTGTAACTGTCTGTACTGTTCACAGGCAAGTTGAAACTGTTCTAAGAACACGCAAGGTGTCCGCAGACATTAAAAAGTCTATATGGCATAGTTAAAATGTTTGACTTTATGGGTGTGATATGCTGCAGTGGTTGTGGCCAGGGCCTAGAGTCTTGGGTGCATAGCCGAAGGCCGTAGGTCTTTTGCCTTCTCTTTATTTGGTCTTTGGCCTACACAAGACCAAAGTTATAAGCTTTCATGGGTGTGATATGCTGCGGTGGTTGTAGCCAGGTCCTAGAGTCTTGGGTGCATGTGCCATGTATTCAAGACTGAAGTTATATGCACTGTTTGTTTCAGTTGTTGTGTTATGGAGCAGTATTTATGAGTTGTATTTATTGTAATATACTTACTGTTTGGTTTGGTAACTGCAGTACATATATTCTTTGTCAATTTCTGTGATAAAAGAAAAGATCATGTTAGTATTGGTAGTTTGTAAGGACTTATAGCATTGAATAATAAACATTCTTTATTCATTTTGACCCTCATATCTAGTAGATTACAAACCAGTGTTTCATTGCGTCTGTGGGAAAATAATATTCATGTCGGATTAAAAAAAAACCTTTTTTTGTTATGCTACAGTCTATTTGTTTATTTGTTTTCAGAATTCACTTGTTGTTTCTGGCTAATGTTCTATTTGTTGGTTTGTTACATATTTTTGGAGCAGTTAGATACCTGTTGGCGTATTGTAACTGTTTGTTTCTTGTTATAATTTAGTGGTATTTATTTATCTGTTTGTTTGTTATAGAATCTTGGGGCAGTAAGATACCTGTTGGCGTATTCTAACAGTTTATAGTTTTTTAATTGAAGTTTTGTTAATGTTTAAGTGCAGATTAGTTATAAAATGTTTGTTTTAAGAAGATTAAAGAATTGTTTGTAAGATTTGCTGGTGATCTCTGCTTTAGAATAATGGTTAGAATAATGGTACTATTATTACATTCAAACCATTCACATTTCTTTTTAATATATGCAGTGTAGTGACCTGCATCGGTTGTGCCTTCTGTGTGGTAGATAAAAAACCCTTTTTTTGTTATGCTACAGTCTATTGGTTTGTTTGATTTTATTGTTCACTTGTGGTTTCTGACTAATGTTCTATTTGTTGGCTTGGTGCACATTTTTGGAGCAGTTAGATACCTGTTGGCGTATTCTGTCTATTTTTTGTTATAATTTAGTGGTATTGATTTATTTGTTTGGTTGTTGCAAAATATTGGGACAGTTAGATACCTGTTGGTGTTTTTTACTTATTTATTTCCTGTTATAATTTAGTGGTATTCGTTTATCTGTTTGGTTGTTGTAGAATCTTGGGAAAGTTAGATACCTTTTGGTGTATTGAAACAGTTTATAGTTATTTAATTGAAGTTTTGTTAATGTTTAAGTACAGATTAGTTATTAAATTTTGGGTTTAAGAATATTAAATAAGCGTTTGTAAGATTTGCTGGTAATCTTTGCTTTAGAGTAATGGTACTATCATTACATTCGAACCAACCACATTTCTTTTTAATATATGCAGTGTAGTGACCTGCATTGGTTGTCGCTCCTGCTGTAAGCGATATTCAATCAACACTACAGCTAAGGCAATGCCTAGTCTGCGATGCTGAGGAAAACCCTTATTGATGTATTTTTATGTCCAGTTCAGTACTCTGGATGACAACCCTTGTATAACACCCCCCTCCTAGAATCCCCTTGACCCCACTGAGCCAAGAAGTAGGTTTGTTTTGCAAATTAAAAGGTTTATTTGAAAATTTAAACAATATATATATATATATATATCACACTTCTATAAATAAATTGATAATGGATATTACACTTGTGAATATGAGCAGTAATCAGCAAGAGGTAACTAATGAATAGGAACAGAAGAATAAGGTGGGAAATAATGCTTTATATGGTCCAAGGAAACGCAATGATGAATGAAATGCAGTACAGAAAATAACTTGATATGGCTTCAACAAAAGACAATGTAATCACTTTTCCTTGACAATTCACTCCCCCCCCTATGCAATGTAAGAAATGGAAGGAGAGCACACAGTCTTCAAGAATCCCAACAAAATGCAATAAGAAATGCAGTTTCCCCCCCAGCAAGCTTAGAGGAAAACAGGTAGAGGTTTGAAACACAGGCCCAAAATGCTTTGAATGTGATGACAATGAAGTGAGAAATGTGCTAAAAATGCTTTTAATTTCCTCTAGAGGTTCAGGGTGGGAGATATCTAGTTTATATTAGTTCAGGCTCACTTTAGCAATGCTCTATGTGTAACCAGCAGGTTAAAACGAATTTTAGCAAAGGAAAGCAAGAAGCTGCTGATTTTTACACGTGGCTGAAATTGTGCAAAATGTCAAATCGCGGCAAATTTACTCGCGCGTCGAGCGCAAATAAGGAGTAGGAAGTCGGTTCTAGGTGCGTTGGAAAGCCTAGAATAATAGCTTTAAGATGAAAGTTAAATCTCATTCCTAGCACAAACGGTTCCGGAGATACGGACGATTTTGTGAAAGTAGTTTTTCGGATTTGAAATTTTAAAGCTCAGAATGACAGATGACAGTTTTCAGTTTTAAAGATGACAGAATGACACGATTCTAGGAGGCAGTTCTAATAGGCTAAAATAGTTTGGATTTGATTATTTTAAACTAAGAGATTGGTTTTGGCACAGTGAGTACTCGCATTATATTTTTGAAATAAGCCGTCAAGGTCTGGTCAGGTTGGACGGGACTACTGGCGGTTCTGAACAGCTAGGAGGCAGTTCTAATAGGCTAAAATAGTTTGGATTTGATTATTTTAAACTAAGAGATTGGTTTTGGCACAGTGAGTACTCGCATTATATTTTTGAAATAAGCCGTCAAGGTCTGGTCAGGTTGGACGGGACTACTGGCGGTTCTGAACAGCGGTCTGGTCTCTGGTTCTGCTCTCAGCACTGCACAGTTCTGGTCTCTCTGGATCTCTGGTCTCTCTGGATCTCTGGTCTCTCTGGATCTCCGTCTCTGGAGGTTGATGGATTTGAAGTCTGGAGTCTCCCGGCAAAGCGTCCCTCAAGAAAGTGGAAAGTGAATCCCCTACCTGGATTTCAGTGGCCCTTTTTATGTGTTTTTAATATGGGTGTGTGCCTGGGCCTAGCTAAGCCTGCCCCTCTCACTTATCATTGGCCAAGCTTTCCTCTCTCCCTTGATTGGGGGGACGAAATGGAGTGTCAGAGTGATGCTGTAGGTTTTATGGTCAGAGGAACCTTTCCTTGTCAAATTGCACACAAATCTATTTCTGATCCAAATACATATTTATCTATGTACCATTTTTCTAATATTATAGGTCCAGTTAACATATTTTCTGTAGCACCAAACCATCCGATCCCTGTCTTTGTACAATGTTGTGTCCACTGATGACAGAATTCTCCCCTTTTCATCCAGATAACGACCTCTAAACCTTTCCAGATTTTACACAAATGTGCACCAGGGATATGGGTTACAGATGATAAAGTGTCAGATTTTTAACATGCATACATTTGGAGTAACAACCTTTTCTCCGCTACTATCCCCACGAACATCCCACAGGGTCCTAACACCTCTTAAAATGTGCACGGAAAAATCCCAAGAATAATGATATTATTTATATAATTTTGACCAGTCCGCACTATGAGTTATCTATCTTTTTAAAATTATGCCCTGGTCAAAAAGTGGTGTGGCTTCCCACATCACAGGGTGGAATAACTGGTTTATCCACTTCCCCCAAGCTCAGCTGCTAGCAGAGGCACTGCCCCTCCCAGTTTCTCCCAAGAAGAAGCCACTTTACAGCCCCCCCAATATAACATTTGCCTGAGTCCAGGACAAGGCTTTGTTCAACCTCCCTTAATTCAGTCAGAGAGGTGTGCTCTCCTTTTGGTGGGGGCAACAGGATGCAGCCAGGCCTGGGAAGAGTGGCTGAGCAGGTTTCTCCTGTCGGGGGTAGTTGTCAGGCAGAATTCAGCTAAATGTCACTTTAGTTCCCAGTTTTCTACATTCAAATCCAATTCACATGCAGCTATTTTTTATATATACATTAAATAACTACTTCCTTCAAGTCATTTCAGAATATAGTTTTATATTGTATCCACCTCTTAGCAAGTCTTTCCTTGGCCTGGTTTCGGTTCATTTGTTCAGTTTTACACAAAAGTCTGGTGGTTTTAAAACGCCGGCTCTCTGATAGGGGTGAGCACCGGTACTGCATCCATTTTTGACATTAAGAAAATGAATTCCCCACAGTTCTGGGTTGCTTTTGGCAATCAGCATTGCCATTCCCAATGGTTTCAGGCTACTGTGTGTGTAGCCCACTGGTGGTTTTAGGCAGTGCCCTCCTGTGCTCACAACATAGGCAAAAATGGGTGGCAGCCTATTCTTCATGTTTTCCCTGTGCACTCTCTGGGGAGTTCTGGCCATCATGATGTTTTCCATGCCAGTACTGCACAGTTTTATGGTAGGGCTTGGATGCATGGGTAAAAACATCCCACACTACGTAGTAGATTATACCTATTGTTGTGAAGGTTTTCTTACCAAGTGACACTTGACCATGTGTGAATCCAGTTGGTTTGCAGTTGTTTTTAGTACCATCTGCATTGTAACGTAGAAGCATTAGCTTTATGTATTTACTATGTGTTTGTATTAGTATAGTGGACAATTATCTGAATTGCAGGTAGTACATAATCTACCATGATTTGCATTTTGTACAAATTCACAATTAGGTATGGATACATATACGAAATGCTCATTAGGGATTTGTTCCTGTGTTACATTGTTGCAGATAGTGCATGTATGTTTCCACATGTATGAAATCTGGAAGATGTCATTTATAGGTATGTTTTTGTTTTCCAGTACTTGTAGTAAGTACATTAGAAATTCTTCTGGATCTTCTTGTGAGTTTATAGTGAATTTCACCATTCCAGCACAGTAGTCCAATTATTGTCTTATTCCATGAACACTATACGTGTTGTCAGGATTGTTTGTTGCGTTTCTATGAAGTACTAACATTTGCAAACACAATTGGTCTGTACTGTGTACTGTGTAAGTAAATGTTCTCAATAATTGATGGTAATTGAAATAGAATATTAAGTGCAACAATTGCATAGCAATTTACACCAGTTATATTTGAAAATTTGAATGGACCAGATAGGTCTATGTCCGTGTCCAAGTCATTTTTTCGGAGTGTGTTGCTTCTTTGAAGAAGTACCTGAGTTACTTTGAGTAATAGGTTCTTCTTTGGTTATGGTGATTGATGAAGTATTAGTTACTTTTGTCTCTTTGGAGGATTTGCAGTGAGATCCTTTTGCATTTCTGTTTGAATTATTTTTCTTTCACAACGTTTTCTTTTTGTGGAACAGGATATGTTTTTAGATGGGGTGTATAGAGAACGTAGTCTATTTTATTCTAAAATGCAAGGAATATCAGCGTTTACTTTATTTGCATCGAAGTTGATTAGAAATAGACCGTCAAGTGTACTTAAGCGTGATAGTGCTACATAGGTCATGCCATCTTTAAAGACTGTGTTACCAATATCTATCAATGCTTTTTTAAAATGTTTGCGTAGGTGAGGTCTGTAGACTGTCGCATGTTTTCTGTTAATTCTCTGTATTGGAAATGTTGCCAAAGGTTGACATTTCCTATGCTACCAATAGTTTTCAGACAGAGTTTATGTCCTAAGGTTTTAAAAAGTGGTTCACCTTTCACTGGTGTCAATTGAAGATCTCGAAAACAATAATGTGTTTTCCTCCAAAGAGCTCTTCATAGTTTGTTTTAAGTACTTTTTGCAATCTGAGGTGAACCAAAGCCAACATTAGGTTGGAGTCCATGCTCACTTCATCTATTAGTAGCATTTTCATTTGTTTTACACCTCTGCATAGTTCCATTGCAGCTTCTGTAGAAAGTTTGTAATATTCTAATTTGTTTTGGTGTTCTACTGGTAGGAGTAGTAATCAATGTAAAGTGACACCGCCTATGTTGTAGGCAGCTAAACCTGTGGGGGCAGTTACAACAGCTGACAGTTTGTTGTTTGTCAATTGTTGAAGGAACTTGCTGATGATTTTGATTAAGAATGTTTTGCCTGAACCAGCTTCACCACTGACGTATAATAGTATAGGTTTGTAATTTTGGCAGGAACATTCTTTATTTTCATGTTGTACACCATGTGCAATTTCTTTTGTTACTTCTTGAAAAATGCTACGCTGCTCATTGTTTAGTTTTGATTGTAGTGTACTTAAGTCTTCTGTATCTTCATACTGACACATTGCGTTTTCTACTTATGTCATAGCTAATTCTGCCTCATTTGCTATTAGTGGCTGTCCCAGTGGTTCTTGGTTGACTACTGTCAGGAGTGTCCTTATCTAGTTAAGCCTGGAGTTCTTCTTCATGTTGCTGTTCATTGTGCAACATTGTTTTGTACTGTGTAAAGTTTACATCTGTGATAGTGCTTTCATTTGCTTTGAAAGCGTCTTCATAGGAGTCATAGTTATCTAGTATTTCTTCTTCTTTTCTCCATAGTTTAAAGAGTTGTAGTAGGCACATGTAATATAGTTCTTTATGTTGAGGAGAGTTTAATGGAAATTTGATATGATTAATTAAACTTGGTTTGGTAAGTTTTGCTAAGCTTCCTTCACAATTTGTCACGTTTTGGGCTATGTGGTATAGACACATGCTTTCCAAAGTGGTACTTCAGTTTGGGTAGTATGTGTCTATTAAATTGTTTTTCAAAATGTCTTGGCTGTTCGGATCATTTTAGGCTATTGTTTCTATGTCGCCGTGTGATTTGAGAACTCTTTTTCTAGATTTAGCAGGACCAAGACTTAGCCATGCTATATTTTCAGATTGTCCATACAAAGCAATACCGGTTAAACGATCTGCAGCTTCATAGTAGCCACATTCTCTATGGGAGAGCATTTTTATGCCGAAGCTGTACAATTTCTGAGACAGTGTTTTGTCTGATGACAGGTCATTCCAGAGGTCTTGAAGCTCTGTTTTTTATGCTTTTGTTAATTAGGCTGTAACATAACATGCAACTACAGTGGAATTGTCTGCAATGTACTGCACATCTATGTTTGCATTCTACAATAGGGCAATGATTGCATTGTAATCATTGATATATTTTGCTTCTTCTGTTCTTTTTATGTAATATATATTTTTAGGTGATTTACCTTTAACACTATGTCTAACTGAAAACATGAAGTTGTTCACTTCACCTGTTTCTGTAGCTGGTCTAGGGAAACCAAAGTGGCATTTGGTGTAGTATTTCCCTTTGTTTTTGTGACAACAATATTTGCCACATTTGTGTCTTTGAAATTGTGCAATTTGTGCATGAGGATCACTACTTGTTGCTTCTGATGGAATTTCAAAAGTGACATATTTTTTGATAAACTGTAACACTAGGGCATCACTGCCTTGCCCAAATTTAGGAGCATCTTTAATACATAAAAGCATGTGGGGATGTGGTGCTCCTCTGGCTTGGTATTCTTTTCTCCAAAAGAAGTGTTGCACTTCTCCGAGGGGAAGAACAGTTTTATTACAAATAACGTGGAGCATAGCAATGAAGCAGTGATGGAAACATCTTGAAACATTAAAAGGATCTAGAGAGCAAAAGTTCTCCAGGTGTTAGTATATATATATTTTTTTGTTTTTGTATGATATGATTAGGAAATCATGTAGATCTTCCCATGCATATTCTGCACAACTTAATGTAACAAACCAAGTGATTGGCCAAGGTATCTTATCATGCAACGTACATCTCCGTGACGTCGGAACCAGTAGTCTTTCATACCACGCATGTTTGCTAACAGATTTGTAATGCTTGAATGTAAAACTTCATCTTTTTCTTGCACTTTTTGCAGTAATTGCGTAGCTGACATATGTCAGTGGGTTCCTGATTTTAATGTGTGTGCAATTCCATAACATAGAGTTGCTAGTTCACTTTCAAAGAGTAGGTGGAATATGTATTCCACATTTTGTCTATATCTGGGATCTTCAGAATACATTCGTAATGAGCGGTATTCTGATGCTGTTATTTGAGTGGGTCTATCATCGTACCTTTCTCCTTTGCCAGTAGGAAAGAGTAAAGGAAAAGCATGTGCTTCTATACTTTTTTCCCATATGCTGATTGGTGATCCTTTTGTTTGTCGCATTTGGTACGTTTCTAGTGCATCATCTATGGTGTCTTTAGAGTGTAATGGATGAATTGTATAATGGTCTAAAATATTGGATACTGTAGCAGGATCTAGAAGTTCAAATTGACCAGTTTCTGGTGACTCTTGTATTATTTCAGTTGTTTCTCTTAAGTTTTCTTCAATATTTATTTCTTTGTAGTATTCATTATTGTCTTTTAGATATTGCAAGGCTTGTCTAACTTTATGTAAATCTACCAGTTGTTGCCAAATTATTTTGTCTTTTGTAGGTACACCATTTACTAAGACAAATAAAGATTGTTCTATTTGACGTTGCACTCCCAGAGTGTGCACATTTTCTTTTAGATCTAATGGTAAATATACTACTTTGCTGTGAATGCCTTTCACCAATTCAGAGGGAGGTAATTTTGCTGTTTTTGGTTGAAGGCGTATTATTGCTTGGAATGGGTGTACTGTTTGAATTATGATGCTCTCATATAAATTGAGTTGTTGCAGGGGTTTTGGTAGAGGGAATAATTCCCAATTATTTGTGATAGCACGTGAAGGAGTTTGATTGTTGTCAAGTTTTGTAGTGCAGTAATTGCAAAGTGTTAATGGGTCAGTTATTTCGTATTTGTTTTCTGCTATAAGGTAGAGAGCTAATTCAAACCATTTGGAATCTTCATTGTCTTCTATTTCGTATGTTATGTCTATAGTTTTTGTGTTACTTTTATAAAATGTTCTGCAGCAACACACACACACATGGTTTGGTACTTCAGCGGATGTACTTTTGAATTTTAGTATTTCCTTTTTGTATGTGTATAGTAGAAGGTTGCCATGTACAGAATTGTTGCTAGTCTGTTGTAAAGCTATTGCATTTTGTAAGTGGTTTTCACTTCCAAAATATTTACTTTGGATATGGTTGATTTCTTCGAGTAGGTCTTTGGCTGTACCATGTAGAAGATTGTTATTTAAATTGGCTAGTGCTAAAGCAGTACTTTTAGCATAGTACAGTTTATAGACTAGATTTCTTATAGTTGAATGATGTGTTGATATAATTTTGATATGATGGAAGCTGCTTTTGCAAATAGGTCCTGAAATGCAGGCCAATGAATGTCCTTGTAGTCCTGTGTATTTGCGCACTGGACAGGTATCCATATTTTGCAGCAGTTTTATTTTGATTTTATCTTTGTCTTTCACATATTGATTGAGGAACTGGCATAAAGATTTGAAAGATTTTTTGGAAATGTCACACATTGGCGTGCATGACCATTTGCATACTGAACGTTCTGGTTCAGTCAAATGAAGAATTGATTATGAGTTCTCTGGGGATATTTTTGTAAGCAGTATTTCGTGTTCCATTATGGTATTATTACGTTTTTCATAACCTCGTCCACTGCTATGGATTGCAATTGTGTTTGTTTGATTTTGTTTGTATGCTTCTTCATTGAAATATGGTTCTGTGCTTGTGGTGTGACTCCATTCACCTCCACAGATATTTAAGAAGTTATTTTTATTGACATTCCGTTTATTGAGAAGCTATTTTTGTAATTTAGTAGTTAGTTTTGTTAGTGGTTTCATTCTGTTTAACACTTAAATAAATAACCTTCTTTTGAGAAGGATTGCACTGTCTATCAAAGCTTCTAAAATTAATTTTCTACGGTAGTTTTTAAGGGTTGTTCATGATTTGTCTCCTGATTTTATAAGATTTTGAAGGACTCTGTGGCAGAACATTTTTGTTAATATACTTTTTTTGGTATGGTTACTTCCTGCTATATCAAGATTTATAGGAGCAGTTTTAGCAGTAGTGGTACCTGCATTTCTGTTAATCATTTTCTGTTTTCTTTAACATTTTGATAGAGGAGGCAAAGGTTTTCTACTGGAAAATTGTTTAGATTTGCTAAATGACCATTAGCTGTTTTGTTTGAATTTATTGTACAAACTCTGCTAGAGATGGATGCTTATTTTGGACATTTTTACTTTCATTTGCTCTATTTCTCCGTTGCTTTCTACGGACTTGCTTTCTGATAGGCATTCTGTGGGGTCTGTTGAAACAAAGAAATAGAAGGTGTGGGTTGGGCTGTTGTGCAATGTATTTGTGCTGTATGCATGAGTGTTTGAGTATGATTGTAAAGATGTATTTGATGGTGTGTGATTGTGCATTGGGCAGCTATAATTAGTTGGGAAGGCTACTCTTCTATTTGTGTGTTACTATACTGTGGTTCAGATGACAGTAGAAAGTAAGCTTGTGGTGAGGATAAGCATTTAATAGTACATCAAATGGCATAAAATGAAAACTATTCTTTGTTTTGTAACACTAATATTCTAGGGGCTGAGTTATGTTATTTGTGTTCTGAAAAACGGGGATTTGTGTGCCATTCTGCGTTCTAATCCCTGTTTAATAAATGGTGATTTGTGGCTAGAATGGTACACAAATCTTCGTTTTTGTAGTGCACAAATTACATGAATCACCCGTGTGTTTGAGTAATATATTTTAATAACAAGATGATAAGTATAACAAGTAAAATTATAACAGTAACAGTGGAAGCGATTTAAAATTGAGAATCAGACCAAGAAAACAGTAAGTAGACCAATTAAACTGAAGGGAAGAAGGTGAGTAGTGCAATGGAAGTAAAACGAAAGGGTGGGGAAGAGGAGGAGGAGGGAAACGGATGGGGTTAAAGGTGAGAATTGGGGGAGAGGGAAGGGGAGGGAGATGATTATGGAGATAAGGCAAGGGTGAGGGGGCAAGAAGGTGGGAGGGGTTTCATGTTGGGGAATGGAGAAGGAGAGATTTGAGGAAAGATTAGAATAAGGAAAAGGTAGAAATAGAGTGGAGTGAGAGAGGTAAGGAGTTCCAGTGCAGGGGGGCTAGGAGATGAAAGGAGCGGAAATGGGGTGTGGCACAAGGGGAAGGAGGAACTGTAAGAAGAAAGTGGTCAGCAGAGTGAAGGGGGTGGGAGGGTGTGTAGAAAGAGAGGAGAGAGGAGAGATAAGGGGGAGCAAGATTGTGGAGAGATTTGAAGGCTAGGCAGAGAAAGTAAGGTAGTATTGTACTTGCTCTTTTTTTGTGGATTGAGCAGGTTTCTTTGTAGTTGGTGTTTGTAGTTCAGATTTTGCTGTTATCCAGGAGAGTGGTCTTCACTGCAATTGTAAAAGAAAGAAGTTAGTAATTTTGTGTGTTTATAGCAGTTATGTTAATTGATAGATTCATTTTTATGCCTATGTAGTAGTATTCCTGTTTGATTTCTGAACATAGTGTATGCATGCAGTTTCATTTGACTATGTACAGCCTTTATATTTTATTTGCAATATTTTTGTTGACCATGCTTTGCAAATGAGTAGAATATTAACTGTATGAACCTCACTTGGTTTTTAAAGCTGTGTTATAGGATGTTAAGAGAAAGAAGAAATAATGATATATTTATTTTGCAATTTTTATAAGATAAATGGCAGAAACTGTATAGAAAAGCATGGAATGTATGCATTTGTGAAGGTGTGGGTAATAAAGCAGAAGGATGTGATTTACAGGTATTGGTGTTATTGCAGCTGGGAGCTTTTAAATTATAGTGTCAATGTGTGTCAGTGTATCAAGATGCATGACCTTTTACTGGCTGTGTATAATTGTATAATACACTACTAAGTGTTTTTCCACAATTTTATTGTTATTTCTCCCATCTTCTAATATTATCTTTGTATAGATAGGTGTGTGTGTGTAAAAAACAATTAGATAGCAGACAGGTTTTGAAGTGACAGTTGATTATATCTGATGGGAAAATGACAATAAATTCATTTATAATAGAGTAATGGCAGTTACTCTATTTATATGCATTTATAAGAGTTGTACATGTACTGTGCAGAAAATATGCATACCTGTAGTTTGTATTCATGCATGTGAATATGCATGCAGCTGCAAGTAGAAATCTTGGAGACTTGTAGAGCAGTTTTTGTAGCAGGTGCTTTCCAATGATATGAGACTTGTACTCAGAGTGATCAACAGTACATTTGAAGTGCTGAACTCTGATGATGGAGTTAGATGTAGAGGTCTTGGATGTGATTGGTGGATGGTTGTGTAATTGGTTAGCTGTATCCAATGAGGGAATGCACAGACAGTGAAGTGGAAATGGTAGAAGGGCTGTCAAGTTACGACATGTCCGCAGACATTGCGGTAGTCTGCGGACATCGCGTATTACATATGGGAATTTTGGGGTGGAGAGGCATGTAAATGAGAGTAAGCAGAGCAATTGATTGGTTTGTAAAGTTTAGTGGGTGTTTTGTGTAAGGAGAGAGTCTATCAGAAAGTCATTTTCCTGAGAGAAGAACCTTTAGCTATGGCTGTGTGTTTCAGAAAACAGATTGGCCCTCATTACGACCCTGGCGGAAAGTAACTGACCTGACCGCCATAGCGTAAATAGCGTTTCCGCCATTGCACGATGGAGTAAAGTGCGGCTAATTCTGACCCATCGGGCATGAGCATTACGCCATGGCGGAAGTGCAAAGTCCGCGATGGCGGAAATGTCCCCAAAACGCCCCTCACCGCCGTCGTACGGCGCCCTAGGTGCAATTCCGCCACCCATCATAGCGGTCACCGTAATGAGCGGTAATCGCAAAATACGGTGACCGTAAATATACGGAAACCGAAGTAAAAACATGGGGCCGGAACGGGAAACAGCACGCCGTACACCTATAAAATCAGAATCCCAACACAACCATTAAAAATCCTACCCAAAGACACATCCCAACCCGTTAGCCACCCTAGTGAAAACAATCAAAATGGGAAAAGTTGCGAAAAAAGCGTGCGACCGCAAGCGGCAGGTCCACTTCTCCCATGAGGAACTCACCGTGCTCACAGAGACCCTCCAGGAGAATGCTGCCGTCGTCTTCTCGACGCAAATGACCAGGACGGCACTTGCGAACAAGAAGGCCATATGGGCCCTGGTGGCACAGCGGGCAAGTGCGGTGGGGACCGCACCCCGCAACCCACAGCAATGCAGAAAGCGATGGGACGACTTGCGGATACGCGTACGGAGCATACTATCAGCCAACCGTAACATTGCCACAGCTACCGGGGGAGGATCGGAATCACCCATCAAGTTGACCCCCTGGGAAGAAATCTGTGCCTCCACCATTGGAATGGAGAGTATAGAGGGAGTCGGAGGGATGGAGAAAGGAGTGCAGACATCCGAAGAATCAGGTAGGTGGGCCAAATAAAACAATGCTAAATCCACAATGTCCAATCATGTGAAGTACCATGTGTCCACATAGTGCAACAGAAACACATGTCCAGGAGAACGTCCACATACATTGGCCTGATAGCGCACTTTAAAAGTCACATTAAATACATAAATAAGTACAAATCCTAAAAACACCCTCTACACGTGCAGCATGCACACCCTAACTGCAGGCTGCTAAACAACTGCATCCTCAATCCACACAAAAATGAAACCACCTCCAAGGCCCTGACCCAAATCACCCTCAGGTACCACCCCAATGCATGTGATACATTGCCATTCCAATTTCCACAGACCCATAAATAAGGCTCGCCCTCCTTTACTCCACCACAGGGTCCGATTCAAACGACGAGCTTCAGGACACCCCTACCAGCACACCTGCAAAGAGGGCCAAGACCAACGGCCAAAGACCCTCCACCTCAGCTGCACGGATCAAGACACGGCAGCAGCATGAATCAAGTGGCAGCACACAGGAGGGGACTCCAACAGGCACCCCAGCAGCCAGCATGCCCACAACAGCAGCACCACAGGTCCCCCCAATGGATGCCACAGAAGGCACTGCTTCTGGTGGCAGCAGCACCATAGGTGACACTGCATTAATGCCAGCATGCTCCGACACAGAAAAGGGTGCTGTCGATGTAGGACCCATCCATGACCTGTCTCAATCCCCCTGTTTGTTTCATCCCGTACACCATGAGGATACCACGCAGGGGCACCCACAAGACGACGACTGGCCATCCCCCACGAGCCCTGTGGCAAGGCAACATGAGGTGATCAGCCCCTCTGTGACACCACCGCAAATGGGCATGGCCCAGCAGAGGCAACAGTCCCTCGACCAGGTGATCGTGCAACAGCAGCAACTGGCCACGCTCCTCAAGGAGCATGCTGATGAATGTGGGGGTTCTAAGGCAGCCATAGAAACATCTACTGAGACACTTAGGGCACAAATGGAGCAAAGTACAGAGACACTAAGGGTACAAATGGAGAGAAGTACAGAGACACTAAGGGTACAAATGGAGAGAAGCACCGAGAGCCTGAGGGGGGAACTGCATGCGACGTCCAAAGACGTATGTGGTGAACTTGCCGCTGTGCGCCGTGTGCTCACTGAGCTCTCACAAACCCTTAGGGACATGCATGGACGTGAGCAGGCAGAGACATCATCCGTTGCAAGTTCCGTCCAGGGCAGCCCCCAACGTAGATCTGGGAGGAACCTGCGCTCCACAGGCAGGGGTGCCCCTGATACCCGGAGAGGGGGCTTGCAATAGCGTCTGCCCACTGACAATGAGCATCTTTGGACACTGGTGTTCGGAGGGGAGGTAGGAGGGTGGACGGGGGGTGTTGGGCTTACTTGTGTGGCGGGTCGATGGAGTGTGTTACATAAGTTCACATATGCTATAAACATTTCACAATCATCCAATGAGATGTGTGGACATTGATCTTTGTGTACGAGGCCTTTATAGGCGTACAGTCCATATTGTGCATGTTCCAGACACACACAGTGCCACAAGTCCCGTGTCCATGTATCAGCCACCAGGCGTGAGTGCTAGAAGCATGAATCTATGATATTCTGACAAATTTCACGGGCCTCCTGTGCCTCGCGGACTCCTTCAGGTGCTGCCACATCCCCACCCTCATCATGACCATCTTCAGGTGCTTGCAGTTCTGCGTCAGGGGGCATGGGCACATTTCTACGTACGCACATGTTGTGTAGCATGACACATGCCATGACCATCTTTGCAACCTTCTCATGGCGGTACAGGAGTGCCCCGCCAGACCTGCTGAGGCAGCGGAAACGAGCCTTCAGTAGGCCGAATGCCTGTTCTATGACTACACGGGTACGTGAGTGGGCATGGTTGTAGTCCTCCTCATGCTGGTTCTGTGGGTTCCGGAGTGGTGTAAGGAGCCATCTCTTCAGTGGATACCCGGCGTCACCTGTATGTGGACAATAAAGGATGTTTGTGGAATGACATTGCTACGTACGCATCCCTCCCCCCCTTCCTGCCAGGTCATTGCCGCATCACATACCCCACATTATCATGCATGAAATGAGACTCACCGAGTAGCCAGGATCTGTTCCCTGCGTGTCGCTCCATGTAGCGTGGTATTGTAGAGTTCCTCAAGACCATAGAATCATGGGTTGATCCAGGAAATCGGGCACAACAATGTGTAAAGATCCTGAGTCACACACCATTTGTACATTAAGAGAATGATATTGTTTCCGGTTGCGGTACTGGACCTCCATGGCATAAGGGACAACCAATTCCACATGGGTGCAGTCGATGGCACCAATGCAACCCGGTATGCTGGCAAGTGCATGGAATCCCACTTTTGTGTTTGTAATCTCCTGCTCCGAGCGTGGTAAAGAGATGTAGTCGTCTGCGTGCTTCAGGAGGGCATCGAGCACTTGCAATAGTGTCCGTGACAACAGTGGCTGTGAAATGCCATGCAACTGTCCGACTGTGTGCTGGTAGGTGCCTGTGGCCAGGAAGTGGAGTACAGACACCACCTTCAGTAGGGGTGGGATGGCGGTTGGGCTATCTATCATGCTGACAAGGTCAGCGTGTGTCATGTCCACAATGGCGGTTATGGTGTCCCGGTCCAAACGGTAGAGGGTGTGGATCTGCTCATCAGTGAGGTTGAACGGATGAGCTCGGAGGCGTGGGATTGCGGACTGCCTGCGTGGTGTTAGTGGCTGTGCTGGTGGGCCTTGCTGGCCCTGCCTTGCCCTCCTCCTCCTCCTGCGTCTCCTCTGTGCGGCCGGTTGTTGTAGTAGTTGGTGTTCGTCTTCTTCTTGAAGTTGGAGTACTTGCAGTGCTATCAGGTCCCCCAGGGCCAACATCGCTAGTCCTGCCGGTAGCATTTTGGAGTGGGTGTGGTTGTGGGAGGGGGTTGGGTGTGCAATTCATGTGTTTTCAGGATGTATAGCCTCCACCTGTGGTGATTCATTCCACCTGTGCCAGCTGCAATCCCCTTTGGGCGAGCACGTCCCGCACACAACGCTGCAATTTGACGCATGGCATCTTGCTATTACAATCATGTATTTAATCCCGATGGCAGTGAAATATTGGTTTATATGTTCATTCTGCTTTGCTCCCATTGTTTCACATACTAACTTTGCAGTCGCGAACAAACTTGTGAAGGGTCAGTGGAATGTAGTACTCGATTAACGGTGGACCCTCATGCAGCACTGTACCGAGGTTCACCGACGGGCGGGGCGTCCCATTTGTGAGTGAAGCCAGTTGCCATTTTCACACACTGCCGCACTACATTGATGATTTTGTGATTTCAAGCGGTCACAGATGCCTTTTCGACGTGATGTTGCAAATGAGGAATTCGAAGGACAGCGCTTTCGGTTTTCAGCTAGCGGCGAGGAGACGCCCACAGGTCTGACTGCAAATATAACGTTCTATAGTTTAATGTCCTTCGGACAGGGGCCATGGCGAGAATGCAATGATTGATATGAATAGTAAGGGATGCGCAATAGCGTAGTGGACGATAAGGCAGGACGTTCCCAAATACATGTTACTTCACAACACTAGAATTCCGGGCTGGGGCACAGTGGATTTTGCAGACTGCATTACGCACAGACTCAATGGAAATTTCAAATGTTATGTGAGTAAATAATCAGGCGTTTTCATACCGGGATGAGGGAATGATGTATGGATGCATGGACAGATGATTTAATTGAGAGTTTGCCAGGTACATGGCTTTTTGGAATCTATCCCCTTCCCCTGCGCTATGTGATGCAGTGCTGCCATAGTTGGATCATCGTCTATCTGCCCTTGTTGAACCCTCCCTGTCTCGACGCGCCTTCAAACACTTGTGTCTATGCACGTTACTAATCCCATCTAATGGATTCTGTTTTAACAGACGCATGCACACAAACACTCATTTGTAATAGTGTTTTCACCTCGATTTATATAGTTATGATTCGCAAGTGATTTTTGGGTGGAAATAATCCTTTTGAGTGGGCTAGCATGCATATGGCTGTAGATTTAGTGTGATCATTGAAGTGAGTAATTCAAATGAAGTTCTGATGCCCATTCTATTCTTTTTCATTTCATTTGGGTGACAGGTATCTCCTCCCCTTTTGCCGCTGCCATCTGTATGCCCCTCCTGCAGATGGCTTTTACTCCCGACACCTGCTGCTTCGAGTTAATCAGTGGAGCACCATTACGATCTTATGGGACGATCGCCAATGGGCCACATGCCCTTACGCAGTACTAGTGGCTAGGAGCAACATATCGACCTTTCAGCTGGACTAGTGCCTACCTAATGGGACGGCCCTGCGGTTCTAGGCGCTTCCATGTTGCCTTTTTGAACGTGAATGTAGCCCCTGTGTACCATGAAGGAACAGGGCGTCACACAAGAAGTAGCTGGTCATTTATTGCGGATGCAGCCCACATTAATGAATAATGTTTTGGAGTTTATGACCTAATAGCTGTATGGGCTTGGTGAATTTGATGTGCATTAAAATTGTATTCTGATATTAACCGTGTAGCGTTATTCTTTGCAAGTAATGTAGCATATTCCTATTTGTGGAGCGATGTATTGTGAGAAGATCTGCATTGGGTTCCGGCTTCTGAGTATAGTTGCGTGGTACTGTACTGGCCGCGTTTGCCTACGTAGCCCAGTAAGGTCAGGGATAGAGGCTGCCATTATCACTGTTTTAATGATGTCATGCTCAGGGGCGGGGGATTAGCTTTTGTGTAACAGATGCCGGTCAGCCAGGTGGATTGGTGGAATGATGTGATTATCAGAAAATGGCTGGTCACAGGTGCCTGTGTTTGCGTGCGTTTCTTGGAGGGAGACTGAGGTCATGTCCATTGGAATAGCTTCTGTATTCGTGCCATCTGTGCCCTGCAGCTCCCATTGGCCCCTCTTGAGATGAGCCTGGCTGCTCAGTCACTCTGCCAACTTGTGTGGTACATGCTTATGCTGATGGTTGGTTTGTTTACTGGCAAGAGTACAGGGCTTTTGCAGTCTCCCTCAGGATACTGCTTTGAATGTTGCCTTACACTGGTGTCAAGCGATGGGGGCCTGTTGTTGTTTTGTCTCATATTTCAGTTCATATTGCTGTACTTGAACCTTCACATGCCTGTGCTGCATCAGTACGGCAATGGTGACATGCCAAATATGGATGGCCACTCACAAGGCACTTGGAGCCCCTACATTCATTTGTTCGTTGGCATGCATGGGTGACTTGTACATTTCACTGGTTGCATTGTGTAACTTCATTGCACCTACGAGGAGTTGTGCAATGTGGGCAGGGAGTGGTGTACAGGCACTCAGTAGGGCCATTTACGGTTGGTTCACGATGCCGTAATTCTCACCATGGCGGAATGGTACTTTCCGCCATGCTTGATGGCGTTAAGTATATGTCCGCTAGGGTCAGAATTCGCGTACCGTTGCGCCATGGTGGTAATTACGGTTTTGCATGGCGCGCGTGCGCGTACTTGGTGCAGTTAGCGTTGGCGTTCACTACGGTGTCGCTAATGGCATCGTACTTTACGGTGACGGGTCATAATCGCACCGAGCGGTATTCGATGGCGGTATTGCATTTCCGCCATCGTTTTTCAATTTCCGCCCGGGTCGTAATGAGGGCCATTGTGTGGATTTTGGGAGATTCATGGATACATTGGTTGGAGGTGCATGCAGAACGCTGTGGAGTAGCTGCAGATCTTGTATTCCCTCATGTGGAACTGCTCTGGCATGGAGTGCGTGGAATGAAGTGGCTAGACTTGCTACCTCTCTGTGCTAGTTTGGAGACAGAGATTCATCCAGACATAATTATAATTCATTGTGGAGAGAACAGTTTGGGACATGTGTCAGGAATTTCTTTGCAATTTGCGATGAAAGAAGGACTTGGGAAGGTCATGAACATGTTTCCAAATTCCCAAGTAATTTTTTCTCGTATTGCGCAGAGACAAATGTGGCTGCGTTCGTCTTCATTTGGTCCACAAATGGAGAAGCGAGGCGCAATGTCAATAAGGCTGTTTGTGCCTTTCTAAGCGATGTTGGCATGTCCTCTTTTCACAATGAAAATATTATGTTTCATAGCACATACATTTTTCGTAGAGATGAAGTTCATCTTACTTATGCTGGTAATCAGATTTATCTTAGAAATTTACAAAATGCTTTGCATCCTTTTGTGGAATTACAGCCATCTTTTTTGCAGTAGGTGTTGACTATTTCAAGTTTTTCAAATACAAAAAAAACCACCAAAAGGCTCTTTTCAGAGCCACCACTTCCTCCCAGAGAAAAGTGCAGATTTTGATAGGGCAGCACCCCAACATTTTAGATGTCCGCGAACTGTCCGCGGACTTCTAAAAAATGCACAGGGCCCTGCTCCATTTATTAGTCACTTCTATTTTTAGACTGTGAAGGACGGCTCTGAAAAGAGCCTTTTTTATATTTTTGTTGTTTTATATTTTTTTGGTTTTTTACACATGACACACTAGGAGAGGAGGGGGGACACCAATCACGGGGCTAAGAAAGGGCAGGTGGAGAGAGGAAGATGTAGGGTGGGCCTTACTTAGGTAGGTAGCAGGTCTTCTCGTGCTCTGAGACCGCAGTCTCAGAAGCACTTCGAAATCTCACCCCCCTACAGAGTACTGCTTCGCAGTACATACACAAAACTGTGACCCTGGGGGTAAGGGTCATCAGCATTGTGAATGGCCTGTGAGGTAGCTGGAGGGATGCGCTCTCCCACAGGAGTGTCTCTTGTGGTGAGAGGAGTGGAAACAGAGGATGAAGTAGAGGAACTCAACCTACTACGCTCCTCGCAAGGTACAACCTTGCGAATGGCCCCACCGTGGAACGACCTTAGGTGTTGCTTCATAGTTGTCGTACCAAAGCTGTACGAACCAAGCCTTTCACGACTCAGCACCATTTTGCACTGGTTGCAGGTGATTTTTGTCACATGCGCCTTGGGTACATTACCATGAATGGTAAATAACCGCCACACCCAAGACTCACGGCGAGTGTTGGTAGTAGGGACTTCCACTACCTCATCCTCGTCATCCTCTTTATCCTCCTCTACATCCTGACGCCTGTTCTCCTCTTCAGGCCCTTGGGGAGGTGGTGGTGGTGGAGGGAGTGGGGGTGGTGCTGAGGCAGATGTAGCACCAGGTGGCAGTAGAGGAGCCATGGATGCCATCAGGTTTCAGAAAAATCTGTAAGATTGGCAGCCAGAGTACACCGTGTTCTGTAAGATAGCCAGAAACACAATGAGGATGAGCTCTGGGGTGTGGCCTTTTAGAGGGGTGCGGGTGCGCGGTTCGCGGACACCCGCCCTGTCCGCGGACAGATCGAACATCCCAAAAAGGCTCAAAAAGTTCCAAAAAGTATGTAGAGAGTCAGGGTGATTTTCTGGGACATGTGCTATGGTGAATGTTTACTATAGAATACTGTGGCTAGCCTGAAAATGCACTTTTAAAATGTTTGGGGACCCAGACAGTGTCCGCAATTCAGAACACACGCTCAGCGTGGGTGCGTTCACATGATGGCATCGCGAACATGTCCGCGAAGGGAATGGGTGTCTGCAGGACATCAAATGCAAGGTAACGGTTGTGCGCATGTGTGCGGGTGTTCTACGGACAGTGTTCGGGTCCTGAAATTAATTAAAAGTGCGACACAAGTGACGCGAACAGTTACAGACAGGTGCAATGTTCGGAAAACTTACTAGTGTGGTGCGCATGTGCGTAGATGTTCTTTAGGCAGTACAGACAGGTATAGTGTCCTTAGAACACCCCCATTTTGCATATATGCAGACAACCCGGATACCAAGGTTGTTCTTAGAACAGTTCCCATTTGCCTACGAACAATAAAGACAGGTATAGTGTCCTTAGGACACCTCCATTTTCATTTATTACAAACATCCCAGACTCCGAGTGTGTTCTAAGAACACTTTCAACTTGCCTGTGAACAGTACAGACAGGTAAAGTGTCCTTAGGACACCTCCATTTTGTTTTTTTATGGACATCCCGGACACCGAGTGTGTTCTTAGAACAGTTTCAACTTGTCTATGAACAGTACGGACAGGTATAGTGTCCTTAGGACACCCCCATTTTGGTTAATTACGGACATTCCGGACACCCGCACTGTCCGCAGACACCCTAACTGCCTTTTTTTTTAAAAAACGCAAAAAAGAACTGAATTAAGACACATAATATTTTTGTTTTGTTATATATAGGTGTACAATTTATGAAAGAGAAGGGGAAGCAGAAAATGGCACAAACACAGGGGAATTGAGTGTTTCAAGAGGATGGATAGGAGGAGATGAAGAGATGGAAGTCTCATCAAAAGTTTTTCTTCGTGGAATGGGTTTGGGGATAATTGACTGGGATATGGAGAAGGGGGACAGGTACATGTGGGACAATGGTATTTAATTTTTCCTTTTATGTGGTCCTCCACAAAGTTCTTCAAATGGTTGAAATTTGCCATGAGCATGTCCATTTTTTCTTCCATGCGCTGGAAAGTCTTATCCAATGTATCTTTTGGTGTACTATTTTCAATGTTTGAATGGTCTGTTAAAAAAATCGATATATATGTTAAGTGTACATAAAGTAATGCTTATTAATCTGGTTATATAGAGAAGTGTCTACCATTAGTATCACTATCTTCAGACATTTCCTCACATTGGAAATTCTCTTCAAGCCACTCCAAAGTACTGGACATGTCTGTGAAAAAAAAATCTTACTTGTTTTGTATGTAATACAGAAATTTTAGAAATATATAAGAAAAATAAAGTACTCTTACTAGCTTCTGGTAAATTGTGTTCTTACTGGTCTGTTGATCTGCTGTTTCTCCTAGTTGTGTAGTTTCTGTGAGGTAATTATGTTGGAAGGCTATCATTTTTTATTTTGGTATATTCCATTTTAGTACATATGGTATTTAAATGGATGGTTGATGTGTTGGATATATAGGTTACATTTATTATTTATTACTACATATAATGTCTTTGTGTGCTGGTTTTTGAACTTGTGCACTGTTCATATGGCACAATATAATAATTTAAGATACCCCCTGAGTTTTTGGGTAGTGTTGCTGTTGTCCGCGTCCATCCGCGGACATATGCACAGTCTGCGGACATCAAAAACACCAGCTGGGGGTTCAATATGTTCTATGTTACATGTATATAAAGTCAGGGATATTATGGTTAAGTTGTGCTACTAAAAACCTATGCAATTCAGTAAATAAACTTTGTTAAAGGGACGTTATGGTTAAGTTGCACTATTAAAAACCTATGAAATTCAGTAAGAAACTTTGTTAAAGTAAAAATACGTAATGGTTAAGTTGTGCTACTAAAAACCTATGAAATTTAGTTAAAAACATTGTTAAAAGGACATTATGGTTCCAAGTAAAACCGAAAAACCCCTCAAATTCATAGTTATGGTAAGCTAAGCAAACATAACTCACGCCACCTCTGTGCACTAATAAAACTAACACCCAGTACATCAAAGATGACATCACAAATGTCATTGATGACATCACGGATGACATCACATGTTCATTTACTTTTCATGAAAAGTTTGTACAAGGGATTCTTATTATAATATTGATAAAGTGTCAAAGATCATTGGAAAAAATATCATGAGCTATTTAGTGTATTAAGCAATGCATTGATATAAATAGCATTCTACTATGAAGTTCTATCCGGTATACTAAGCTACTCATGTAGAAACATAGGCATTGTGTGCAGCATACATGATGGAGGTGCAATATTCATAATCTTGGCATATTGAATAGTGAAATGATAACTGCTGTCTTATTAGAGTTTTGCGTACTGTGAAATATGTAATAAGTAGCTAATAAAACCCACTTACTACATAATTGCATTATTACAGACAAAACACAAAGAGACAACAACACCTAGGATCTTTTGTATATACGAGACCTCATTACCTGTGTTATATCTATGTGTCTCATACCTACTCCTGCTACCTACTGTATATACCTCCCTGCTTTGCCTATTCTTTTTGCATACAGCATTGTAACCTGAGCTGTATTATTCCTGTACGTAACTACGTAACTTAAGCTTAAAAACCCTCTTTATGCTCTTGTGGCCGAATACCTCCGGGTCTGGTGCGCAATATAAATAATAAAACAAACAAACAAACATACATACAAATATGAGTATATACAGGGAAAGTGAAGTAAGCAAAAAAGCAGCAGCAGTAGTAGCAGAAAGTGTTCATAAACTGATTATCTTTAAGCAGAGAAATGATTGCTCTGTTTCAAAGCTGCTACTTACCCTATGTATATGTATAACATGATGTGACTGGACCCTAACGAAAGAAGTGTGAGTACAATGTATACAAATATGAGCATATACAGGGAAAGTACAGTAATAAAAAAAAACAGATAAATATATATATATTTATATATATTTGGTAAAAAAACTTTGTTAACGGGACGTTATGGTTAAGTTGCTCTACTAAAAACCTGTGAAATTCAGTAAAAAAAACGTTAACAGGATGTTATGGTTCCAATTCAAACCGAAAAGCCCTTGAAATTCACCAGTTATGGTAAGCTAAGCAACCATAACTCGCGCCACCACTGTGCACTGCTAACAGTAACACCGAGGACATCAAAGATGACGACATCAAAAATGTAGAACACCCGCGCAAATGCGCACATCCGTTCCTGGCATTTGGTGTCCTGCGGGCACCCATTTCCTTCGCTGATCTGTTCACAATGTCATCACATGACTGCACCCATGCTGAGCGTGTGCCCTAATTTGAGCACTTTGTCTGCTACCGCAACATTTCAAAAGAACGTATGCACACAAGCCAAATTATTTTACAATACAAAATCACCATTTCACATGTCCCATACAATAGCCTTAGCTTTCCACATAATGTTTGGAATTTTTTCAATGCTTTTGAGTGATCGATATGGTCATGAGGCACACCCCTCCACCCCTATAAAAGGCCACACCCGAGCTCATCTTCATTGTACTTCTGGCGATTGTAGATTGAGTTTTGCTGCCTTTGTGGGTGTCGTGGGTGTGGCAGTTGTTTACAATTTATGGTAACGTACCAAAAGCACGTGCTAACCTGGTCACCTGTAAAAAGTGAAATTTGGTGCTGAGTCGTGGGAGACCTGGTGCGTACAGCTTTGTTACGACAACCATGAAGTGACACCTAACTTCGTTCCACGGTGCGGACATTCGCAAAGTGGTACCATGTAAACAACGTAGTAGGTTGAGTTCCTCCGCAGCATCCTCTGTGTCCGATCCTCTCTCCACAAGAGACACTCCTATGGGAGAGTGCATCCCTCCAGCTGCCTCACAGGCCATTCGCAATGCTGTTGACCCTTACCTTTCGAAGGTCACAATATTGTGTATGTACTGTGACGCAGTACTCTGCATGGGGGTGAGTCTTCGAAGTGCTTTCGAGACCACGGTCAAGGAACACCAGAACTGCTACCTACCTAAATAAGGCCCACCCTACATCTCTCTCTCTCCACCTGCCCTTTCTTTTCCCCGTTGTTGGTGTCCCTTCCTTACCCTCCTTTCCCCTCCTCTCCTAGTGTGTAAAAAAATGTAAAAAAATATAAAACAACAAAAATGTAGAAAGGCTCTTTTCAGAGCCACCTTTCTCAGTCTAAAAAAGTAACTATTAAGTAAATGGTGTAGGCCTCCGTGCATTTTTAAAAAAAGTCTGCGGGCAGTCCTAGGACAGACAAAAGTTTAGGGTGCAACCTTAGCAAAACCAAAGCACTTTTCTCTGGGAGTAAGTGGTGGCTCTGAAAAGAGCCTTTTGGTGGTGTTGTGTGTGTTTGAAAAACTTAGATTCCTCAACATGTGATGCAAAAGAGGTGACTATAATGGCAAAAAAGGTTGCAATGCATTTTGTACATTGCGAAGAAAAATTTGATTGCCAGAATATGTAAAATGGACTCCATCTCTGTGAAAAATGAATGTGCTACGAAACATAATATTTTCATTGTGGAAAGAGGACATGCCAACATCTCTTATAAAGGCGCAAACAGCCTTATTGACATTGCACCTGGCTTTCTCCATTTGTGGACCATATAAAGAAGAACGCAGCCACATTTGTCTTTGTGCAATACGCGTGGCAATTTGGAAACATGTACATGTCCATGACCTTCTCAAGTCCTTCCTTCATTGCAAATTACAAAGAAATTCCAGTCACATGCCCTAAACTGTTTCCTCCACAATGAATGATAATTATATCAGTATGACGCTCTGTAAAGTAGCACAGAGAGGTACCAAGTCCAGCCACTTCATTCCACGCACTCCATGCCAGTGCACTTCCACATGAGGGAATCCAAGATCTGCAGATATATCGCAACGTTCTGCATGGACCTTCAACCAATGTATCCATGAGATTCCCGAAATCCAGATAATCTGTTTTCGAGCACACACAGCCATAGCTGTCTGTTCTCCTCTCAGGGAAATGACGTTCTCACTAAATTTCTCTGTTCACAACACACCCACTGAACTTTACTGACCAATCCCTAGCTCCGCTTATTCTCATTTGCATGCCTCTTCACCCCAGAATCCCCATATGTAGTACGCACTGCCTGCAGACTACCGCCATGACCATGTAGATGATCTGAGTGTGACGACTGTACATTTAAATAGTGTTCCCCTTTTCCCCTTTAAGGTGGGTTCTGAAAATAGACTTTTTTTTGCAGATGCCTAACAGACACCTGTTATTTTGTATTTTGTGGGGTTTTTTTTCTTCTTAGTTTACTCCTACAATCATTACATAACCTTCTCCAAAGCAAGCCTTACATTCCAAAAGAACATGGCATTTTGTTACTCACCGAACCGGAAGGAGTGCTTGATTCCAACCTGGATCGAGATGTGAGGCGAGCCGTGGAAGTCTTCAGAAAACCCAGATCCCCTGATTTCAAAAGAATCAGGCTTCCTCTTAGAGAGGGGCTCTTTTTCACGATGTACCACTCTGCTATTATGTAAAACAAGACAGAGTAGTCTATAATGTAAAAGAGCGGAATTGAGCGCACCACCAAGCAATGCTGCAAAGAATACAAAAACTGTTTTGAGTATATTGCCAACCTGGTGTGAATGGTATACAATTCTTGAATACAATAGAATCGCTGGTACCTGAGGTAGTGGAATTGAAAGCCTTGAGAGGAAATCCCGTATCAGTTCAGAAGAATGTTCAGAGTTCCAAATAAGGGATGACAACAAAAGGATAAAATAACAAATGGGATGGTTAGTATAGGTATGATAACCCGAACGGGACGCACTAGGACCGGGTTGGCGCAAAACTGGAAAGCGTTCGTACTGCACTTTAGTGGAAAATACACATCATCTCCACAGGATGTAACACAGTCAAATAAGTAGGTGAGGTAGAAGTAAATCCATAATTTAGTAAACAGGACTGGAAATAGGACTAAACTGATAGGAGACTGAAATCCGCTGGAAACAATGCTCTTGCTGTCAGAAGAAAACTGAAGACTGGAATCCGTTATCAGCGGGGAATGATGAGTTGAAAACCTGGCAAAAGAACAGGTTGAGCGGGGAGCTCAACAGGAGCTCGGCAGTGGAAAGAGACTGCGAGCAAATTCAAAAACCAAGGCAAAATACACCGAAGGACAAATCCAAGAAGCAAACAGGAGACAGAAGCCAAGGTCTGGTACCGGTAGATCAATTCACAAAACAGGATACTCGGAGGGGGATCCGAATGGAACAAGCCGTAGGAAGGCTACAAAAATGAACGCCGTAATGATCAATTAGCAGCAACGAAGCTCCCGCGGCTGACCGCTTTTAAGGAACAAGGAGGCGTGGCTTCCGTGAAAGCGAGGCACGTCTGGTCAGCTGACTAGGAAATCTACGTGACCCAAACAGTTTCCAAGGTAACTTGTAACGCTGCCAGAATGGATTCCCTGATTGCGAGATACTCTGTGGGAACGATCTTTTTGGTAACGTTCTCTGTTGCTGCCGAAGCGTAACAATTTCCCAAAAATTATAAAGAAACACCACCTGCTTCAAAGTAAGCTGCATTACTGGAAACAATGTTCTCGTGGCTGCAGAAAAACCTACCAGCTCTTAACATGAAAGCATGCATACCGCGATTGGTTGCACACCTAGCAATACCTTTATCAGGACAAAAACAAAACTGTTGTCCCATTTTGCTCGAGGGAGTAAGCCAGAAAAAATTACTTTAGCAGTTGGAAAGATGTTGATGACTGCTTGAATCAACTGTTCCAAATCTCCCAACAAAGTAGGTGAACTCATGTAGCCCAAATGGAAAGCACCATGGTGCAAAACTACCACATGGGGATTGTTCATCCTACGCATATCTCTGCAAACTTGGAGAATTGTCTCTACATTGCAATCCATCACAGCGCTCCATACCACCTCCACTCCTCGTACATGGAAATTGTTTGCCACATGCCTACATTCAGAATAGTGCTGTAAACCATGGGCAAAAATATCTCCAAGCACCAACACCGTGACTGTCTCCACTTCTGCCACCTTCACTACACACACTCTCTTTCTACAAAATGAACAATTGCCACATCTGATTGGCTGATCCCTACAGTCCCCTTTACATGCTGGATTTGCTGGGAAACCCTGTATGTGGCATTCCCTACCCGCGGACAAGCGCAGTGTCCGTGCGGCACGTAACTCTTAGCCAGCCCTTCTACCATTTCCACATCACTCGCGAATCCATTCCCTCATTGGACACAGCTAAGCACTCACACAACCAACCACCAATCACATCCAAGACCTCTATATCTAACTCCATCATCAGAGTTCTGCACTTCAAATGTACTGTTGATCACTCTGAATACAAGTCTCATATCATTGGAAAGCACCTACTACAAAAACTGCTGTGCAAGTCTCTAAGATTTCTGCTACAGCTCAATGCATATCCACATGCATGATTACAAAGTACAGGTACGCATATTTTATTCAGAGTGCATGTACAACTCTTATGATTCCATATAAAGAAAGTAATGCCACTAAATTTGCATAGCCAATACATACATGCCAATGCTGCCGATTTAAGCGCGAGACTCCCGATTTTTCATTGAAAAATTGCACTACTTTTTACTGTCTCCCGTATAACCTATACATACATGCCAACCCTCCCGATTTACGCATGAAACTCGATTTTTCATTAAAAAATGTCACAATTTTTCACTGTCTCCCGCCTAAATTAATGCTAATCCCAATGCAATCGTATGAGAAAAATAAATGTTCCCGATTGCTGTGGTGAAATCTCCCTCTCAGGTGCTCCCGATTGTTCGCATGTCTAGTTATAATATGAAATTATTCAAATTTTTCCCATCTACTATAATGAACTATCACTTACAAAAATGTTGCCTCCTCTATCAAAATGTGGCACAAAACATAAAATCCTTAACAAGAATTCGGCTACCACTACTGTTAACATTGCTCCTATAAATCCTGATATAGTAGCTAGAAACCATAGTAAAAAAAAGTATTTTTAGCAAAAAAGTTCCGCCACAGAGTCCTTCAGAATCTAATAAGAAGAGGAGTGAAATCATCCACAACCCTTAAAACGTATCGTAGAAAATTAATCCTAGAAGCTCTCGTAAACAGTGCAATCCTTCTCAAAAAGAAATTATTTATTTTAGTTATAAACAGGATGAAACCACTAACAAAACTAAGTACTAAACTACAAAAGAAACATTTCAATAAACGTCTACAAAAATAACTTCTTAAATATGTGTGGAGTTGAATAGAGTCACACCACGACCACAGAACCATATTTTAATGAAGAAGCATACAAACAAAATCAAACAAACACAGTTGCCATCCATAGCAGTGGACGAGGACATGAAAAAATCAATAATACCATCATGGAACAAAAAACACTGCTTACCAAAGTTCCCCCAGAAAATTCATAATTACCTCTCCATTCGACAGAATCAGACCGTCCAGTATACAAATGGCTGTCCACGTCAATGTGTAACATCCCTAACAAACCATTCAAATCTTTACGCCAGTTCCTCAATCAGTATCTGAAAGGTAAAGACAAAATCAAAATGAAAGTGCTGCAAAATATGGATATCTGTCCAGTGCGCAAATACACAGGACTACAATGACATTCATTAGCCTGCATTTCAGGACCTATTTGCAAAAGCACCTTCCATGATATCAAAATGATATCAAAACATCATTCAAATGTAAGAAATCTAGTGTATAAACTGTACTATGCTAAAAGTCCAGCTTTAGACCTAGCCAATTTAAATAACGCTCTTCTGCATGGTACACCCAAATACCTACAAGAAGAAATCGACCGTATCCAGAGAAAATATTTTGGAAGTGAAAGCCACGTACAAAATGCAACAGTTTTAGAACAGACTAGCAACAATTCTGCACATGACAACCTTCTATTACCTACACATACAAAAAAGAAATACTAAAATGTAAATGTACATCCGCTGAAGTACCAAACCATGTGTGTGTGTGTTGCCGCAGAACTTTTTCCAAAAGTAACACAAAAACTATAGATGTAACATACAAAATAGAAGACAATGAAGATTCCAAATGGTTTGAATTGGCTCTGTACCTTGTAGCAGAAACAAATACCAAATAAGTGAACCCCTAATATGTTTCAGTTACTGCACTACAAAACATGACAACAACCAAACTCCTTCACGTGCTATCACAAATGATTTGGAATTATTCCCGCTACCAAAACCACTGCAACAACTCAATTTGTATGAGAGCATCATAATTCAAACAGTACACCCATTTCAAGCAATAATACGTCTTCAACTAAAAACAGCAAAATTACCTCCCTCTGAATTGGTGAAAGGCATTTGTGGCAAAGTAGTTTATTTGCCATTAGATCTGACAGAAAATGTGCACACTCTAGGAGTGCAACGTCCAATAGAGCATTCTTTAATTGTCTTAGTAAATGGTGTACCAACAAAAGACTAACATTTTTGGCAACAACTCATGGACTTACATAAAGTTAGAAAAGCCTTGCTATATCTGAAAGACAATAATGAATACTACAAAGACATAAATATTGAAGAAAGCTTAAGGGAAAGAATTGAAATAATTCAAGACTCATCAGAAACTGGTAAATTTGAACTTCTGGATCCTGCTGCAGTGTCCACTCTTTAGACCATTATACAATTCATCCATTGCACTCTAATGAGAGCATAGATGATGCACTAGAAACTTACCAAATGCGACAAACCAAAGGGTCACCAATTGGCATATGGGAAAAAAGTATAGAAGCATGTGCTTTTCCACTACTATTTCCTACTGGCAAAGGAGGAAGATACGATGATAGACCCACTCAGATAACAGCATCAGAATACCGCTCATTACAAATGTATTCTGAAGATCCCAGATTTAGACAAAATGTGGAATACATATTCCACCTACTCTTTGAAAGTGAACTAGCAACCCTATGTTACAGAGTTGCACACATATTGAAATCTGAAACCCACTTTCAAAATATGTCAGCTACTCAATTAATACAAAAAGTGCAAGAAAAAGATGAGGTTTTACAATCAAGCATAACAAATCTGTTTGCAAACATGCGTCGTATGAAAGAATACTGGTTCCGACGTCCCAGAGATATACGTTGTATGATCAGAAACCTTGGACCCCCCACTTGGTTTGTTACATTAAGTTGTGCAGAATATGCATGGGAAGATTTACATGATTTCCTACGCAAATCAAACAACAACAAAACCAACATAGATATACTAACATCCAGAGAACTTTGCTCTCTAGATCCTGTTAATATTTCAAGATATTTCCACCATCGTTTCATTGCTATGCTAGACTTTATTTGTAATAAAACTGTTCCTCACCTCGGAGAAGTGCAACACTTCTTTTGGAGAAAAGAATACCAAGCCAGAGGAGCACCACATATCCACATGCTTTTATGGATTAAAAATGCACCTAAATTTTGTCAGGACAGTGATGCCACTGTTTTGTTGTTCATCCAAAAATATGTCACTTGTGAAATCCCTTGACAAAGGACACATAGTGATCTTCATGGACAAATTGTACAATTTCAAAGAAACAAATGTGCAAATACTGCCGTCGCAAATACAAAAGCAAAGGGAAATACTACACCAAATGCCGGTTTGGTTTCCCTAGACCAGTTACAGAAACAGGTGAAGTGAACAACTTCATGTCTTCAGTTCGACATAGTGTTAAAGGTAAATCACCTAAGAACAAGTATTACATAAAAAAACAGAAGAATCAAAATATCAATGATTACAATGCAATCATTGCCCTCTTATGGAATGCAAACATAGATGTGCAGTACATTGCAGACAATTCCACTGCAGTTGCACGATATGTTACAGCCTACTTAACAAAAGCAGAAAAACAGAGTTGCAAGACCTCTGGAATGACCTATCATCAGACAAAACACTATTCCAGAAATTGTACAGCCTAGGCATAAAAATGCTCTCTCATAGAGAATGTGGAGCCTATGAAGCTGCAGATCGTTTAACCGGTACGGCTTTGTATGGAAAATCTGAAAATATAGTATGGCTAAGTCCTGGTCCTGCTAAATCTAGAAAAAGAGTTCTCAAATCATTTGAGGACATAGAAACAATAGCCAAAAATGATCCCAACAGCCAAGACAATTTACTAGACACATACTACCCGAACAGGAGTATCACTTTGGAAACCATGTGTCTATACCACATAGCCCAAACCATCGCATACAAAAATAATATAACACCTGATGAAAGCAAAGGTAGATGTAGAGTGACAGATTGTGAAGGAAGCTTAGTGAAACTTACCAAACAAAGCTTAATTATCATGTCAAATTGTCATTAAAAACTCCTCAACAGAAAGAACTATATTACATGTCGCTGCTACAACTTTTCAAACCATGGAGAAAAGAGGAAGAGATACTAGATAACTATGACTGCTATGAAGAGGCTTTCAAAGCAAATGAAAGCGCTATCACTGATGTGAACTTTACGCAGTACATAACAATATTGCACAATGAACAGCAACACGAAGAAGAACTCCAGGCCCAACTAGATTAGGATACTTCCGAGAGTAGTCAACCTTCTATAACAGGAAGACAAGAACCACTAGGACAGCCACTAATAGCAAATGAGGCAGAATTAGCTATGACAGAAGTGGAAAACACCATGTGTCACTATGAAGAACATATAGAAGACTTAACTGTACTACAATCAAAACTTAACAAAGACCAGCACACCATTTTTGAAGAAGTAACAAAAGAAATTGCACATGGTGTACAGCACGAAAATAAAGAATGTACCTACCAAAATTACAAACCTATACTCCTGTACGTCAGTCGGGAAGCTGGTTCAGGCAAAACGTCCTTAATCAAAATCATCAGCACGTTCCTTCAACTGTTGACAAACAACAAACTGTCAGCTGTTGTAACTGCCCCCATATGTTTAGCCGTCTACAACATAGGCGGTGTGACTTTACACTGATTACTACTTCTTCCAGTAGAACACCAAAACAAATTAGACTATTATAAACTTTCTACAGAAGCTGCAATGGAACTACGCAGAGTATTAAAACAAATGAAAATGCTACTAATAGATGATACCGCAGATCTGGGTTTTTTGTTTGGTACCAATTTACAGGACTTCCATGCGCCTGGTTATTGTTCCAAATTGAACTGGTGTCGCAGTTTATGTGGAGCAAGAATAAAGGGGCACTTTGTAACCCTGACCCCTTGACGTCACAGTTTAAAGTACTGCTCCACACTTCAGGAACTGCGCCACACTGGGTATTTGTAAAAAGGTTGGTGTTTATTAAATTAAATTCATAATGGATAACACGTGTTTCGACACACCAGTGTCTTTTTCAAATCAGGGCTTATGGCAGAACTGAGATGTGACATTTAGTAAATTCATTTAATGAAGATTCACAGATCAAATATACATTTCAATCCTAAGGCATGGTAAAACAAATTGAGACAGAGCCATATCAGATGATCAAACATAATGTGGTGTAATCACAGAGACATAAGGAGGGGTGAAGGGTAAGGAGGTAAAAGGTAAGTCAAAATGAGAAAAAAGGAAAACATACAAAAACAAAATACGTTAATAACAGTTTGGAACGAATTGTAATAAAAATCACATTAGCGTAGTGAATATAGTTTTGCCCATGGCAGCCTTACCTAAATTTCAAGTCAAGGAGTTTCAATTAGGCGATAAATCCCCCTATAGAAGGCCATGCCAAAAGTCAAAAGTTAAGAAAATGTGTGGTTTGAAGAGCACATGGCTGATCAATCAAAGGGGCAAATCCCTCTGACGTCTAACGGGCCTAAAAATATATACATATCAGAAACATTTTATCTAACTTCCTAAATACCACTTCACGGGGTATTTTCAGCAACGTTATGTGTTACGAGCCCAAAACATGGCGCTCGTTCTTTTTGCCTGACTCTTTGGATGGGACCGAATGGAAATAGTAGTAGGACTTCAGGTTGCCAAGACAACCCTTGTAAACTGAGCTAGTGCAGTGTTTTGCACAACCCAGATGGCAGCAGACTTCATGTTACCAGGAGGTAGGCTACAGCATTTTACTTTTGTTTCATTAAGGAGGCTTCTTTAACAATATATCTTGTTGCATGTGGACAATTGCAACCGTAGCGTTTACTCGCACGGCTGTGAACGCAATCTTTTATCCTGCCATTTTCGGGACGGCATCTCGTGCGTATCTCAACTCCAACTGTTTTGTACAATGACTATTAACTGTTCGGCAACATACAGTTTCCTAATAATGGAGGATTGATTTATTTTTCTTTCCTCCGTTTTTGTAATTACTGACAGGCGGGTGCAAAATCGCAGCACCACGCTATGTATGGCTGCACGCACATATATCTATTTATATATATATTGACAGTTTATCTTTGTCTACCTTTTGCACTTATTGCTGCACGATGGATTCAAACTTTTCGGTTATACTCAAACATCTAATAATGTCATATAAAATGTTTCTGATATGTATACATTTTTTAGGCCCGTTAGGGTCTAACGTAATAGACGTCAGAGCGATTTGACCCTTTGATTTATCAGCCATGTGCTCTTCAAACCACACATTTTCTTAACCTGTGACTTTTGGCATGACCTTCTATAGTGGGATTTATCCCATGAAATTGTGTTTCGCCTAATTGAAACTCCTTGACTTGGAATTTAGGTAAGGCCGCCATGGGCAAAACTATATTCACTACGCTAATGTGATTTTTATTACAATTGGTTCCAAACTGTTATTAACGTATTTTGTTTTTGTATGTTTTCCTTTTTTCTCATTTTGACTTACCTTTTACCTCCTTACCCTTCACCCCTCCTTATGTCTCTGTGATTACACCACACTATGTTTGATCATCTGAAATGGCT